>NC_059075.1:122174818-122774818 GCF_020497125.1 Mauremys mutica
GGTTCAATGATGACAGTTACCCAAAACCACCCTCGACACATTTTTCCCCCCAGCATGCATTGGGGGGAAATCCCAGAATTCCAATGGGCAGCGGGGAGTGCGGGAACTGTGGGATAGCTTCCCACAGTGCACCGCTTCCAAAGTCGACGCTGGCCCTGTTACTGTGGACTCGCACAGTCGAACTAGTGTATTTAGTGTGGATTCACAACTTCGACTTCATAAGGTCGATTCCACAAATTCGAATTAAGTTGATTCGAAATAGTCTTGTAGTGTAGACATACCCTTAGTCTCCTGTTTTCCAAGCTGAAGAGTCCTAGCCTCTTTAATCTTTCCTCATATGGGACCCTCTCCAAACCTCTAATCATTTTAGTTGCCCTTTTCTGAACCTTTTCTAGTGCCAGTATATCTTTTTTGAGGTGAGGAGACCACATCTGTACACACTATTCGAGATGTGGGCATACCATAGATTTATATAAGGGCAATAATATATTCTCAGTCTTATTCTCTATCCCCTTTTTAACAATTCCTAACATCCAGTTTGCTTTTTTGACCACCTCTGCAAACTGCGTGGACATCTTCAGAGAACTGTCCACGATGACTCCAAGATCTTTTTCCTGATTCGTTGTAGCTAAATTAGCCCCCATCATATTGTATGTATAGTTGAGGTTATTTTTTCCAATGTGCATTACTTTACATTTATCCACATTAAATTTCATTTGCCATTTTGTAGCCCAATCACTTAGTTTTGTGAGATCTTTTTGAAGTTCTTCACAGTCTGCTTTGGTCTTAACTATCTTGAGCAATTTAGTATCATCTGCAAACTTTGCCACCTCACTGTTTACCCCTTTCTCCAGGTCATTTATGTTTGTTTGTTTAAAAGTTTAACATGAAAAAACAGCTTTTTTTACATAAGCTATTTTTTCTTGTGTTTTTTGTATAAATCCAAACTTTAAAGAACAGTCTTGTTAATTTTTTGTTGTTGTTTTGTTAATTAAAACACATACGTAAATTCCCCTAAATTGCCAGTTTTCATATTCTTACCCAGTTACTGTTTTGGTACTTTAAAAACATTATTTTTAAAAGGATAGTCTAGTATCTTAAGCCTTTTTAGTTCACTAAACTTCTACAAAATATCCCTAAGCGTGGCCCTGCTTTGTTACAGCTCAGTCAATACTGCCTTTTCATGTTAAACTTAAAAAAACCAAACAAACGTAATGCTTCAAATACCTGTGGTTTTAAACCTGGGGTGTTTCTGCATGCTCTATTTTATTGAAACACACCTGCAAATAAAGGTATATGTATTCATATAGGTTTGTCTTTTAAAGTGTTTATTCCTTTACAAAACTTAATATAACTTTCACCTCTATTTGTTAAAAAGTTGGGGAAGAAGCAGCCTTCTTAACTCTGATCCACTGACTCACAGACACTGTTTTTGCTAAGAGGGGCTTTGCTGCAGTTTCAAATTGTCCTCACTAAAAATAACCGATCTTAGTCTAAAACATAGGGGGAAACTTTTAAAAATTGTTTGTTACTAAGGGCTTATGGTTTTAGCCTTTATTAAAGCACCTATGTAAAAGGATGCTTGGAGTCTGTATTTTTTAGATAAGAATAAGGCAGTTAAAGGTGGGGGAGGGAGATGGCTCTTGTTTAAAAATCTTGGGACTATAGGATTGGTTCAGGAAAATGTATTCTATGATGCAGCTGTAGAACAGCATCTGATTGGTCTGATCCAAAGTTAGCGATAACTAGCCTGAGGGGCTGTGAACGTGGGAAGTTGCTTCCTTCCCCGGGAACAGATGTAAGGGTAAGATCTCTCTCTCTCTTTCTGACTCAACCACATGCTGTTTATCTTTGCCCTTTGCAAAGGGGCTTTCTTTTCCCTTTTCTTGCCCTGTTCTCTCTTTTAACCTATTTTTATATGTTTCTCTTTTATTTAACTCTTTTTAAATGCTCTTTTCTTAACCTATCCTTTTATGTAATAGTTTAAACGCTTTTCAGGGAGCATGTGACTGATGCCCAGGTGGCCCTTTCCATGGTGCACATGCAGGAGTGAAATCAGGAAGGCCAAATCACACTTGGAGTTGCAGCTAGCAAGAGATGTTAAGAGTAACAAGAAGGGTTTCTTCAGGTATGTTAGCAACAAGAAGAAAGTCGAGGAAAGTGTGGGCCCCTTACTGAATGAGGGAGGCAACCTAGTGACAGAGGATGTGGAAAAAGCTAATGTACTCAATGATTTTTTTGCCTCTGTCTTCACAAACAAGCTCACCTCCTAGACTGCTGCACTGGGCAGCACAGTATGGGGAGAAGATGACCAGCCCTCTGTGGAGAAAGAAGAGGTTCAGGATTATATAGAAAAGCTGGACAAGCACAAGTCCATGGGACTGGATGCATTGCATCCGAGGGTGCTAAAGGACTTGACGGATGTGATTACAGAGCCATTGACTATTATCTTTGAAAGCTCATGGTGATCAGGGGAGGTCCCAGATGACTGGAAAAAGGCTAATGTAGTGCCCATCTTTTAAAAAGGAAGAAGGCGGATCCGGGGAACTACAGGCCAGTCAGCCTCACCTCAGTCCCTGGAAAAATCATGGAGCAGGTCCTCAAGGATTCAATTCTGAAGCACTTAGAGAAGAGGAAAGTGATCAGGAACAGTCAGCATGGGTTCACCAAGGGCAAGTCATGCCTGACTAACCTAATTGCCTTCTATGAGGAGATAACTGGGTCTGTGGATGAGGGGAAAGAGTGGACGTGTTATTCCTTGACTTTAGAAAAGCTTTTGATATGGTCTCCCACCGTATTCTTGCCAGCAAGTTAAAGAAGTATGGGTTGGATGAATGGACTATAAGGTGGATAGAAAGCTGGCTAGAATGTCGGGCTCAACGGGTAATAATCAACGGCTCCATGTCTAGTTGGCAGCTGGTTTCAAGTGGAGTGCCCCAAGGGTCGGTTCTGGGGCCAGTTTTGTTCAATATTTTCATTAATGATCTGGAGGATGGCATGGACTGCACTCTCAGCAAGTTTGCAGATGACACTAAACTGGGAGGAGTGGTCGATACGCTGGAGGGTAGGGATAGGATACAGAGGGACCTAAATAAATTAGAGGATTGGTCCAAAAGAAACCTGATGAGGTTCAACAAGGACAAGTGCAGAGTCCTGCACTAAGGAAGGAAGAATCCCATTCACTGCTACAGACTAGGGACCGAATGGCTAAGCAGCAGTTCTGCAGAAAAGGACCTAGGAGTTACAGTTGACGAGAAGCTAGATATGAGTCAACAGTGGCCCTTTCTTTCCAAGAAGGCTAACGGCATTTTGGGCAGTATAAGTAGGGGCATTGCCAGAAGATCGAGGGACATGATCATTCCCCTCTATTCGACATTGGTGAGGCCTCATCTACAGTACTGTGTCCAGTTTTGGGCCCCACACTACAAGAAGGATGTGCAAAAATTGGAAAGAGTCCAGTGGAGGGCAACAAAAATGATTAGGGGGCTGGAGCACATGACTTAGGAGGAGAGCCTGAGGGAACTGGGATTATTCAGTCTGCAGAAGAGAAGAATGAGGGGGGATTTGATAGCTGCTTTCAACTACCTGAGAGGGGGTTCCAAAGAGGATGGAACTAGACTGTTCTCAGTGGTAGAAGATGACAGAACAAGGAGTAATGGTCTCAAGTTGCAGTGTGGGAGGTTTAGGTTGGATATTAGGAAAATCTTTTTCACTAGGAGGGTGGTGAAGCACTGGAATGGGTTACCTAGGGAGGTGGTGGAATCTCCTTCCTTAGAGGTTTTTAAGGTCAGGCTTGACACAGCCCTGGCTGGGATGATTTAGTTGGGAATTGGTCCTGCTTTGAGCAGGGGGGTTGGACTAGATCAGGGGTCCCCAACCTTTTGAGGACCAGGGACCGGTCGGGAGCGCTCGTCCCGCAGCTCAGCCGGACCGCCCGCAGGCGTGCCTGCGGGAGGTCCACCGGCTCCGGTTGAGCTGCCGCAGGCATGACTGCGGACGGTTCGCTGGTCGCGCGGCTCAGCTGGACCGCCCGCAGGCACGGCTGCGGCAGCTCAACCGGAGCCGGTGGACCGCCCGCAGGCGTGCCTGCGGGCGGTCCAGCTGAGCCGCGCAACCAGCGAACCGTCCGCAGTCATGCCTGCGGGAGGTCTACCGGAGCCCCGGGAGCAGCGGACCTCCCGCAGGCATGACTGCGGAGGGAGCGCTCGTCCCGCGGCTCGGGTAGACCTCCCGCACTGGGTCGGTTCGCGGCCCAGTTTCTAAGAGGCCGCGGACCGGTACCGGGCCGCGGACCGGGGGTTGGGGACCCCTGGACTAGATGACCTCCTGAGGTCCCTTCCAACCCTGATACTCTATGATTCTATGATTCTATGGTCTCCATCTCAGGGCCAGACGGTTCATCTTGGCATTAGTGGGCACTTAGGCTCTGTGCCAACATGGGGCGAGGGAGGGGGGAATATCTTCTCCCAGCCTCAGAGTCAGGTCTTGGGGAGAGCCCTGACCCAGGAGACAAGTTCTGCTGGGTCTCAGCCCGTTAGTGCCAGTCTGGGCAGAGGGACACTGGGGGCAGAGCCCAAGCCCCAGTGCCATGAGCTGCATGTCATGGCAATGTCCAGGCCCACCAGGCTGCGGCTGTGTGCCGTGGCAGTCAGAGGGAGCCGTCCCTTCCCTCCCTGGCTCTGGGCAAAGTTTCTCTCTCCCTGCCACTCCATCCCTACCCCCTCCAGTCCTGTCCATTTCCCCCAGGGGCAGATCACCTCTCCCTGGGGGCAGTTATGGGGCCTGAATCCCAATGGGGTGACCCTGGAAAAGGGCAGGCAGGCAGCATGGGGGGAACAATGACCAGTGTGGGTGTGGGGATGGATAGCAGCCACCCTCCTGGGCAGACCCTCTGCTAAGCCGGCCCCCTTTCCCAGAGGAGGGGAGCAGTAGTGCCTGGGTTCCTGATTGCCCCCCTGCAGGGGTATCAGGGAGGTGCTGGGGGTCACTAACCCCACTAGCTTCCATGGGGCAGCTCTGATGGGGCATAGAGTGAGGCCTCTGGGGCATGTTCTTTGAGCTGGGGGTGATGGGCAGATGTCAAGAAGAGGTCCCCGTGCCTGGCACAGATGGGCCCTGCACCCAGATAGAGTGAGGAGTGAGTGGGCATAGAGTAGCCGAGGCTGGTGCCCTCAGCAGCAGCAGCTGACATGCCAATTAGACCTGCCCCACCCACTCTGTGGGAGAAGCAGGATGGGCTGAGAGCAGGTGCGGGGAGAGCGGACCCAGCCGCAGACTGAGGGAAAGGGACAGTGGCTGGATGGAGAGAGGGTGAAATGTGGGAGGGGAGGAGGGGAAGCCCCATCCCAACCCCTCCTGCTCTGGCTCAGGAAGGCGGCCCCACCCCGAGATGGGGTACCCCTGCAAGCCACCTTTTGGCACCTCTCCACCCAGGACCTTGTGCATCCTGCTGCTGCAGTCCTCCCACCCACAGGAGACCTCACTCAGCACGGGGGCAGGGCAGCCCCTGCTCTCCAGAGGGGGAAACTGATGCACAGTGCTCATCTGGCCCATCAGCAGCAGAGCTGGGGATAGGACCCAGGAGTCCTGACCACACCCTCCCCTCACTCCTAACACCACTGCTCGCTCACTGTTAGTGGCTAGGTCTCTCTGTTCTCCATACCCTGGGCACCCCCTCACTGGACCAACAGTCCCTGATTGGCAGGTCTATGCTGCCCCGCAATGGGAGGGAGGGAGTGGGTCAGAGCCACTCTGTGCTGTCCAGCTGGGAGCTAGTTAGAGCAGCCCTGAGGCTGGCACAGCCTGGCACACCTAGGACAGGTCTCAGATCAGAGCCCCGCTGTGCCAGGGGCTGCGCAGGGTAAGAGACAGTCCCTGCCACAAAGAGCTCATGGTTTAACTAGATAAAGGACGGCTCATCATTCCCTATGGTTGCCTGTGGGAGAGGCAGACATTGAAGCCAGATCTCCTGGGTCCCACCCCAGTGCATCAGCCGCAAGCCCAGCTGCCCCCGTCACGCTGTCTGGAATGGATCATGAGACTGTGAGTGCCAACCTCATGGCAGGCTGTCAAACACAGGGCAGACAACCCAAACTGGTGGAGTGTCTATCATTAGATTTCACCAACCAAGTTCCAAACGTAATCTCCTGGATCACTATACCAGTGTTCCCCCGGAGTCATAGACAGTCCCTCAGACACTCCACTCTATCTTGTCACCCAGACAAACTGGACTTAGTGATAAATGGTCACTTACACCAAAAATCACAGGTTGCTCCCAGTCCCAAAAGACCAGTCACTTACTCCAGATCAGTTGGTACCCTAGATCTTACACCAAAGACAACGCCCTGCAATAAACTATCTAAAGGTTTATCAACTAGAAAAGAGAAATAAGGGAGTTATATACAGGTTAAAGCAAAGCAGATGTAACCAGAGTCTGAATGAGCTCTCCCCTGACATCTAGTGGTGAGCTGTGGAAAAAGACTTCAGAATCTGATCTCGTTTGCATGGACACACCCACCCTGCCTAGGCACTCAGCATGATGGGATTGCTTCCCCAAATGATCACATGACACTGGTGTTGGATCCTCAGTCTCCTTGTTATTGGAGGAGTAGTAATAAAGCGTTGTTATCCTTGTTGTGTGAACTGAGGGCAGCAGAACTGTACCTGGCATACCCTGATGGAGGGACTCACCCTCAGGCAAGACCATGTGCTAGGCAAGGGATGTGGGTTCCAACAGCAAGTGACTGTAAGAGAGGGGGTGGAAAAGAATGTGGAGTTGTTAGAAGTGGTTTATTTTAAGGGTCTTATTTCTGGGTACTAGTGATTCTAGGTCTTAATTGAATCTATATTAGATCTTCTATCACAGTATGGAAAGAATACAGATGAACTGGTTTCAGATGCTATTTTTATTATAAGGACCTACCCAGTATCCACTGAGGGAGAGGGGGCTGAAGATACTTTGGCAAGTGGCCAGCAGGATGATGAGTGAGTATCTGTATGTAAGGTGCCTTCTACTGCTCTCCCCACACACACACATACAGGGTGGGAGGGGAACTCTGTGGATGAACCTCTGAACTCATTGTGCTATACTGGCCCAGGACAGGAACGGTGAGGAGGGTACAGAGAAAGGCCAGGCACATTCAAAGGACTTTGGGGTTGCTGGACTTAAGAAGCTCAGGACACAGCCCAACTTACTTGGGGGTGAGTCGCTTGTGTTTATGAACCCTAGTTGCAGTGCTTTCCCAAATTAATGCTGAGTTATTTCCCTCCTTTTATTAAAAGTTTTTGCTACGCTTGTGAGAGAATGGAGGGTAGATAATTGTACTTGCTGGTGTGGGTCTTTGTTAAAGGCTCTAGAAACCATTTGATTCTGTCACTCTCCATGGTATGATAAAAGAGCTAATTTAGATTCAACTGAGAGTCTTGTTACATGCAGCAGAGCTGAGATCACTGACACCCAGGTCTAAGCATTAGACCTACTTTGGGGCAGAGTCTCTATTGCAAGAGCCTACCCTGTGTGCACTAAGAGCTGAAATCACTGAGAGCTAAAAGTGTTTGTTACACTCAGACTCTGCTTGTGAGAGGGGAAGTATTGCCTCTTAGAAGTGCCCGGGAGTGGTGTGTAATTGTCCCAGGTCACTGGGTGGGGGCTCGAGCCACTTTTGTGTTGTATTGTTGAAAAGGAAACCCTAGTTACTGAAACCCACCCTTGTTGCTGCTGGCTCCACCTGGCAGAAGGGTTACCCAAACATGTACACACCAATGAGTTACCATCTAAATCCCAAAAATTACAGCGTTGTCGAGAGCTGTCATTTCAAAGGGACTTTCAGGGCAGATCCAGGAGGCAGCCCAGGGGATCTCTGGCTTCAGAATTCAAACAGCCCAAAAAAAAAAAAAGATGGAAAATGACCAGCTTCCTGGCACATAGCATTTCCCCGTCTGACAGGGCCATTAACAAATCATTTGTATTGTGAGGTTCCGTGATTCCCCATCTGGAGGGAGGAGCGGGGTGCGTGAGGATGATTCCCAGGCCTGAGTGCACAAGCTCAGACCAAACATTTTCAAAGTTATAAAGTAAAATGTACATATTTCCCTATTGTATGGAGTGCCGCCATGGCAAGTGAGATGAATGTAGGCAGAAACTCACAACCATTTCACAGAGTCTAAACACTAAGTCTATTCTTGTAAAACTAATCCCTGTTTTGAGCAAAACTATTGTACAGGTGTGACCTGATCTGGGCTCCAGCTGCGAGGGTGTCAGTTCTGCGCTAACATCAGCAGCCTGGGCAAGAGCTGGCATCTGGCCTGCCAGGGTCACACCTGCTGGCATTTCTATGTCATGACCGGTGTCTGCAGCAGTGGAGCGGAGGGGCTGTTTTCGGCGTGTGGTGAGGAGGGGACAGACATCCCATGAGGCTGCAGGTTCTGGGCCCTCATGGTCTCATGGATCCATAGATTGGAAAGGCAAAAGGGGGTGCTGTGATCATCCAGTCCAACACCCTCTTCCCACCCCCTGGTGACACAGCCTAGGAGCATCCCACACATCAGACCCAGAACTCCATGGCAAATGCCCCAGCCTCTCCCTGGGATCCGGGGATTCTTCCCCCAACAGCCCCTGCTTCCCCTCCCTATTGTCCCCAGCCTTCCAGGCAGCTCATCAAGAGCAGCCTGCCAAGGCTCAGCTCATGAGGCACATTCTGATCCGTCCGAGGGACGGGGAATCTCAGCTAATAGGAGAAGCAGTGGTGCAAGGCCAGGACCAGCACAGATTAGCCTGCCTTGCCCCACCACAGCCTGGGAACGGACAGTCCCACCCCCCACGCCCCCAGAGTAGAGCGCTCCAGAGGTGTTTCCTCCCACTGCTGGGATACAAGGCCTCCCAGGGGCTCAGATTAGACAGATCAGTCACTACCTCGGGGAGAAATACCTTGATCGGCTGCCAGGCAGGCAGGCATGAGTCTGTCTAAGTGTGGAAGGAGGCACTAAGGAGAAACTGAGTCTCCAAACTAGGCTCAGCACACGGTGAGGCCCAGGGTTCCATATGTCCAGTGGCAGGGAGTTCCACAGGACCCATTCACAGTGTTATCATCCTTTGGGAGCATGGCCAGTGTGTGTGGGCATGTCTCTGGGATACCCAGGGGGACATATTTAGTAGAGGCTAGGGTGATGCATTTGCAGCAATCTGTATGGCTGTACAGTCAGGCAGCTGTGCTACAGCTGGAATCTTTTCACATCTGCTCCCAGCCAAAATAAGCCAGGCTGCAGTGGCTGGATCCCTCCAGACAGGTCCATGTCCCTAGGATGGGGCGACCTCTGCTGGCCAGGGAGCATTTTGAGACAACATGGCTATTTGAGTACCATAATGAGAGGGCTGTGGGGTGGCAACGTGGCCCAGTGGATCGGGATTCAGGGACCCATCTCTGCCCCCAAATCAGTGGGTGATCTCAAGTAACTCATTTCCCACCGCTCTGTGCTTCAGTTTCCCCTGTCTAACTCTCTATGGTTTGTTGTTTAGATTGAGAGTTTTTAAGGGCAGGGACTGTCCCTCTGAACAGTGCCTGGTTCAGTCGGGTGCAGATCTCAGCTGGGGTGCTAGCACAATGCCATCGACAAGGTAAACGTTCATGCCTAATCCTGACTGCCACCCTGTAGGGGTCCCAAAGGGGCTGGCAAACCGGCTAATCCCACAGGCATCAGAGTGAAAAGGGTGGCGCTGTTGGACAGAAACCTCTGTGGTGCCAAAGCTACACAGGATCCTTGACAGGAGCAGCTGGCTGCATTGAAGCAGCCGGGAATAGGACCCAGGAGTCCTGACCTCCCCCACCCCCAACACCTCCCTTCTCAGGACATGTGCCAGCCTCTCCCTGATAGTGAGTTGAGGAAAAGTCCCCCTGGAGACAAGGGTGTGATCACTGTTCCTAGCACTTGGAGAGCCTGCAATAGACAAGCCCTCCTGCAAAGAGCTGTCAAGGTATATAAACTCAGGGTGAGGAAGGGAAACTGAGGCACCAGGGGAACGTTACTTGCTTAAGGTGGCCCAAGCTAGTTGCAGAACTAGGTCTCCACCTGGTTCTCTAGCCACTGGCCCACGCTTCCCCTGCAGGAGATGAAGCTGGCAGTGCCCATATTCTAGGGGCAATAGTTGGGAGAGAAGCCCAGTCCTGATTCCTGCCATGTCCTTTCCATTGGCAGGTTGGCCCGCCTGGTGCAGCCCTCGCTGAGACTGCTGGGAGCGGTGGATGGAGCCATTTAACACCTCACACTCCAACTGGACGCAACTCTTTCCTCCGGAACCCTTTATACCGGCATCATGGCGAGCAGCCTTCCTGATTGCCACGCTGGCCATCGGGCTGCCAGCCAACGCCTTCATCATCTGGCTGACAGGGTGGCAGCTGCGGCGCCGGGGCCTGTCCGTCTTCATCCTAAGCCTGGCCACCTCTGACTTCCTCTTCCTCTCCATCACGGTCATGCAGATCATGGAGACCTTGCTGGATGACAACTGGGTGCTGGGCAGCCCCATGTGCCGCCTGCGCTACTTCCTCTACGACTTGAGCTACCACTGCAGCCTCTTCCTGCTGGCTGCCCTCAGCGTGGACCGCTGCCTGCTGGTGCTGCTGCCCCTCTGGTACTGCTGCCACCGCCCCCTGCGGCTCTCCAGCTACATCTGCTTGGGGGCCTGGCTAGTGGCTGCCCTGCTCACCATCAAGGGCTTCGTCTTCGCCGACGTCATCCGGTATCCAGACGGGATGCTCGTCTGCTCCAGCGACAGGGGCAAATACGAGTGGCCCCTGCGCCTGCTGGAGGTGCTGGTGGAGGGACTCTTCCCCTTCGTCGTCATGGTGACCACCCATGTCGCCACCTTGTCCCGCACCTTCCGGCACCACACCCGGCCCCCCAGCAAGTTCTACCGCATCGTGGCCGCCACCCTGTCAGCCTATGTGCTGCTCAACCTCCCCTTCCAGATCGTCCAGTTGCTCTTCCTGGTCTCCTGGGAGCATGAGGAGTTCAACAATCGCATCTTCCCCTTCATGGTCTACTTTAGCTACCTGATCAACCTCAACAGCAGCATCAACCCTCTCATCTACATCTTCTTCGGCTCCAACATCTGCACAGGCTGCGGCCACCACATGACTTCCTCCCTTACCATGGCTCTCACTGAGGAGCAGGAGAGGAGCCCCAGGGACATGTCCAGCAAGTCCTTCTCAGCCTAGCCTTGCCAGCAAGACCCTGGGGGGGGTCTGTGCACGATTGTAGGTTCACTAGTGCAAAGACTTGTGTAAATGGGTGCAAGGTGGAGCTTGGTCAGGTGCAACCAGCTCCTGGAAGCTACCAGGAGAAGTCACACCAGTGCCAAGGCCCAGTTTGCCTAGACAAACTCCAGCAGGGACAAAGATCCTCAGCAGATGCAAACCAGGCCCAGCTCCATGCAGGTCAATGGCTCGGGAACACCAGGCCCTAGGCAAGGCAATGTAAACACTGATGTGCTGCAGCTGCCAACCCACAGGTGCCAGGAGACACTGCGGTGAAGGGGACTCTTCCCCTTTGTCAGGGCCGGCTCCAGGGTTTTTGCTGCCCCACGCAGCAAAAAAAAAAAAAAAAAAGCCATGATCGTGATCAGCTCTACCACCACTGCTTCAGTATTCAGCGGCAATTCGGCGGCTGGTCCTTGGCTCCGAGAGGGACTGACGGACCTGCCGCCAAATTGCCGCCAAAGAGCCGGACATGCCGCCCCTCACCGTTGGCCGCCCCAAGCACCTGCTTGCTGGGCTGGTGCCTGGAGCTGGCCCTGCCCTTTGGGCCTATTTGCCTTTAGGTGTGGCTTTCTTGCCTTTAGGTATGGCTCCAAGGTCACTGTGTTCTAATACAGTGGCTGTTCTGCACACTGCAGCCAGATACCCAGTGCTGAGGGTACAGATGCCCCCCTAACTCTGTCCCCCTGGGCCCCTGCAGCCTGACCGTTCTGACCTGCTGAAAGCAGGCCCGGGCTCCTCTTAGCACACATGACTACGACAGAAGCTGCAGCCCAAGTGTATGTGGGGGGGGCTGCATCAGAACCACGCACCTGAAGGGTCAGAATTAAGGCCACGGGGCTGTCCTGGGGATCCCCACCTTCCTACACCCACCAGGGCACAGGTACTGCTCCCCCCCACCACTCCATGGGGGCAGGACACACCAAAGAGGGCCACACCCCATGGCTTTAATTCTGACCCCTTGGGCATGTGGTTAATTCTGACCTTCCCACACACACACACAGAGCTCCCCCCCAGTTGCCCCAGCAGGGTGTCCAGCGTGTGGGCCTGGCTGCTCAACCAGCACCTCCTGCTAGGGACTCAAAGCCACCTTTGCTTTGAGTAAGCAGGACAACAGCCCCTCTTTCCCACACAGGCCATTAGCAGGAGTGATTGAACCCGTGACCTTGGGAGCTAAAAACATAAACCTCAACTGCTTGAACTAACCTCCCCACTCTGGGAGGGGAGGGGTTGCTACTAACAGTAATTTTCCCTCTGCTGATACTCACCCCTTCTTGTCAACTGTTTGCAATGGGCCACCTTGATTGCATTGGCCTCGTTAGCACTACAAAAGTAATTCCCTTCTCTCCCTTGGTAGTCACCCCTTCTTGTCAACTGTTGAGAATAGGCCACTTCCACCTTAATTGAATTGGCTTGTTAGCACTGACCCCTCCCCCCCAGGCAACTCCCATCTTTTCATGTGCTATTATATTCTGCTTACTGTATTTATCACTCCATGCATCTGATGAAGTGGGTTTTAGCCCACAAAAGCTTATACCCAAATAAATTTCTTAGTCTCTAAGGTGCCACAAGGACTCCTCGTTGTTTTTGCTGAGACAGACTAACACAGCTGCTCCTCTGAAACCTGCCCCCTGCTCTGTTAGCACAGGTGGAGCAGGCCCAGCGAGCTGTAGCTAAGGCCCAGGCACCCCAGCAAGAGCAGAGCACCATGCAGAACGGACCTGAGTCACAACAGCTCCCCACAGTCCAATTCCACTCCCCTCCTTGGGGCCACATTCTGCCCCCTGCATCCCACAGGCCACCAGTCGCCTCCTACAGTCACAGTTGCTGCAGCTTCACGTCCCCATCTGAGGGCTCCTTTTACCCAGCGGTGCCAAGCTAGGGTGGGGACCCCATCTGAGTGTGTCCTCCTGGGCTGCAAGGAGACTGGGATCATCCATTGCATTTGCTGTGCTGCCATGTCCAGCACCAGTGGATTTGGTAGCCATGTGGCTTGGAGTGATCAGTATAGATGCTGCTTGGCCACCTGCTGCACCCCATATGCTAGTAAGCTTTTGCTCTGCTCTAAGGCCGCTGTGCTAGTCCAGCTAGGGACGCGGTAGCGATAAAGCTGCTGTCACCCCCAGGGAAGAGGCACCACACGCCAGTCGTGAGAGGGATGTCCGGTGTCTGACAGCCCACAGAGGGTCTGCTCCCTGTTGGCCTAGGCTCTGCGAGAGGTGCTGAGACAGACCTGTGGCTATCCCATCAGGCATCACCCTGGAGATGAATTGAGCTATCCCATCATGCATTGCTCTGCATCATGCCCTCCTCCCATATCAGTGTTTGAGTGGGTCACCTTCCTCTCCAGCCACAGCACTGGGAGCCTGTGATTAACTGGGGCGGGACGGGGGGGTGGGTAGAGGGAAGGGCAGCCTTCCTACCCCATCACCCCCCCCGCCGCCATTCTAAGCCTCCTTTGCCCCATAGGCACGGTGTTCCCTGCCTTTGAGATCGAAGCGTACAAGATCACCAGGCACATGGACTATCCCCGCTACCCCAAGGGGGAGATCTCAGCCATGGTGCATCCCAAGCTGCAGGTGGGTGTGGGCTGGGAATAGGGTGGTCCCAGCCCCTGCATTGTTGTTCTCTTTGGGAGGCAGAGATCACAGCTGTAGCTCCAGCATGCCCACAAAGCCAGCCTGGCAACAACAAGGACTGACTCACTGGCCCGGATTCCCCCTCAGCCCTTCTCTGAGCTCAGGGCAGAGCAAGGGGGGGTGGCTTTAAACCACCTCTGTGCCCTGCATTGTGGGCTGTGCGCCTGGCCCCTGGTGTGGGTTAAAGCAGCCCAGAGGGCTGGGAGCAGGGCTCTTACACAGCTCTAGAGCAGCTGGGACATCTCTGCTTCTGTTTCTTCTACTGAGCGGCACAAAGGGGCCTTAGTGCTACTGGACCCCAAAGGATCCGCCATGGCAAGGCAGTGCCAGAGTTAGCCCCCGAGCTCAGCGGGGTGAAGCTGGGTTTACTCTGGGGCACGGGGTGAGTGGAGTTGATTCCATGATCTTGGTTATGCAGCCCTCGGGCTCAAGGGAGCTGTAGACTGTAGCAATACAACACCAGGCTGGATGATACTGGACAGCCAGGAGATGAGTTGAGGTGGGATTAGTTCACAAGGCACTGTGACCTGCATGGGGTCTTGCCACATGTCTAATAAAATGTTTGGTTACCAGAAGGTAATTCCAGGACAGTGAGGATCCTGGCCTCAACCAGCAGTGGGCGCTATAGGGAGCAGGGCAAGAGCACTGGCTGTCGGGGGAGCTCCCGGCTACTCCAGCCCCAGCCTATCACCGAGCTGTTCCACCCTTAGGATAAGAATTTCCTTCCCTTGAACCCCAGGGACCCAATCTTCCAGACCTTCAGCGGGGAGGAGATCCTGTATGAGGGCAACACCACCATCTACCCGGCCTTCATCAACGAGGCTGCCTACTATGAGAAGAAGGTGGCCTTTGCCAAGATGGAGAAGCACACGTTTTCCATTCCCGGCCTGCAGAGAGAATGAGCCTGGGGCCAGGTGGGCCATGGGCTAAGAGGGAATAAACAGACTGAATGGATATGATGGTGTGTGCCATGAGGGACGGGATGGGGGTTACCAGGCGGACATCACCCTTGTGTTGTGATGGAGGGGCTGGGCTGGGTGTTGACTGCACCATCTGGTAGCACCACCTATTATCCAGGTTCCCCGACACTTCCCAGTGCAAGACTCTTTGTTTTTTCTTTCTTATAACTTTGAAAAACTTTAACTGTTCAGGCTGAAACTTTCCAGGCAGACAGTTTTGGGGAATGTTTCAGCCATTCGGCCTTTTCCCAAGAATGAGGCTAGGGCAAAAGCCATTGTTTTGCCAGGTTAATTTATACAACAGTTTCTTTGCAATGCTCTAGTGCCCCCAAGCAGCAGGGTGGCTTGGAGGAAGGGATGTGCCTTTTGCTGTCCCCATCGAAATCCACCCACATTTGGCCAAGTTATAAGCACATGCTCAGTAGAGTCTTTTTAATTCCCTGACGATTCTGTCCACACTGAGCATGTTCCACACCCTCCCAGCTCCTAGAATGGACTAGAGCAGGGGTCTCAAACACACGGCCCGTGGGCCGCATGCGGCCCGCGAGGTAATTTTCTGCAGCCCGCGAGCTCCTCGTGGCCCCCCTGCCCTCCCCCAGTGTTTACCTAGAGCGGCTCCGGCCCAACGTGCACTGGGGGCAGGGCAGGCTCCCTGCCTTCCTGCCTGCCCTGTCCCCCTGCCGCTCCAGGAAGCGTCCAGAACCTGGGGGAGGAGAGGCACAGGGGTGTGTTTGTTGATGTTGCTTCAGGCACCGCCCCCACCAGCTTCCATTGGCCGATTTTCACTGCAATTGTTGTTGCTCCTGTCTGCTGTGGTGCCAGGCACCAGCACACAGAGCAGGGCACATGTCTCTCCTGTGTACTCAGTGACCCCCTCAGGTGGTGTGGGGGAGGTGCGACCTGAGTCAGTCGCAGGAGCAATGCAGGAGTGAGAACAGGTGCAGCGTGGGAGAGTGAAGAGGCAGGATCTGTCTGGGAGGAGGCTGTGGGGGAGGAAGGTGGGCAGGATCCAATGAAACGGGATAGGGGCTGGAGCCAGGGAAGTGATGGGGTGGGGAAACAGGGCTAAATGTGGGGGTGGGAGGTGTGGTGAGTCCCATCAGGCATGCCATGGCCTGGCTTAGAACTAGGCGATCATGGAGGCCGGTTCCAACGCCACAAGCAGGACTTACACACACACACACACACGGGATCCAGTCCATTGTTTTCTTCTTTGGGGTCAGGGCAATAACCAGGATCGTTAACACCCCCAAAAAAATCATGGCCTTGATCCCGAGTGCCCCCTGCTGCCAGCAGTGGGCCAGCTCCAGCGGCTGCCCCTGCCTTCACGGGGGATTGATTGCTCAGCATGGCTCTGCCACCCAGGGCATAGCCTGGCTTCCTGTGCAGCCCTGAGCGGTGGAGCCCCCTTTGGATGCAGGGTTTTGCTCCCTGCCAGGAGCAGGTGCAGCTGGGGCCGAAAGCAGGGAATGGGCCCCACTTTGGGCTCAGCTGCTCCACACCCAGCCCTGGGGTTTAGCTTTAACCAGCCCCACGGGAGGCAGAGAAGCTGCAGGTGGCATCGAATGGCCCTTGCTCAGTGCTTTACATGTGGTGTCTGCCAGCTGGAGACCAGGGGCGACGCCAGCCTCTTCGTAGTGTGGGGCTGAGGTGGGCTAGACAGAAAAGGGGGGACTATAGCTCCAGCAAACCCTGTCCCCCAGCGCTGCCCCTGCTGGAGATACTGTTGGACACATAAACCTCATTGCAGAGTAGCCACTGGAGGGAGACAGAGACCAGCGCAGCGGTAACCTGGGGGCTGGTGAACTCACTACCATCATTGCTTTATCTTCCTGGGGCTGGACGGGAGCTGGGGTGGGACCTGGAGGAGAAAGGCCCCATTCCCTGCTCCTCAGAGCCAGACAATTCCACCCCATGGGTGCACATTGGATCCAGCACGCCCAGGAAGAGAAAGACACCATAGCACCAGATGCATGAGTTTAATAGCCATAGCACTTGCCACGATCACTGTCTCTGAATTCCCAGACACATTCATCTCTGCCTCCCACCTCTTCTAGCTGCATTATTCATGGGAACGAAATGTCTCCTTCTACTAAACATCAAAGAAGGGGAGCCATGTGGACTCCTCCCCCCAGCCAGAAGGGGGTGCTGCAGGGTTACAGGGATATAGCAAATTGAGACCGAAAAACATTCCATCTCCCTATGAAAAAAATCCCATCTCTGCCTTCCCAGGAATCTGGCCTTGCTTCCTAGAAGCAGGAGACAAACGACAGGCATGTGGGAATACCTCCATCCTAGAACCACCCCAGTATGTGGAGAATCTGGTGGGAAACAGGTTTGTTTCTATTTATTCTATTGTGCTGAAGTTTGGATGCAAACTGACAGCAAATATTTCACCACGATGAGAAAGAGCTGGTCTTGAACCTAATTCATCCATCACTGCTGTTGAGCCCCTTGTCTGAGCTGTCCCCCGGTATCTTTGGCCACCCTCTGAAAAGGGGCCTCTATCGTAGAGAGCGGCCTCCTGGCTACTGCACACATATCAGGGGCTTTTTCCAATCTTGCGTTGGAATCACATATTATGGAGTATTCCTCAACTGTCTCGGTTTCCCCATTTTCGGCTGGGGTCTTGGCCAAAGCAATGCAGAATTGTGCCTCAATTTCCCCTTTTTCAGCATCGGTCTTGGCCGAAGCAATGCCAAGCCGTGCCTCAGTTTCCCCAAGGCTAACACAATCCTATCCCCCAAAGAATTTGGTTAAGGATCAGTGCTGGGATGCAGCAGGCCCAAGGTCAATTCCCTCTGCCGCAGATTCACTGTGTGACCTTGGTCAAGTCATTTCACCTCTTCGGACTTCACTTTCAAAATCAGGATAATGATGCAGCTTCGGTTGGTTTCATCTATTTAGACTGCAAGCATTTCAGACAGGGATGGCCCCTCACTCTGTGCCTGGCCCAGTGGGCCCCAATCTCGTTTACTGTGTCCATGCAGAATCTAACAGAACAGAACATCTCCATGACTGTCTGTGCAGCGCCCTACACAATCATAGAATCATAGAATCTCAGGGTTGGAAGGGACCTCAGGAGGTCATCTAGTCCAACCCCCTGCTCAAAGCAGGACCAAACCCAACTAAATCATCCCAGCCAGGGCTTTGTCAAGCCTGACCTTAAAAACCTCTAAGGAAGGAGATTCCACCACCTCCCTAGGTAACACATTCCAGTTCTTCACCACCCTACTAGTGAAAAAGTTTTTCCTAATGTCCAACCTAAACCTCCCCCTCTGCAACTTGAGACCATTACTCCTTGTTCTGTCATCTTCTACCACTGAGAACAGTCTAGATCCATCCTCTTTGGAACCTCCTTTCAGGTAGTTGAAAGCAGCTATCAAATCCCCCCTCATTCTTCTCTTCGGCAGGCTAAACAATCTCAGTTCCCTCAGCCTCTCCTCATAAGTCATGTGCTCCAGCCCCCTAATCATTTTTGTTGCCCTCCGCTGGACTCTCTCCAATTTATCCACATCCTTCTTGTAGTGTGGGGCTCAAAACTGGACACAGTACTCCAAATGAGGCCTCACCAGTGCTGAATAGAGGGGAATGATCACATCCCTCAATCTGCTGGAAATGCCCCTACTTATACAACCCAAAATGCCATTAGCCTTCTTGGCAACAAGGGCACACTGTTGACTCATATTCAGCTTTTCGTCCACCGTAACCCCTAGATCCTTTTCTGCAGAACTGCTGCCCAGCCATTCGGTCCCTAGTCTATAGCAGTGCATGGGATTCTTCCATCCTAAGTGCAGGACTCTGCACTTGTCCTTGTTGAACCTCATCATATTTCTTTTGGCCCAATCCTCTAATGTGTCTAGGTCCCTCTGTATCCTAGCCCTACCCTCCAGCGTATCAACCACTCCTCCCAGTTTAGTGTCATCTGCAAACTTGCTAAGGGTGCAGTCCACACCATCCTCCAGATCGTTAATGAAGATATTGAACAAAACCGGCCCCAGCACTGACCCTTGGGGCACTCCACTTGATACCGGCTGCCAACTAGACATGGAACCTTTGATCACTACCCGTTGAGCCCGACCATCTAGCCAGTTTTCTATCCACCTTACCATCCATTCATCCAGCCCATACTTCTTTAACTTGCTGGCAAGAATACTGTGGGAGACTGTATCAAAAGCTTTGCTAAAATCCAGAAATAGCACATCCACTGCTTTCCCCTCATCCACAGAGCCGGTTATCTCGTCATAGAAGGCAATTAGGTTAGTCAGGCATGACTTGCCCTTGGTGAATCCATGCTGACTGTTCCTGATCACTTTCCCCTCCTTTAAGTGGTTCAGAATTGATTCCTTGAGGACCTGTTCCATGATTTTTCCAGGGACTGAGGTGAGACTGACTGGCCTGTAGTTCCCTGGATCTTCTTCCCTTTTTTAAAGATGGGCACTACATTAGCTTTTTTCCAGTCATCCGGGACCTCCCCCAATCGCCATGATTTTTCAAAGATAATGGCCAATGGCTCTGCAATCTCATCAGCCAACTCCTTTAGCACCCTTGGATGCAGCGCATCCGGCCCCATGGACTTGTGCTCATCCAGCTTTTCTAAATAGTCCCGAACTACTTCTTTCTCCACAGAGAGCTGGTCACCTCCTCCCCATACCGTGCTGCAGAGTGCAGCTGTCTGGGAGCTGACCTTGTCTGTGAAGACAGAGGCAAAAAAAGCATTGAGTACACTAGCTTTCTCCACATCCTCTGTCACTAGGTTCCCTCCCTCATTCAGCAAGGGGCCCACACTTTCCTTGACTTTCTTCTTGTTGCTAACATACCTGAAGAAACCCTTCTTGTTACTCCTAACATCTCCGGCTAGCTGCAACTCCAAGCGTGATTTGGCCTTCCTGATTTCACTCCTGCATACCTGAGCAATACTTTTATACTCCTCCCTGGTTATTTGTCCAATCTTCCACTTCTTGTAAGCTGTTTTTTTGTGTTTAAGACGAGCAAGGATTTCACTGTTAAGCCAAGCTGGTCGCCTGCCATATTTACTTTTCTTCCTACACATCGGGATGGTTTGTTCCTGCAACCTCAATAAGGATTCTTTAAAATACAGCCAGCTTTCCTCGACTCCTTTCCCCGTCATGTTATTCTCCCAGGGGACCTTGCCCATCAGATCCCTGAGGGAGTCGAAGTCTGCTTTTCTGAAGTCCAGGGTCTCTGTTCTCAGCCCTGATCTCATCCAGAACCTCTGGGCACTGCCATAAATACAACTAGTAAGAATAATAGATTTAGAAGGGATCGTTATGATCATCTGGTCACATGCATAACACAGGCTAGAATATCTTGCGGCAGAGGAACTCATTTATCTGCACTCACACAGAAACTGCTCTCTCAAGGGGTGAGAATCAGCAGTGTGTGTCAAACCCACAGCCTTTCAATAGCTTCTAAGCTCTAAAAACCCAACACACAATCCATTATCACCACCAGTACAGGATGCTCACTGTACACTGAGCCAGACCCCAATAGGAGTGTCTTCATCAGCCTCCGTGCGCTCTGGATTTCACCATTAGTGTATTTCCTCTCTGAAAGATGAATCGGGGTTTGCCAAAGCCCAGAACTGTAGAGTTTGAGATGGAAAAGTCCCTTTACTTTCTGAAAACTAAACCAGACACACCCTGAGGCTTATCTTCCTGCTGAAACTGACCGGGATAGCTATAGTGTAGCACACTGTAGCAGCCTCAAAGGGGTTAATGAGCATAAGCGCTGGGAGGAAGTTGCTGACTAGCAACAGCTGAGCTCATAGGCTGCTCCTGGAAAGAGAAGCCTCCTAGAGAGAGAGAGCAGCTGAGCTCCCAGGGGCAGAGAGACCCCGGCCAGAACAGCATCTGAGCAAGAGGCCTCCCAGGGAGCTGGAACAGGCCCAGCCTGCTAGGGGCTGCGTGGCCAGGCAACCTGAGCAGACTTGGCATCAACCTGAAGGTAGGAAGTGGCCATGGGAAGTAGCATTGAGTGGGATGGATGGAGCAGCTTACTCCAGGGTTCCTGAGCTGGAAGAAAGCCCGAGGAGTGGGAGGCCTGGGTCCCCATGTGACCCCTGCAGGAAGGGGAGGGCACAGCTCTGCCACAAGGGAGCACAAGGACTATTGAGCCCTGGGTGGGGATGATGGCTCAGGCTCATTATTTTCTTGAGCAAGGGGCTGGGATAACTAGGACAGAGGGTCTCAACTAGAGGTGTCGGGAGGTCACACCTGCCCTGCCCCTCCATATTGCTAAATGGGAAGGGATGGATGGTCTAGTGGTTAAAGCACTAGCCTGGGACTTGGTTCAATTCTCTGCTATGCTATAGACTCCCTGCGTGACCTGGAGCAAGTCCCTTAGCAGCTCTGTGCCTCAGTTTCCCAATCTGTGCAATGGGGATCACAGCACTGCCCTAACTCCTGGGGCGGGGGCACGATGGTTCATATATCAAAGATTGGAAGGTACTCCATTACTATGGTGATGGGGGGCAGATAAGGATGATGTCACACACAGCTGGGAGGCTTCTACCCCAGGGGCCTGGAGAACAGCTGATGCACTGCTGAGATTGGCAGAGCTGGGTGACTGCAGCATCAGCAATGGAGGATGCTATGCACTGGAGATTAGCTTGTCACTGGGGTTAGAACCGGGGGCGGGCATGGATTTCCCTACACCCCCCCCCCCCAGGAGTACACACTCTCCTGAATGTCCCCAACACCCCCCACAGTGTTGTGAACTAGTTACATGCAGTGTTGCCAATTTAGTGGTTGGAAATTTGAATTGAAATTGAAACATTAATGCACACTTTAAAAGCATATAAAGTATCCGATAAAATACATGTATCTGAAAAAGTACAATAGATTTTAAAAGTATGAACATAGACTAGCTTCCTTATACAGCTGTTTTTTATGACAATGTCAGTGCATTCATTTTGGTGATTTTGGCCAACCTAATAATTTCAAATGATGATTTGTAAGCAAAGTATAATTGAGCTCTCCCTGACAGCTAGTGATGAGCTGGGGGCTGACCAGATTGTATTTACATTCACACCTAATCTATCTAGGTATCCAGCAAACCGAGCTGCATTGCCCAAGTGTTAGATTTTGGCTGGGGTTGGGTTACAAATCACTTGAATGCAGGCGGGGGGTAATGAAATGTTGTTGTTCTTATTGTATGAGTAAAGGGCAGTGAAACTGCACTTAGCCTGTGCTGATTGAGGGCATCAAGAGAGAGGGTGGGAACAGGTGTTTTGCTTAATGGTCTGCCTGAGTCACAAGTACTATTTGACTTGCCCCTCTCCACTGTTTAAAGACAGAGCTGATTAGGCTTCATAGATAGTCTTTTGTTTTGTTAAAGTGACAATTACAGCTGAAATCACTGATAAGCAGGTCTAAGTGCTTAAAGCTGCTATGGGACAGTGTTTCTGTGGAAGAGATGGCCCAGTCTGCACTAGCAGTGAAGTTCCCCCACTGAGAGGTCAGCTGAAATCACTGAGAGCTGGTGGAACCTCAAGAGACCAACTCCCAGAGGTCACAGTGGCAGCAGAAGGTGATGGCGCAGGACCATTGGCAACAGAGTGATGGAGTGAACAGTGGCAGAATGAACAACAGTGGCCAGAGCGAACAGTAAGCAGCTGGAGGAATGAGCACGGTGCCTTCTTGCCCCCAACCTGGGAGGTGAACTCATGTGAAAGCACCTCTGAACTCTGAATCTCCACTGACCAAAGACAACACCGGTGAGTGTTAATGAGTCTGTTAAGAATGCTGGAGACACAACACAGTTCATGTGAACAAACATGGCTGTGGCATCATACTTTCTATTTAAGCAAGAGATACCACACACTACAAACTGGGGGCCAATGTTAAGTGCATTGTTGCTTGTTCATCCTGAAGTTGAACACTGGTTCTGAACAAGACCAGCAAATGCTCACTGTCTTTCTGCAAGAAACTCAACTGAATGGCTAGAAGCATGTGGTGCAACAGTGTAAGGCTCAACAGTTGAAAAAGTGAAGAACTTTCTCACCACATTCAAAAAATGTGCGTACATGGCTGATGAATGCACCAATGCAAATGGGTGTCAAGTATTAAGTCATTGTGTACATTATCTTGATGTCAGTGGTAGGCCAGTAGATGCATTTCTAGATGTTCAAGTTATAAAAGACACATCGGCTGCATCTCGGACACCCCACTCCTTAGAAAAATTAAAGGCTTGCTATGTGCTCAGGACAAAATAGAGAATTTGAACACACAGTGGAATATCATATGACGAATGAATGAAGATTTGATTTCAACTTCTTTTTTATCATCACTAGTGGCTCTTTATGCTATGCTTCCTCGGATGAAAGAAGTAGGAATTCATCTCTTGCTACTCCCAGTAACAACAGCAACAGCTGCATTCAAGAAGTTGATTAACAGAGTTGTGCAAAATTATAACAAGAAACCAAGAAGAATGTAGATGTTGTGCTTCATAGAAGGCATGAGTAGCCAACTTTAATGTGTGTGGTGATTTTAAAACATGAGTTAAATCTAATAAAATGGTCATGAAACATTTTTCAGTTTTCACTATGGTGCCATACAGCGCACCTTCACCCTCACGGTCTCACCCCTTATCGGCCCTGACACACACATCCCTGTAAATTCAAACACCCCCCCCAATTTCAATTCCTGGGGAAAACACTGGGGGGGGGGGAATACCATCTCTGAACTATGCAAGGCCACTGCAATGGCAGCCCAGTGGGGAAAGGGCAGTGCTAGAAGCAGCAAAAGGGAAGCACCCCATAGGGCAAAGGGAAGCACATGGGGCTGTGTCATAAACAGATAGTTAAGGGTTAATGTCTCTTTTACCTGTAAAGGGTTAAGAAGCAGTAAACCTGGCTGATACCTGACCAGAGGACCAATAAGGGGACAAGATACTTTCAAATCTTGGTGGAGGGAAGTCTTTTGTTTGTGTTCTTTGTTTGGGGGTTGTTCGCTCTTGGGACTAAGAGGGACCAGACATCAATCCAGGCTCTCCAAATCTTTCTGAATCAGTCTCCCATGTTTCAAACTTGTAAGTAACAGCCAGGCAAGGCATGTTAGTCTTATTTTTGTTTTCTCAACTTGTAAATGTTCCTTTTGGCTGAGAGGATTTTACCTCTGTTTGCTGTAACTTTGAACCTAAGGCTAGAGGGGGTTCCTCTGGGCTATATGAATCTGATTACCCTGTAAAGTATTTTCCATCCTGATTCTACAGAGAGAATTTTTACCTTTTTCTTTAATTAAAAGCTTTCTTTTTAAGAACCTGATTGATTTTTTCCTTGTGTTAAGATCCAAGGGGATTGGATCTGGACTCACCAGGAATTGGTGGGGGAAGGGAGGGGGGATGGTTAAATTCTCTTTGTATTAAGATCCAAGGGGTTGGATCAGTGTTCACCAGGAACTTGGTGAAAAAGCCTCCCAGGGAGGGGAAGGTTTTGGGGGGACAGAAAGTGATCCAGACACTAAAATTTCTGGATGGTGGCAGTGTTACCAGATCTAAGCTAGTAATTAAGCTTAAAAGTGTCCATGCAGATCCCCACATCTGTACCCTAAAGTTCAGAGTGGGGGAGGAACCTTGACAGGCTGACATGAGCTTTGAGGTCCCAGAGCAGAAATACAGTGAGTCCGGGGGAACTGATGCCATCCACTCCATCCCCCACTCCAGTCCCACTGGGTAAATGCTGACGCGCGCACACCAAGGGAGCAAATCCAGATGAGGGCAGGGACTGCAATGGGGGAATACACTCTCAGGTGCCCTTCTCCCCCAGCCCCACCCCGACCCCTGGCTGTAACAGCCCAGCTGGGTGGGGTGCTCAGACCCCCACCCCTCCAGCTGTGCCATGGGCAGAGAAAGAAATGAGACTACAAACACAGAGATCTCCCTGTGGCTGGGACCCAGTGGGTGTGTGACAGCCGACATGCTGGGAATTGAAGTGGGGTCCGCTAGAGCTAAAAGCACAGAGCCACTACAGCTGGCGCTAGAGACCTGGAACATGTGACTCTGGACGGGCAACTGTAATACGCACTCACCATACCCTCTGCTGGCTGGGATCACAACTGCTCATCTACATGCCATAGCCCCTCTACTGCTGGTGGGGATTCTCCTTTAGCTCAGCAGCCTGGGCAGAAGGCTCCCAGTTCTATCCCCACTGAAGAGCAGGGACACCTGGAAAGGCCAAGGGGGCAACAGTCAGGTGATACCCTGTAGTGCAACAGGCAGCTGTAAGGCAGCATGGCAACCATGGTCCTCAGGACTGGCCCATGGGACCTAACCCATAAGAAACAGCTTTGTGGGACCCAAGAGATGATTCCCTCTAGGGGGCTAGGAGCTAGGGGGCTTGCCCCAGGCCTGGAGTCTGGTCTGTCTCCAGCACTGAGATCCCCATGGTCCACAAAAAGAGTTAGATCCCAGGGGGAAGTGCTAGAGCAATGGGGGGAAGCTGAGATGGAAGGCTGGCCCAGTGGTTAGGGCACTGGCTTTGGGGGGGCCTGGATTCAAGTTCCAGCTTTCCCATGTGCTCCCTGGATAACCTTGGGCAAATCACTTAGCCTCTCTGAGCTTCAGTTGCCTCATCTGTACAATGGAGATCACAGCACTGCCCTGCCTCATGGGGAGCTGCAAGGGTCAATACACTAAAGGGTGCACAGGTGGTAGCTTGTGTCAGCTCAGTGCACTGCACCCTATGGGCTCCTTGCATCCCTCCATTCCCCCACAGCTCCCTGGTGCCAACCTGCCATCCCCCTCTATTGCAGGGACTCTCTGCATCCACCCAGTCCCTGTGTGTCTCCATTCTCCCATGCTAGGGACTCCCTGTGCCCCCCACTGGCCCCTTCCCCTATATCAGGGCCACCCATCTCTCCCCCCCATGCCAGGGGCTGTGTGCACCCCTCCATTCCCCTTTTATCCAATATCAGGTTCCCCCAATCTCCACCCCACCAGGGATCCCAGGTACCCCTGTAGAGGGGTTGCTCACCAGCCAGTGAGTGTGGCTGGAGCAGCCTCTTCAGCTCCAGCACCCCCTGACCACAGTCACTGTTAGGCCTGAGTTGCCCCTTCCCATGCCTCAGCCCTCTGGCCAGGTCCCTTCCAGCCCCATTCCTTCAGATGTGGTGAATCAGTCCCTGAAGAGTGGACAAGTCTCTACCAGGAGTCTAGCTCAGTTGGACTTGCTGGTCAGTGCTCACAGCATGAAGCAGGAGGACTGAAGCCCCGACAAAAATCACGGAGTCAGTGAGGCTACAGGGCCTACCCTGGAGGAAGAGTGAGGCCCCTTAAGGGTCTAACACACTGAAGGGGTTCCTCCAAGAAACTTATTAAAAGATGCAATGGAGCACCAATCCTGTGGGTCCATGGTAGTTAGTGTTAGCAGTGGGATACTGAATGCATCAGTAGTGTTTTGCAATACATGACTTGCTGAAGTAAAAAACAAGGTTAGTCAAAGGAAAAAGCAAGAAAATGGCATATAACCATCTCCCTAAGAAGGACATCACAAACCTGTGCGGGGCAAGAGGGTATTGGGTATTGGGAAGCTCAACAAGGAGCAACTGATTGTATGGCTGGAGAAGGATGATTGGACCAAGAACCAGAATCCAGACCCAGCTGAAGTTCCAAGGGGGTCTGTGTGTGGGCTGCAGCCAGCCAGCCACACATGGATGATGCTCTGGCTTTCACCAGCCTTGACTATATTGGAGGGTGACACTAACACACCCCCAAGATCAAGAAAGGCTGCAGCCATGGCAGCAGCGGGGCAGCCTCAAGACGTGATTCCCCTTCCAGCAGTGCACTTTCATGACCGGGTTCCCCATCAATAAACTTGAAGTGGTGAGAATTGAAGCTGGGAGCTTCATGTAGAGCAGCAGAGACTGGAGGACCGTGCAAGGGAGGGAGCTGACCAGGAGAAGCAGCAAAAAACATGAGAAAGAACACAGAAGCATGAACTGGAGATGGAGAAATAGAAGTGGGGAAAGACCTCGGGATGCCAATCGTCAGGAAACCTAGATACCAAAGAGTTGCTCCAGTTTAAGGGAATGATATAGATGCCAACATCACTGCCTTTGAGAATACTTGTGATTTGAACCAGGATGACCCTGCTGACCAGCTCCAATGTCTTACCCCCTAACTTGATACCCAAGGTACAATCCAGACTTGTGAGTAACTACCCTCTAACCTGGGGTGCCCTGTGCTGCCCTTTCCTGGCCAATACACATTCATATAAAGTCCATCATTTTATTAATAGAAATGATATGCACCCCGCCTGCTGTCCCAAATGGAGGTTCTCAAACACTTCCGTTTAAACACACTGGATTAGATAAAACAAGTTTATTAGCTACAGAGAGAGAACTTTGAAGTGAATACATAATGAGGCATTAAAGTCAGAAAAAGGTTACAAGAAAAGTAAAGATAAAACACAACTAAAGCCTCAGTGAACAAACTATGTTAAATTCACAGCAAAATTTCTCTCACCACATACTCTCAACAGTTTTACAGGCCAAACATCCGAAGCCAGGCCCCCTTCTTCTGTGTAATGGCTGCTTACTTTGTTCCTTCTGGTGCAGCAAATCGATGGACAGAGTGAAAGGAAGGAGGAGGAGTCCCTTGGGGTGTCTGCCCCCTTTTTTATAGTCCTGTCCCCATGTTGAGATGCATGTCCAGCTGGGAACAGACGACAGACAGCCTGTGTGGAGTGGAACCCCAGGCTGGTTCTTTACTAAGATGTAGGTTTGGGGTTTGTTTTTTTTGTTTGTTTGTTTTGGGGTTTTTTGCCCCTTCCCCCTTTCCTGCCAAAGAATGGCCACTTAGCAGGTAATGGCCCTGCTTGTTGACACCAGGCTGAAGTGTCAGTTTGCCCTTCCTCTCTGAGGAACTGGTTTGGCCACTCCCCAGACATTTCTGGAAAACCTTCTTCTAGTCATGATCCCCGCTTATGTTTAGAACTTCCCACAGAATGCGGCTATGTATATTTTGCCATGATATTACTGATCAGCAAATTATGAGTTTTTTTCACTGATACCTCCCAAGGCAATACTTGTACAATAGAGTGTGGACACAGGGGTGCAGGCTGTCTCTCTCAGTCCCAAAGCAATACTCTACTGCTTAAGTCTGAAATGACATCTGAGGCTTACAGGAAAAGGTTTGGAGTGTGTGCAAAAGATCAAGGTTGTGACACATATGGAAGCCACCACCCTGATGGGAGAATGGTGATGGGGCAAGGATGTAGGTGTCACGACACTGGAGGATTGGGGGAACAATTCTATAAGATACTTCCCCACAAGCTTAAAACATGGTTATTGGACAGAAAGCCTAAGGCTGAGTGGGAGCAGAAAGTTAATGGGAAGACATTCATGGGCTGGAGGGACTGTGGGACAAAGAGAACCCTTGCTGGTGAAACCCCATCAAATCCTGAAAGGCAGGACAACCTGAGGTAAGGTTCCAAATGGGAAGCCATTGACCCTACCTATAGCTGAGATCCCTGGGCAGACACAGGAAGGATCGGGGTGGCTGGTCTCCAGGATATCAGCTTTGATTCTTGGGAATGAATGTGTCACTTTAAGACAAAATTCAGCCCCTCTTGCTGGACCAGCCCAGGGTTTGAACCAAGCAGACCAAAGGTGTTAGCGATAGTGCAAACAGGGAGAAGGAGGAAAGGTTGTTAAAGTCAGGAGACCTGTCTGTCTGTCTGTAAGCAGAGAGCTGTATCCAAGTGGGGCAGAGGAATGCACCTATCCATCTCCGCACAGCAGATGTGAGTCACACGGGCTCAGGCACAACTTGCCTGAGGCCTGCTGCTGTGACCAAGGGAGCCAGCCTGGGGAAGTAGAGGCCGAGTGGGTCCGGTGGTGGCTGAGGCCCTAGCTGAGCATGGGAGGACATGAGCAGGGCAGGATGACTGCCAGATACATTTGTCCTGTTCAGGGTGGGAGAAGCCCCAGGGAAGGGTAAAGCATCTGGACAGCAGCTACTGGACATGGCCACAACTTGTCAGGGCATGGCCATGGAACTGATGGGTTCTCCTACCCAAGACAGCCTGAATCACAGCCCATCGGGGCAGGGAGCCCTAAGACAGGACTCTGTCCTGAGGGTGAGGGCAACAGGTTGACCCCACCAGCAGAAACGTGTTCCCAGCATATGCATAGCCCTGGCCTTGAGACGCAGCTCCAGAGGGGGCCTGCCAGTGTGGGGCACCCCCCAGAATCCATACCTAAGCACCCCTGGGACACCGGCGCCCCAGAGATATGGCTGGGTTAAGACCACCCTTGCAGGGGAACAAACCTACACTGATACCCCACCAGATGCTCACAGGGTCACTTCCTAGCCAACCTAGGGCTCAGGACACCCCAGGCTGCAGCCAGGATGGCTGACCCATGGAGGAATGTGGGTTCCCTCCCCTCATCTTTCCCTAGAAGAAGACAGGGAGGAGGTAGCAGCTGGACCCAGTTTCAAACCCAAAGGTTCTGGAGTGGCCAAAGGGCTGGGGGGCCGCATGAAAACTTCCCATGTGCACCCTGCTCATGTCATCAAACAGACCAGCCCGAAGGGAGGACGTGAAACTGCTCTGCCCTGTGCTGTGAAAACTGTACGCTTGGTTAGAAACTGTGCTGTACGCATCTCACAAGCACCAGGTAGAACTGCCACCGTGGAAATGGGCGCTATGCTGGGGTGTCTCCGAAAAGCCATAGTGGACTCGAACCTTCCAGGTCAGAGGATAAAGCAGCCCTGCTCAGTTCGGCCCCCGAGGGAGAAGAGCTGTGACAAAGTGGGAATCTTCTGTAATATTTTTATGAATCTTGTGTGCCTCAGTTTCCCTCTGTACTCTGCATTGCTAGCCAGTTTGGGAGTGGAGAGTTAAATCTGCTCTTGGGGGGCAGTGTGTGGCAGGAGAGGGGGTGTATGTGAGAGACCTTCCTGACTGGGCCCCAATGAATAGGGTCATCAGGGAACTGGTTGAAACTGACCCAGCTCAAGAGAGGGTCCTGAGGGACAATGGGAAGCCCTAAGGACTGGACACTGGACAGCAGGCAGGACTGTGAATTCTGCATGGCCTTGCCTGGAGCCAAAGGATTGGGAGGTGACCAGTGGAGGACCAAGAGTAGGCTTCTGGAAGAATTGGCCCGACTAAGGATGCCAGAGAGAGACAGTGCCTGAGATGGAATCCACTATAGCGAGGCAGGTGGGTCGCTTGGGCTTGGCCAGAGGGATTGTGCTTTAACCTTCCTTTCTCTGGGCTACCCTCAAGACTTGGAAAGCCATGTGCCAAGGGACTAACCAACCCTTCTGTGGTTGGAAAAGCTGCCCTGTGTCACTGCAGACACCGGCTGGGGTGCATCAGAGTTACACATCCCTAAGAGGACGTCTGGCTCAGTTGGCCTCACTGGCCAGAGCTCACCACATGAGGCAGGAAGACTGGAGCCCAGAGGCAAGTGAAGTTGTGTGGCCAGCCCTGGAGGAAGAGTGGGACCCCCTTGGGGGCCTGGTCCACTGAGCAGAGTCCCCCAAAGCATTGGTTCCCAATGTTTTTCTCTGCCGTGGTGGCACAACTTGATACCATCATGTGACTCCTGTAACGTCAAGTTCACATGACCGTCGTGTAACATTGCGTCTATCATAGGCCACTCTTAATTTTGACTCATGAATATTCAGGAACCAATCCAGAATGAGGCTAGTAGGGTTAAAATCAAAACAAACACTTCAGCTAGTGTTAGATCGCGATCTGTTGTTTGTGCCAGAATAATGTTTTGAGATGACAAGCAATTAATAGTTAATCATTTCTGCTCATTCCCAAAATAGTTTTCCCAAGTGCGTGTCACTTTCTCCACTGTTTTTAATGCGATATAATTACTTATAATGCTGTTCCAGGTCTGGCTCGTTCCAGCTATTACCCTAAGTCAAATGTAAATTTAAAACTTAGGCTTAAATTCTATGTCTTTGTTTATGTGCATCATCATCAAAGGCTCATTGCAGCACATTGCATTCATCAGGGCACGTCCGTCTGTGTTTACTTTTTCTCCCTTAGCCTCACTTTGGGGAATGGAATGTGAGCTCTGCATAGTATTTGAAAGAGGCCTCGTCCGGGGAGCAAACGTACAGACTGACATCCAGCTCCAACGCTCATTAGAATACAAGGGAAGGTTTTTGTTCTCACATGTAGTTTTTTCAAAAAATTCCACAGCCCAGCTGCCAGCACAGCAGTGTGCCATGGCACACCGGTCAGGAAACACTGCTCCAAGGGATTGTGGAAAAGCCAGGGTGTAACACCAATCCTGTGGATCCGTGACAGAGGACAAATGGAAACAGCACCACTGTTAATGCTCTGTCACCGCCAGGCATTTTAGCAGAGCCATTCAGTGAACAAGGGGATGGGGTGGAGCTGGAGTAGTGAAGGGTTGGGTGGTCTCCCCCACTCCAATCTAGCCACCGGTGGGAAGAGGGGATTTCCCTGACTTGGGGCAGGAGCAGGAAGGTGGGCACCTAGGGCAGCTCATGGGCTGGGCTGGAGGCGGAGACCAGCACAGCACAGCAGCAAAGGCGAGCTGCCGGGACAGTCTGATTGGGAGTGAGGGGAGATTATCTGGGATCCCAGCTGGGGAGCAGGGCCTGGCCTAGTCAGAGCCTTAGCAGCCCCCAATGGGGTTGCCAACTGGGCATTCAGGCCCTGCCCCCTGGCAACGCACTGTGAGGGAGAGGAGCCAGCAGAGGGGCAGGCAGACCCAGAGGGAGGGGTCTTCTTAGAAAGGCCCATAAGGGAGTCGCGAGGGAACTTCCTGCTGACAAAGAAGGGGGGTCACCAGCTGTCAAGAAGCGGGGATCCACTTGGAGCTGCTCTGTCGCCCTGGAGGCTGGAACGGCGACGGTGATGGGGGGTGAGGACCCCCCTCCCCCAGGCCTTGTTAGCGGGAGGACAACATCATCACAAACTCTGAGAGAGACATAACGTGGGATCTGGGGTGAGCGAATACCAGTGCCTCCCTCTGCACATCTGGCACAACACAGCCTGACTGCACTGTCCTGTGCATCCCACTCCTCCACCCCCTGGACTGTACCCCAGCCACGGCTCCCTCTACCAGGCTTCAGGATGCTGCAGCCCACCCCAAGCAAGTGGAGCTTCCGCAGCAGGGGGCACGGGGCTGCAGGGGGGCTGTGGAGAGCAGGGCGAGGGCTTGGAGCAGCCAAAGGGCAGGAATCATGTCCCCGGGAGGCAGGATGCTGGGGGGAGATTGTCCCCTCCACCCCCCAGCCATAACTGCCCCTCCTCTCATCTGACCCTCCCCAGTCCTAGCTCTGGCTCCCTCCCCTGCTCCAGCCAGTCGCACAGCAGGTAGCTCTGCCCCAGGCACCACCCACCCCAACCCTGTGAAAAAACAGCCCTCCTGGGGCTGCAGAAAGTGGGGCTGAGCCTCACCCTGTTCTGGAGGGGGTCGGGGGTGGCTCTTTAGCCCAGGGCCCTAGACCCTATAGCTCTGGGTTAAGGGTCCAGCACACAACTAAACACAAGGGGGAGAGCACAGACAGGACTGGGGGCGGGGAGTGTCACAGGAAGACACTGGCAGGGAGAGATGGGGGAGGTCTCTGCAGGGATGAGACCTTGCTGCCGCGGCAGAGGAGGTATCCCCAGGGCTCAGTGTGGAGGGAGGTGGGGGGTTTCTGGCACCAGTGGGTGGGAGGCAGGTTCCCAAAAGCCAGTGCAGTCAGTGGGGGGAGGGGAGTCCCTGGAGTCAATGGGTGGGGGCTGCAGAGCATCTCTCACCGTCAAAGTCCACATGGCCGTCCCCATTGAGGTCAACATCGCGCAGGATCTCCTCCACCTCCGGCAGCGGGACCTGCTCCCCCAGCAGGGCCAGGAGGGCGTCCTTCAGCTCTGTGCTGCTGATCTCCCCGTCCCCGTTCCTGTCCAACTGGGGGGGGGGAGGAAGAGAACGGGGTGAGTGTGGGATGACCCGGCTGGATGGGTGCCAGCCACATCCTCGCCCTGCTCCCCCTCCCCCGTGAGCCCATGTTCCCCCTTCTTCCTACACCCTCATACCTCACGGAAGGCAATCTTGAGCTCACGCACCCCCACCATGTGGGCTGTCTCCTCACGCAGCTTCGGCCCCATCATCTCCACAAAGTCCTCAAAGTCCACGCGCCCACCCACTGCGGGAGAGACACGGAGATCAGTGCCCAGCCCCCGCAATGGGGAGGGGTCCCATGGAGGGAGGTCATGTGAGGGGAGGGGAGTCTCTCTGGGACAGAGGCAGGGTCCCATGGGGGAGCAGTGAGGGGGGAGAGGGGTCTCGCTGGGGCTGGGGTGGGGTGCCATGGGCTCTAGGTATTTTGCCGCCCCAAGCAAAAAAACTTTTGGCTGCCCCCGACCCCAGCCCTGGGCTCCTCCCCCGCACCCCCTGCTGCCCAGCTCTGGGTTCCCCCCAACACCCCCAACAGTGCCCTCCCCCCACCTGCACCCCCCTGCCGCCCCAGCCCTGGGCTCTCCCCCCTACCTGCACCCTCCTGCCGCCCAACCCTGGGTCACTGGTAACTCACTCCCAGGGCGGGTCATCAGCATCCCGCTCATGACACTAGCAGAGGCAGAGGCTGCATCCACCGGACTCCTTCCCAGCGCCCAGGGGGGCCCTGACTCCACCCGCTCCCCCCTCGCCTCCAGCCAGTCCGGCGCTGGCAGGGTCGGGGTAAGCAGCAGGGCTCCTGGGCCACGCCTCAGCCCAGGGTCCCTCCAGCCGGGACTCCTGCCCCCAGGACCAGCCGGGAATTGGGAGGGCAGAGCCGGGGAGACCGCACCAGCAGGGGGCTGAGGAGCCAGGGCAGGGCAGCCTCAGAGGGAGCAGCCGGCGGGGAACAGAGCCGCAGAGAGCGGACGTGGGCCTCGCACGGCAGCGCCCCAGGCATCGGGCCCCTCTATGGCCCCGCTGCTGCTCCTGGCCGCCCTGCCGCAGCCCCTGGGTGGCTTGGGCCACTTCGCCCAGCCCCAGTGAGGTGCTGGGGGGTGGCTGCAAGCAGCCTGCGGGTTGAGAACCACTGCACTAGATACTACTATCAGCCTGGCCCTTCCAGTAGGGTAGGGCTCAGCCCAGCACTGCATATTGCACGTGGGTTCTAGCCAGCCTTGCAGTCTGCTCTGCTCTCATCATGCCCATGGATTCCTGGCTGGAGGCCCCAGAGGATTCTGGATCTGTGCTTATGGGATCCCTTACTCTGCAGATGCCAGATAAGGAGCTGCTTCTGCCGCCTTACTATCTCGTGTGGCAGCTACCCTCTCTCCTGAGCTTAGCATATTCCCCTCTGAGCTACAGTGATAAGGGGAAACCACTAACAGATAGGGCCAGGGTGTTGTGGGACTGCTTCCTCTTTCACATCTGATAAACCCCGTTGGCACTTGTTCTAGGTGGCTGATAAGCTGTTCACAGACCCTGGTGATCTGGCCTTAACAGATCTTGGCTTTTTCTGTTGAGCAGGGCCGGCTCTAGGTTTCTGGCCGCCCCACACCTGCACCCCCTGCCGCCCCAGCCCTGGGTCACTGGTAACTTGCTCCCAGGGCGGGTCATCAGCATCCCACTCATGACACTAGCAGGGGTGGAGGCTGCATCCACCCGACTCCTTCCCGGCGTCCAGGGGGGCCCTGACTCCACCCGCTCCCCCCTCGCCTCCAGCCGGTCCAGTGCTGGCAGGGTCAGGGTAAGCAGCAGGGCTCCCAGGCCACACCTCAGCCCAAGGTCCCTCCTGCCCCCAGGACCAGCCGGGAATTGGGAGGGCAGAGCCGGGGAGACCGCACCAGCAGGGGGCTGGGGAGCCGGGGCAGGGCAGCCTCAGAGGGAGCGGCCGGCGGGGAACAGAGCCCCGGAGAGCGGGACGTGGGCCCTGCACAGCAGCGCCCCAAGCATCGGTCCCCTATATGGCCCCGCTGCTGCTTCTGGCCGCCCTGCCACGGCCCCTGGGTGGCTCGGGCCGCTTCGCCCAGCCCCAGCTGAGGCGTTGAGGGGCGGCCAACCTGCGGCACTTGCAGGTGGCTCCATGTGCCCCGCAGGGCAGCCCCCAGCCCAAGTGTCCCGCGCTCCATGTGTCGGAGCCTGCTGGATGGCTTGGCCATGGCCGGCGGCACAAACCACAGTGGCCCCAGGGCGCCCCCACGCATGACTCGCTGCTGCTGCTGGACCCCAGTCCCGGGGCCAGCTTTGGCCACCCACTGTGGCTCTTCCACCTGGACTTCCGCATCAGCTTGGGGGCCGGGACAACGTCTACCTGGGTGAGCGCCTGCAGGACCACCCACAAACAAACAAACAAACAAACAAACAAACAAAACAAAAACAAACAAACAAAATAGGATGGCCCAAATGCTGCCCCTGCAAATGTGCCGCCCCAAGCACCTGCTTGCTTTGCTGGTGCAGAGAGCCGGTCCTGGCCATGGGGGGAGCAGTGTGAGGGGCAAGGGGGTCTCTCTGGGGCCGAGGTTGGGTGCCATGGGGGGGAGCAGTGTGAGAAGGGGGGTCTCTCTGGGGCAGGGGCAGGTCCCACGGGGGGAGCAGTGTGATGGGAAGGGGTTTGTGTGGAGCAAGGGCAGGTCCCACGGGGGAGCAGTGTGAGGGGAGGGGATTTGTGTGGGGCAGGGGCAGGTCCCACAGGGGGAGCAGTGTGAGGGGAGTGGGGTCTCTCTGGAGCCGAGGCAGAGGCAGGTCCCACGGGGGGGAGCAGTGAGGAGGGGTCTCATGGATGGGTGGGATGCTATGCGGAGAGGGACCCCTGGGGGTACAGCCATTCCCCACACTCACTCCTCATCTTGATGTGCTGGGAGATCTCGATGAGCTCCATCTCGGTGGGCATGTAGCCCATAGTGCGCATGCAGGCGCCCAGGTCCTTGTAGCTCACAAAGCCATCCTGGTCTGTGTCGAACTCCTTGAAGGCATCCAGCAGCTCTGCCGAGGGGAAAACCCAGAGCCGCTCTCAGCACTGGGGTGCCTATCCCGGGCGTCCCTAGGGGGGCTCCAGGGAACCCGGCCACAGTGGGGTGAGGGTTGTGTCAGAACCAGCCTAAACTGGCCATAAGTGTGTGAGGGGTGACCCCTTCTTTGGCTGCTGCACTGATGCCACCCAGTGTCCATGACCTTCCACCAGGACCCCCAGGGATGCACGGTGAGGGGTTCCACCACTAGCCATGGTACCAGCCAGGGCACCCCCTAGTGGTCATTCTAATCATAAAGTGGACAATGCCAAGTGGGCTCTGCTACCCTGAATCTTCTGCTGCAGGCTGAGCGTGCCTGGGTTTGCACAGATACGTTCTAACCCAGGACAGGGTTACAACTGGGAGAGTCTAAAAATAAATCCAGACCCACCTCCCCGGGCAGCAGGCACTGTGCCCTTCCTTGTGTCCCTGGTCTTCGACCCACAGGGGGCTGGGCATGGCTGAGAGACGGGCACAATCCATTGCCCCACCTCTGAGAGGGCAAACAGACATGCCCAGGCCCAATGCCCCCCTGCCAGAGGCAGCCCCCCACTCCTGGTCGAGAGCCCTGCAGTCACCAGGGCTCCTGCCAACTCACCATCCAGTTCTACTGGGGACAGATCCCGCTCCTGGGGGCAGAAACAAGGGCAGGCAGTTAGACCCCAGGAACATGGGGTGGACCCCCTTAGATAGGCTGCCCCAGTATGGAGCTTGTTCCAGGGAAACCCTCCCCACAAAACCCACCCCTAGGAGCCATGCAGGCAGGGCAAGCGGGGTCAAGAGCCAGGGTGGGCGACACCAAGAAAGCGCTAAATAGGTAAAACTGCCCCCATCCCAGGGCAAGCAGGGATTGAACAAGGCAAGTGGGGGGAGGAGGGCAGAGCAGCCCCCCAAAGCAAGCAGGGGTGGAGGAGAGGGGCTCCATGTCCAGGGTGTTTCCGTGGCTCCCAGAGATGCTGGGAGCTCAGTGCGAATGCCCCCACCCGCTGCCCTTTGTAACTCAATCCCCATCAGCTTCCCCACTAGGATGCCAGTCTTGAACAGCAGAGCTGCATGCCTCCAGCCCCACAGCACAGGGAGTGCCCCATGCCAGCCTGCCTCATCCAACTGGCCCCCCACTGCCCTGCGCCTGAACCTGCCTGTGCCCCCGCCCCAGGGCCGGCGCCCCCTAGAGAGGAAAGGCCCTGTGTTCCATTCGCTGCCCCCTGAGCCAGGCAGTCCCCCTGCCCCGGGGCAGATCAGAGACAGCGCCCCCTAGAGGATTTGGGGCTGGGCAGTGATATTTTATTGGAGAAATGTGGGGAGGGGTCTCATCTCTCTCAGCGCACACCTCATTATGGGGAGAAGTGATGTGAAGGGGACAGCGGGGGAGGGAGGGCACGGGAGGTGCTGTCAGGGTGTCAACTTCATTTAGAAGTCACAGAAGTGGGTGAGAAATCCCAGCCAAAATTAACCTGCTGAAACTGAGATTAAGGAGATTGTGGGCAAAGCTGTGATCTCCAGCCCCAGCCTGGCTCAATGGCCAGCTCCCAGTGTCCCCCACCCCACCCACCCACCCACACTCCAGGCCTCCAATGGTTCCCGTTCAACCCCTACCCCACTCCCCCCAGTAGGGCCCTGCTCCTCTCTCCATCCCCTGAGGGCCCCTACTCCCACTCCCATGCAGGGGGCTGACCTGCTCCTCCATCTCTGACTGGCCCCAGCACTGGCCGCCCCACGCCCAGGGATAATGGGATTGGCAGGCTCCCAGCAGGGAGCTAAGAAGGGGCTAATTATACCAGCTAATCGGGGTGACAGGGTGCAGGCAGCAGGGCCATTGTTAAGCCCCATAGGCGCCATGCCATGCTGCAGCCCACTAAGCCACTGGGGCAGAGAAGGACCCGGAAGACAGGGCTCCATCGCTCCAAGCTCTTGGCCCCAGGAAATAATGGGCATCGGTGGGGCTTCCCCATTTCCCATCTGGGAGTGGGGACCACTGGCCCACCAAGGACTGCAGTGCCCCATTCTCCCCTGCCTCTTGGGCCTTCCGAGCCTGCCCAGTGCCTCCTCTCTCTAGAGGAGCCTGGGGGCAGGGTGCCTGCCCCCCAGCACCATTCTAGGCATTGGAGAGCTGTACCCACTGCACAGACACCCTGCTCAGCTGCCCCCATCCCACCCTAGCATGCCCCCACCATGATTGTGCCCACCCAGCCATGGCCTGCCCACCCCACCCACACAATCCAGCTAGTCATGCCCCAACCCACCCCCAAAGTACCCCCAACCAATATCATCCAACCAGCCATGACCCCACTGCCTCCCTGCTGCAGCTGCCCCTCCTCTCCCAGCCCACCCCCACACAGCACCCCCCAACCTCACGCCCACCCCTTCTCTCACCACTGCCTTGTCCTCTCCATTCCCACACTCCCCTGGCACCTTTTTGCCCACCTTTCCCCCTCTTCGTAGCCATGATCCACCCTCTCTCCTAGCGCCCAGCCCCCCCGGCAATCCATCTGCTCCTCCTGCCCCCACACACCCATACCCCACCGCCGCACCTGTATCTCTGCTCCCATCCCCTGTGCCTCCATGCCCAGCCCCAACCCACCCCCATGTCCTCATCCCACTCTGCCCCCACCCCCCCACCCCAGGCCAGCGCACCCTGCCGAAGACAGTGTTGAGGAAGGGCGAGTAGGCCTTGGTGGCGTCGGCATGGGCGTCAGCGTGATGCTTCTTGCCGTGCTTGCGCCCGTGGCTGGAGTGGGAGCTGCGGCGCGACTCGGAGCTGGGGCTCTTGCTGGCTTTGGGCTCCTCTTCCTCCTTAGGGAGTGCCTGCCCCCTCTTATTTGGGTCCTGTCCTTCTTTGCGTGTCTCCGACTCGACCTCGTTGGGCCTCTTGTGGGGCATGGGGCTGGGCACCGGGGCGCGGCAGCCAGCTCTGGGACAGGCAGCTCCAGGATGGGCACAGAGCAAGGGGACGGGAGGGCAGGGCCTTAAGAAGGAGTCAGAGAAATCCTCTTATTTCCCCACCTCCACGAGCACCAGGGCTGGGGGGCAAAGCCAATTAGCTGGGATTACAGGCAGGAAACTGGCAGCTCAGCTGCTCCAGCACCAGCCCCACTGGCACAGATCTCTGCCTCCCACCAGTGCCCCCTGGCACCCCCCAGCTCCCTGTCCCTCCCCACTGCCCCCCACTGCTCCCCCCTCCTCTCCTCATCCCCTCCCCACGACCTCCCGTGGTTCCCCTTCCCCTCACTACTGCCCCCCAGCTCCTCTCCCCTCCTTATCCCCTCCCCACAACTCTCCAGCTCTCCTTCCCCACAGCTCCCCCTCCCCTCACTACTGCCCCCTTCTCGAGGGTCCCTCTCTCTTGGGGTCAGGCCCCTCCACCTCCTGGAGCCGCATCTCTCTGGGCCTTAGCACACCTGTTTCTCACTGTGGGCCCCCTCAGGGAGTCCACTCGCTCTGGACCCCAAAGGGGATGATGCAACCCTGTTCTCTAGACTGCAGTGACTCTCTGCCAGCATAAAACAGGAGGGTTTATTGAGCATCTGAACACAGCATAGGAAACTCTCAGGGCCCTCAGACCTGGCCTCTCTCAGCACAGTACATCCATGTCTACACTGCATCAAGGTGGGCTCTGCCTGCTCCCCCTCTCCAGCCCAGAGCCCCCCTGCTTCCCAGCTGGTCATCTGATAGCACCTCCCCCAGGCCCCACCTCTGTCCATTGTCTTCTTTCCAGGTAAACAGGGTCTCCTGGGCCTCCTCTCCTCTCTTCTGTCCTCTGGCCCCTCTGGCTGGAACCGGCTGGTTAGGTCACCGGGGTCCTCTCTTTGCAGCCCATTGTCCTCCCACTGGCCAGAACTGGCTGCATCTCCTGAGCTGGGCCTCCAGGTCACCAGTCACTGGGATATTCATTCTCCAGGCCATCAGCCGGGGTCCCAAGTTCCCTCACTGGTCCTCTGTAACAACAAACTCCCTCTCCCATCACCTCGTTAAACCAGTAACACCCGGGGAAACCGAGTCCCTTCCCCTCTGCTGCAAACCATTGGAAAAACAAGGAAAACACAAGACAATCCCCCATTTCATCACACCCCCTACCCCCAGCTCTCCCTCCCCTCCACCCCCGAAAACTCCCCTTCCCCCCTCCCCTCCTCACCCCCGGCCCGCCCTTCCCCGGCTTCCCTTCCCTTACCATTGCACCACCCACAGCTCCCTGTCCCCTTCCCACTCTGCTGTCTGCCCAGCTCTCTGTCGCCTGCCCACTGTCCTCCTCTCCACACAGCTCACCTTCCCCTCAGCACTGCCTTCTCCCTACTGTCCCTCTGTTGTGCCCATCCCCACCACTCCTGCTGCCCCCGCTCCTCCCTCACTCTTCCCAGCTTTCACAGCCTGGCCTAGAAGCTCAGTTCCACACCCCTGGGCCACTACCCAGTCCTGCCTGGAGAAACTGGGGGTCCCCTGCTGGGGAGGGCAAGCTCGGCAGTGCAGGCTCCTCCCCTTCCCTAGTGTCACAGTACCCCCTGCTGGGGAGGGCCCCTGTGTTAGAGCCACTGCCTCTGGATACTCAATGGCAAATCCACTACAACCAAGATATTCTTCCCCCTTTGGTTAGGCATAGGACCCACAGTGTCCAGTGCTCAAATGTGTCTTGTGTCGGCAACAAAGGGTGCAGAGGAACTCGCTGGGGTCCTGCAGGTCTCTCACCGCTGGCATCTGTCCCAAGATCTGCAATAGTCTCTCACATCACTCTCCATCCCTGACAAGTAAAAAACCCATCCTTCTTTAACCTCTCATGGGTCCTCTATGCTCCCACGTGCCCAGCCAAAGGGCAGTGGTGGGCCTGCAAGTGTTCACCACCACCCAACCGGCGCTGGGCAGGCACAAGTCTGCTTGTAAGGTTTCCCAGGGCTTTTGTTGTTCCCCAGGAGCTTCCCTGTACAACCTTCCTGCCTCTTCAGAAACCCTTTCCCTGTTTCCCCTCCCTGGGGTTCCCGAGGGGTGGCCCCAGATGCTTTCTAGATTTGGGGCTGCTCTCTGCTCCAGGCTGGCAGCTGCTAGCTGGGACAGTGTCTTCAGTTACAGGGGTTAACTCCCCCGCCCAGCCCCAAGGCTATGCTGCTTTCTTCTGCTACTTGGCACTTGGTATCAGCCTCTGCCACACCTGAAAGCACACTGCTTTCTCCTGCTGAGTTGAAGCTGGCTGCACCCTCCCCACCTCTGCCAGTGGTTTCTTGGTCTTTCCCATTTCCTTCTGGGATCAGAACATTGCGTTTTTGCAGCAGGTTACGGCATTAACAGCTTTCGTCAGCGTTCAGCCATCCTTTCCCACCGGCCCTTCTGTTGGAACACAATCCAGCACCCCCACTTTTAAGGTACCCACCAAACCTTCTCATTCCAAACAAGATCAGCGGAAACTATCTCAAAGTAGGGGGGACCATGAGCACCCGAACTGTGTCCCCCCCGCTCATGCCAGACATTGCCACTTCTCCCCAAGCCTCATCCTTGTGCCGCCCCATCTTCCCAAGCCCCCAGCCTTCACTTGCTCCTCTCTGCAATGCCGGCTCCAGGTACCAGGCGAGCAAGCTCATGCTTGGGGCAGCAGATTCTACGGGGCGGCATTCACCCAATCCTAGGGCGGCACTGTAGGTGTTTTTATTTTTGGTTCCCCGATCTGGCCGCCCCGTAGGGGGCGGAGGAGGGGAGAGCTTTGCAGCAAACTCGGCAAGGCAGCCCGTGTCCTTCTCTCCCAGCCAACCGGAGCAGCGCAGAGGCCTCCCGGCAGGCGGCGCAGCAGTCGGGGCCATGGGGTGAGTGCCCCGCTGAAGCCCTGGCCGCCCCCCTTCTTTCTCTCCCCCCGGTCCCTCCCCCTCCCCCTCATTAGACTGGGCGCGCACTCTGCAGCACAGGCAGTCCCCCTGCACCCTGGCTTTGGCCGCCTTGTAGGGTTTTTTTGTTTTGTTTTTTTCTCCCTGCTTTGCCGGCCGCGCCATTTCCCCCTCCCTGTTTGCCACTCCAGCCGCGCCATTTTTTGTTCCCCTCTCCCCCCCCCCCACTTTGCCGCTCCAGCTGCGCCGTGTTATTTTTTTTTTTCCCCTGTTTTGCCGCTCCGGCCGTGCCGCAGGTTTTTTTTTTCCCATGCTTTGCCGCTCCAGCCGCGCCGTGTTTCCCCCACTCCCCGCTTTGCCGCTCCAGCTGTGACGTCTTTTTGTTTTGTCCCCCCCCCTCCGCTTTGCTGCTTCAGCCACACCGTGTTTTTATTTTTATTTTTCCCCTGCTTTGCCGCTCTGGCCGCCCCCCCCCCTTTTTTTTTTTTGCTTGGGGCGGCAAAAAAGCCAGAGCCGGCCCTGCCTCTGTGCCTCCTTCCTCCTCCCCATCACTCCCCCTTATGGCTGGTAACAAGTGGTGGGTCCATGGCCCCCTGATCCCCCTGAATCCAAATGCACTCTAGCAAAAGGCACAGGAGTTTTCTATTGCCCTAGTGCCAGGAGATCTACACTTCCTCCCTGCAGTTTGTCACAGTCCCTGACCATCCTTCCTTTGACCAGAGAAATCTGGGCCCCACTGTCTCCACCCTCAGCATTCTTTACCATTCACCTTTCATAAACTCCAGTGGTGGAGACCTCACAAAATTCATCAGGCATCCCTCAAGCACCTCTGTGTTAATGACAGCTGTATTAACCTGGGCCGGACAGGACATAGGTGTGACACACAGACCTGGTTGTGGTTCAAACTCTGTGTCAGCAACTCTTGGCACACCTGACACTCTCGCTACACCTAATGCACAGTTGTCATGCTTTAGAGCCAAAAGGTGGCATGTACGATATCACTGGAAAAACAAACAGCTCACTGGTCATTAATATCCTTGAGTGATGTATGTCTGGGTCTGGAGAAAGAGTTATAAATATAGGCCAGAATTATGTTCTTAAAATATGTTTGGCTAGCAATGCGTAAGCCTAGTCTGCCCTGGACAAAGAAATGGGTGTTTCTGTGTCTGACCAGCCTCATGCTCAGGCAGAGTCAACGAAGGCACCTTTACATAAAAGGTAAACAAAGCCGTCAACCTAGCAAGTAGGGGAGATAGCATCTTAGCTGTAAAGACAGGGGGTCCGGACCTCAAATGAATCAACTGATTTTCCACAATATTACTGTATTACCAAAGCGGATCAACAAACATCTTTTATGAAAGCTAATGACAAACTGGTGATTAATATCATTGTGAGATGTCAGTATTAACACTCTATGGGGAATTATGGATGCTCACTGATGATATGCTTTAAAATCTGTGACCACATAAAGAGAGAAACAGGTTTTTTCCCCAGACAGGAGGGAAGGCAGCTGGCTACCTGTCACCAAGAAAATTAAGCAATATATGACCAAAAGCAATAAAAACCCAATTTACATATGAGCCAGCAGGGGGATGAGAAAACCACAGGACAGGGAGAACAGCATGAGGTCATCCTGAGCCGGGGGCGAAAACAATGAGTTTAGGAAGATCTAAGGAGACAGAAGAAGCCAACATTGCATCCATCACTGGACAGACACAAGGGGCCAGAACTCCTGCAAGCTGAGAAAGATAGGCCCTTCCAGGGGTGGCTCTAGACCCCAGCACGCCAAGCGCGTGCTTGGGGCGGCATGCCGCGGCGGGCGCTCTGCCGGTCGCCGGGGGGGGCGGCAGGCAGGCAGGGTGCCTTCGGCGGCACGCCTGCGGGAGATCCACTGGAGCCGCGGGACCGGCGACCAGCAGAGCGCCCCCCACGGCGTGCCGCCATGCTTGGGGCGGCGAAATGTCTAGAGCCGCCCCTGGGCCCTTCAACCAAGGGGGTTGGCTTCTCCTGGGAATTGAACATAGGTGAGAAACCTGCTTAGTCAAAGATATTTCATCTAGGAAGACAAGGGACACCAGCCCCTTGTACTTCAGTGGAAGGTCCTGAGAGAGAGAGAGAGAGAGAGAGAGAGAGAGGTGGCTGGAAAGAAATAGACCATGAACCAAGGCTGTAGCTCATTAAGTCTTAGCCACTGGAAAGTGTATTTTACTTTTATTTGCTTGTATCCACTTTGTCTTTATCCGTTGTACCTGAACTCACGGAAAACCTCTGTCTCTTTGTTAACTAACTTGCTTTACTTGTAATCTGAACAAACCATGCACTGTGCTCGAATTGAAGTGATTGCTAACGCTAGTTAAAGCACAAAGCTGAGCTTTTGTCTTCTCCTTGGAGTGTTCCAGGAGAGGGCCGGACATTTCAGGGTAGATGGTTTGGGGGAAATTTGGGACTGGGAGGCATTGGGGTCACCCTGCAAGTAGTAACCAAGGCTGGTGGAGACCAGGGTGGGGCTGTTGTGTTACAGGCAGGCTGCCAGGGCCAGAGTGCTGAACAGGGCGGCACAGCACAGACACTCAGGGAACTGCATGCTTGCAGCAGAGCATTTAAGGCACCCAGGGTTACAGGGCAGGCAGTGACAACCTCTCGCTGGTCTGGGTTGAACCCCCTAAATATGACAATGGGCTTAGTTTCTTTTCACTTAGAGCAAGCGTGTCTCATGCGCTCAGTCACTCCCATAGGTAACACATTCCCTCATACAGATGGTCTGCGAGTGAGATTCCCAAGGTGAGTGCCTGGGCTCCCAACCATACTTCTTTTTCCCCAGAGGTAAACCAGGCTCCCCCCTTTACACTGGGCTTCTGCCCCTCCCTTTGCAGTTTGCACTCGCCGGATGCTCTAGCTTGCACATAATCATCAGTGAGATCGGCTGCTTTTTGGATAGAATCCAGAGGCTTATCCCAAATGGCTTGCCTGATCTCCTCAGAACAACATGCTCAGGAACTGTTCCTGGGTGAAGAGGTCAAACAACTGGTCCTAATTCTCTGACCCTGTCCCCTTGGCCCATTTTCTCATCAAATCACACTATTTATACACAGTATCAGAGCGGTAGCCATGTTAGTCTGGATCTGTAAAAAGCAACAAAGAGTCCTGTGGCACCTTATAGACTAACAGATGTATTGGAGCATGAGCTTTTGTGGGTGAATACCCACTTCGTCAGACGCATGCGAAAGCTCATCCTCCAATACATCTGTTAGTCTATAAGGTGCCACAGGACTCTTTGTTGTTATTTATACACACATTCCCTAAAACTCATCTTGTCATTTGTTCTGAGGCCTCAACAGTTCATCTAAATGCTTCAGGAGTAATTCACATCCTTTGCAATGCACCCTTTTTAAATTCATCATATTTCAAAGCTTGGTCAATTGGCATCTCATTAAATACATCCAATGCTTTACCCGAGAGCTTAGTAATCAACATTGCGTTGTTCTTCTGCTCTGGACCTTTATGGACTTCACAGAGCCTTTCGAAAGTAGTAAGGAATTCCTTAATACGGTCTACTCCTCTGTATGCAGGGCACAGCTTATCCCAGCTGGGTATCCCTTGGGGAGAGAGAGCACCTGTGGGTTGGGGGAATCTGTCCACGCCTTTCCTGCTCTTTCAGCTCCATTGCTCATTGGTGGGCAGCCGCTTCCAGTTCCAGGGCCCACCGATGTGCTTCTTTGGCTCTTCGCTCCACTTCCCATTTTGGGTATTCACACTTGCTCTCTCATTGTTCAGCTTCCCATTCTGGTGTCCTCGTGCTGCTTGCTCAGCATCTCTTGTCAGAGCTTCTTCCTCCTTTTCCAGGCTAGCCAGCTCTTCTTTGCCGTTGTTTCACTGTCACTCATTTGAAACTTCCTTTGTTCTATTTCCACACCCGAAATAAACAGAAAATAATCAAACTGTATCCATTCTTTGATTTGTACTTGGGCATCACGTACAACTATTCTACAAAAAAATGGCCAAACAGACCAATGGTCCATCTAGCCCAGTATCCTGTCTGCCAACAGTGGCCAATGCCAGGTGCCCTGGAGGGAATGAACAGAACAGGGCAATTATCCAGTGAGCCATCCCCTGTCATCCAGTCCCAGCTTTTGGCAGTCAGAGGCTAGAAACACCCAGCACATTGGGTTGCACCTCTGCCAATCCTGGCTATTAGCCATTGTTGTCAGATGTTACCGGTGTGGTGCTCTGCTCTATTCAATGTTGATAACAGTCGGCTGCGTGTGTGTGTTCCCCAGGGCCGGTACAAGGATGTTTCATGCCCTAGGCAAAACTTCCACCTTAGAATCATAGAATCATAGAAACTCAGGGTTGGAAGGGACCTCAGGAAGTCATCCAGTCCAACCCCCTGCTGAAAGCAGGACCAAACCCAACTAAATCATCCCAGCCAGGGCTTTGTCAAGCCTGACCTTAAAAACCTCTAAGGAAGGAGATTTCACCACCTCCCTAGGTAACCCATTCCAGTTCTTCACCACCCTACTAGTGAAAAAGTTTTTCCTAATGTCCAACCTAAACCTCCCCCTCTGCAACTTGAGACCATTACTCCTTGTTCTGTCATCTTCTACCACTGAGAACAGTCTAGCTCCATCCTCTTTGGAACCCCCTTTCAGGTAGTTGAAAGCAGCTATCAAATCCCCCCTCATTCTTCTCTTCTGCAGGCTAAACAATCCCAGTTCCCTCAGCCTCTCTTCATAAGTCATGTGCTCCAGCCCCCTAATCATTTTTGTTGCCCTCCGCTGGACTCTCTCCAATTTATCCACATCCTTCTTGTAGTGTGGGGCCCAAAATTGGACACAGTACTCCAAATGAGGCCTCACCAGTGCTGAATAGAGGGGAATGATCACATCCCTCGATCTGCTGGAAATGCCCCTACTTATACAACCCAAAATGCCATTAGCCTTCTTGGCAACAAGAGCACACTGTTGACTCATATTCAGCTTTTCGTCCACCATAACCCCTAGGTCCTTTTCTGCAGAACTGCTGCCCAGCCATTCGGTCCCTAGTCTGTAGCAGTGCATGGGATTCTTCCGTCCTAAGTGCAGGACTCTGCACTTGTCCTTGTTGAACCTCATCGTATTTCTTTTGGCCCACTCCTCTAATGTGTCTAGGACCCTCTGTATCCTAGCCCTACCCTCCAGCGTATCAACCACTCCTCCCAGTTTAGTGTCATCTGCAAACTTGCTAAGGGTGCAGTCCACACCATCCTCCAGATCGTTAATGAAGATATTGAACAAAACCGGCCCCAGCACAGATCCTTGGGGCACTCCACTTGATACCGGCTGCCAACTAGACATGGAACCTTTGATCACTACCCGTTGAGCCCGACCATCTAGCCAGTTTTCTATCCACCTTACCGTCCATTCATCCAGCCCATACTTCTTTAACTTGCTGGCAAGAATACTGTGGGAAACTGTATCAAAAGCTTTGCTAAAGTCCAGAAATATCACATCCACTGCTTTCCCCTCATCCACAGAACCGGTTATCTCATCATAGAAGGCAATTAGGTTAGTAAGGCATGACTTGACCTTGGTGAATCCATGCTGACTGTTCCTGATCACTTTCCCCTCCTTTAAGTGGTTCAGAATTGATTCCTTGAGGACCTGTTCCATGATTTTTCCAGGGACTGAGGTGAGACTGACTGGCCTGTAGTTCCCTAGATCTTCCTTCTTCCCTTTTTTAAAGATGGGCACTACATTAGCTTTTTTCCAGTCATCCGGGACCTCCCCCGATCGCCATGATTTTTCAAAGATAACGGCCAATGGCTCTGCAATCTCATCGGCCAACTCCTTTAGCACCCTCGGATGCAGCGCATCCGGCCCCATGGACTTGTGCTCATCCAGCTTTTCTAAATAGTCCCGAACTCCTTCTTTCTCCACAGAGAGCTGGTCACCTCCTCCCCATACCGTGCTGCAGAGTGCAGCTGTCTGGGAGCTGACCTTGTCTGTGAAGACAGAGGCAAAAAAAGCATTGAGTACACTAGCTTTCTCCACATCCTCTGTCACTAGGTTCCCTCCCTCATTCAGCAAGGGGCCCACACTTTCCTTGACTTTCTTCTTGTTGCTAACATACCTGAAGAAACCCTTCTTGTTACTCCTAACATCTCCGGCTAGCTGCAACTCCAAGCGTGATTTGGCCTTCCTAATTTCACTCCTGCATGCCTGAGCAATACTTTTATACTCCTCCCTGGTTATTTGTCCAATCTTCCACTTCTTGTAAGCTGTTTTTTTGTGTTTAAGATGAGCAAGGATTTCACTGTTAAGCCAAGCTGGTCGCCTGCCATATTTACTTTTCTTCCTACACATCGGGATGGTTTGTTCCTGCAACCTCAATAAGGATTCTTTAAAATACAGCCAGCTTTCCTCGACTCCTTTCCCCGTCATGTTATTCTCCCAGGGAACCTTGCCCATCAGTTCCCTGAGGGAGTCGAAGTCTGCTTTTCTGATGTCCAGGGACTCTGTTCTACTGCTCTCCTTTCTTCCTTGTGTCAGGATCCTGAACTCGACCATCTCATGGTCACTACCTCCCAGGTTCCCATCCACTATTGCTTCCTCTACTATTTCTTCCCTGTTTGTGAGCAGCAGGTCAAGAAGAGCTTTTCCCCTAGTTGGTTCCTCCAGCACTTGCACCAGGAAATTGTCCCCTACACTTTCCAGAAACTTCCTGGATTGTCTGTGCACTGCTGTATTGCTCTCCCAGCAGATATCGGGGTGATTAAAGTCACCCATGAGAACCAGGGCCTGTGATCTAGCAACTTCTGTTAGTTGCTGGAAGAAAGCCTCGTCTACCTCATCCCCCTCGTCTGGTGGTTTGTAGCAGACTCCCACCACGACATCACCCTTGTTGTTCATACTTCTAAATTTAATCCAGAGACTCTCAGGTTTTTCTACAGTTTCATACTGGAGCTCTGAGCAGTCTTACTGCTCTCTTACATACAACGCAACTCCCCCACCTTTTCTGCCCTGCCTATCCTTCCTGAACAGTTTATATCCATCCATGACAGTACTCCAATCATGTGAGTTATCCCACCAAGTCTCTGTTATTCCAATTACATCATAATTCCTTGACTGTGCCAGGACTTCTAGTTCTCCCTGCTTGTTCCCCAGGCTTCTTGCATTTGTGTATAGGCATGTAAGATGACTCACTGATCGTCCTGGTGTCCCAGTATGGGGCTGGAGCCCTCCCCTCTTGCACTCACCTACTTTTGCTTTCTCCCGATATCCCACTTCCCCACTTACCTCAGGGCTTTGGTCTCCTTCCCCCGGTGAACCTAGTTTAAAGCCCTCCTCACTAGGTTAGCCAGCCTGCTTGCAAAGATGCTCTTCCCTCTCTTCGTGAGGTGGAGCCCGTCTCTGCCTAGCAATCCTTCTTCTTGGAAGACCATCCCATTGTCAAAGAATCCAAACCCTTCTCTCCGACACCATCTGCGTAGCCATTCGTTGATTTCCACGATTCGACTCCTGCTCCACCTGAACCCCAGAGCCACGTAGTCTGCAGTGATATGCTCAAGGTCATTCTTGGCATTGGTGCATTGGCATTGGTGCCCACGTGGAGAAGCAGGAAGGGGTAGCGATCCGAGGGCTTGATGAGTCTCGGCAGTCTCTCCGTCACATCATGAATCCTAGCCCCTGGCAAGCAGCACACCTCTCGGTTTTCCTGGTCAGGGCGGCAGATAGATGACTCACTCCCCCTGAGGAGAGAGTCCCCGACCACCACCACCCTCCTCCTCCTCCTGGGAGTGGTGGTCGTGGAACCCCCATCCCTAGGACGGCGCATCTCATGCCTTCCAATCAGTGGAGTCTCCTTCTGCTCTGTTCCCTCAGATGTATCATCCACTCCACTCTACTCTCTGCACTAGTACCTGCGGAGAGAACATGAAAACGGTTGCTCACCTGCATCTGTGTTTCTGGTACATGGAGGTTTCTGGTACTCTTTCCTCTTCTGGAAGTCACATGCCGCCAATTATCCTCGCTGGCCTTCTGTCCCCGCTGCGTAGCCTGCTCTGAATCTTCAGAACATTGTGCCCGCTGAAGCTGATCCTGACGTCTATCACCTTGCACCCTCCCCCAGCCCCCACCCTGAGGCGCCCCCCGCGGCAGCTCCCCCCCTCCGCCCTGAGGTGCCCCCCCTGTGGCAGCTCCCCACCCTCCGCCCTGAGGCGCCCCCTCCACCCCAGCTCACTCCTGCTCCACCTGAACCCCGAGCACGCCGTGGCTGCTTCACTTCTCCCGCCTCCCAGGCTTGCGGCGCCAATCAGCTTAGGCGCCACAAGCCTGGGAGGTGGGAGAAGTGAAGCAGCCACGGCGTGCTCGGGGAGGAGGCGGGGCAGGGGTGATCTGGGGCGGGTAGTTCCACTGCGTGCCGCCCCCCCCTTACTTGCTGCAGGCGGCCCTCCCTGCGCTCCCCTGCCCCAGCTCCCGCCGCCTAAATGCCAGCGGCGACCGGGGCAGCCGAAGATCCGGCCACCGCGGTCACTGCCAAAGAAAATGCCGCCCCCCAAATCCTAGTGCCCTAGGCAACCGCCTAGGTCGCCTAAATGATTGCACCGGCCCTAGTGTTCCCTCTGTCTGCTGCCCCAGCTCTGCAGATCACTGGCACAGCAGACCCTGAGAGAACCCTCAATGACCACAGATTCTGATAAGGTACGAAGGCACCCGGCCAGGTTTATTGCCAAATGAAACACAGTCTCTAGCTCCCCAGATCAGATATCTACAGTTCTGCTAGTACATATGTGCTCCCTGACAATGGACACAACTCAGTCAGTGGCGGGACACTCCACTGCCCCCTAGGCTGGACAAAGACACTGCCCCAGGCGTGCATTCTTATACACAGGTACAAACATGTTACATATCACTCCTGACGCATAGAGGTACAACCCCTCTACGTGTGAGGGTGTTGCCGGCACAGAGTGCCCGAGGGGGGGCAACAGCGGGGTTCGTTGCCCGGTGTGCGTCGCGCCAATAAACACACCAGGGTGGAGAAGCTAACACAAGTTTATTTGAGCTCAAATAAGGTGCAAGGGAGAAATAGCAATCTCAAATCCTGCACACCCGCACGCAGGCGGGGTCCCAGTATTTATACCCCCCTTTGTTTTGTTTTTTTTGTACTTTTTTACTGTGTGGGCTATTTTTTTATGCATATAACCTTGATTACAGCATTTGCTTTTTGCCTATTTTATTTAGTATTGGCTGCATCTAGTGCTAACCGGCCTTGCAGCTGCTAGCAGTCAGCACATAGCACAGGAGGTTACAAAAGTTTAGTAAGGCTAACAGAAGCGCTTAACATGGAGGTACTTTGGTTCACATAGGCCTAGAGCAAGAAGACTTCATTGACACTCGTGGTCTTCCATTCTCCCGAGTTACCTAGATTTATGCCTAGTGACACCAACAACTCCCTCCTTTGAGACTACTTAACAAACTTTTGGCTGAGTTTTTTATACTTTGAGGACAAAAAGCGATTAAGCTCTAGGGAGCTGGGGTCATTAATGAGGGGGTATAGCGGGATTTCCTGGGGAACGGGAGGTACAAATTTTATGTAGGAGTGCTTTACAGCAAGCAAGCAAGAGGAGAGTAATGATACACAACACCATACTAGTGAGCAAGAGGCAAACAATAGCACACGTCTATTTTGCAATCAAACTCTGCAGAAATATTTACAACTGCTTTTTTGAGCTTAGTCACCCCCAACCCAGGAATGAGTGCACGGACAAAAGAGTGGAATCTTGTTTATCTAACAACTAAGGGATCGGGGCACTGACTATAAATCAGTTAGGTATACCAAGTAGTTTAATTTCCCAGATGTCTCGGTGAATAATTCAGTCCCATATGCATCCTCCCCATGGACCCGGCAGGATTCGGTATGTGGGAGCCCACATCCCCCTAACCGGTCCAAATGCTTGGAAGGAGCACTGTAAATGTTCACACTTCCACCCAGAAAGTGTCCAAGTATGTCTCCATGACCACAGATCAGATGGTACTCCTGATGTGTCTGTAAGGGCAGTGGGCCAAGTCTGGTGCTCAAGATCAATTCAAACATACTAGATCCCACTGCAATGCCTTCCCAGCCTCAGTGATATTCAATACCATTTTTGTTAGTAACTTCTGGGTCATAGAACTAAGGGTGGAAATGACGTGTAACTCACCAACTCCAGCCTGTACTTGGGATAGCTGAGCTCCAGAAATAAGGCTAGTGGCCTTTTCTAGTTGGCCCAATTTTTTATCATGTTCTTGGCTTTTAAGAATATTTCAAATGGCTGCTGCACTATTGGCCCCAGCCCACAGGGATCTGGTCAATTTCCTCTTCTTCCAGAGGAAATAACCCAGGCTCTTTGTTGTGCTAATTTAATGGCAGCCCCTTGTGAGCAATTTGGGTATGTAGAAGTGATCTGGAAACTGGATAAGGGCAATGTCATTTAAAATCCAATTAGGGAGGGCAATACATGCTGAAGGATTTATCCAGAACACAGGGCGCAGCCTGTAGAATAAACCCCAAAATTCAATTAATACCACATTTTTAAGCAGGGGTCCCACAAATTTCTTCCTGACAGTGTATAATTTTTTGTTTCTTTACCAGGGTCAGTTTTTAATATTTTTTTTAGTCAGGAATTCCTGGACTTTGGCAATTTCAGTGGAGTGAGTGTTCCGTTTTTTTTCCCAAAACAGTCGTGGTTCAGCATCCTACAGGGGAGAGGTTACCAGCACATTACCCTGTAATTGTTTTGATTTTTCTAGAAAAGTTCAAAGGCACAGTAAATCTGTCAGTGGACAAGGGAGAGGTTAACTAGCACTTTACCTTGTACTTTTTCCCTGCTGTCCGAAAGCACAGTGGAGCTAGAAGGAGAAATAGGCTAATCATCAGTAGGAGAATTCTCCTGATGTGGAGGGGTCTTTTTGCAGTGAGAATCATGGGTACAGGCAGTCAGTCTTTGGCACTTCACAGCGGTGTTGGTAGTCAGCAGGACTTAATAAGGGCCTTTCCAGCATGGAGCCAAAGCAGTCTTTTGTTGGTGGACCTTTACATTGATCCAGTCTTCTGGTTCCAAGGGTTCCAAGGAGTGGCAGGGCTGCTAGGGTCTTTGGGTAGCACTTCTTTACCTGTGAGAAAAGAAACCTAACACATTTTATTAGTGTTTGGCAGTGTTTTGCAGATTTCATAGCTGCGTGGGCAAATTCAAGCCCCCCCCCTTTTTCTGGTTGTCAGCCAAGTCTTAACTGTGAGCAGTGTCCTTGAATGGAGTCAGTGTCTTATTTATAGCCTGAGCATGCTAGCTATTTTATTTTTTAGTTAACTTATTTTGGGGGGGTTGTGGTTTTTTGGCTTTCTTTTTTTTAATTTACAAAGGAAACTTTTACTTTTTACATTTTTTTTTACTAATGAACACATAAACATTGCCATTATACAAGACATTAGTTTTATTATTTAATGTATGCCATATATGCCCTTCTACTAAAATAACCTTATTACAGAGCTTTGGAGCAACAAGCCAGGACAAGCACACCCACTTTGATGAGTTTATTCAATACAACCTTTAGTCCAATAGCTTCCCACCATCCCCAGCCCTCTGGCTAGAAGTCTGAGGTAGCCAGAAGGATTCCATGTACAATATGGGGAGTGGGTTAACTTTTCATGTCCTTGCTTCCAAAGACTGTTGGTATGCAAATTTTAATAACAATTTTTAGTTAAAAGATTTGGCCAATGAAGTTTTTTTTTCTTACTTAAGGAAATGTATTAGACTTTAGTATATTACATTTTCCTGATGTATCCAAACACTTTGTATTCCAAAGTTGAATAAAACAAGTATTTGCATTTTAATTCTTCTGTTTGATTTTAAACTAGACTATTCTATAAAAATATTAAACACAACAATTCTGGCCATGAGACAAACACCACAAGACAGAACATAGAACACAAAACATAATTCCTATTGTGCCAGTAAATGCACAGTACGTTAAATGCTGTTTAGCTGGCATCAGTTTTCTCTGATTATCTGAAAGACAAAAGACAGAGGTCTATCCTTCTGGGCAGTCAATCATTGCTTAAAATATACAAATACCCTTGTTGATTTCAGGCAAAACAGGGGAATTACCCCATATTTTTTTGTATGTGTTTCATAGGCAGCCCAGGTTTTAGTGTCTTTTACATTATCAGTTAGATAATTTGCATTAATACAGATGCTTTTTGGCTTGCTTTTTACTTTTAACTCCTGCTTTTAAACACTGAAAGAAAACATCACCACTTATAGTGCTCTTAGAGCCTAAGAAGATATCGATTACATAGCACTGTATACATTTTTAGCTAATTCAACTAAATTGTTTACAGCCAAATGATTGCAATTTAATAATTTCTTTGCCTGAATTTATTTACAAACATTTCAAAGACACTAAGAACTTTCCTCTTTAGCATGTTTACAAGGTTCAACTGCTGTTCCCTCCAGCAATTACAGAGTTAACTTTTTATTTTTTTTTAAATTACTTGCTTATTTTTCAACAGCCACTTTTATTAACTTAAATTTCCATTTTAAGTATTGTCCTGGGTATTTGAAATCTCCATGCTTACACTTACTTACTTTTTCCTTCCACTACACCCTCAAAATTTTTTAATCTGTTTTCCAATCTTTTTGTTTGTTGCCTGCCCGCCTGGGCCCGATTTTGCTTTTCTTGCTGAACCGTCCCTTCCATGGGCACCAACTTGTTCCACTACCAGTTTAGCTAGGAGGGTGGGCTTCTTAATTAGCCCCCACCCCTTCTGGTCTTTTCTCTTAAACATTTTTACTTACAAGACTACCCGAGTCCTCCCTTGTGAGGCTTGCCACCTGGGCAAAAACACATGGCCCATTGGGTAAAGGCTATTTACTTAACATATAATTCAAACCCCTTTAGAGGGTTTACCCAGAGACCCACCCATCTGTCTGCTGACACTAAAACAGAAAAGAGAATTACACAGAGAGCAGAGGGAATTACGGTCTAATCCAGATTTTTTCCACTTCTATACACTGACCGCTATAGGGGACGGGACAGAAGGATCTTAATTCGACCTCAGAGCTTCATTGCACGCAATGGCTTCCACCCTGAGGAATTACAAACGAGAGGCTCAGTTCCGCCCACACACCTAACACCCAAATAAACAGAGCAGAAAAATATTAACCGGTTAACCAAAACAGAACCAGATAACAAACCAGAACCAGATAACCAGATAAGAACCCGGCCCCCAACCAGAACCAGATAGTATTTCCTTATTCTATTAGGGCTCATCTTATCGGAGCACAAACCCCAGGGGCTGCGGAGAAGTGAGGAAGACGGGTTAAGCACCCCAGTGGCATAACACACCCCAAAAGCATATTTTAAGTTCATATAAATATTAACCCTTTTCCCTTAGCATAAAAGCAGGCTGCAGTTAGGGCTTTTAACTCTGCAGCTTGGGCACTCACCCCGGGAGAGAGCTTTCCCTATTAATACAGTCTGCCTACTAGTAACTGCATATTCAGAGTGTCTGATTCCTTCACGAACAAATGCAGATTCATTCACAAACAACCTTTTTTTTTTAAATATTTTTTTGCACCACAGTAATGACAACCACTACTTTTAACTTTTTTTTTACATTTTTTGCCTCTCGCTGCTTTTTTTTTTCCATTAAACATTTTAGTAGCAATGCTAACTACTTTAGACAAACTTTTCCCTTGCATACCATTTGGATGCTTTTTAAATTTCTTTGCAATATTCTTTGCACATTGTGACATGAAAACCATTTTAACCATCTTCTTTCCGTGATCAGTTTTAGGATATAAATTCTCATGCTTTCTAATTTCACAAATCAGTCAAGCACAAAAGTCAGAGGGGTGCTCGTCTGGACACTGAACACAAGCAATTACATTTGCCCAAATGGGCACATGAATGAAAAAGATTATGCAGAACATTTTTCCACTGCCTCAGGATTGTCTCATAAGTGAGGCATAGTGCACTGCCAGTCAAACAAATCTAAAGTTGTAAACAGGGTATGGATAAAAACCATCTCATGTTCCCCAGCAACCAGTGGAACCAGATAAATTCTCAACAGGGCTTGTAATATCAGGGGTGTCTCAGAAACATTCTCCCTCATGGAGTTAAGTAACCTAGTGGGGGGTCCACAAGGGCGAGGATGAGGGCTGCTGTAATATTGGGAGTGTTTGAAAAGCAGTCCCTGGCCAAGTTTGCGAAAGGCTGGCTGGAGGCTGCACAGAGGGAGTGAGGCTGCCTGATTTCTCTGAAGATGAGGGAACATTACTCTGAGCTCCCCCTTGATTCTCCTCTGTCCCTGAACTGTCCCTAACCTGCTTTTGAATTCTTGCACTCCACCAGACAGGGGGAAGAACAGGAACAAAATTGTCCTCCTCCCGGTGCGGCTCTGGGACATATGGTGGGGGATTTTTACAAGAGCTCTCCATACAAACAGCTTCAGAAGCTACCCATTTGCTGACAAAACAGGTGTAATTGATATAAGTGATCCTTCCGGTGGCCACCTTTCTTGGTCCTCTGGTTGATATTGAGGCCAGTCTACTGTACAGAACCTTTTAATTGATTTTTCGTGATCACATCTGATCTAAAGATCTTCCAATACCTGAGAATGCATTCTAGCGGAGTACATTGTACCTTCCACCCCATACTATGCCCTTGACCCATTATAGGACGCTCTATCGTCTAATGGGAATTACAACGACTGGGCGTCCCCAGCCTCGGGCAAAAGTCCACACCACTGGACTGTTCCTACCTTATCCAAGGGACCGGTTCCTCACCGTCACCCGCAACAGCTTCTCCACTACTCGAGTGCGTTGCACGGTTGTGTCCTCCGAGGTCGGCCTGACGCGTCTCTGATGAGGCCCCCGGTAAAGGCACTGGTGCGCGCTGGGCGTCGGCTGCGACCATCGTCCGCCGGTCGTCGTCGGAGTCCAGGCAAGGCACAATTTTGCCTCGAGCCCCACGTTGGGCACCAAGAACTATTGCCAGCACAGAGGGCCCGAGGGGGGGCAACAGCGGGGTTCGTTGCCCGGTGTGCGTCGCGCCAATAAACACACCAGGGTAGAGAAGCTAACACAAGTTTATTTGAGCTCAAATAAGGTGCAAGGGAGAAATAGCAATCTCAAATCCTGCACACCCACATGCAGGCGGGGTCCCAGTATTTATACCCCCTTTGTTTTTGTTTTTTTGTACTTTTTTACTGTGTGGGCTATTTTTTTATGCATATAACCTTGATTACAGCATTTGCTTTTTGCCTATTTTATTTAGTATTGGCTGCATCTAGTGCTAACCGGCCTTGCAGCTGCTAGCAGTCAGCACATAGCACAAGAGGTTACAAAAGTTTAGTAAGGCTAACAGAAGCGCTTAACATGGAGGTACTTTGGTTCACATAGGCCTAGAGCAAGAAGACTTCATTGACACTCATGGTCTTCCATCCTCCCGAGTTACCTAGATTTATGCCTAGTGACACCAACAAGGGTGCCGCCTCTCACACAACAACTCTACCATATTACCTTCCTGCCCCTGTCTTTAGGATAGGTCAGCCTGTTCCTGTTATCTGTGGGGAATGTGCTCTGGTACCATCCTGGCACGTGTTTCCATAATTAGTGCCCAGTACCTTTTAGATATGTGTATTTTTGCAACATCAGCCCCCTTCTTGCCAGATTCTGTGAGCAGGGCCTGCCTCTGGATCACTGCTTAACTTTGCTTTATGTTAACAAAGTCTTGATCATTACTTTAGTTCAGGCCTTAGGCTTTATACCAGGCCTCTGAAGCAAGAGTTTATGTTTCAGGGCCTCATCTTACTACAGCCATTGATGAACCAATCCTCCATGAATTTATCTAGTTCTTTTCTGAACCCTATTATAGTTTTGGCCTTTACCTCATTGCCAGGGGATGTTTTCCACATGTTGATTGTGCATTGTGTGAAGAAATACTTTGTTTGTTTTTAAACTGCTGCCTAGTCATTTCAGTGGGTGAAGTTGCTTAAATTCATTGGTATGTTACATGAAAGCATAAATAACACTTCCCTATTCACTTTCTCCACACCAGTCATGATTTTATAGACCTCTATCATCTCCCCTCTTAGTCTCTTTTCCAAGCTTCACAGTCACAGTCTTTTCCATCTCTCCTCATGTGGAAACTGTTCTAGACCCCTCATCCTTTTTGTTGCCCTTCTCTGTACATTTCCCAATTTTAACATTACTTTTCCATTACTTTATATTTAACATTTTAAAACTCTGAACCAGAGAAGTATTCAAGGTGTGGGCACTCCAGGGATTTTACCAGTGCTTGAAGTGCAAACCCCAGTCAGATAGCAAGCTATGTGCGTAAATCTTGTTTGACTACACTAATGTGATGCTTGGGGGGTTCGACCCAGATCAGTAAGGGGTTTTGTCACCACCTGGGTAATCCTGGTAATCCTGGGTGCCTCTGTTTTGCGCAGCTTTGAATCAGTGCCCTGACACCAGAAATGGGTATAACCAGGGCCTCCAGCGCATCCTCTCCCAGGTACCCCTTCCCCACAGCATTCTCCCTTATGGGATTCAGGGGGTGGGGCCCTGGAGCAGGGGGGGGGGAATTTCTCTCAGGTCCCACCTCCCCAGACTGTGCTTAATGAGCTGCAGAAGCAGATTTACCATAAAACAACCCGTGCGGTGGCACAGGGCCCCCAACAACAGTGGGCCCCCAAAATGCAGGACAAATCTCATCTGACAACCTGTCCCTGAATCCTGGCCAGCAGCGCAGAAGGGCTCAGGCAGGGGGTTGGGGTTCAGTATGGGGTGGGGGGGTCGGTAACTTTGTTTTCATTTACTTCCCATTACTTATAATATAGGAGGAGGATGAAGAAAAAAATGAAAAACTGGGGGGAGATAAAAGAGAATGTTCTTTTTCTAGGCTGGTTCCTGAGGGGGGCCCCCAAAAATGAAGCTGTGCACAGGGCCCCACTAACTCTAAATCCGCCACTGATGAGCTGACACTCAGATGCAGCAAGGATGGGGATGGGGGTGCTGGAGTACAGTGAGGTTCACAGATCCTTATATATCCCATTGCTCCCCTCACCCCAGAGGAGACCCCAGAACTTGCCCTCTCCAGGGCCCATCCTCCCCTCCACCTCTCTGCTGGGGCTGCCCTTGGGGAACAGTTAGTGGTTGCTGTGGTGGTGAGTTCTCACCCTCCCCTCCAGGGACCACACACCCAAAGCCCTGCACCCTCATGCCCAGCCTTGCTCTGCCCTGGCATCCTGTCCAGGGCAACAGACCTCCCTGGGTGATGGGGCCAGCCCTGCAAGAGCCTCTCAGCTGGGGTCTAACTGTGGTCTGGAGGGTTACAGCACTAGATTGGGCCTCAGGAGGCCTGGGTTCAAGCCCAGATTGGCCAAAAACTCCCTGTGGGACCTTGGGCAGGTTCCTGTATCTCTCTAGGCCTCGGTTCTCCAGGTGCACGGGGGAGTCAGGGTTGCCATGGGTGGGTATGGGTAGTAGCACACTAGATCAGTGGTTCTCAACCTATTTACCATGGGGGCCACATATGCAGCTCCCTAGATGTTATGTGGGCCACTTCCACACAACATATATACTACTTGTATGGCTGTGAGGATGTCACGTGGGCTGTGGCTGTGTGCTGATTGGGCTGCAAGCAGCCTGCGGGTTGAGAACCACTGCACTAGATACTACTATCAGTCTGGCCCTTCCAGTAGGGTAGGGCTCAGCCCAGCACTGCATATTGCACGTGGGTTCTAGCCAGCCTTGCAGTCTGCTCTGCTCTCATCATGCCCATGGATTCCTGGCTGGAGGCCCCAGAGGATTCTGGATCTGTGCTTATGGGATCCCTTACTCTGCAGATGCCGGATAAGGAGCTGCTTCTGCCGCCTTACTATCTCGTGTGGCAGCTACCCTCTCTCCTGAGCTTAGCATATTCCCCTCTGAGCTACAGTGATAAGGGGAAACCACTAACAGATAGGGCCAGGGTGTTGTGGGACTGCTTCCTCTTTCACATCTGATAAACCCTGCTGGCACTTGTTCTAGGTGGCTGATAAGCTGTTCACAGCCCCTGGTGATCTGGCCTTAACAGATCTTGTTTTTTTCTGTTGAGTTGAATTTGTGACTGGGGTAGGAGATGCCAGATGGGCTGGCTAGGGAGTGGGGCTGTGACCGGAGTCCCAGGGGAGTCAGCTGAGGTCACTCATTTAGGGTGAACGGCAAAGAATGGGGCAGACAATCCCCAAAGCTGGTGGATATTCCAATACTTAGATTTACCAAACCAGCACAGAACAGCTTCTATAATATCTCACTGGTTACCCAAAAGCCAACTGTGATGGGCTGGATCACAGAAACCGTCGTGGGAGCTGCCACCTAATGTGCCAAGACTACTTCTACCCCTGCTTTCCCTGCCAGCTCGGGACCCCAGCACCCTGTCTTGCTGAGCCAGACATGCCCGTCGCTCCAGCACAGACCCAGGGTCTGAATTACTTGCCCCAAAGCTGCAGACTTAACTGAAAGCAGATAACAGAAGTGTTCTTGTCTTTAACACTCAGATGCCCAAATCCCAATGGGGTCTAAACCCAAATAAATTCGTTTTACCCTGTATAAAGCTTATACAGGGTAAACTCATAAATTGTTTGCCCTCTATAACACTGATAGAGAGAGATGCACAGTTGTTTGCTCCCCCAGGTATGACATACTCTGAGTTAATTAATAAGTAAAAAGTGATTTTATTAAATACAGAAAGTAGGATTTAAATGGTTCCAAGCAGTAACAGACAGAACAAAGTAAGTCACCAAGCAAAATAAAATAAAACACACAAATCTATGTCTAATCAAACTGAATACAGATAAGATCTTCACCAGTGCCAGAATGCTCCCCTTTTACAGGCTAATCTCCTGTTAGTCCAGGTCCAGCAATCACTCATACTCCTTACAGTCACTGCCCTTTGTTCCGGTTTCTTTCAGGTATCTTTGGGGGTGGAAAGGCTCTCGCTTTAGCCAGCTGAAGACAAAATGGAAAGGTCTCCCCTGGGCTTAAATAGACTTTCTCTTGTGGGTGGAGACCCCGTCCTCCTTCCTATGCCAAGTCCAGCTACAAAATGGAGTTTTGGAGTCACCTGGGCAAGTCACATGTCCATGCATGACTCACAGTCTTTACAGGCAGAAGCCATTGTCCACATGGTATCTTGTATGTCCCCAGGAAGATTTCTTATGTGGATTGGAGCATTCCAAGATGCATTGTTCCCCAAGTGCTTCCTGATTGGGTACTTAACCTTGCGAATTCCTTTCTAAAGAAGCTGACCAAATGCTTAGGCCTTGGCTACACTTGTGAGTTACAGCGCAAGAAAGCCGCCCACAGCGCTGTATCTCACTCCCTATCCACACTGGCAAGGCATGTACAGGACTGTATCTCCGCAGCTACAGCGCTGCTGGTACTCCACCTCCCCAAGAGGAATAAAGATTATTGCGCTGCTGCTGCTGCGCTGTGGCACCAGTGTAGCCACCCAATGCGCTCTGATTGGCCTCCAGAAGTATTCGGCAGTATCCCACAATGCCTGTTCTAGCCACTCTGGTCATCAGTTTGAACTCTACTGCCCTGGCCTCAGGTGACCAACCGTCAGACCCGCCCTTTATATTCCCCAGGAATTTTAAAAATCCTCGTCCTGTTTGCTCAGCCAGGCGTGGAGTGCTATCAGCGAATCTTTCCAGGTGACCATGTCTCCATGCGCCAAGCAAGCCCAAGTATGGAACAATGGCGAGTTGCTGGACCTCATCAGTGTTTCGGGGGAGGAAGCTGTCCAGTCCCAGCTGCGCTCCAGCCGTAGGAATTACGATACCTTCGGGTAGATATCAAGGGCCATGATGGAAAGGGGCCATGACTGGGATGCATTTCAGTGCAGGATTAAAGTGAAGGAGCTGTGGAATGCCTACCACAAAGCTCACGAGGCAAATAACCGCTCCGATGCTGCTCCACGACCTGCCAATTCTACAAAGAGCTGGATGCAATACTTGGGGGTGACCCCCACCTCCACTCCGAGTATGACCATGGACACTTCAGAGCGGGGGAAGGAAGAGGAGGTGGAGGAAAGTGGGAGTGAGGGTGCTGGGGTGGGGGGAGACACCCTGGAATCCCTGGAGGCATGCAGCCAGGAGCTCTTCTTGAGCCAGGAGGAAGGAAGCCAGTTGCAGCAGCTGGTACTTGGTGGAGGACAAACAGAAGAGCAGGTTCCCGGTAAGAGGCTTTTTTTTTTTCCGGGAAGGAATTTTTTTGGTGCGGGCTCTTTGGGAGAGAAGGATTAGGGCTGCATACATGCCTAGATGCGGAATAGCACATTGATGTGGTCTATCACATCGCAGTAATTGGCCTCAGTGATCTCTTCGAAAGTCTCATCCAGAACGTGGGCAATGCGCTTGCGCAGGTTTCTTGGGAGAGCCACCGTGGTCCTTGTCCCAGTCCGGCTAACATGTCCACACCTCTGTGCAGTGAGGGGCAGGGGGACCATTGCTGCACACAGGCAAGCTGCATATGGGCCAGGGCGGAAGCCGCATTGCAGTAGAAAACCCTCTTTTTCTTCCCAGGTCACCCTCAGCAGCGAGATATCTTCCAGGACAAACTCCTGTGGAAAATGTTGGGGCAGTGTTCAGTGTATGTGCCCCCTGCAGCTGTTGGCTCTCCCCAAGGCACAGAAACCCAGAGGACAGTACAACCATGAAACGAAACCCAGAGGACACTACAGCCATGAAACAATCAGTCCCCCTTACTCACCATTTTGTGGCTCCCGTGGGTTATGTGTGCTCTCTTTGGGATGGGAAAATTATGCTATTGTGTAGCTTGTGTGTGCCCTCCTTAAGTGTGGGGGAATCATTACTCTGTCTGGTATAAACAATGCTGCTTCTGTTAAGTGTTGCATTTTGCCTTTACAGATGCAACCTTGAGATCTAAGCAGTCCATGTTATCACCGGCTGAGAGACTGCAAAGACTCAGTAAGAGGCTGCGAAAAAGCAAAGAGATGCTGCAGGAAGTGATGCATCAATCTCTTAAAGGGAATCAAAAAGCACAGGAGTGTAGGGAGAACGAAAGCAGGATCCACCAGAAAAACGCAGCGCACCATCAGCGAAGCACGAAGCACCAGCAGCAAAGCACAGATCGACTGATAAGCATCATGGAGTGCCAAGCAGACTCTATCCAGGCTCTCATAGCCATGCAGGCAGAGCACTACCACCACCCCCACCCCGCAGCCCTTGTCCCAGAACTCTTTCCCTTGTGCCCCCATGTCACCCTAACCCACTTTCCCCAACATCCAGGTTCTTACCGCCACCAGCTGCCTCCAACACCTGTATCTTCACCACCCAGCCCTGAAAACTACGACACTTACCCTCCGCGCTCAACCCCCATCACCATGCAGTATAGCCATCCTGAAGTGCAGCACACATTGCACAGCACTCCAGACAGGACATACGCCACCCCACCCCCTTGCCCTTTCTGATTCCCAAGAAGTTGTGTTTCTTTTCAATATTTGAATTTTCTTTTCAATAAATGGATTCTTTGGCTTTGAAAACATTCTTTATTATTGCATAAAGTAAAAGATGCCTTAGCCCAGGAAAGAAACAGGCACTGCAAATCAGCTTAGCAAACACAGATTCCTACTAACATTGTAACCACTGCACTTCACTCCCGTGCAGGGCACCAGACATTACTGCTGGTATTCAGCCTCAAATTACTCCCTCAAGGAATCCCTAATCCTTGCAGCTCCGCGTTGGGCCCCTCTAATAGCCTTGCTCTCTGGCTGTGCAAATTCAGCATCCAGGTGTTGAAACTCGGAGGTCCATGCCTGACTGAAGCTTTCATCCATCCCTTCACAAATAATATGGAGGGAACAGCACATGGATATACCCACAGGATGCTGTGTTTGGCCAAGTCCAGCTTCCCATACAGAGATCGCCAGCGGCCCTTTAAATGGCCAAAAGCACACTACACAGTCATTCGGCACCAGCTCAGCCTGTAGTTGAACCGTTCCTTTCTGCTGTCAAGGCTCCCTGTGCAGGGTTTCATGAGCCACAGCATTAATGGGTAAGCCGGGTCTCCAAGGATCACAATGGGCATTTCGACTTCCCCTACTGTGATCTTCAGCTGTGGGGAAAAAGTCCCAGCCTGCAGCTTCCTAAACAGGCCAGTGTTCCGAAAGATGCGTGCATCATGCACCTTTCCGGGCCAGCCTGCATTAATAATGAAATGCCCACGGTGATCCACTAGCGCCTGGAGAACCCCTTCCAATTAATGACTTGGATGCTAGGTGGTGTGGTGCCAGAATAGGAATATGCATCCCATCTATCGCCCCTCCACAGTTAGGGAAACCCATTTGTGCAAAGCCATCCACAATGTCCTGCACGTTACCCGGAGTCACAGTTCTTCTGAGCAGGATGTGATTAATGGCCCTGCAAACTTGCATCAACATGATTCCAACGGTCGACTTTCCCCACTCCAAACTAGTTCTGGAGTTGCCAGCTTCCAGATTGCAATAGCTCACCCACTTCTTCACCGGCAGGGCAACTCGCAATCTCATGTCCTTGCGCCGCATACAGTCCCATGAAAGTGGCTTTTCTCATCCGAAAGTTCTGCAGCCACTGCTCGTCATCCCAGACTTGCATGACAATGTGATCCCACCAATTGTTTCCCGAGCCCAAAAGCGGCGTTCCACAGTGCTGAGCATGTCCATGAATGCTACAAGCAATTTTGTATCGGACGCGTTAAGCGACTCGATATCATCATCAGACTCCTCACTATCACTTTGGATCTTAAGGAATAGCTCGACTGTCAAACGTGACGTGCCGGCGAGACTCATCAGCATACTCCTCAGCAGTTCAGGCTCCATTTCCCGCAGACCAAAACAGAACACAGATCGCACTGCACAGAAACCATTGAAAGATGGTGTTGAAAGATGGCACCAAATGTGGACGGAAACACAGGGATTGCTGGGATGAGAATCGATGCATCATGGGGTGTTGGGACAGGACCCAGAATGCCCCGCACTTCCCGCACCCTTGCCACAACCCACGGTGCCAGAATGGGAAGAGGTGCTCTGTGGGATAGCTGCCTATAATGCACCGCCCCCGATGCTGCTGCAAACGCCTCAAATGTGGCCACGACAGTGCGCTGGCAGCTGTCAGTGTGGACAGACTGCAGCACTTTCCCTCCTCAGCTGTACGAAGGCGGGTTTAACTCACAGCACTGTACAGCTGCAAGTGTAGCCATACCCTTAGAAATCAAGCAAATATACAGCCAATATTCTTAACCTCAAGTACAAAATGGATATATGTGTACAAATAGGATGAATAGATATAGTAGACCATAATCTTTACAGCGAGATGTTACATGGCACAGGCAGCACAAAACATATTCCAGTTATGTCATATTTCCATAAAGCATTATGGGGTACAGCGTCACACCAACAACACAGTTTCCGTAAAGTAACCCAGCCTCAGGCCTCCACCAGGACACCCAAGTCAGGTATGATAAGGATTAATGAAAATTGTATTCATCATATAAAAAAGTTCTACCAATCCCAAAGGATCGGACACATTACCTCCCAGTATCAGAAGGGTAGCCGTGTTAGTCTGGTTCTGTAAAAGCAGCAAAGAATCCTGTGGCACCTTATAGACTAACAGACGTTTTGCAGCATGAGCTTTCGTGGGTGAATACCCACTTCTTTGGATGCAAGCCACAGGATTCTTTGCTGCTTTTACATTACCTCCCAGGTTAATGAATATTCCAGATCTTACCCAAATACATGCTTACAGCTAATTCTTATTAACTAAACTAAAATTTATTTCAAAAGAAAAGAGAGAGAGAGTATGGTTAAACGATCAGCATACATACAGGCACGAGTACAATTCTTGAGATTCCGATTCATAGCGGAGGTGGTGAGCTTTGTCGTTGCAAAGAGTTCTTTCAGAATTAGTCCATAGGTTATTGTCCAATGTTTATATTCACGGTGGTCCAGTCAGTACTGGGATCTCAGTCCTTGGGATTGGTAGAACTTTTTTATATGATGAATAGGATTTTCAGTAATCATCATCATATTTGACTTAGTTCTGTCTCATTATCTATTCCTTTGTCAATGGTTCCTAACATTCTGTTAGCTTTTTTGATTGCTGCTGAATGGTTTAATGGCAGGAGTATTTCAATACACCTAGAACTGAGAGTCATTGTGTTACCCCTCTTCCTCAGCAACAGTGAGCTTTTTTGGCAATGAGACCATGTGTCAGCTCCCAGCCTGTCTGCTCTCCCGGCAAACTCCTCAAGAGGCTGCCAGTCCAAACCTTGCCTTAGTAACAATCCGTCCACCCCAGTCCCTGCGTTCCCCAGGGATGTCTCCCTGCAGCGTCCAGTCCCTCTCCCGGGACACTCACTGAAACCGCTATGTTTGCTGCCTGTAGAGAGACAGAGCACACACCAGCCTCATAGATTAGATGGGGACTCACACCTACATTGGTACAACAGCCCTGAGATGGTTTATGGGACAATGAAGATTAAGTTAAAGAACAGAGGGTTAAGTCAGGGGTTCCCACTCTGTGGGATGCGACACAGTCCTGGGAGGTCTGCTGGCAAGGGTGGAGATGGGGGATGGGGCATGTAGGGGCATTGCCCCCCCTCCAAACTACCCTGGCCCTTCATCACGGCTCCAGGGCACACAGCCCTCTCCACCTGCCCTGCCTGACAGAGCCTGCCTGGAGACCATGTGTGGGGGGAGTTTGAGGGGAACGGCCTGGAAGAAAGGGATTTTACAGGGTGGGAAGCTGGGGTCGGGGGAGCAACAGAGGTGCTGCTGGAAGGTTTCCTCCTCCCTTCCTCAGCATCTGGCTTGCAGGCATCGGGGCAGGGGGTGGCTATTTTGCAGTGGGGAGATTTGGGGATCCCCCTACTGGTGCACCGAGCTGTCCCCTCCATCTCGGTTGCTGGTGGTAGGGAGTGAGTGTAATGTTTTGCAGTGGGGGGGGGGTCAGGTATCCCCCTCCCCAGAGCACTGACCTGTCTCCTTCCCCCCTCCCATCTCTGCTGTCCGTGCTAGGAGGCACTCACCCCCTCCATTGCAGGGTTCCCTCCCCACCCATCCATCTCTCACCAGGGTGGGGCATCCTCAGTCTGTCCTCCTTCCTGTTGCAACAACATGTCTTTGTGAAGCTGGATTTTCAGCACCAGCAGCTATCAAAAAAGCAAGGCTGAAAATTGAAGAGATCAGGATGAGCCTCACTTACACACACACACAGCTGGAAAAGCTGTGCAAGAAGAAACAGGCATGTCCACCCTATTAAGAAGACTGCTGGTCCGTGAGTAATTTTATACTTTTATTGACAATCTTGGGCAACAACTCTTCTGTTTTAAAAATCAACAAATAATTACACAATGTGTTTTGTTAACCATGTTGTTAACATTGTTTGGTTGCTTATTGTTCAGTTTGGTACGAACTTGTGTTTCCCCTGTTTGAACACCATATTTTGCGCTCAACTGGTTTTTTTAAAGTGTAGTCTGACTAAAACTGGTTTCAAAGATCTTGAAGCATTTCTCAGGGGCGTATTACTAAGGACTTCTCTCATTACAAGAGCTTCCATTGAAATGAAGAGGAAACACGTATATTGTTTAGTTACAGCAGGGATTGGCAACCTTTGGCACGTGGCCCATCAAGGAAATCCGCTGGCAGGCCTGGACGGTTTGTTTACCTGCAGTGTCCGCAGGTTCAGCCAATCACAGCTCCCACTGGCCACGGTTCACCGTTCCAGGCCAATGGGGGCTGTGGGAAGCGGCTTGGGCCTAGGGATATGTTGGCCACCACTTCCTGTAGCCCTGATTAGCCTGGAATGGTGAACTGTGCCCAGTAGGAGCTGCGATTGGCTGAACCTGCGGTGGCTGCAGGTAAACAAACTGTCCTGGCCTGCCAGCGGATTTTCCTGATGGGCCACATGCCAAAGGTTGCCGATCCCTGCGTTACAGCGTGAGAGTAATAATTAACATTCATAATTTCCCTCCAGAAGTGCCAGTAAGTGAGCTGCAGGGAGAGAGGGCCCATGCCTGCCAATAGTGGAGGGGGAGGGCAGCATGAGGGCAGCCAGCTTCAGCAGTGTTACTGAGCATGCTCAGTCCATGTGAGCATGCTCAGTTCAAGCCAAGCAGCAAATTGGGAGGGGGAACATGACCCCACATGCATCACCGCGCCTATTGCAGTTGTACCGGTGGGTGTCAGGGAAAAAATTTGGGGAGCCCTGCTTTTAATGATACTACGCTAGAGGAAAAGACAGGGCACGAGTACAAAAAAACAAAACAAACCCGCTTCCTAGGGTCCAAACCTTTGTTTTGGCCAGTCACAATCTTTGTCTAAGCAGTTTTCTTACTCACACCAGGTTGCCAGCATCTCTAGCCCCACAAGCTAATGGCTCCAACTTTCACAGGCTCTGAAGGCGCGTTACCCTATGCCTCTGAAGTGATGGATAACTAGGGGGTCTCTCCCCTTCTTTTTCTAGTCCAATAAACATTTTACCAGTATTCTTTGGAGGGTTTTCTCCCCTGTGTGTGTGTTTCCTATGGATTTCCCATCCCCCTGCTGCCTCATATGTAATTGGGGCTTCCATTGTTTAGGGTCCACAATGACCCATGTCCATTAGAGACAGGGAGACAGCTGCCCTCCCTGCCCACCTGCGGGAAAATCTGTTTCTCCTTTTGTTTGGTCACAGACTTTAAAGCTTAATGTCCATGAGTATCCATGATTCCACATGCAGTGATATTACAGACTGTGACCCGAGGTGCCTAGAGTAGCCTACATTGAAAATGCCAGGGTCAGGGCAGGCAGCCAAAACTGGTGGTTCACAGTGACGTTAGATTCACCAACCTGTCACAAACTGCTCCTGATTTCCCCCACGCTGGTTATCAAGAAGCTGCAAAAAAGAAATCAAACAGATCTCTTTATTGCATTCCAGTTCTCTGGCTCCCAACTGGCTCATAGATCCGGTAAAGCAAGAAGTTACTTAAAACTCTATTCATTATACAAAATGTTAGTCTGATCCCGAAAGGGCAAGCTACATTACCAGATCAGTAATACTTTGGATATTACCCAAAATACCACGCTGCCAGCCAATCCTTTGGTATCTAAAACCAAAGGTTTTATTATAAAAGGAAAGAACGAGAAGAGAGTTGTTAAATGGTCAAAGCAATCAGATACAGACATATGACTTCAGAGTCCATATATCAGGTTTTTAGCAGCATTGGTGAGTTTGCTGGCTTGTAAAGTCCCTCTGGAACACATCCAAAGCTTGGATGGGTCTATCAGTCCTTTGTCCAAAACTTCAGTTTGTAGAGAAGTTGCTCCAGAGGTGAGACACAGGATTGAAAACAAAATGGATGTGATGCAGCTGCCTTTTTATATCCTTTGTCATGTGGCTTGTGCATCCTTTGTCCCAAACACAAGCTCACAGCATATGGGCATGGAAAAGTATTTGCAGTTCCCTGTCCACAGGCATGTCCCTACATGTCCTGCTGTCTCATAGGCTTGATAGGCCATCAAGCAGGCCAGATAGTGCTGATGCTAATCTGTCTGGGAGTGTCACCCAGATACACAGCACAAGTTTGAGATATCACATATTTGCACTCATGATACAAAGATGATACATACATATAAACAAGCTTATCATATTTAACAAATTGTACCTGTTCCACTGATCACTTACATCGCCTATCCGGTATAAGATTCATTGCAATTTTGTGATATTGGTATCGATAATATTATAAATGGTCACCCATATTCCATACAGTGTCACACAGACATCTCACAATTATATTAATCACCAGGGTGTCCCCGGCTTCCTTAAAATACCTTACTCACTACACTTTTATAAGTACAATGATATTGTAGGCAACCAGTTGATTCAGTTGCTTATTCTTTGGGGTTTAGATCCCCGCTGGGGTGCCTCGCCCCGATTGTCACTTATCCTTTTATGTCATGATAGCTCATGACAATAGAAGCCACCGCTCAAGGCAATCAGTCACCAGGCAAAGCCTGAACTGAGTTAAGCTGTGTGGTTGGAAGGGTTTCCCTGGCTGGGATTGACAGCAAATACAGGGGGGGTTGCTTGGCAAATTGTGTGAGAGGCAGAAAGGCAGCAGACAGCAAGGGCAGGAGTTGTGAGCATGGATGTGAGGAGCTGAGCTCCTTGGGACACAGGACTGGTTGGAGAGGCAGGTTTTGGGATTTCTGAGCAAGGAAATGGCCAGCTGCTGATTGTTCCTGTTGGTGCAGGAGCACAGGACTGTGTGGGAGAATTCAGTAAATAAACAGGACTGCACCAAGGAAATGAAATTGGAAATAACCCAGCAAGGCCCCAAATACTGGAGGGTGGAGCAAACTCTGGGACAAATCTGGTCTCATTGTATTGCTGTCCCCCCGCCTGTAGCAGTGGTTTCTAACAGGTACTAATCGAGGATCCTGTGGGTTGAGCTTCCCTTTGATTGCTCAATTAATAAACCCACCTGCTCCCCCCTGGGATATGATTCTCAGAAATGCTCCCTCTTCCTTTAACCCAAACCCACATTTTCCTCCCCAAAATGACCCCTTCTCGACCTGCCTCTCTCCATCACTGGTTGCTGAGCAACACATGTTTTTTCTCCTCCTTTTCTCCCTCTGCTCTCAGCCCACAGCTCAGATCAGCGTGCTCCCCAGGCCAGGGACGGCTCCTTTGTTTAACCCCACACTGATCACCTGGAGCCAACCCCTGGCAGCTGATCAAAACCTCCTGCCATTTCCCAGTCTCGCTGGTTGGCAGTTTTGTCTAACCACATGCCTGCTGCGTGATATGGACAGAGCCGGGTGGCAAATTTTAACTCACCTGCCTCAGGACCCCCAAAGGAGAGGAGAGGAGCAGGCGGCAGACCGGCAGCACCTCCAGGACCCATCTGAGATCAGTCCCATTCCTCCCCTCCCGCTCATGCTGGGTGCTGTACAGCCATCCTGTGAGACAGCCGCTGCCCCAAAGAGCTTACAGTCTAAACAGACCAGCCAGAAACAGAGCGGGAGAGGAAAATGAGGCGCAGGGCAGGGAAATGACTTGATCCTAGTTACCCAGTAGGCCCTGGGCAGAGCAGGTCTCCTGGCAGCCAGTCCAGTGCTCTATCCACTAGGTGACACTGCCTCTTAACTCATGTTATTCCCCAACTCTCCCAACCAAGACACTTGGTCCCAACATGCTGTCCCTGCAGACACGCACTCCTAACCCCATGAATTCCCCACCCCGGACTGGCAGGTGCCCTGTCCCTGTCCACAGGGGCCATCCTTGGGCTTTCACTAGACGGAGTCTGCAGCCATGGGTGAAGCTAGCTGGACATGTGAGCACAGGATCCCAGGCTGGACGTCAGCTCTTCCCAACCCAACTGGACCCAGGGGGCCTGAGGCCTAGGGGTGGGGCCTGGAGGTGGGCTGCGGCAAGCGCTAGCTGGACTGCCACAGTGTTAGATGGTATCTGCCTCCCCTCCTCACTGGCTCACACCATCTGTCTCCACCCCCACCCCTCCCCTGCTGCTTCCTCCCTTGCCACCGATATAAATCAGTGTCCTGCTCCTGCTGGCTTTCCTCCTTCTCCAGTGACTGGGCAGCAATTGGACACCAGGCGGGGGCTCACTCCATCCTAACCCCTGCCTGACTCTTGCTGCAGACACTTCAGGTAGGTCCTACTTTATCCCCCCTTCCCGTGGGTGACCTCCCAGCCTTTGGTGGCAGGTTGCAGGGGGGATTGAGACTCACACTTCGTTAATGACACTAATTAGCTGGCACCGGATCCTGCCTGGCTGGCTCTGCAGCCTTGTCCTGCTCTGACGAGCCATGACCAGGGAGCATGTGACTGATGCCCAGGTGGCCCTGCCCATGGTCTCCATCTCAGGGCCAGACAGTGCATCTTGGCATTGGTGGGCACTTAGAGCCAGGGGGCGACAAGGCTGGGGCCAGGGCAAGGGAAGTGGAGCGGCCTGGGGCTGCGTCGCACTGCTTCCCGCCGCCAGTGAGTGCGGGGGGCGATCCTTTCCCTGCACTCACCGGCGGCGGGAAGCGGAGTGCCGCAGCTGGGAGCTGCCGGAGTAGAGCGGGCTGGGGCCAGGTTGCTCCGCTTCCCCCCACTGCCGGTGAGTGCGGGCATCACTGGGGGAAGAGGTGGAATGGGGGCAGGCCGGGGCAGAGCAGGGGGAATGGTAAGAGGCAGGGCAGAGGGAGTTGTCTGGGGCCCCACATCCTCCTAGGGAAAGCCCTGCCACTTGCAGGAGGGGCCGGCTGAGGGATGGGGCTGGTCACCGGGACTGGTGCTGGCACGTATGCAGCACGCAGCTGGCTAGGGCATCGTGAAATATGAGGCAATTTGGTGCCCTACGTAGCTGCATATGCTGCGTATGCCTAAGGATGGCCCTGGATGTGGGAGGGGAGGAGGGGAAGCCCCATCCCAACCCCTCCTGCTCTGGCTCAGGAAGGCGGCCCCACCCCGAGATGGGGAACCCCTGCAAGCCACCTTTTGGCACCTCTCCACCCAGGACCTTGTGCCTCCTGCTGCTGCAGTCCTCCCACCTACAGGAGACCTCACTCAGCATGGGGGCAGGGCAGCTCCTGCTCTCCAGAGGGGGAAACTGATGCACAGTGCTCATCTGGCCCATCAGCAGCAGAGCTGGGGATAGGACCCAGGAGTCCTGACCACACCATCCCCTCACTCCTAACACCACTGCTCGCTCACTGTTAGGGGCTAGGTCTCTCTGTTCTCCATACCCTGGGCACCCCCTCACTGGACCAACAGTCCCTGATTGGCAGGTCTATGCTGCCCCGCAATGGGAGGGAGGGAGTGGGTCAGAGCCATTCTGTACTGTCCAGCTGGGAGCTAGTTAGAGCAGCCCTGAGGCTGGCACAGCCTGGCACACCTAGGGCAGGTCTCAGATCAGAGCCCCGCTGTCCCAGGGGCTGCGCAGGGTAAGAGACAGTCCCTGCCACAAAGAGCTCATGGTTTAACTAGACAAAGGACGGCTCATCATTCCCTATGGTTGCCTGTGGGAGAGGCAGACATTGAAGCCAGATCTCCTGGGTCCCACCCCAGTGCATCAGCCACAAGCCCAGCTGCCCCCGTCACGCTGTCTGGAATGGCTCATGAGATTGTGAGTGCCAACCTCAGGGCAGGCTGTCAAACACAGGGCAGACACCCCAAACTGGTGGAGTATCTATCATTAGATTTCACCAACCAAGTTCCAAATGTAATCTCCTGGATCACTATACCAGTGTTCCCCCGGAGTCATAGACAGTCCCTCAGACACTCCACTCTATCTTGTCACCCAGACAAACTGGACTTAGTGATAAATGGTCACTTAAACCAAAAATCACAGGTTGCTCCCAGTCCCAAGAGACCAGTCACTTACTCCAGATCAGTTGGTACCCTAGATCTTACACCAAAGACAACGCCCTGCAATAAACTATCTAAAGGTTTATCAACTAGGAAAGAGAAATAAGAGAGTTATTTACAGGTTCAAGCAAAGCAGATGTAAGCAGAGTCTGAATGAGCTCTCCCCTGACATCTAGTGGTGAGATGTGGAAAAAGACTTCAGAATCTTGCATGGACACACCCACCCTGCCAAGGCGCTCAGCATGATGGGATTGCTTCCCCAAATGATCACTTGATGGTGGTGTTGGATCCCCCGTCTCCTTGTTATTGGGCAGGAATAACAGGGGCGGCTCTAGCGATTTCACCGCCCCAAGCAGGGCGGCTTGCCGCGGGGGGCGCTCTGCCGGTTACCGGTCCCAAGGCTATGGCAGACCTCCCACAGACGTGTCTGCGGAGGGTCCACTGGTCCCGCGGCTCTGGTGGGCCTCCCGCAGGCACGCCTGCGGATGCTCCACCGAAGCCGCGGGACCAGCGGACCCTCTGCAGGCACGCCTGCAGGAGGTCTGCCAGAGCTGCCTGCCGCCCTCCCGGCGACCGGCAGAGCGCCCCCCGTGGCATGCCACCCCAAGCACGTGCTTGGCGTGCTGGGGTCTGGAGCCGGCCCTGAGGAGTAATAAAGAGTTGTTATCCTTATTGTGTGAACCTGGCATAGCCCAATGGAGAGACTCACCCTCAAATTAAATAGCATTTGCTAGGCAAGGGACATGGGTTCCACAGCCCAATGAATTGAGAGTGGCTGCAGGTGCTTTGGGTTGTGTGTAGGTTGATCTGACAACAAGTGTGAAAAATCAAGAAATGGGCTGGGGGGTAATAGGAGCCTATATAAGAAAAAGACCCCAAAATTGGGACCATCTGTATAAAATTAGGACATCTGGTCACCCTAGTTGTGTGTAGGAGTTGTAGGTAATGTTTGGCCTTTTTTTTCTCTTGATGATGTAATAAAAGGGTTAATTGAGTGTCTTGTTAACACTGAAACACCTCTACCTCGATACAACACTGTCCTTGGGAGCCAAAAAATCTTACCATGTTATAGGTGAAACTGTGTTATACCGAACTTGCTTTGATCCACTGGAGTGTGCAGCCCCCCTCCTCCCCCAGAGCACTGCTTTACCATGTTATATCCAAATTCATGTTATATCGAGGTAGCAGTGTACTTTAGACCTAGTTTGGGACAGTGTCTCTATTGTAAATGCCTATCCAGTATGCATTGACAATGAGGCTCCCCCAATAACAGCTGAAATCACTGAGCGCTGAGTTAAGGGGGAGCCTGAAGACATCTTAGCAAGTGGCCATCTGAGCAGTGGGGCATGTAAGGTACTTCTCCCCCTGCCCCCTCCCGAGTGTGGGGGAGTCAGGGCCTTGCACCCCCCACTTCCTGTGATTCATTGTGACTCTCAGCCAGCCAGTAAAACAGAAGGTTTATTAGACGACAGGAACACAGTGTAAAACAGAGCTTGTAGGTACAGGGAACAGGACCCCTCAGTCAGGTCCATCTTGGGGGTAGGGAACCCAGATCCCAGTTCTGGGCCTCCCTCCATTTCCACAGCCAGCTCCTAACTGAAACCCCCAACAGCAGTCTCACCCAGCCACACCCCCTTGGCTCCTCCTCCAGACTTTGTCTAGTTTCCTGGGCAGAAGGTGTCACCTGGCTCCAACCCTCTTCTGGGCTCAGGTTACTTGCTCAAGTATCATCCCTCAAGTGAAGTCACACCCTGATATCCCACCATCATCTAGTATCAATGCAGACAGTAAACTAGTAAAATTCCCATGCAACATTCCCAGGTTAATACTCCCTACTCCATCCCCCCCACCACCACCACCTCTCCCCGACACACACACATACAGATAGGGTAGCAGGTGAGCTCTGCAGATGAACCTCTGACCTCTGGGGCTGCACTGGCCAAGGACAGCAACTGCAAGTGGGGTACAGAGAAGGGATGGGCACGTTAAAAGGACTTTTAGGTTGCTGGACTTAAGAGCCTGAGGACACTGACCAACTTACTTGGTGGGGTGGGTTCTTTGTGTTTATGAACCCTAGTTGCAGTGTTTTCCCAAATTAATGCTGAGTTATTTCCCTCCTTTTAATAAAGGTTTTCGCTACATTCAGACTCTGTGCTCGTGAGAGGGGAAGTATTGGCTCTTAGAGGCGCCCCAGGGGTGGTGTGTAATTGTCCCAGGTCACTGGGTGGGGGCTCGAGCCGCCTTTGTGTTGTATTGTTGAAAAGGAAACCCTAGTTAGTGAACCCGGCCCTTGTTGCTGCTGGCTCCACCTGGCAGAATGGTTACCCAAAAATGTACACACCAATGAGTTACGATTAAATCCTAAAAGTGACAGAGTTGTTGAGAGTTGTCATTTCTAGGGCCGGCTCTACAGTTTTCGCCGCCCCAAGCAGCGCACCGAATTGCCGCCACAAACGGCGGGGGCAGTCCATGTGCCCTTAGGGCGGCAGGTGTGTTTCCGCGGCGGTGGCAATTCGGCAGCAGCTTCTATGTTTAGCTGAAGCCACCGCGGACAGCTAAACATAGAACCTGCTGCCGAATTGCCCTCGCTGTGGAAACGCGCCTGCCGCGCTAAGGGCACACGGACTGCCCCCGCTGTCCACGGCGGCAATTCGGCTGCTGCTTGGGGGCAAAACAACAGGGACTGCTACCCCTTGCAGATTGCCACCCCAAGCACCAGCTTGGAATGCTGGTGCCTGGAGCCGGACCTGGTCATTTCAAAGGGTCTTTCAGGGCAGATCCAGGAGGCAGCCCGAGGGATCTCTGACTTCAGAGTTCAAACAGCTTAAAAAAAAAAAAAGATGGAAAATTTTCCTATGGCTTTTATTTTTTCCATTCAGCTTCCAAGCCCACATGACCAGCTTCCTGGCACATAGCATTTCCCAGGTCTGACAGGGCCATTAATGAATCATTTGTATTGCGAGGGTCCATGATTTCCCCATCGGGGGGGGGAGGGGGGGGCTGTGAGGACAATTCCCAGGCCTGAGTGCACAAGCTCAGACCAAACATTTTCAAGGTTATAAAGTAAAACTTACGTATTTCCCTATAGCAAGGAATGCTGCCATGGCAAGTGAGATGAATGTAAGCAGCGACTCACAAGCATTTCACAGAGTCTAAACACTAAGTATATTCTTGCAAAACTAATCCCTGTTTTGAGCAAAACTACTGTACAGGTGTGACCTGATCTGGGCTCCAGTTGTGAGGGTGTCAGTTCTTCGCTAACATCAGCAGCCTGGGCAAGACCTGGCATCTGGCCTGCCAAGGTCACACCCGCTGGCATTTCTATGTGACGACCGGTGTCTGCGGCAGTGGAGTGGAGGGGCTGTTCTCGGCGTGTGGTGAGGAGGGACAGAGGATGCAGGCTCTGGGCCCCCATGGTCTCATGGTCCCCATGGAAAGGCAAAAGTGGGTGCTGTGATCATCCAACCGAGACCCCCTGGTGACACAGCCTGGGAGTTTCCCGCACATCAAGGCCAGAACTCCATGGCAAATACCCCAGCCTCTCCCCGGGCTCTGGCGGTTCTTCCCCCAACAGCCCCTGCTTCCCCTCACCATTTTCCCCAGCCCCGTTGCTTCCAGGCAGCTCATCAGGGGCAGCCTCCCAAGGCATGAGGCACATTCTGATCCGCCTGAGGGACGGGGAATCTTAGCTGATAGCAGAAGCAGTGGCGTGAGGCCAGGACCAGCACAGATTAGCCTGCCTTGCCCCACCACAGCCTGGGAAAGGACACCTCCCCCACACTGGCGATGAGAGCTAGAGAGCTCCAGTGAGGTCTCCCCCCACTGCTGGGATACAAGGCCTCTGAGGGGCTCAGATTAGACAGATCAGTCACTGCCTTGGGGAGAAATACCTCGATCGGCTGCCAGGCAGGCGGGCATGGGTCTATCTAAGCGTGGAAGGAGGAACTGAGGAGAAACTGAGTCTCCAAACTAGGTTCTGCACACGGTCAGGGGCAGCTCCAGCTTTTTTGCCGCCCCAAGTGGTGAAGAAAATAAATAAATAAATAAAAGCCATGATCAGCGGCACTTCGGCGGCAGCTCTATCACGCCGCTTCATTCTTCAGCAGCAATTCAGCGGCCAGTCCTTCCCTCCAAAAGAGACTGAAGAACGTGCTGCCAAATTGCCACCGAAGACCCCAGACATGCTGCCCCTTTCCATTGGCCGCCCCAAGCACCTGCTTCCTGCGCTGGTGCCTGGAGCCGGCCCTGTACATGATGAGGCCCAGAGTTCCACATGTCCAGTGGCAGGAAGTTCCACTGGATCCATTCACAGTGCCGTTATCCTACGGGACCATGGCCGATATGTGTTGTCATCTCTCTGGGATCCCTGGGGGTACATATCCTGTGAAGGTTAGGGTGATGCATTTGCAGTGATCTGTGTGGCTGTACAGCCAGGCAGCTGTGCTACAGCTGAAATCTTTTCACATTGTCCCCCAGTCAAAATAACCCAGCCTGCAATGGCTGGATCCCTCCAGACAGGTCCATGTCCCTAGGATAGGGCGACCTCTGCTGGCCAGGGAGTGTTTTGAGACAACATGGCTATTTGAGTACCATAATGAGAGGGCTGTGGGGTGGCAACGCGGCCCAGTGGATCGGGACTCAGGGACCCATCTCTGCCACCAAATCAGTGGGTGATCTCAGGTAAGTCGTTTCCCACCTCTCTGTGCTTCAGTTTCCCCTCTCTAACTGTCTCTTTGGGTTGTTGAGAGTTTTTAAGGGCAGGGACTGTCCCTCTGCACAGTGCCTGGTTCAGTCGGGTGCAGATCTCAGCTGGGGTGCTAGCACAATGCCATTGACAAGGTAAACATTTATTCCTAATCCTGACTGCCACCCTGTAGAGGCCCCAAAGGGGCTGACAAACCAGCTAATCCCACAGACATCAGAGTGAAAAGGGTGGTGCTGTTGGATGGAAATCCCTGTGGTGCCAAAGCTACACAGGATCCATGACAGGAGCAGCTGGCTGCAACGAAGCAGCCGGGAATAGGACCCAGGAGTCCTGACCTCCCCAACCCCCAATACCTCCCTTCTCAGGACATGTGCCAGCCTCTCCCTGATAGTGAGTTGGGGAAAATTCCCCTGGAGACAGGGGTGTGATCACTGTTCCTAGCACTTGGAGAGCCTGCGATAGACAGGCCCTCCTGCAAAGAGCTGTCAAGGTATATAGACTCAGAGTGAGGAAGGGAAATTGAGGCACCAGGGGGAAGTTATAGGCTTAAGGTGGCCCAGGCCAGTGGCAGAAATAGGTCTCCACCTGGTGATCTAGCCACTAGACCACACTTCCGCTGCAGGAGATGAAGCTGGCAGTGCCCATGTCCTAGGGGCAATGGTTGGGTGAGAGGCCCTGCCCTGATTCCTTCCATGTCCCTTCCATTAGCAGGTTGGCCTGCCTGGTGCTGCCCCCACTGAGACTGCTGGGAACGGTGGATGGAGCCATTTAACACCTCATACTCCAACCAGACGGAACCCTTTACACCGGCATCATGGCGAGCAGCCTTCCTGATCGCCACGCTGGGCATCGGGCTGCCAGCCAACGCCTTCATCATCTGGCTGACAGGGTGGCGGCTGCGGCGCCGGGGCCTGTCCGTCTTCATCCTAAGCCTGGCCACGTCTGACTTCCTCTTCCTCTCCACCACGGTCATGCAGATCATGGAGACCTTGCTGGACGACAACTGGGTGCTGGGCACCCCCATGTGCCGCCTGCGCTACTTCCTCTACGACTTGAGCTACCACTGCAGCCTCTTCCTGCTGGCTGCCCTCAGCGTGGACCGCTGCCTGCTGGTGCTGCTGCCCCTCTGGTACCGCTGCCACCGCCCCCTGCGGCTCTCCAGCTACATCTGCTTGGGGGCCTGGCTGGTGGCCGCCCTGCTCAACATCAAGGGCATCGTCTTCGCCGACGTCATCCGGTATCCAGACGGGATGCTCGTCTGCTCCAGCGACCGGGGCAAATACGAGTGGCCCCTGCGCCTGCTGGAGGTGCTGGTGGAGGGACTCTTCCCCTTCGTTGTCATGGTGACCACCCATGCCGCCACCTTGTCCCGCACCTTCCGGCGCCACACCCGGCCCCCCAGCAAGTTCTACCGCATTGTGGCCGCCACCCTGTCAGCCTATGTGCTGCTCAACCTCCCCTTCCAGATTGTCCAGCTGCTCTTCCTGGTCTCCTGGGAGCATGAGGAGTTCAACAATCGCATCTTCCCCTTCATGGTCTACTTTAGCTACCTGATCAACCTCAACAGCAGCATCAACCCTCTCATCTACATCTTCTTCGGCTCCAACATCTGCACGGGCTGCGGCCGCCACACAACCTCCTCCCTTGCCACGGCCCTCACCGAGGAGCAAGGGAAGAGCCCTGGGAACACGCCCAGCACGTCCTTCTCAGCCTAGCCTTGCCAACAAGACCCTGCTCTCCTCTCCCTCCATGGCCCAGCCTCTGCTCTGGCACAGCTCCAGTTACCAGTCGAGTGATCACTGGCTCCCCTCACAGGGCCTGGCCACAATGCGGGGGGCGGGCTCTGTGCACGATTGTAGGTTCACTAGTGCAAAGACTTGTGTAAATTGGTGCAAGGTGGGGTTTGGTCAGGAGCAACCAGCTCCTGGAAGCTACCAGGAGAAGTCACACCAGTGCCAAGGCCCAGTTTGCCCCATTTCCCCAGCCTAGACAAGCTCCAGCAGGGACAGATCCTCAGCAGATGCAAAGCAGGCCCAGCTCCACACAGGTCAATGGCCCAGGAACACCTGGCCCTAGGCAAGGCAATGTAAACACTGACGTGGCTGCAGCTGCCAACCCACAGGTGCCAGGAGACACTGCAGTGAAGGGGACTCTGCCCCTTTGGGCCTATTTGTGCTTAGCAATCTTGCCTTTAGGTGTGGCTCCAAGGTCACTGTGTTCTAATACAATGGCTGTTCTGCACACTACAGCCAGATACCCAGCGCTGAGGGTACAGGTGCCCCCCAACTCTGTCCCCCTGAGCCCCTGCAGCCTGACCGTTCTGACCTGCTGAAAGCAGGCCCGGGCTCCTCTTAGCACACATGACTATGACACAGGAGCTGCAGCCCAAGTGTATGTGGGGGGGGGGGCTGCATCAGAACCATGCACCCGAAGGGTCAGAATTAAGGCCACGGGGCTTTCCTGGGGATCCCCACCTTCCCACACCCACCAGGGCACAGGTACTGCTCCCCCCCACCACTCCATGGGGGCAGGACACACCAAAGAGGGCCACACCCCATGGCTTTAATTCTGACCCCTTGGGCATGTGGTTAATTCTGATCTTCCCCCCCCCAACACACACAGCGCTCCCCCCAGTTGCCCCAGCAGGGTGTCCAGTGTGTGGACCTGGCTGCCCACCAGCACCTCCTGCTAGGGACTCAGAGCCACCTTTGCCCCCACCAGGCGGGAGTGGGGTAAGAGAGGTGCCCTGGAGATGCGCTGAGCTCATGTCAGCCCAGGGGCTCCCAGGTGAGTGACCGCAGGTAGGGGCATGGGGGATCAAGAGGAGAAGGGTTCCCCCTGCTGAGCAATCTCAGCCACACTGACACTGGGCTAGGGGGCTGAGAGCTGCATCACAAGGTGTTGGAGGGGGAAGTGATTTTCTACTACCCCCAGCTGGGGGCTCACCCACATTTCCAAGGAACTGCCCAATTGCATGGCAAAAGGGGATCCATCGGGGGCCTTAGGATCCAGACCCCAATTAGTCTGGATCTGCCCAGTGACCCCAGTAGGACAAGACAGGAGCTGCAAATTCATTCCTGGAGTGAAGAATGAGGAAGCAGGACAACAGCCCCTCTTTCCCACACAGGCCATTGGCAGGAGTGATTGAACCTGTGACCTTGGGAGCTAAAAACATAAACCTCAACTGCTTGAGCTAACCTCCCCACTCTGGGAGGGGAGGGGTTGCTACTAAAAGTAATTTTCCCTTTGCTGATACTCACCCTTTCTTGTCAATTGTTTGAAATGGGCCACCTTGATTGCATTGGCCTCCTTAGCACTACAAAAGTAATTCCCTTCTCCCCCTTGGTAGTCACCCCTTCTTGTCAACTGTTGAGAATAGGCCACTTCCACCTTAATTGAATTGGCTTGTTAGCACTGACCCCTCCCCCCCAGGCAACTCCCATCTTTTCATGTGCTATTATATTCTGCTTACTGTATTTTTCACTCCATGCATCTGATGAAGTGGGTTTTAGCCCACAAAAGCTTATACCCAAATAAATTTGTTAGTCTCTAAGGTGCCACAAGGACTCCTCGTTGTTTTTGCTGAGACAGACTAACACAGCTGCCCCTCTGAAACCTGCCCCCTGCTCTGTTAGCACAGGTGGAGCAGGCCCAGCAAGCTGTAGCTAAGGCCCAGGCACCCCAGCAAGAGCAGAGCACCATGCAGAACGGGCCTGAGTCACAACAGCTCCCCACAGTCCAATTCCACTCCCCTCCTTGGGGCCACATTCTGCCCCCTGCATCCCACAGGCCACCAGTCGCCTGCTACAGTCACAGTTGCTGCACTTTCACGGCCCCATCTCAGGGTTCCTTTTACCCAGTGATGCCAAGCTAAGGTGAGGACCCCATCTGTGTGTGTCCTCCTGGTCTGCAAGGAGACTGGGATCGTCCATTGCATTTGCTGTGCTGCCATGTCCAGCACCAGTGGATTTGGTAGCCATGTGGCTCGGAGTGACTGGTACAGATGCTGCTTAGCCACCTGCTGCACCCCATATGATAGTAAGCTTTTGCTCTGCTCTGAGGTCGCTATGCCAGTCCAGCTAGGGACGGGGTAGCGATAAAGCTGCTGTCACCCCCAGGGAGGAGGCATCACACGCCAGTCTTGAGAGGGACATCCTGTGTCTGACAGCCCACAGCGGGTCTGCCCCCTGTTGGCCCAGGCTCCACGGGTGTGATGTCGTTTGTCCTCTTTTTGGTTTTATTAAATGTGTTCCTGGAGAGGGTGTCCTGTGCTTCTTTGGGGACCTCCACAAACGGACGTGGAGAGCCATGTATCTGGATTGGAGCCAGTGTCGCCTGGAGGGGAAAAGCCCTGGCTCTCATTCCCTGGTTCCTGGAGCCAACCAGTCCCCATCACACACTGGCCTCTCTCCCCCCGTGGTTTGACAGAGGGAGCCCAGAAGGGGATGCTCCATCTCCTCAGTCCCTGGGGTGTGGGGCGGTTCACAGCAGTCAGGCCCAGCCCCCCATGGGAGTCTGAGGCCTGGTCTACACTAGGACTTTAAAACGAATTTAGCAGCGTTAATTCGAATTAACCGCTCAACCGTCCATACCAGGAAGCCGTTTAATTCGACCTAGAGGGCTCTTTAGTTCGAATTCGATACTCCACCCCGACGAGGGGAGTAGCGCTAAATTCGACATGGCTATCTCGAATTAGGCTAGGTGTGGATGCTAATCGAACTTAGTAGCTCCGGGAGCTATCCCACAGAGCACCACTCTGTTGACGCTCTGGACAGCAGTCCAAGCTTGGATTCTCTGACCAGCCACACAGGAAACGACCCGGGAAAATTTGAATTCCTTTTCCTGTCTGGGCACTTTGAATCTGATGTCCTGGTTGGACATCGGGGCGAGCTCAGCAGCACCTGCAACGATGCAGAGCTCTCCAGCAGAGGAGTCCATGCAATCCCAGAATAGAAAGAGGTCCCCAGCATGGACAGACTGGGAAGTCCTGGATCTGATCGCTGTGTGGGGCGATGAGTCTGTGCTTTCGGAGCTGCGCTCCAACAAACGGAATGCAAAGACCTACGAGAAGGTCTCCAAAGCCATGGCACTCAGAGGATACAGCCGGGATACAACGCAGTGCTGCGTGAAAATCAAGGACCTGAGACAAGGCTACCAAAAAGTCAGAGCGGCAAACGGACGCTCCGGAGCCCAGCCCCAGACATGCCGCTTCTACGAGGCACCGCATGCCATTCTAGGTGGGTCTGCCACCACTGCCCCACCAGTGACCGTGGACTCTGAGGATGGCATATTGTCGACGGGCAGTTCCTCGGCGATGTTCGCCGATGGGGAAGATGAGGAAGGGTTTGTGGAGGACGACGCAGGCGACAGCGCTTACAATACCGCTTTCCCCGACAGCCAGGATCTCTTCATCACCCTCACATAGATCCCCTACCAACCCTCCCCGGCCGTTAACCCGGACTCAGAATCAGGGGAAGGATCAGTCGGTAAGTGGTATAAACATGGAAACATTTATTTTTTAAAAAACAGGAATAAAAACTATATAAAAACTATATAAAAAGTTTTCCATATAAAACTATATAAAAAGAAGGTCCACACATATAGGGATGGAACAGAAATCCTCTTGGGACACTTCCACGAAGCTCTCGTAGAGGTGCTCGAAAAGCCTCTGCAGGAGGTTCCTGGGGAGAGGTGCCTTATTTGGTGCTCCGTAGAAGCACACTCTTCCGCGCCAGGCCATCCTAACGTACAGCGGAATCATTGCCTCGACCAGCATGGCAGCATACGGTCCTGGTCTGTGCAGGGATTCTCGCAGCATCCTCTCTCTCTCTCTCCGAGTGACCCGCCTCAGGGTAATCTCGTTCGGCGACTGCTGCATCTAATTAGGGCAATTAGTGTACTGTTACTATTGTGAATGCTTGACTTTTACTTTGCATAGCAATGACCTTCATTTAACAGCCACGTGTTGGAGGCCGCAGAGGAAAAGCATACAGTGATCTTTCCCGGGCACAGCCGCGAGGGGCTGGAACAGGGTCAGACTTTATGCTTTCCAGATTGCCTTCAGCGGGAGGGCACAGCTATCCATTAACTGTTAAGCAGCCTATAGTGTAGGGCTTACCAGGCCTGGCTGCTACACAGATTCAGCTGTACCGCCCCGCTTGTCAGATCTCCTGTGCAAGACCGCAGCCAATGAAAGCGTATTCCGAAATCTCGAACTTGTCCTGAGAGCTCGTGAGACTAGGTGCCCTGTATGGTCTTGTTCACAGAAACTGAGTAGACTGTGTTCAGTGTTCGCAAACATGTATCTTTTCAAGGAAATCACTTCCTTTTTCCCATCACACAGCTGCGGCTCTTTCACGAACTGCCCCAGCATCCCCCTCACAGAGGCTGGCGCAGATTAGGCGGCGAAAGAAAAAGACTAGGGACGACATGTTCTCGGAACTGATGGCCTGCTCCAGAGCCGAGGCGGCCGAGCAGAGACAGTGGAGGGAGACCCTATGTCAGCACCAGCGCTCACACAGCGAACGGGAGGACAGGTGGCGGCAGGAAGACCAGCAGGCGACTCAAACGCTGCTTGGGCTAATGAGGGAGCAAACGGACACGCTCCGGCGCCTTGTAGATGTTCTGCAGGACCGCAGGCAGGAGGAGAGAACCCCCCTGCACTGTATCTGTAACCACCCTCCCCCGCCACAAAGTCCTGTCCCCCTCTCACCCAAAATAACAAGAAGGATGGGCGCTAGGGGCCGTGAAAACTGTCACTGCACCCCAGCAGAGCGCTCATGTACCACACAGCTCTCATGCCATAAATTTTGAGAATTGCTTCCCTTCCTGGATCACCCAGTCCCAAATCCAAGTTTCATTCCCCCACTGTGTAGTTGAGTATTAAAAGTAGTTTGTTGTTATTCACTGTTTCCGTCACGTTTTTCTTGTCAGAAGACTTTGTGTGAAGGGGGGGGGAGGGGTTTTTTAATTGCATAGGACAGCCTCCATTACCAGGGTACAGACTTGGGGGCAGGATCAACAGCAGGACACACACAGACTGCAGTCACTAGGCACCAGGGTCAGTCTGTGAGGTGTATGCTGCCCCGGGTCAGTCTGTGAGGTGTATGCTGCCCCAGGGTCCTAGCGCCTGCCATCCACAAATGGCAAGGCAGGCTGCCCTTACCATGCCCTTCCACCCTAGCCACGAGCCTCTCCGATGCCCTGAGCCCCAGCAAGAGCCCTCATCCACGGACACATACTCACCCTTCCCACACACCCCTCACCCCTTCCTACGCCCCAACCCCCAGCCCAGAGCCTGCATCCAAACTCCGTCCCAAAGACGGCACCCCTCACCCCTTCCTGCAAACCCACCCCTTCCTGCACACCCACCTGCAACCGTCCTCCCCCCAGAGACCGCTGTAGGAGCAGGAGCCTGTCATTCCTCTAGTGTAGAAGCGGTCTGTACATCAGTGCACACCGTACCCACCACAGTCTGCGTCCATGTTTCAACCCTAGAACAGGAATTCATAATTAAAGAAAACTTTGTTAATAATCAGTGTTCCATTAAATTTATTTTAAAACGTGTGTTGGAAGGGGGGAAACCTGGAGAACGGGGTATGTAACCGCAGATCGAAGTCAACAGTCACTGAAACAGGCTCAGGTTCAGCTTCTCTGTAAATCAAGTGGACAGTCATAGGTTACCCTGCTCTCCGAGGAACCTAGCTTTCAAAGCTTCCCGGATGCACAGCGCTTCCCGCTGGGATCTTCTATCGGCACGGCTGTCTGGCTGAGCGTAATCAGCAGCCAGGCGATTTGCCTCAACCTCCCATCCCGCCATAAAGATCTCCCCCTTGCTCTCACAGAGATTGTGGAGCACACAGCAAGCAGCAATAACAACGGGGATATTTTTTTCGCTGAGGTCCGAGCGAGTCAGTAAGCTCCGCCATCTCCCCTTGAGACGTCCGAAAGCACACTCCACCACCATTCTGCACTTGCTCAGCCGGTAGTTGAAGAGTTCCTTCTCACTGTCCAAGGCGCCTGTATAGGGCTTCATGAGCCAGGGCATTAGCGGGTAGGCTGGGTCCCCGAGGATCACTGTAGGCATCTGCACATCCCCAACCGTTATTTTGTGGTCCGGGAAGAAACTACCTGCCTGGAGGCGTTTAAACAGACCAGAGTTCCTGAACACACGCGCGTCATGAACCTTGCCCGGCCACCCGACGTAGATGTTGGTAAAACGTCCCCTATGGTCCACCAGTGCTTGCAGCACCATAGAAAAGTAGCCCTTTCGGTTAATGTACTGGCTGGCCTGGTGGGCTAGTCCCAGGATAGGGATGTGAGTGCCATCTATAGCCCCACCGCAGTTTGGGAATCCCATCGTGGCGAAGCCATCTCTGACGACCTGGACGTTTCCTAGAGTCACTACCTTTGAGAGCAGTTGCTCAACGATTGCGTGGGCTACTTGAATCACAGCAAGCCCTACGGTAGATTTGCCCACGCCAAAGTGGTTCGCTACTGACCGGTAGCTGTCTGGCGTTGCAAGTTTCCAGAGGGCTATGGCCACTCGCTTCTGCACACTCAGGGCTGCTCGCATCCGGGTGTCCTGGCGCTTCAGGGCAGGGGACAGCAAGTCACAGAGTTCAAGGAAAGTGCCCTTACGCATCCTGAAGTTTCGCAGCCACTGTGATTCATCCCAGACCTGCAGCACTATGCGGTCCCACCAGTCCGTGCTTGTTTCCCGGGCCCAGAATCGCCGTTCCACACCATGAACGTGACCCATTGCCACCATGATCTCCACTGCGCGGTGTACCCTGCTTTGTGAGAGGTCTGCGCCACTCTGTGACTTCCTGTCCTCACCGCACTGACTGAGCCTCCTCGCCAGATTTCTCAGCAGCTGACTGTGGAAGAGGTGGATGATAAGGTGCGAGGAGTTGACAACGGCCATAAGTGCAGCGATGATCGCAGCGGGCTCCATGCTCGCAGTGCTGTGGCGTCCGCGCTGTAACCGACCAGAGAAGGGCGCGAACAGATTTCCCGCCGGCGCTTTCAAGGAGAGAGGGCGGGAGTGACGGTTGAATGATGACAGTTACCCAAAACCACCCTCGACACATTTTTTCCCCCAGCAGGCATTGGGGGCTCTACCCAGCATTCCAATGGGCAGCGGGGACTGCGGGAACTGTGGGATAGCTTCCCACAGTGCACCGCTTCCAAAGTCGACGCTGGCCCCGTTACTGTGGACTCAGACAGTCGAATTAGTGTATTTAGTGTGGATACACAAATTCGACTTCATAAGGTCGATTCCACAAATTCGAGTTAAGTAGATTCGAAATAGTCTTGTAGTGTAGACGTACCCTGAGATGACAGGATCCATCCTCACCTCCCTGTGGCTCCCCTGAACTGGCCCATCCCCCACATGTTGACCCATTGCTCCCGGTCCTGACCCATCCCCCCCATACTGGCCCATCTCCCTCCCACTGTCCTGACCCATCCCCCCATGTTGGCCCATCCCCGTTCCCCACCCCTCCTGCTGGCCCATCCCCATTCCCTCCGCCCTGCCCATCCCCCTCCTACTGTCCTGATCCATCCCCCGCTCACTGGCCCATCCCCCTGCCACTGTCCTGACCCCATCCCTCCATATTGGCCCATCCCCATTCCCTGTCCCGACCCCCATCCTCCTCCTACTGTCCTGACCCATCCCCCCACGTTGGCCCATCGCTGTTCCCTGCCCCTCCTGCTGGCCCATCCCCATTCCCCGCCCCGCTGGCCCATCCCCACCTCCAGCTGACCCCCCCTTCACTGCCCGGGGCGGGGCGGGCCGATCTCGGCGCAGCCAGTCCCAGACCCGGCCCGGCCCACGCAGGTGGAGGGAGCGGCCTCCCCCGCTACTTCCTGCCGGCCTGGCCCGGCGCCTCCATCCGCCAGGCAGCGGCCCCGACCCTCAGCCCCCCGCACGGCCGGTGAGTGCGGCCCCCAGGGGAGGGGGGGCGCTGGGATTTTGGGGGGCCCTTGGGTTTTGGGGGGCCCTTAATCCCGCTCCGGGGCGGGGTCGCCGAGCGTTCCGGGGCGGCCCCGGCCCCGCGGGGGGGTGTACAGGGAAGTGGGAAATGAAATCCTGCGGGTAAATGGTGAAACCGGGGAGGGGGGAGCGCAGGTTACAACGTGCTTCCTCCCCCACCCTTGAGTTTCGCTCCCTCTGGCCGAGCAGAGTTCATGGCATTTTGCCCTCCCGTCTCCAGGGTGTGCCCCCCGCGGCTGGGGCAGGGGCGGGGTTTGCCTGGCTGGCTCTGGGGCGTGTCTGATATCCTGGGCATCGGTTTCTGCTGCGGGTGGGAATCAGGCTGGGTTTCAGCCCGGACCCAGCAGGCCCCTTTGCCCTGCGAAGCTCTGGGCTGGTAAGGGAGGAATTCGGGGTTATTTTGTGGGGAGGCCTTCACCCCTTGCCCTTAGCCAGGAGCATGGGGCCCATGGGAATGCCCCAAGTAGTAGGATTGATGCCCCCCCACACACACATCCTGTAGATCAGAGTTGGCGGGACCTAGCCCAACCCTACTGCCCACACAAGGCTCCAGCAGCAGTTTCTAGGAGACCTTGTCTCCGCTTCCCAATTCCCCCATACTGTGGCACCAGATACTTCATTCACTTCCTGCTCTTTAGACTCTTGTATAATATGGCTGTGCTGGTACAGCTGCCGGGCTTCACCCCAGAGGCAGCTGCATCTGGCATTGAGCAAGGGATCCTGTATATAAAGCAGTTGCACTCCACCTCAGAGACAGCTGCCACTCAGCGTTGGGTGAAGGGTCCTGTGCTTATAAATCGACTGCCATGTCCTACCCCAGAAGTGGCTGCATTTCAGGCCTGCCCTCTCTGACTCTTGCCCCCCCCAGCCATGTCGTTCAGGAAGGTTGTGCGCCAGAGCAAGTTCCGCCATGTCTTCGGGCAGCCCGTCAAGAATGACCAGTGCTATGATGACATCCGCGTCTCCCGCGTCACCTGGGACAGCAGTTTCTGTGCCGTCAACCCCAAGTTCGTGGCAGTGATCGTGGAGGCCAGCGGGGGAGGGGCCTTCATGGTGCTGCCAGTGCTCAAGGTGACTGGGGTAGCGGGGGGCAGGAGCTGAGTCCTACCAGCTCATTGCACTGGTGACACTAATGTGCTTTAAGCCTCAGGAGAGATGGAAATGGGAGAGCTGCGGTTAGCAGTGTGGGTGGAGAATGGGTCTGTGAGGGACTGTTCCTCCCCGTGCCTCCGGCTGTTTGCCCCTGGCATTAAGGGGACAGTGTAGTTGGGAAGGTGATGTCCTGGAATTTTGTAGTTCACAGATGTAATGAGTTTGTTCTCAGCTGCATCACATGTGCATACCTGCAAATACCCCCCTCCCCTCGACCCCCCCCCCCCCCCAAAATCAACAGGATTTCAAGTGTATAGGAAGAGTCCAGGGCTGGATTAGTAGGGGACTGCGGGTCAGGGTAGATTGGGAAGAAATCTCCTGTGACTCTGCCCTTCTCCCCCAGACAGGCCGCATCGATAAGTCGTACCCCACAGTGTGTGGGCACACGGGCCCTGTCCTGGACATCGACTGGTGCCCGCACAATGACCATGTCATCGCCAGCGGCTCCGAGGACTGCACCGTCATGGTGAGAGGGCTGAGGGCAGGGGTGGCCCTATGTGGGAGAAGGGTTTGGGGCAGGGGCAGCCAGCTCTGTCTGGATTCGGTGTGATTAGCAATCTGTCTCCTCCCCGTGTGTGTCAGGGCATGCCCGTGGTGGCAGGTGGAGCAGATGCTTGTGTCAGCCAAGAGCGTTCTCTGGTGGGGTGAGGGGGCACAGTGCTGGGGGGGGGGTGTGCAGGCTTCCCACAGGCCCCCTCTAACCTCTGTGCCCTGACAGGTCTGGCAGATCCCAGAGAATGGACTAACACAGCCCTTGACAGAGCCCGTGGTGGCCCTGGAGGGGCACTCGAAGCGCGTGGGCATCGTCACCTGGCACCCAACCGCCCGCAATGTCCTTCTCAGCGCAGGTACAGCCTCCCCTCCCCATGATTCTGTGGGTGGGGTGGGGCAGGGTCCCTGCCGGGGAGCAAGGAGAGCAGGTGGGGCTGTATGTGGAGGGCTCTGTACCAGATGACTGGCGGATAGTTAATGTAAAGCCTTGTTTGTTTGCTTTGGTTTTAAATGGCTTTGAAGCAATAAACCTAACTTCAATCTCAAGCAAATTAGTAAAGGACAGGATTAGCAGACGCATAGATGAACACGATATGTTAGGGAGAGTCAACACGTTTTTTGTAAAGAGAAATGATGCCTCACCAATCTATTAGAATTCTTAGGGGCGGGGGGGTCAACAAACATGGACCAGGGTGATCTAGTGGATATAGTGTACTTGGACTTTCAGAAAGCCTTTGTCAGAAGTCTCTCACCAAACTAAGCAAACTGAGCAGTCATGGGATAAGAGGGAAGTTCCTCTCATGAATCAGGAACTGGTTAAAAGAGAGGAAGTAAAGGGTAGGAATAAATACTGTTTTTCACTGTGAAAACTGACTAAAGAGCAGGCCCCCCCATGCATCTGTACTGTGTTCAGTGCTGTTCAACATGTTCATAAGTGATTTGGAAAAAGGGATAAACGGAAGTGGCAAAGTGTGCAGACGATACAAAATTACTCAAAATAGTTAAATCCAAAGCAGACGGTGAAGATTTACAAAAGGATCTCTCAAAACTGGGTGACTGGGCAACAAAATGGCAGATGAAATTCAATGTTGATAAATGCAAAGTAACGTCCATTGGAAAACATACTAACTATACATACAAAATGATGGGGTCTAAATTAGCTGTTACCACTCAAGAAAGAAATCTTGGGATCATTGTGCATAGTTCTCTGAAAACATCCACTCAATGTGCAGCAGCAGCCAAAAAAAGCAAACAGCATGTTAGGAACCATTAGGAAAGGGATAGATAGTTTGTCTTATCATAATGCCTCTATATAAATCCATGGTATGTCCACACCACGAATACAGTGTGCAGCTCTGGTCTCCCCATTCCAAAAGAAAATTAGAAATGGGAAAGATACAGAGAAGGGCAACAAAAACAACAAGGGGTCTGGACCAGCTTTCATATAAGGAGATATCAAAAAGAGACAACTAAGGGGGAATATGATAGTGGTCTATTAAATCACGAATGATGTGGAAAATACGGAAGTGTTACCAACTCCTTCACATAACACAAGAACCAGTGGTCACCCAGTGAAATTAAGAGGCAGCAGGTTTAAAACAAACATAAGGAAGTGCTTCACATAACACAGTCAAACCTGTGGAACTCATTGCCAGGGGATCTTGTGAAGGCCAAAGTACAGGTCCATCAATGGCTATTATCCAAGATGGTCAGGGACACAACCTCATGCTCTGGGTGTCCCTAAACCTCTGTCTGCCAGAAGCTGGGACTGCACAACAGGGATGGATCCCTCGATAATTTCCCTCTTCTGTTCAGTCCCTCTGAAACATCCGGTCACTGGCAGTGGCTAGGATACTGAGCTAGATGGACCATTGATCTGACCCAGTGGCCATTCTTGTGCTCTCTGGAGTGGGGACAGTGGGGATGGGTAATGCGGTGATCGTGTGGAACATGGGCATGTCCAAGGAGTTGGGGATGGTGGGGAGCTGTCTCTGGGGGTCGAGGTGTGATGGACCGGTCCCCGCAGGCTGTGATAACATGGTGATTGTGTGGAACGTGGGCACGGCTGAGGAGCTGTACCACCTGGACAGCATGCACCCCGACCTCATCTACAACGTCAGCTGGAGCCACGACGGGAGCCTCTTCTGCTCCGCCTGCAAGGACAAGAGCGTGCGCATCGTGGATCCCCGCCGAGGGGTGGTCGTGGCGGTACGGACCCCTCCAGGGCGCCCCCCCCCCCCCGGTGTGGGCTGTAGATGGTGGGACAGATCCACCCTGGACCCCAGACCCCCAGTTCCTACATGATGGCCTCTGGGTTCTCCCTCACCATGGCAGCATTGCCTGGGGGTTCCCCTCCCTCCTGTGCTCTGCAGACCCATTCTGCCCCCTGGCTGAATGTGGGGCCCAGAGGTGTTAGAAGCCTGATCTGGGGAGCGGGGAGTATTTAAAGGCACCAGCTGCTCCCATCAATGCTGAGGTGGGCAGTAAGTTTGTCATTGCCCCTGGTGGTGGGGGTGAACCTGACCCCTTTACCCTAGTGGAGCTGAAGTTCTGGGGGGGTGGCCCCAGGACTCTTCTTGCCATGCAACAGTTGGTGGGTGGAGGGGGAAGCTGGTGGTTGGCGGGGGGCAGTTTGTCAGTCCGTCCCTCACCCTGCTGTCTCCCCACACACACACACCCTACAGGAGAAGGAGCGTGCACATGAGGGAGCGCGGCCCATGCGTGCCATCTTCCTGGCTGACGGCAAGATCTTCACCACAGGCTTCAGCCGCATGAGTGAGCGGCAGCTGGCGCTCTGGGACCCGGTGAGCTGGGGGCTTCGTGGATACAGGGGGCAGGGGTGCCCAGGAGGGGAAAGCAGTGGATGTGTTATTCCTTGACTTTAGCAAAGCTTTTGATATGGTTTCCCACTGTATTCTTGCCGGCAAGTTAAAGAAGTATGGTCTGGATGAATGGACTATAAAAGCTGGATAGAAAGCAGACTAGATCGTCAGGCTCAACGGGTAGTGATCAACGGCTCCATGTCTAGTTGGCAGCCAGTTTCAAGCGGCGTGCCCCAAGGGTCGGTCCTGGGGCCGGTTTTGTTCAATATCTTCATTAATGATCTGGGGGATGGCATGGACTGCACTCTCAGCAAGTTTGTAGATGACACTAAACTGGGAGGAGTGGTAGATATGCTGGAGGGTAGGGATAGGATACAGAGGGATCTAGTCAAATTAGAGGACTGGGCCAAAAGAAACCTGATGAGGTTCAACAAGGACAAGTGCAGAGTCCTACACTTAGGACGGAAGAATCCCATTCACTGCTACAGACTAGAAACCAAATGGCTAGGCAGCAGTTCTGCAGAAAAGGACCTAGGGGTTATAGTGGATGAGAAACTGGATATGAGTCAACAGTGTGCCCTTGTTGCCAAGAAGGCTAACAGCATTTTGGGTTGTATAAGTAGGGGCATTGCCAGCAGATTGAGGGATGTGATCATTCCCCTCTATTCGACATTGGTGAGGCCTCGTCTGGAGTACTGTGTCCAGTTTTGGGCCCCACACTACAAGAAGGATGTGGAAAAATTGGAAAGAGTCCAGCAGAGAGCAACAAAAATGATTAGGGGGCTGGAGCACAGGACTTATGAGGAGAGGCTGAGGGAACTGGGATTGTTTAGGCTGCAGAAGAGAAGAATGAGGGGGGATTTGATAGCTGCTTTCAACTACCTGAAAGGGGGTTCTAAAGAGGATGGATCTAGACTGTTCTCAGTGGTACCAGATGACAGAACAAGAAGCAATGGTGTCAAGTTGCAGTGGGGGAGGTCTAGGTTGGATATTAGGAAAAACTTTTTCACTAGGAGGGTGGTGAAGCACTGGAATGGGTTACCTAGGGAGGTGGTGGAATCTCCTTGCTTAGAGGTTTTTATGGTCAGGCTTGACAAAGCCCTGGCTGGGATGATTTAGTTGGAGGTTGGTCCTGCTTTGAGCAAGGAGTTGGACTAGATGACCTCCTGAGGTCCCTTCCAACCCTGATATTCTATGAGGGTCCCCTGGGATGGGAGGTATGCCAGTTTGCACCAACAGGGCTGCATGGCACTGCTCCAGGGCAGAGTAGTGATGTCCTGGCTGCCCTGCAAGGTCCTGGATTGCCGCACAGATGCTGACCCGCCGTCTCCTGCTACCAGCAAGGCCAGGAGCCCAGCCCTGCCCCTTCCCAAAACCACTTGGAGCCAGGGATCCATCATTGGCAGCTATACTGGTGATAATGCTGGAGAGGGGCTGATGGACTCCCTTTTGAGGGGGGGAGAGAGAGGGGGGACAGTGATCCTAGAGGTAGGGGGAGTTGTTTGGGGGAGGGCAGTGATCCTGGATGTAGGGGACTGGAGGGGGAGATGGGAGGGGGCTGCAGTGATCTTGGAGATGCTGGCTTCCCCAAGCCAGTTCTCCATAAGGATGAGATCCCTTCCTGACCCCAGAGCCCTGAAGCATGTCTGTAGGTAATATCTTGGCTTTGACGGGAGGGAGGGGGTCTCAGGACAGGAGGAGTCTGGAGGGGCTTATTCTCTCCATCACTATCTCCTCCCTTCCCCATTCCACTGCAGGAGAACCTGGAAGAGCCCATGGCGCTGCAGGAGCTGGACTCCAGCAACGGAGCCCTGCTGCCCTTCTACGACCCCGATACCAATGTCATCTATGTCTGTGGCAAGGTAGGGGTCCAACCGTCGTGGGATGTCATGCCCCTGCTGACCCCAGGCTAACGCTGTTAGGAGCAGCCTGTGGCCCCACAGGGAAGGGGCTGGGACCAGCGAGTGCTGATCCTTACAAGTAGAGGATGGGTGGGGGGTGGGGGCAGGTGGCACTGCCAGTGTCCATGGGGATTGGGTGGTGTGATGATGCCCATATGCCGCCGCCCCCCACCACCCAAACATGCATGTACACTTCTCTCTGCCTCCCTCTTCACCCACAGGGGGACTCAAGCATCCGGTACTTTGAGATCACAGAGGAGCCACCCTACATCCACTTCCTGAACACCTTCACCAGCAAGGAGCCCCAGCGTGGCATGGGCTGGATGCCCAAGCGGGGTCTGGACGTCAGCAAGTGTGAGATCGCCAGGTGCGGGCTCCCGAAACAGGGCATGTGGGGTGTGGCTGGCAGTGATAGAGGGATGGGGGGTGGCAGTGATCCTGGAGATGGTGGAAATCTAGAGGAAATGGGGGGGGGGGGGGCGACTTCTGCTCCGCTAACTCCTATACTCCCCAAATGTGCAGGTTTTACAAGCTTCACGAGCGCAAGTGTGAGCCCATCATCATGACAGTGCCAAGGAAGGTGAGTGCCTGGCACGGCAGGGGGAGAGGAATACTGTGTTTGGGGGTCAGACTGGGTGGGGGACATCCCTGTTCTGTCCCCCTCCTTGGGAGCAGGGCTGGGTGCAGAGCAGTGGCTGTAGCAGGTCCGGTTGGAATGCTACTGCTGCCCCTCACAGGAAGGAGTTAACTCCCCCCAACAAAGTCCTTTTCCAAGCCAGCGTCTTGGAGCTGGGAATCCCCAGCCTCAGCTCTTGCTGGCATGGGGCTGCCCATAGTAGGAGGGCTGCCTCCTCCCCAGTGGCTGGGAGATCCACAGGCTGGTGCTGTATGGCTGACCCTGTGTGTCTCCCTTGCAGTCGGACCTGTTCCAGGACGACCTGTACCCAGACACGGCTGGGCCAGATGCAGCCATGGAGGCCGAGGAATGGGTGGCCGGGAAGACAGCAGGTCCCGTGCTGATCTCACTGCGCGAAGCCTACGTGCCCAGCAAGCAGCGGGACCTGAAAATCAGCAAGAAGAATGTGCTGCATGAGAGCCACCCAGCTCCCGCCTCCAGCACCGGCAGTGCCACACGCCTCAGTGCCACGGCCGCGCCCGCCACGGTGCCCAGCATCAGCATCAGCACTGCCCCTGGGGTATGTACAGCATGCCACTGTTGTCCTGACCTGGGTTCGAGCCTGCCCAGCCCAACCCTGTGACATGAGCCTGTGCTGTCTGGCCCCGCTCTGTGACACCGGGGCTGTGATGCTGACCTGTGGCCGCTCCAGCCACAACCCTGGGCCTGTGCCTTCAGAGGTGGGGAGGCCAGCCGGGGGTCTGGGTGCGCTAGCCTGGGGCAGGGGCCAGCGGCTACAGTGGGGGCTGGGCTCTGGTGGGTATGGAAGGGGTGGGGCCTCAGGGGGGCGGGGCTGGGGGGCTAGCCTCCCCATGTCTGGTTCACCCACTGCCCATGGGGTGGGGTCCTGGGCTCTGGCTCCGTGGCTGATGGTCGGTCTGTCTGTCTGTCTGCAGGGTGGCGGGCGGCTGGAGGAGGTGCTGCAGGAACTGCAGGCACTGCGGCTGCAGGTGAAGGAGCAGGGTGAGCGCATCAGCAGGCTGGAGGAGCAGCTGAGCCGCATGGAGAATGGGGATGTCTAGGGTGGGGGTGGGGGGGGCGCAGTGCCCCCCTCCTTAAAGGGATCGCATAAACCAGGGTTTTGACTCTTCACCTCGGCGCTGCCAGTAACTGCCCCCCCCCCTGAGGTGAGGGGGGGGGCCCTGGGCCCCACTCCCACCTCTTCCCTTTCTGCTCTGCCATGGGGAAACTTCTCCCTCTTTTATATGGCTGACCAAAACACCCCACCTCTTAAAGGAGTGGTTGGTTCTCTCACACACCCCCTGCCTTAGGCAGCATCGCCCCCTCCTGGAAGCTCCTCCCAGTGAGCGGGGTCACTCACCCCAAGAAGCTGATGTGCTGGGGGGTGGTTTCCTGCCTCTCAGCCCCATGGTGGGGGATGGTGCTGGGTTCAGCTCTGTCCTTTTCTTCCCAGCCCCATGCAGGGGCCCCTCTCTGCTTGCGCAACCCCCTCCCCTCCCAGCACACATCTAGGGGAGACAAACGCTAAGCTCCACCCCCATCCGCCCATGCTGCTGGCGGAGGTTGGGTGCAGCCTGGCTCCGCCCCCCTCTTCCTGTGCCCATGGGAGCGCAGGGGGCGAGATCGATGGGTCGCTGTGCTCAGCCCTCCCCTTTAAATCAGACTTGGGTCTGCAGCTGCCACCACCATGCCAGTGCAGTGGGGTCAGAGCATGGCACGGGCCCTGGAACCCACCCCTGTTTTTATGTGACTGTGCCCTCTTTAATAGCCACAGGGGGGCAGTCATAGCAGGGACCATTCAGACCCAGCAAAGTGGCTTCTGCCTAGATGCAATTAAGGAAAAGAAAAAAACCACACACAGAGCCCTGTGCAGGGCCAGATCTATATTTTCATTCCAAATAAAAGGTCTTTATAATAAACCCTTGGGCTGGGTATGTCTTACTGTGCGCCTGTGGGCCCCATGCTTCAGCCACTGTGCTGGGGGCCAAGAGCTGCAGCAGCTAACCAGGGCCCTGCTGGGAAACCGGGGCAGAGGGGGACATGAGCAGGAGAGCTGGCTGGGGGGCAGACAGTGGGTATATACAAGGCAGGAGGGGAGACCTTTGTACCAGCAAGGGGCGCCTGATGCCCTGGGAAGGCAGTACCCATATAGCTGAGCTGAAAAGAAATGGTTTGCTTTGCCCATGTGGGCGTGTGTAACTCACTGCCACTGGACAGCACTGAAGTGCTTAGCCAGTTGCAAAGGCCTGCTCTGCTGGAGAATGAAAACAGGCAGTGCGTTGCCAGGGGTAGCCCCCCTCCTGCCACAGGTGAATGTGGTGGGGGGACGGACTAGATCCTTCCTGCCGGGGCTGGTTATCCCAGAAGTGCCCACTTAGGGGCATGGGGCAGTTGGGGGCAGCTGAGCAGGGGGGCAGTGGTAGGTGCCTCCTGATTTCATTTGTTACTCAGGCTGGGCTGTTCCCCAGTCCCTAGGAGCTCTGGCACCATTTCCCCCTTTGGCTGACTTTTGTGTCTGTTGCAAGGAGAGCTCAGCTCCAGCCCCCAGGGCAGTGTGCCCCCACCACTGGGGCTGGCAGAGATGCAGTGGCTGGCACGCACATCGTCCCCCTTTCTTCCCCTCCACCCCACCCCCCAGCCCCTCAGGGCCATGAGAACAAGGGGAAGAGATGGCTTCCCCCCCGCGTGCTGAGCTCAGGGTCCTTCCTGTCACAGGCGCAGGCAGGGGCCGTGCAGGGGAGACAGGAAACCAGTGGTTGGGGCTAACGAGCCGATACGCAGCAGGGCTGGGGCAGGCAGGAAAGGAGGCTGCAGTGAGCATAGTGTGGTGCTGGGAGGGTGAATTCAGGGCCCATCTGCTGAGCACTGTCTCTAAGCAGTAGCCCATGCCTCCCTTGTGGCACCCGGACAGAACCCAGCCATCTTACTTCCCTGGGGCAGCTACAGTTGTTTATCCCCCTGGGCAAGTCTGTCCTGTCCCTCTCCTGGACCTGTTAGACTAGAGGATAACAGCCTGCTGCTGCTACCCGTGCCTGTTCTGTGCCCAGGGGAAGAGATGTGTGGTGGGGGTTTGACCAGCCTAGGAGGGGAAAAAAGAGGAAATGAGCATCACCTCCCAGCTTCTGTCTGTGGGCACCATCCGCCTTGCGTTTCCCCCTCCCTCCCCATGGCAGCTATCGGTCCGGAGGGGAGCCTGTGGGCGTGAGCTGATGGGAGGGCTATGGGATGATTGTGGGTAGTTGAGCCCCAACTTCCTGAGAAGTGTCCTGTGCTCCACCAGCAATTTCCCAAAGGCAGAACCTGGAGGATACTGGGCTTCCTCTGTGCCCTGTCTTTCTGCAGCTCCACCTTCCCCACATGGGCCAGACTGGGCTGGCAGAGGCCACAGCAGATGAGTTGTACCCCATCCCCTGCCAGTCACTGGTTTGAATCCAGCCCTGCTTGGGTGGTAGTGGAGTGCCCCTCTACTGGCTTTTGGGGAAACCCCTTACATATGAGGAGTTGGGTGGGCCTCAGTTCCTATGCTCTCAGCCTCAGGCACTGCCCAAATGGGTGGGATGGGCAAAGATGCCAAGGACCAAGCCCCCTTGCCCAGATCTTTGGGGGGGGGAGTTGGCTGCCTTCCCTGGAGGTGAATGAAACCTGTGGTCTATCAGCAGTTGAGGGCTCGATGCAAATCAGGGCTGCACAGCCCTTGGCCGCTGTTGCAGCTGCTCCTCAGCGCAGCGGGCTGGATGGGCTGGCAGGAAACGCCCGCCCACGCCTGCGCGCCTCTGCTGCTCCCCGCCAGTTGCACAGTCCCCCACCCTGCCAGGAGCTGCCAGCTGCCATCACCTCACAATGGTAAGGACCCTCTCTGGGGGCTGTACCCCCACCACCACCACCCCCAGGGTAGGAGGGGGGAAAACTCCAGGGGCGATCGGGAGCAAGAAGTTAGATGAGGTTAATGGGCTTCTTCCCCTGGCTGGGCCAGGTATGTTTGGAGGGAAACTAGGCAGGGGGCTGGTTTCAAGCCAGGAATGGTCCGGGGGGGAGGGTAGAGATGGGCACCCCCCACAAACACACACCAACCAGCTGGGAACTCAACAGGGGCAGGGACTGGCCTGGGTCTGTGTTGCCCCAGACTGAGAGTGACAGCTGGGGCGGGGCCATCCCCATGCAGGAGCATTGGCAAAGGAGCACAGAGGCTGCCACCTGATTGCCAGGCCTCTCCTTTGGGTCAGGAGGCTGGAGCTGGAACTCTAGGGCAGTGGGGTAGAGTATGGGGTTCCTAACTCCTCCCCCATCCCTGCCGAGGCCCTGCTCCCAAGGTCTGGCACTCAGCCCAAAGTTTGTCCCCCCTTCCCCCATCTAGGTGAAGGGACCATGTACCGGGGGGGTGGAGGGGGTTGCCTTTGCTGTGCCTCAGTTTCCCCTCTGTAAAATGGGAAGGAGATCCATTCCTGGGTCTGTGGAGGAAAGAGCTGTGTAATGGCCACTTCTGCACCTGCCATTCCCTGTGCCTCACCACAGCACGGGCTGCTCTGCTAACACCAACGGGCTCCCACCAAACCTACTGCTCCCTCCCCTCCCCTGCTCACTGGTCTGCTCCTCTTCCCCCTCCCCCGGCTCCCTATTAACTGTCCCTCCCCATGGGAGCTGCTGCTAGCCCTCGGGAGCTGCTCTGGAAGTGGGGCGAGGGGACTGTAATCTGTAGCCCTTAAACATGAGGGGACGGTGCCTGTGCTTGTGTTGTGCTCCCCAGCTTTCACTAGAGACGTGCAGTCTCTGTGCTGAGGGGGGGTTAGTTGGAGCAGCTTGGCAGGCTGTGATATATGTCCCTGAGGTACCCTGAGCCCTGCTCCCCCTCCCCCTTTCAATGCATGTGTGCCTGGGGTGCATGAAGGCACCAGTCTGCCTGGTTTCAGTGCTGAGTTCTGCAGTAGCTGGGCAGGGGGTGTCTTGCCCCAGGGTCTGGCCACTCTGTGGTGCCATAGATGCTTCAAGGGAATGGGCCAGGCGGGGAGATAACAGCCCTAGCATAGCTGAGCGGTGGCACAGCAGCCAGGGTAGGCAGCTCCTAGTCGCTGTCCTAAAGAGAAGCTGTTGGCCTGAGGCCCAGCGAGCGCCGACCTGAGAGCAGCGAGCACCAGCCCGGGGGTCCTGGGGCATTGCTCAGAAGGCAACTAGTTGGTTGCATGGCAGAGAGGTGGGTAGCTCGGTGCTTCTGCTCCTGGTTGGCAGTGGCTGAAGTTTAGTCTCTCCCTGCCCAGGAAGAGCACAAGCCAGCACGGGGCACCCTGCTCTTCAGGCCATTTCCGGGCCATGGGTTGTAAAGACTCATTTCTCAGCAGCCCAGCCCAGCCCACCTCCTCCCCTGCGCCCCCAGCGCTGTGATGAGTTAGTGCCAGCGCTGCCCCTGCCTCTCGGGCTGGCCGCACACCTATTCTGCTTGGCCCAGCAAAGGACCGAGCCACCTAAGACAGGCCAGAGCCCCAGCCAGGGTCACCTGCCCCACTGAGGACAGGGCTGCTGTCCACTGAAAGCAGAAGCGGATCTGGGCAAAGATCAATTGCCCCCTCTGCCAAAGTTCCTGCTAGCCCAGCCCTGGTCTCACCCCATGCACAAGGCGGCTGCCCAGGAGGGAGCTGGAGGCAGAGACAGGCTGGGGCATGGGGGCAGTCGAAGTTAAGGTGATAAAGCTGCATTAGAGATAGGCCTTCTAGGCTCCCAAGTGTTACAATAGACCCCCTGCAGCCCATTCTGCCCCCACTGGGCAGCCCCACCTCCTCTCCTGGCCTCCCCCCAACCCCAGCCTTCAATGTTAGGGGCTCCTGGGCCTGCCCTGGGACAGCTGCCCTCCCATCCCAAGCAGCTCAGCTTTTGGCCCTGCTCCCTCCCAGCCAGCTGGGATCTTCTGCCTCTCTGGGCACTGGCTAGGGCCCCAAGGGGCTGGCTGAGCCCCAGTGGCTGGCAGTGCGGTGGGCTTGGGGGCCACAGGAGCTCAGCAGAGCAGCTGCTAGGTGAGGAATACCATCCAGTCCCACCAGGCCTCCCAGCACCTGCACTGTTGGGCACCCCCCAGGCCCAGCACGGGTCAAGAGGAGAGCGGGCAGTTACAGCCTCTCAAATGCAGGTCTAAGGAGGAGCAACTACACACATACACACACCCTCCCCTCACTCTTCCCTACTGCTCCATTACATTGCAATAAGCTCTCCCAAGGGTAAATGCCTGCAAGCAGCAGGGGAACTATATCAAACCTCCACACGAGCAGCTCAGACTAAACGTACACCCCAATGCCACAAAGCCAGTTGAGGGCCAGATGAGCAGCCCCATGGCAAAACAGCAGAGTCAAGGAGGTGTCAGCAGCAAAAAGGCATCCTTTATATCAAATCATAGTGAGGCTAATAGGAACGAGCAAAATGTTAAGTGTGAAAGTGTAGCTAGGCTGGCCAAAAATTGAGCCACAGCTTGCTAAAGAAGCAAAAAATAACAGCACGCATTTTTTTGAAGTACATCAGAAGCAGGAAGCTTACAAAACAGTGAGGAGATGAGACAGGTGCTAAAGGAGAACTCAAGGAAGACAAGGCCATTGCAGAGAAGCTAAATGAATTCTTTGCATTGGCGTTCACTGCAGAGGATGTGGGGGAGATTGCTCCATCCTGCCCTGAGAGCTAGCCTTTTGGGGGGGAAATCTGAATCATAGAATATCAGGGTTGGAAGGGACCTCAAGAGGTCATCTAGTCCAACCCCCTGCTCAAAGCAGGACTAATCCTAAAACAGATTTTTGCCCCGGATCCTGAAATGGCCCCCTCAAGGATTGAGCTCACAACCCTGCTTCCTCCTACTCTGAAGTACTGTCCCAAATTGATGTGTCAGTAGAAAAGGCTTTGGAACAAATTGGTAAATTAAACAGTAATATGTCCCCAGGACTGGATCTTATTCACCCAAGAGTTCTGAAGGAACACAAATATAAAATTGCACAACTACTAACTGTGGTATTGCGTTAATCATCCTCTGTAGCAGATGACTGGAGGATGGTTAATGTAATACCAATTTTTAAAAAGGGTTACAGACGCAATCCCGGCAATTACTGGCCAGTAAGCCTAACTTCAGTATCGGGTAAATTGGTTGAATCTGTGGTAAAGAATAGAATTATCAGACACATAGATGAACTCTGTATGTTGGGATAGAGTCAACACAGCTTTTGCAAAGGGAACTCATGCCTCAGCAATCTATTATAATTCTTTGAGGGTGTCAACAAACACGTGGACAAGGGTGATCTAATGGATGTTGTGTACTTGGCCTTTCAGAAAATCTTTGACAAGGTCCCTTCACCAAAGGCTCCTAAGCAAACCAAGCACTCATGGGATAAGAGGGAAGGTCTGCTCATGGATCAGTAACTGATTAAAAGACATGAAACAGAGGGTAGGAATGGTCAATTTCAGAATGAGGCGAGGTAAATAGAAGGGTCCCCTGGGGATCTGTATTGGAGCCAGTGCTGTTGAACATATTTATAAATGACCAGAAAAAGAAAGTGAACGGTGAGGTGGCAAAATCTGCGGCTGATACAACATTATTTGAGATAGTTAAGTCCAAAGCAGACTGTGCAGAGTTACAAAGATATCTCACAAAACTGGGTAGCGATTGGGCAACAAAATGGCAGATGAACTTGAATGTTGCTAAGTGCAAAGTAACGCACACTGGAAAAAAATAATTCCAACTAGACATACAAAATGATGGGGTCTAAATTAGCTGTTACCATTCAAAAATGATCTTGGAGTCATTGTGGACAATTCTTGGAAAACATCTGCTCAATGCACAGCAGTGGTCAAAAAGGCTAACAGTGTTAGGAGCCATTGGGAAAAGAATAGATATTAACACCAAAAATATCGTAATTACTAAATAAATCCATGGTACACCCACAAATCTCAGAAATGATATGGTTGAACTGGAAAAAGTTCAGAGAAGGTCAACAAAGATGATGGAGGGTCTGGAACAGCTTCCGTACTAGGAAAGACTAAAAAGTCGGGGGCTGTTCTGCTTAGAAAAGAGATGACTAAGAGGGGATATGATAGAGGTCTAGAAAATGAATGATGTGGAGAATGTGACTAGAAAAATGTTATTTACCCTTTCCTATAATACAAGAACCAGAGGTCACCCAATTAAATGAATAGGCAGTAGGCTTAAAACAAACAAAAGGAAGCACTTCTTCAGACAATGCATCAGTGGAATTCATTGCCAGGGGATCTTGTGAAGGCCAAATGCATAACTAGGTTAAAAAAAAGAAATAAGTTCATGGAGAATAGGTCCATCAATGGCTATTAGCCAAAAGGGTCAGGGACACACATCCCCACACTCTGGGTGTCCCTAAATCTCTGACTGCCAAAAGCTGGGATTGGACAACAGGGGATGGCTCACTGGATAATTTCCCTGTTCTGTTCAGTCCCTCTGAAGCATCTAGCCCTGGCCACTGTTGACTGACAGGATATTGGGATAGATGGACCATGGCCTGACCCGCTATGGCAGCTCTTTATGTTCCTATTCCTTGCTTCTCAGAGCCCCCTGGCAACATGGGTGACCCTGTGCCCGCTGGCAGGGCCCTGCCGCCTGGCTGGCTGCAGTTCTAGGAAGGGCTGCTCTCTGGGGCAAGGACAAGTGGGGCCCAGCTCCGCAGTGGTCAGTACTCTGGCCTGCTGCTCCAGGGAGCCAGGCTCAGCTCACACTGAGAGCCCGGGATTGCTGCGCTGGGCCCAGTACCAGCCCAGAGAGCTGGAACTCGGAACAAGCGGGGCTGGGCCCTGCAGCTGCTGCCAGCTGCAAAGCCACCTCTCTCTCACTACTGCTGTCACCTGCCTGACCGCAGCTTCCTGTTACCCTTGTCAGCCTGGTGAGACCTGCACCCCCAGGAGACACCCACACAGGCCATGTAGCATGTGATACACGCCACCCACCGCCGCCCTCCCCTACCCCCCAGACACACACACGGCAGGGTGGGGAAGCCACACCAGAGCGAGACTCACAGAACGAGCTGAGCAGAAACCGCTCCCCTCCCCCGACACACACGGCCTGGCAACTGCCTGCGAGGGGCATGGGACACAACAATGCACCAGCCCGACCTGCACCCATTGCCTGAGGACAGGGGGGTAAGGCACCCCATACACTCACACAGCCTGCCTAACTCCCCACCCAGTGCCAACCCACAGCCCCCTGCACCCAACTCTGACTAATGCCCCCCTACCCCCATGCCAGCCAAAGTTCCCTGTAAGCTACATGGCTGCAAAGCAGCCAATTTAGCACCACACAGGCACCCAAGGAACCCCCACACTGGGACCTGCTGTGGCTGGGGGAGGGGCACCTCTACCCCGGCCCCAACTCAGCCCTGGACCTCCCATGGCTGGGGGAGGGGCAGTCTGAACCTGCAACAGCTGGGGTGCCCCTCCCGCAGCCCCAACTCAGCCCTGGACCCAGCCCTGGCCCAGACCTGCCGTGGCTGGAGCACCCCTTCCCTGGCCCCTACTCAGACCCAGACCTTCCGCAGCCAGGTAGGGGATCCCCTTTCTCGGCCCGAACCCAACACCCGGCCTGAATCTGCCATGGGCCAGGAAGGGTGCCTGTCCCAACTAGCCCAGGTGCTGCTGTGGGGGAGAGAGATTGCTGAGCGGAGTCCTCTCTCCCCACCATAGCCTCAGAGCACCTTCCTCCACCTGAAACACCTCATCCCCCGCCCCACCCTAGAGCCCTCACCCCAACCCTCTGCCCCAGCCCTGAACTCCCTCCCACACTCGGAACCCCTCAGCCCCACCACATGAATTTTGTTATGTGCACCAATATGGAAGTGATGTTTTAGGTAAAATATAAAACAGATTTATTTACTACAGAAAGATAGATTTAAGTGATTATAAGTAGCAGGCATAGAGATTAAAGTTGGGTACATAAGAAATAAAAAATCTCACAGTCTAAATTCTACAGACTAAACAAGATTTGACTCAAGCAGTTTCTCACCCCACTGGATGTTTCAGGCAGTTTACAGTTTTTATTACACGAGGGAATTTGATTCCCAGCTTGGGACCAATCTCCCCCATTCAAAGACTTTGCTTTGCAAACGAGCTTCCAGGTGTTGAGATGGGGGAGGACACAGGCCAAGTGGTGATGTCATCGACTCTCACTTAGACTTTCTCTCCAGGTGCTAGAAAGATCCTGGCTGCAACACTGGGGTTAGGCAGCTCCCATTGCCTACATGCCCTCTCTGAGGAGGCTCTGGGAGAGTGGCTTCTTCTTGATGGGCCATTAACTCCTGTCTGGCTGGGCCTGATTTAAATCTGTCTCACTAGGTACTGCTTTGATACCACTGAAAGGCTGGCTGTGGGCATGTCCCGCTTACCACATATTTCAGTACCAAACAAAGAGCAATACTTCATGTGCCATGACAGTACAGACAATCCAACCGAATAGCAATGTTCAATGGATCAAGACTTTATAAATGGTACCTCACAAAGCATACTTTGTAAAAAACATATCACAATCACATCACAGTGGTGAATATGGGGATCCAGGGTGCTACTTTGAGATACAGAGTGTCACACCTCCCCCTACTGCAAGAGTGTTAATCCCTAAAGCAGAGACAGTGTGGCCATGGTCCTCTTTAGGTTTTGACAATATAATACCCATGTGTTGCTAAACATTGTAGTATTACCCACATGAGCTCTTGCAAAGTTCAGTGTACCTTCTAATACTTTGTGGATCATAGAATCATAGAATCTCAGGGTTGGAAGGGACCTCAGGAGGTCATCTAGTCCAACCCCCTGCTCAAAGCAGGACCAAACCCAACTAAATCATCCCAGCCAGGGCTTTGTCAAGCCTGACCTTAAAAACCTCTAAGGAAGGAGATTCCACTACCTCCCTAGGTAACCCATTCCAGTTCTTCACCACCCTACTAGTGAAAAAGTTTTTCCTAATGTCCAACCTAAACCTCCCCCTCTGCAACTTGAGACCATTACTCCTTGTTCTGTCATCTTCTACCACTGAGAACAGTCTAGATCCATCCTCTTTGGAACCCCCTTTCAGGTAGTTGAAAGCAGCTATCAAATCCCCCCTCATTCTTCTCTTCTGCAGACTAAACAATCCCAGTTCCCTCAGCCTCTCCTCATAAGTCATGTGCTCCAGCCCCCTAATCATTTTTGTTGCCCTCCGCTGGACTCTCTCCAATTTATCCACATCCTTCTTGTAGTGTGGGGCCCAAAACTGGACACAGTACTCCAAATGAGGCCTCACCAGTGCTGAGTAGAGGGGAATGATCACATCCCTCGATCTGCTGGAAATGCCCCTACTTATACAACCCAAAATGCCATTAGCCTTCTTGGCAACAAGGGCACACTGTTGACTCATATTCAGCTTTTCGTCCACCGTTGGTGCACATAACAAAATTCATGTGGTGGGGCTGAGGGGTTCTGAGTGTGGGAGGGAGTTCAGGGCTGGGGCAGAGCACCGTAACCCCTAGGTCCTTTTCTGCAGAACTGCTACCCAGCCATTCGGTCCCTAGTCCGTAACAGTGCATGGGATTCTTCCGTCCTAAGTGCAGGACTCTGCACTTGTCCTTGTTGAACCTCATCATATTTCTTTTGGCCCAATCCTCTAATTTGTCTAGGTCCCTCTGTATCCTAGCCCTACCCTCCAGCGTATCAACCACTCCTCCCAGTTTAGTGTCATCTGCAAACTTGCTAAGGGTGCAGTCCACACCATTCTCCAGATCGTTAATGAAGATATTGAATAAAACCGGCCCCAGCACCTACCCTTGGGGCACTCCACTTTATACCGGCTGCCAACTAGACATGGAACCATCGATCACTACCCGTTGAGCCCGACCATCTAGCCAGTTTTCTATCCACCTTACCGTCCATTCATCCAGCCCATACTTCTTTAACTTGCTGGCAAGAATACTGTGGGAGACTGTATCAAAAGCTTTGCTAAAGTCCAGAAATAGCACATCCACTGCTTTCCCCTCATCCACAGAGCCAGTTATCTCATCATAGAAGGCAATTAGGTTAGTCAGGCATGACTTGCCCTTGGTGAATCCATGCTGACTGTTCCTGATCACTTTCCCCTCCTTTAAGTGGTTAAGGATTGATTCCTTGAGGACCTGTTCCATGATTTTTCCAGGGACTGAGGTGAGACTGACTGGCCTGTAGTTCCCTGGATCTTCCTTCTTCCCTTTTTTAAAGATGGGCACTACATTAGCTTTTTTCCAGTCGTCCGGGACCTCCCCCGATCACCATGATTTTTCAAAGATAATGGCCAATGGCTCTGCAATCTCATCGGCCAACTCCTTTAGCACCCTCGGATGCAGCACATCCGGCCCCATGGACTTGTGCTCGTCCAGCTTTTCTAAATAGTCCCGAACTACTTCTTTCTCCACAGAGAGCTGGTCACCTCCTCCCCATACCGTGCTGCAGAGTGCAGCTGTCTGGGAGCTGACCTTGTCTTGAAGACAGAGGCAAAAAAAGCATTGAGTACACTAGCTTTCTCCACATCCTCCATCACTAGGTTCCCTCCCTCATTCAGCAAGGGGCCCACACTTTCCTTGACTTTCTTCCTGTCCAGTGATCTCAAAAGTTAGCAACCGTGCCTTCTCTGGGTTGCTAGAAAGCATCTATTTGTATTTTTGCAGCATTGTTAGCCCTTCTGCTTCTCCCATTGGTGTTAGCTCAATGTAGATATTAATGTGTTCTATAGCATAGATATTTTGGCATTTAGCTATTAAAAAGATAAAACTTTGTCTGTTTCCCCTTCCATATAGCAAAACAGGTTTATTATGGTTTCTCTGCTGTGACAAGCTCCAAGTCTTTTTACAGGTATGAGCTCATAGACTCATAGACTTTAAGGTCAGAAGGGACCATTATGATCATCTAGTCTCACCTCCTGCACAATGCAGGCCACAGAATCTCACCCATCCACTTCTATAACAAACCCGTAACCTATGTCTGAGTTATTGAAGTCCTCAAATTGTGGTTTAAAGACCTCAAGCTGCAGAGAACCTCCAGCAAGTGACCCGTGCCCCATGCTGCAGAGGAAGGCGAAAAACCTCCAGGGCCTCTGCCAATCTGCCCTGGAGGAAAATTCCTTCCCAAACCCAAATATGGCAATCAGTTAAACCCTGAGCATGTGGGCAAGACTCACCAGCCAGCACCCAGGAAAGAATTATCTATAGTAACTCAGATCCCAACCCATCTAACATCCCATCACAGACCACTGGGCATACTTACCCATGAAGTATGAAAAGCAGCATTGCCACAGAGCTTCTTAACACATGGTTTGATCTTATTTACCACTCCGAGCATGTTCAAAAGCTTTCCCAAAAATCATGCATATTGTACCTTTTCATCAGGCTTACCATCAGCCCCAAATTCTTCTTCACAAGGTTTAACATTAGCATAAAAAATTTTATCAGGAGGTTTGAGTAGCACCAAACCCTTTACCACAGATGGGTGTTTACAAGTAGCTTTGTCATACTATGTTCTCTATTTAGACAGTCTGGTTTGTTCAACACCCATTGTGTCTTTCAACTCCTTCCTGAACCTTAGCATGTGTTCAGTTCCTGGCTTTTCTTTCCCTTCAGTATGGGTTCTCAATCCATTCATATCTTTGGGGCTTTGGTACTCCACAGTCTAGTGAGGTAAGGATGTAAGGGGATTCTGCATTTTGGCTGGTCCTGTGTGAAGCTGTCTCCCAATCCCAGTATGTCCATATGCAAGGAATCCATCTCCCCTTTTGGGAGCTTCCCCACCCCCCTTTTTTAGAGGCTCATGATTTGTATCTCTAGGTTACAAGTGCTTGCTCTTTAGTCAGACACACCTTTTTCCGGCAGCTCTCTGTCAGCTGCTTTGTGTGTCTTACCAGCTCTCCTCTGCCAGCTGAGTGATTTGCATGCTCACAGACCACCATTGCCTGGAAGCTTCCGGGACTCAGCTTCTTGGCTGTTACAGGCATGGGAGCTGCATCTTGACTGGACTTTTCACAATCATATAAAGATGGTGTCCTAAAAACCTGGGACCTGGATTGGAGTACCTCCATCACCCCTTTCCCTGAGAAATTAGCTACGTGACTGCTACCCTCCAAAAGGTCAGTTACACAGTCCCTTCTTTGAACCTAAGTTACAGGTGGCATGCCTAGGTGCACAGATGCTGAATCAGCCACTCAGTCCTGGGCATCCTCTCCCAAGTGACCAGTGAGATATCCGTGCTCCCACTATTCTTTCCCCATTTTCCTTCTCTGGGGTCCCCTCTAGGACACATCTCTCTAAGCTCTCTAGAACAAAAATCTATCCCTTGTTTAGCTGCAAAGGGTTCACAGCTAACAGCTGGAATAGCTTTCTCAGTGCCAGGCACTCCACCCCTCTCTTCCTGAAAAGGTGCCTTCAGCTGTGGTGCAGGAGTTGGTCTCAATCTCCCTCCCCCCCACCCCCCCCCCACCCCACCCACACACCTGGAATAATATTACTTCCCTTTGCTGCAGAGGAATCAAAGAGATTTTCTCCCTTTCCTTCAGCAGTTTCTGGGACTTTACCCTTTCTCTCTGGGGTCTCAGCAAAATATTCCTTCTTGCTGCAGGCTACAACAATAGAGCTATACAGAAAAAATAATTCCCAATAAACATATCAATGGGGATATCGTCCACTACTCCCATCTTTAATTCACTTTCTAACCTATTAGTATTACTGTGCATTATGGCCAAAGGCACAAGAATCTGGAAACCTTCTACTAATAAAAGCTCTGCCATCTGTCCTGGCAATGTGTCACCTTCTTGAATTACATTCTACCTAACCACAGAAATCTCTGCACCTGTATCTTCCTATCCTAAAGTTTCCCTGCCATTAATTTTGACAACCTTTATGAGTTCCATGTCTGCTTCTTCAGAGGCTAATCCCACAAAACCAATATAAGAAGTGTCAGGTGCCTCAGAGGATCCTGTGCTGAGGACAGCAGCATTAACATAGGCTACTTGTTGCCTTCTTCTCAGCATAGGGCATTTATTTCTCAGGTGATAGTAATTCCACTGATGATAGCACCTTTTGGGCTCTTCTATCTTCACAGGAGGTTTGGGATGGGGATTAGTGGAATGGTTTTGGGGTGGTGAGTGCCCAGCCTCCCTCTTTCTTCCCCGGGGCAAAATGGGATTCTCCTTTCCCACCAAAGGTTTAACCTCCCACACCACCCGCTTACTCTCAATAGATGCCTGGGTTTGCTCAAAGCCATCAGGTAGAGATACCATCTCATCTACAGTTTTTACATTTTTATTCCATAGACACTGTTTTACATCATCTTTATATACTGAGCAACAAGGTCAAACATTTGTTCAAAACTTTCAACACCTTTCTCCCTCACCCATTTTCCCATTAGATCTTTCATCCTGTTTACATATTCTCCATTACTCATATCAGCATTGCTCTTAAAATTTCTAAATGTCACCCTCTGTGTTTAAGGGGTAATCTAAAATAATTTCAAACAGGGTTTTTTTTGTTTTGTTTTTTTTAATTTACAGTAACCTAAAGCATCCTGAATTGGCATTTCATTGGAGTACATTAAGAGCTTTACCAGCTAACTTTGCAATCAGGTTGGGGACTTTCTTGTCATCAGGAATCACATGAGCTGCACACAGCCTCTCAAATGTAGTAAAATATTCTGATATCACCCATCTCCTTATGTGCAGAACATAACTGCTCCTGGTTGTAGATTTTTGGAGAGATAGGAATCAGTGGGGTGAGATGGTTCTGGTTTTGCTTTTCTAGTAAGTCCAGTTGGTGTTTTCAATCTCTCTCCTTCCTCAGCCTCCTTGGTTTTCAGCTCCAGTCACTTGATGTGCTGTCTCCTCTCTGGCAGCCTTTTCCCCCTCTCCTTTAGCTCTGGTTCTTTCATTTTCAGCTGATGCTCAGTTTCTCTCTTTTTCTGCTACCTGCAGTCTGTACAGCTTTAACCTGGCAACTGTGTCACTCACTCATTCTTATGCCTTTCTCCTCCTATTTCCCTTTCCCAAAATATGCAAACACAAAATAATAAAATTGTAATTCTTTCTTGACTGCACTGAGGCAGCCCACTTAAAATCTCTACACCAGTGTAAAGCCTGGTCTACACTAGGCGTTTAAATCGGTTTTAGGAGCGTAAAACCGATTTAACGCCCAACCCGTCCACACCAAGAGGCCCTTAATATCGATATAAAGGGCTCTTTAAACCGGTTTCTGTACTCCTCCCTAACGAGAGGAGTAGCGCCAATATCGGTATTAACATATCGGATTAGGGTTAGTGTGGCCGCTGATCGACGGTATTGGCCTCCGGGAGCTATCCCACAGTGCACCACTGACCGCTCTGGACTGCAATCTGAACTCGGATGCAGTGGTCAGGTAGACAGGAAAAGCCCCGCGAACTTTTGAATATTTCCTGTTTGCCTAGCGTGGAGCTCCGATCAGCACGGGTGGCGATGCAGTCCGAAATCAAAATAAAAAAAGAGCTCCAGCATGGACCATGCGGACGTGATCGCTGTAAGGGCAGGCAAATCCGTTCTATCAGCGCTCCGTTATAGAAGATGAAATTCAGAATCATTTTTAAAAATTCTCCAGACAGAACCCGGAAGTTCCAAGGGGCGGGGGAGGCTGCGGGAACTATGGGATAGCTAGGGAATAGCTACCCACAGTGCAACGCTCCAGAAACCGACGCTAGCCTCGGACCGCGGACGCACACCACCGAATTAATGTGCTTAGTGTGGCCGCGCGCACTCGATTTTATAAAATCTGTTTTACAAAACCGGTTTATGCAAATTCGGAATAGTCCCGTAGTGTAGACGTACCCTAAGAATTGCCAATCTCGGTCAGAACAAGCTGTGCATTTCATCCTGCTCATTGTGCCACTGAGACAGTATTCCTGGGGTACAACCTGGAACTTTCGGACCACTGTGCCCCCTTAACTCTATAACCTAGGCTGTTTCTCACAAGGCTATGACAGTGACAAGCAGCAAACTCCTCCAGCTACTGTGATCACTCAGCCAACAGCACATGGAGACCTACATCCAGCTAAACTGCATGAATGCTAAGTCACTCATGAATTGTACAAATCACCCTAGGCCTCAGCTTGCACCCCAGAAATATAGCATCTTACAAGCTCAAGACTTCCTTGGACAGTGCAAGCCCATTAATTAGTTTGCCACTCCAATGAAGGATAGCGGATATGCACCAGCCCTTGTTAACCTGAGATTTCCCCAGCACTTCAACCGAAAACAGTTTTAGGAAAAATCTAAAACAATTTATTTACTACAGAAAGATAAGATTTAAGTGATTATAAGAAGCAGACATAGAAATCAAAGTTAGTTATGTAAGAAATAAAAAAAAACTCGCAGTCTAAATTCTACAGACTAAAGCAAGATTTGAATCAAGCAGTTTCTCACCCCACTGGATGTTTCAGGCAGTTTATGGTTCTTATTACACTGGGGGAATTTGCTTCCCAGCCTGGGACCAATCTCCCCATTTCAAAGACTTTGCTTTCCAAATGATCTTCCAGGTGCTGACATGGGGGAGGAGAGAGGCCAAGTGGTGATGCCATCAACCCTCAGTGGCCTGATGTAAATCTGTCTTGTCAGTTGCTCCTATGTTACCACTGAAAGGCTGGCTGTGCGCATGTCCCACTTACCACATATTTCAGTACCAAACCTAGAGCAATACTTCATAACTTCGCATGCCATGATAGTACAATCCAACTGAATGGCAATGTTCAATGGAACAATGATACCTCGCAAGGTGTACTTTGCACAAAACATATCACAATCATATCCCAGTGGTGAATATGAGGTCCAGGGTGCTGTCTTACAGCAGCACAAAGCGATTGTATTGAGCACGGGGAAGGGGTATCCATGCAGTGCCAAGGTCCCTGGCATGCCCACAAGCCTGGAACATCTTCAGTCATTAACCTCATCCCCCTTCCCTCCTTCCCCAGCACTCTGCCATTCGTGCCCCATGGGGCCTGCTCTCTGCAGGGCTGGCACTCCTGGTGCTTCCGGGACCCGCGCTGGGCTCAGACTCCAACCCAGACAGCAACTCCGTGGCTGTGGTCTTCCTGGTCTTCCTGCTCCTGCTGCTGCTCCTGGTGCTGGCCCTGGCCTGGCGCAAGCTGAGCCATGATTCAGATGGCAGGTATCACCCACGCCACCTGTGCCAGCCATACCACCTGCTAGCAGCCCTGGCCAGGCGCTGGCGTGAGCTGCGAGGGCAGGTGCCCCCTGAGAGGCACTGGCAAGGCAAGGAGGACGACGAGGAGGAGGACGACGAGGAGGAGGATGAGGAGACCATTCAGCGGGATGAGGAGGAAGGTGGAGGAGGGCAGGAGCAGCAGAGCGAGGAGGAGGGCACTGCTGTGCCAGAGGGGACCCCGCCCCACGATGCCCCTGAGGGAGCCCTAGAAGAGGGAGGGGAGGCAGAGGGTGCCAGCGCCGGAGGCCTGCTCAGTGACCTGCACTCCTTCTCCGGGACGGCTGCCTGGGAGGACAGCGCCGCGGAGGGAGGAAGCCGCCAGCATGTCACTGCCCTCTAGGGGAGCTGAGGGAAGGACACAGACTATGGGGGGACTGCAGCCCCCCACTTGCTCACTGGGGAGCAACTGCAACTGCTCCCAGCCCCCTGCAAGGAGCTGGGATGAACTGCTCCCCACACCCCACCCCTCCCTGCAGAGCTCTTCACCCCTCGCCATGGGGCTGCAATGGCCCCCCCTGCACCCCACTTCTCCCCACCACCACCCTCACACCAGGAGAGCCAGCCCAAGCAGAGCAGGGAGCGCCCCCTCCCCCCCAGACTCTGCACTGACTCTAGCACTCCTCCCCCCCCAGGCCCCCACCTGCACCAGGATATAGGGTGTGACACCATGGCATGAGGGTGTGGCTCCACACCCATGGGGAGCTGCTGATTGGCCCACAGGCAGCGCTACAGGCACCAATAAAGGAGCGGCATTGCTCATAACCTGCCACAATCTGCAGCTTCATTTACCCCAGAGGGGAATGCTGGGGGTGGGGCTGCATGGGAGGGGCAGAACCCACTGTGAACCACACTCCTGGAAGAAGGGGAAGGGAGGGTGACCCCAGCCTTCTGGCCTCAAGGAAGGCTCGCCAGGCCCCCCTGCCCTACAACATGGTGGGAGCAGAGTATGAGGCTTCCCCATTGGACAATCTCCCCAACTGGCTACCCACCAGCTGAAGTGACACCCCTCCCCCAAACACCATGGAGCAACTGGCAAGGGGGTGGTGGCAAACTACCTCCTCTCCCCCAGCAACAAGAAGGGAGGGCCACAGTACAGCCATATCCAGGCTTTAATTGGCACAGACCCAGCCGCAGAGAGGGGCTGTCTGCGCCCCCACACCTCACAAGGTGACACAGCGTACAGCAAACAAGCCAGCAACTCTCCCACCCAGAGGGGGCAGAGCATGGTCACTTCCCTAATACTCAGTACCCCCACTGTCCCCACCCCGCACCATGCCTCTCTAGGCTCTGCCCCCACAGACTCCCAGGGCTCTGAGCCCCACCCCCTCACTCCAGCACCCTAACCCCTACCACATACCCTGCATGAGGCCCTTCTTCACACAGGCCCCCCAGCCATGCTCTGCTCCCTCCCCAACACACACTGACCCCCCCCGACAATGCCCCTGCCACGCTCTACCCCCCACGCTCTGCTCTCCTCTCGCACTGACACACACACGCACACACCGCCGTGCTCAGCCCCTTGAACCCGAAACATGATTTCGCACTGACACACACACGCATACACACACACACACACACACACACACACCCCGCTGTGCTCAGCCCCTTGAACCCGAAACATGATTTGTAGCAATAAAAACGGAGCACCAAGGAAGAGTTAAAAGCCCCATGGGTGGGAGCTGCAGCCTGGGGGCTATGGGGCCGCTCAGAACATGCCCATCACCCCCTGCCCTCCCCAGCCGGGGCTGCCCCACCCGCTGGAATTGCAGCCCTGACAAAGCATCTCCTCCTGAGTCCATCCAGGCTGGGGACCCCGACACCCCCCAGCCTCACTCAGCTGTCAGGGGGCTATGTCCACCCCATGGGTCACCGACAGGCTGGGCACCTCCACGGGGAGCCTCCCGCCGGCCCAAGCTGAGTCTCCTGCCCAGGCAGGGGCACCATGCCTGCCTCAAGCTACCTTGCCACCCGGCCCCGGCCCCCCTTCTGCTTCTTGGTGCCTGTCGGCGTCTTGATGGGCAGGGGGGCCGTGCCCTCTGGTTGGGGCGGCAGCAGCGGCAGCCCTAGCTCCATTGGCTCCACCGCCAGGCTGGGCTTGAAGGCCTCGAAGGGAGAGAACTTCAACGGGCTGAAAGCAACAAGGGAACTGGGAGTGAGACCCCCATAGAAAGGGAGTGAGCTGGCCCCATCCCAACCCCCGTAGGGGGCCAGGCCTGGGAACCCTGCAATCAATAGCCCCAAGTTTTGGCACTCAACTCCCCCAAATCCCAATCCACAGCCCGCATCCCAACCCCTCCACGGGAACCGTTAGCAACCCCACATCTTGGCACTGCCTCCCTGCCCACCCAGCTCCACATGGCAATACCATACAGAGAGAGGGGTATCTACTGTTGGGAAATCCCAGGAAGGGAATGCGAGAGCCACTGCCTCCTAGAGGGGAAAGGCCTCATATCCCACTCCCCATGCCCGAGTCAACCAGTTCCCCCAGCCTGGTGCTGGATTGGAGCCAGTGCCCCCTAGAGGGGAAAGGAGCCATGCCTGTTGGTCACCTCCTTTGGAGATGCCCCTAGCCGTACCTGACAGGCGTTCTGGGGCTGCTATTGAGGCGGCGAGGGGAGCGCACCTTTGGCTGGAAGGAGAAGCCCTCCTTAATGCTCTCCAGCACCGACGGGGCCACATACGTGAAGCCCTGCAGAGAGCACAGAGGTCAGAGCAGCAGGGATGCCATAGTGCAAGCTCCACCCCCTCCCAGCTGTGACAGCACCCCCTGCTGGGAGTCCTTACCAGGAAGGCCTGGTTGGCACTCTCGCTAATGGAGGCGTCGTCAGGGCTGTCCACGGGCGTCTGACGAGTGAAGCGGGTGTCAAACTGGCTGACGTCATCATCCGATTGCTGCAAGGCAGGAGAGAGGGGACAAAGAGGGGTCAGCCCAGAACAGGAGGGGCAGCCTGGCATCAGCGCCATCCACCAGCAGGGGGGGATGGCAACCAGGCTTGCCACATAAAGGATCTGGCTTCCCATTTGCCATCCAGGTTTTCCTCCCCCAAGGGGCTGGGAGCTGCAGGGCCTCATGAGGGCTGAGCGCCTTGCACAGCTTTCCTGGACATCTGGGTCCCATTCTCCAACACTGTGTCAGTAGGGCTGGGCTGCAAGGAGCCCTAGGTGCAAGTGCTCTGCACTGCCACCCGGGGGAGGGTGCTGGGAGCTGCAAGGCCCCCTAGGGGTGAGACATCTATTGCCACGTGGGAGAGAGCAAGGCAGGCCTGTTCTGAGCTCAGGCTGGGCTGGGCAAGGCAAGCAGGGAGCAATGGGCTGGCTCTCTCCTGCCATTGGGGGGTGGCTGGGGGCAGGGCAGTACCAGGCAAGGCCTGAAGGGTGGGTCCAGCTTGCGCGCCAGCAGTTCATCCCAGTTGACTTGGCGGAAAAATGGCTGCTTCTGTAGGGACAGATACGTAGGCAGGAAGTCAGAAGCCCAGCAGCTGCTCCCTTCTCCCCCCTTGCCCAGCTCAGGCCTGTGCCCTCTCCTGGGCTCCCCATGCAGACGCCCTGTGGTGCGGGGAGTCCTGGTCCCAGGAAGGCCATGGCAAGGCGGGGCACGAGACTGTGCCCATGTGGAGAGGAGGCTCCGGCCCCTCCCCAGAGCCATGGAAGGGAGCTGCCTCCTGCCACTGACTCCAGTGTACCCATGGGTGCAGCTAGGGGAGAAAATCCCCCCTTCAGAGCGCTGCATACTGCCCCTCCCCCACCTCCAGAGGGCACCCTCCCACCCCACCTACCTACCTGCACATCAGCTGCATCGCCCGTCCCGCCCCCAATCCTCTGGCTGGGGTTTCTCTTGAGGAACTGAAAAGAGAGAACCGAGTCAGGGGGCCCTCAGGAAACACAGCCTGACGGACATGGGACAGAGGGTTCTCCCCGCCCCCATCCTGATTCCACATCTAGTGGCAGCCATTTTGGTGAGACCCACACAAAAGCCCTGATTCAAGATCATGCCCTGCTGGTTCTGGAGCTGATGGGTCAGCAACTTTGAGGAGCGGAAGTGAAGGAGATGGCAACAGTGTCAGACAGGGGCAGGTGCTGGTAACCTATTAGGGGAGTGGCACCTCCTTGCACAGGTCAGGAGCGTGAGGCGGTATCCTAGTTTGGGGCGGGGGAGCGCATGCAAGCAGTACCTTCTTGAGTAGATCCCGGGCATCAGGGGTCAGGTAAGGTGGCAGCACCAACTTCCCCTTGAGGATCTTGTCGATGGTTTTCTTCCGGTTCTCAGCTGTGAAGGGCGGCTGCAAAGGAAGCACAGAGGGGGCTGAGCACGGGGATGGGGCAGGGGGTGAGCACCAGCAAAAGGGGGATCCAGGGGCAAGTGGGGGCAAGGCATGGCTCAGCATCGGGGGGAGGGGCACTGAACCTGGTGCAGAACAAGGGTCTGGGCTGGGGCAGAGGGTGCAGAGTGAGGGACCGCGCTGGTGTGAGGGAAGGTGCCGTTTGACAGAGCGACAGCCAGGCCCAGTACTATACCTGGGGAAAGGGGAAACACTCGGCCTGTGGCTCCGGCCCCCCCACCCCCCCGTTAACAGCATGAGCAGGACTTGCCGATCCAGTGAGCATGTCGTACATCAAGGCCCCGAGGCTCCACCAGTCCACGGCCCGGTTGTGTCCGCTCCGCATCAGGATCTCTGGAGCCCTAGGTGCAGCACAGACACCCTGAGCTGCTGGGCCAGCCACTGACCACCCCAAGGCCCTCCAGGAGAGCAGCATGAGGGGAGAGGGGATGTCTCTGGGGCCAGGTCGCATGGGGGAGCAGTGCGAGGGGAGGTGGGTGTCTCTGGGGCCAGGTCCCACAAGCAAGCAGTGTGAGGGGAGGTGAGTGTCTCTGGTGCACCTACATGTACTCAATGGTCCCACAGAAGGTGTGGGTGACGGCTCCCTCATGGATCGACTCCTTGCACAGTCCGAAGTCCGTCAGCTTGATGTGTCCTGAGGGAGACAAGACTCCATGGATCAGACTTCCTGAGCCAGGGCTCTCTGCACCCCGCATCGAACCCTGCTGCCCCCGGGCTCCATACCTTGGCTGTTCAACATGATGTTCTCCGGCTTCAGGTCCCGGTAGATGATGCCGTTGCAGTGCAGGTGGCCCAGGGCCAGTGTGATCTCGCTCAGGTAGAAGCTGTGGCACAAGCAGGAATGAAGCAGTCAGTACCACTGACACCCGCAGCTCATGGGGGCACTGCTCCCTAATGTGCCAGCCATGCAGCTCCCCCAGCGGGAGCCGCAGCTGACATGCCCGATCAAACCAGTGGGATGGCTCCCACCGTACCAGAGAACTGGGCACTGCCCAGGGGCTACAGTCAGGCCCTGGGAAATGCTGGTGGGCACCCCCATGGCACAAGAAGAACCTCTTCACCACTCACAGACCAGTACGGTCCCCCTCTCCCAGGCTGGCTGGGCCCCGGCTGGCATTCCTCTCTGCCTTCCTGTGCCCTCCCTCCTGCTTAGCTCTGCACCTGTGCGGCCCAGTTCCTCCCCCCGTACCTGCCTCCCCCTTGCTGGGACCCCTGCCCCCCCCCCAGCCCACCACTATTCTCCCTTGCTGGGACCCCCATGCTCCCCCCAGACCCCCACTACCTCCTCCCAGCCCTTGCTTGTCTCCACCTGGAGGAGACTGGCTGCCATTCGAACCAGTGGTGACCGATACTGTGTAACCAAAGGCTGTGGTGTTGACCATGGCGTCAGCAGGTCACAGTGAGCCCCGGGCTGCCCCGGGCAGTGTGCACACAACATGGGATGCTAAGCTATGCCAGTTATTATGTATTCCAACCTGCCCCCATTCCCTGCTGCACACAGACCCCCACCTCCCCTCAGGTCCTGGCACCAGCAGGTTGGCTCTGCCTTGGTGCTCTGGCACGGAGGCACCATCTGGTTTTAAACACAGCTCTGCACTCGGCAACAGCTCAGCGATCCCTCTGAAGAGCCCCGCTCTGTGGTGTGTTTGCACAGTGGGAGCACGTCCTTTCCACACAGACTTTGGTCAACATAGCAAGGGTGGGACGGGCACTGGGCTGGAGATCGGGAGCCTACAAAAACAATCACAACACAGCCGGAGCGGGGGTGGGGGGGACAGTGTGCTCCCAGCTACTCCAGTCACTGACCATGCTGTGTCCTCCAGGAAAATGCCCTCACGCTCCAGCTGCATGAAGAGCTCGCCACCTACAAACCCAAAACAAAGAGGTACCTGAGCTCCCCACACACCTGAGAGGTCATGAGGGTAGAGAGGGGCCAGCTCTGGCCAGATTGCAGGCCGACAGCACTATACAGTCTCTGACAACACTGTTCTCACATAGGTCACTCACATGCAGCCTGGTCTCTCCCCCAACCCTTGCCAGGGCTGAACCCTCCCAAGCCACCCCCAGCTCAGCCCTGCCCCGTACCACTCAAGCACTCAAGGATGAGGTAGAGCTTGCCACCCGTCTGGAAAGCGTAGATCAGGTCCACGATGAAGGGGTGTTTGATGGCCTCCAGGATGTTCCTCTCAGCCTTGGTGTGAGCCGTGTCCTTGGCGTTGCAGGCGATTTTGGCCTGGGGGGAGGCAGACAAAGAGAGGGGCATTAGGGTACCAGCAGAGGGTAGCTCCGAGCTCAGCAGCAGGAAGGGCTGGCCAGCTAGTTACCTTCTTCAGGACTTTCATGGCAAAGATCTTCCCAGCGTTGGTCCCCTGCACCTTCCGTACCTGGAACACCTGCAAGGGAAGAGAGGGATCTTTAGGGCAGGCGGTTGTACAGCTAGATCCCCAGTGCTGTGCCAACGGCAGGCAGGCAGCTTCCTCTGGCAACTCAGGGGACCATCTGGGAGGAGATGCCCCGATGGAAACAACATGACAGGATTCAGAAATGCAGCCATGGGGCCTCATGGGAGTTGTAGCTCAGTGGCCTTATGCAGCCCCTTTATAAGCCAAGCTCCCCAACCACACTTCATTTCCCATGATGCACTGGGGCCACACGAGAGCCACTTTGCACCGCCTGTCCTCCACAAGAATTGAGTTCATGGTGCATCCTGGGAGAGGTAGTCCAGCTAAGGACCCAAGTCCACAGAGGAGAACAGGGCCAGGAAGCATCTGAACTACACTACCCATGTGGCACTACAATGGCACGTCAGAATTTAAATTTCTGACCAGTTCTCTCCACCAGACAAGTTTTCCCCAATACAGAGCCCTAGAGCAGACCCTGGCATGGGTCCCAATCCCTCCCTCCCACCCTTCTTGTTCTCCTCCATAGAGGTTTCTGGCTAGCAGGGGTCCAGGAGAGAAATAGGGGTGAGTCAGTCCCACAGTGGCATCCCCCAGTAGAGAGAGGTGGAGTAGTAGGGACATGTGAGGCACACACCCTTATCCCCCGCAGCTAGCCCCATCAGTCCCATGCACCTGTCCCTTCCCTACCTTGCCGTAGCCACCCTTGCCTAGGACGCGCAGCAGCTCGAAACAGTGGGGCCCGATGCACTCAGGGCCATTGTTGACGCTGCTCTCTGAGATCTCGATCTCCTCATAGTGCCCCACCGGCCTGAAGGAGATGGGCAGAGACGTGAGCAGGGAGCACATGCTGGAGATGCCATAGGGAACAGGGAGGAAGAGCCACCCAGGGAGAGGGCATACTGGGCCAGTGAACAGCTGGGGGAAAGCCCCTGGGAATAGGGCAGGTTCTGGCTCCTGAGTGCCCGCTCCCTCCACCCAGGGAGGCTGGTTCGATTCATCAGCTCCCCAAAGAAAGAATGACATTTGGCCAAAGCCCCTTCACCCGCCCAGCCCCTTCCCTAGGCTACTTACTCCAGGCCATTCCCCCGCAGCTCCAAATCCATCTCCTAGGACAGAGGAGGGGAAATCAGACAAGCACATGCTGACAACCCCCACAAGGACAAGGGGTCACAGGGGTTAGGGGCAGTCTCCCAAGTGCACAGGGGCTAGTGGCATCAGAACTAGGATCAGGCACTTGGAGTCTAACGGGGCACCAGGGCTAGGAGCAGACAGCCAGAGGTTGGCCATGGGGCAGAGAGGTGAGGTGTGTACCAGGGCTAGGAGCAGACTGCCAGAGAGTGCTAATAGGGTGGGCGGCACCAGTTTTCAGGTCTGGCTTCTGGGAGGTGCCAGGCTTAAGGTCAGGCTGTGGCATAGCAAGGGGACAGGGAGATGACAGCCTCCCCAGGGGCAGGGTGAGGTGCTGGTTTCGCTGGGGTGTTATTAGTCACAGGTAACAAGGATGCTCCGTGATCAGGGTGCAGTCACCTTCCAAGGACATTACTCATCATGCTGTCCAGAGTCACAGACTGTGGGGAGATGGGACAAGACGCAGGGGGCCGAGTTGCTCGCGCCCCTTCCTTGGGGGGGGGGGGGAAATCACATGCTACCCAGACACTGGGGGCAAGTGCAGAGGGAGATCTTAAGGGGCGGGGGGGAGAGGAGCCCAGAAGCCCAGCGGGTGGGGGCAGGTGCAGGGCGGCTGGGGACTCTGTAGGGGAGCAGGTAGCAGGGTTGAGAGGCAGATGAGGGTACCGGGGGGCAGAGGGGGGGCTGAGGAGCAGGTTGCGCGGCCCAGAGGTTCAGGCAGGGGATACATGGGGGCCCTGGAGCACCAGGTTGGGGGCCAGTCAGGGGACAGATGGGGGCCCTAGGGGGCAGGTGGGGGGTCCCGGGTCCGTGGCTCTGTCCACTCCCCGCTCTCACCACCCCCAGCTCGGGCTCGTCCCCGTCGCTCCCCTCCTCGGTCTCCAGGTCGATGTCAAACACCCCGGCCATGGCGGCGGCCCCGGGCTCCCCGGCCGGGCCCCGCCCCCTCCTTCCTAGTGCTGCGTTACAGCCCCGCGCCCGCCACCGTCCCGGGCGCAGTGTGATGACGTCCCCAAGGCTTCTGGGAACTGTAGTCCTGGCTCGCTGAGGGGCTCGGAAAGGGAAGAGACCCGGCCGCGGGGGCCTCTGGGAAACATGACCTCGGGGTCGGAGTGTGTGTAGCTGTGCGCTTAGCCCCCTGCCGCAGGGGTCCCCCCACCCACCGCTGCCTCTTCCCGTCCCTGGGCGGGGCTCGCTCCGTGTTTCTGCCCCGGCTGAGAGCCCGGCCACGTGCCGGGGGTCCTGTAACGCGGGCTGCATTCACTCTCCTGGGGCCCGGGGCGCTCCGGTTTTGTGGGGCCCCTGGGGGCAGTGGGGTGGGGGCAGTGGGGTGGGGGCTGGGGCCTGGGATGAGTCAGCGGGGTTGGTTGTGACAGGAGGTTTGAAGTGAGGGCTCTGGGAGGGAGTTTGGCTGCGGGAGGGGGCTCAGGGCTGGGACAGGAGGCTGGGGTGCAGGTGGGGGGAGGGCTCTGGGAGGGAGTTTGGCTGCGGGAAGGGGCTCAGGGCTGGGACAGGAGGCTGGGGTGCAGGTGGGGGCTCTGGGAGGGAGTTTGGCTGCAGGAGGGGGCTCAGGGCTGGGACAGGAGGCTGGGGTGCAGGTGGGGGCTCTGGGAGGGAGTTTGGGTGTGGGAGGGAGCTCAGGGCTGGGGTAGAGGGTTGAGGTCTAGGGTGCAGGCTCTGGCCAGCATGCACTTACCTCGAGCAGCTCCTGGTTGGTGGCACAGCAGGATCCCTACCTGCCTTGGCTCCATGTTGCTCCTGCCTCAGGCTGGGGGGGTGTCGAGGCTCAGGGACCGGTGTGCGGCCTCTGGCACGGAGACTTGCCACAGTCTGGGTGAAAAGAAGCCACGGACCGCATCCTGGCCCGTGGCGCTCCCCCTTAGCCTGAGGCTTTGGGCTGCAGCCCCTACATTAATCCGGCCCTGCCTGTAACAAAAACATGCCCTGGGTGCCAATGCTGTGAGGCTTTGCTGGCCTGCCTATCTAACCCAGCAAAAGCCTTGACTGAGCAAGGGGTAACTGTGATATTCCCCACGGTACAATTTGGGTCTGAACAGCTCTGCCCTCTCAACTCTCCAACCAGGGGTGCTTCACTGTGAGAACAACCACTCCCGGTCTGCTCACGCACAGCCTCCAACATGTAAAATCACTCCCCGCTGCATTATCTGAGAGCTTCTAGCCAGCCACTCCTGAATTATGTTACAGAGCAACACCAGTAAATTCCCAGTCCCAGATTTGAGCATCTTGTACTGTCCAGCTCTTTCCTTCTGGGCAGTACAAGCTCATAGAAAGTCTGTCATTTCATTCATTGAAAATGATATGCACAAACTCTTTTATCTCAAATGGAGTTTCCCAAACCATTCAAACACATGCTGGTTTAGATAAAACAATAAAGCAAGTTTATTAACTACAGGAAGATAGATTAATGATAAGTGATGAGGCATAAAAGTAAGAACTGGTTACAAAGCAATAAAAAGTAAAAAACTAATATGTAACTTAACAAGCAAAGTGACTTTAAAGCAAAAGATTTCCCTCACCATATGCTTACAGTGGTCTGGCTGGATTCCTTCAGCCCTCCCCCAGTTCAATGATGCTTCTTTTGCCTTTTAAACATTATTGAGAGAGATGAGGGGAGAGAGGTGATTTGAGGCCTCTGTTCCTCATTTTTATATCTTTTCCTCTATGAGAATCATCTCCAGCTGGGGTTCAGGGACAGCCAGTCTGTCAAGATGTAAATTTCTCACTCACACCCTTCTTCCTACCAAAGAATGGCTGATTTAGGTGAAAGTCCATTTGATTGTGTGTTCTATCATTATATGTGAAGTTATGAAGTTTTGCTATGTGTGTGGTACTGAAATATGTTGTGACGTTGGGAGATGCCCACAGACAGCCTTTCAGTGGCAACAAAGGAGCAGCTATAAGGCAGATTTACATCAGAATCAGCCAGACAGGTGTTGATGACTCCTTCGAGAGGGTATGTACGCAATGGGGGCTGCTTAGCCCTCAAGTCACAGCCTGGATCTTTCTAGCCCCTGGAAAGAAAGTCTAAATGAGGGTTGATGACATCACCGCTTGGCCATTCTGCTCCCCAATGGAATCATAGGACTGGGAGGGACCTTGCGAGGTCATCTAGTCCAGTCCCCTGCACTTATTGCAGGACTAAGTATTATCTAGACCATCCCTGACAGGTGTTTGTCTAACCTGCTCTTAAAAATCTCCAACAATGGTGTGATAAATGGGGTGGGGAGGGATGGTTGTACACCCAGCCAGCCAGTTAGCTACAGAATTCCTGTTAGTAGCTATTCTCTACTTGCTTTACCTATAAAGGGTTAAAACAAAAAAGCCCACAGGTAAAAGGAAGGGAGTGGGAACTTGACCAAAAGGGCCAATGGGAGGGCTAGAACTCTTTAAAATTGGGAAAAATCTTCCCTTTGTCTGTCTGTTGTTGCTGTCTTGGGAGAGGAGATACAGACCAGCAGTGCTGTAAGAAGCTTGCGCCGGGTATGAAAAAGCATCAAATCATACTTAGAATTACTCATTTGAAACCCCAGCTATGTAAGTAGATCAGGAAATGTCTAGGAAGATGTGATTAGGTTTCTCTTTTTTATTTCTGTAAGGCTTGTGCACTCCTTTGTACTAACCCCCAAATGCTTTTGTTTTGCTGGTAACCATTAAGCTGGACCTCAAGAAAACCATTCTTGATGCTTAATTATTATATTTCCTCTTTTAAAATCTAGCAATAGCCTAAGTTCCAGATGTATTTTCTTTCTTTTTGTTTTTAATAAAATTTACCTTTTTAAAGAACAGGACTGGGTTTTTGCGCCCTAAGAGGTTTGTGCATATGTTGTGTAATTAGCTGGTGGAATTAGCTGGTGGAAAGCTGATTTCCTTTGTTTTCTTTCTCAGATCTTCCCCAGGGTGTGTGTGTGAAAGAGCTTGAGGGTACCCCACAGGGAGGAATGCCTTCCTGGATTCAAAGGGTTTTGTTGTTGTTTTTGCATTTGGGTGATGGCAGCATCTACCATCCAAGGTCAGAGAGAAACTGTAACCTTGGGGGTTTAATACAAGCCTGGTGTGGCCAGTATTAATTTTTAGAATCCTTGTGGGCCCCCACCTTCTGCACTCGGAATGCCAGAGTGAGGAATCTGAGATCTCACAACGTCCCTAGGCAATTTAGTCCAGTGCTTAACTACCCTGACAGGAAATGTTTCCTAATGTCCAATCTAAACCGCCCTTGATGCAATTTAAGCCCATTACTTCTTGTCCTGTCCTCAGAGGTTAAGGCGAGGTTAAAAAAACTTTTTATGCACACGAAAACTTATCATGTCTTCTCTTAGTCTTCTCTTCTTCAGACTAAACAAAGCCAATTTTTTTTCTATCTTCCCTCATAGGTCCTGTTTTCTAGACCTTTAATCATTTTTGTTGCTCTTGTCTAGACTTTCTCTAATTTGTCCACATCTTTCCTGAAATGTGGCGCTCAGATGTTTGCTTTTTTCGCTTCAGTGTTACACTGTTGACTCATATTTACCTTGTGATCCACTATGACTCCAGATCCCTTTCTGCAGTACTCCCTACTAGGGAGTCATTTCCCATTTGGTGTGTGTGCAACTGATTGTTCCCTCCTATGTGGAGTACTTTGCATTTGTCCTTATTGAATTTCATCCTGTTTATGTCAGACCATTTCTCCAGTTTGTCCAGATCATTCTGAATTTTAATCCCGTCCTCCAAAGCACTCGCAACCCCTCCCAGTTTGGTATCATCCGCAAAGGTTATAAATGTATTCTCTATGCCATTATCTAAACCAGGGGTCGGCAACCTGCGGCTCCCGGCTCGCGAGGGTAAGCACCCTGGCGGGCCAGCCCGGTTTGTTTATCCACCCCGTCAGCAACTTCGGCCGATCGCGGCTCCCACTGGCTGCGGTTCGCGGTCCCAGGCCAATGCAGGAGGCAGGAAGCCGCGGCCAGAACATCCCTCGGCTCGCGCCGCTTCCTGCCTCCTGCATTGGTCTGGGAGCCGCGATCGGCCGAAGTTGCCGACGCGGTGGATAAACAAACCGGGCCGGCCCACCAGGGTGCTTACCCTGGCGAGCCGGGAGCCGCAGGCTGCCGACCCCTGATCTAAACCATCTCAACACCTGGAAGACTCTCTGGAAGACAAAGACTTTGAGAGGGAATGCAGCCTATATATAAAGAACTGTAAGTTGCCTATAATCTGTCTTAGGGTGAGAAACTGCTTGATTCAAATCTTGCTTAGTCTGTAGAATTTAGACTGAGTTTATTTTTATTTCTTATGTAACCAACTTTAATGTCTATGCCTACTACTTATAATCACTTAAAATCTATCTTTCTATAATTAATAAATCTGTTTCCTATTTTATCTAAAACAGTGTGTTTGTGGTTGAAGTGCTTAGAGAATCTCAGAGCAGGTTAACAAGGGCTGTTGCATGTCCACTACCCTTTGTCAGAGTGGCAAACTAATTAATGAGCTTGCACTGTCCAAGGGAGTTTTGAGAAGTGTAAGATGGTATACACCTCTACCTCAATATAATGCTGTCCTCGGGAGCCAAAAAATCTTACCGCGTTATAGGTGAAACCACGTTCTATCGAACTTGCTTTGATCCACCGGAGTGCTCAGCCCCACCTCCCCAGAGCACTGCTTTACTGCGTTATATCCTAATTCATGTTATATTGGGTCGTGTTATATCGAGGTAGAGGTGTATTTCTGGGGTGCAAGGCTGAGGGCTGGGGTGATTTGCTGATGCCTCTGTCTCTATAATTCATGAGTAGCTTGGAGAGCCTTCATGCAATTCAGCTGGGTATGGGTGTCCACATGCTGATGGCTGAGTGATCACAGCGCCTGGAGGGTTTTGCTATTTGTCATGGGCATAGCATTGTGAGAGACAGCCCAGGCTGGAGAGTTAAAGTGGCACAGCAGTTCCAGGTTGTACCCCTGGGGATCCCATCACAGTGGCACAGCAAGGAGGGTGAAATTAGGGTGACCAGATGACAAAGATGAAATATCAGGACGTGTGGGGTGGGGGGAGTGGAGGAAAAAAAAAAGCTGCTGGAGCGCGCACACCCCCTGTCGCAGCCGCTAGAAGCTGGACTGGAGCAGTTCGCAGGGTGAGTGCTGGGGGCCACCCCCTCCCTCCAGGCTTGTGCTGATCAGCTATATGGTGGCGCAAGCCTGGGAGGAAGGAGGAATGTGGTGTGCTTGGGGAAGAGGCAGGGCCAGGGCAGGGATTTGGGGAGGGATCCAATGGGGCGGGGCTGAGGGTGGGGCCAGGGCAGGGATTTGGGGAGGGATCCAATGGGGAAGGAAGGGGCGGGGCCAGGGGGGGCAAGAGCCCCTCCAGGCTCTGCCTCTGCCGGAGCGGAGGGCAAAATTGCTTGTTTGTCCAGTGTCCCAACCAAACATCGGTCGGGACGCGGGACAAACAAGCAAATATCGGGACAGTCCCGATAAAATCGGGACGTCTGGTCACCCTAGGTGAAATGCACAGCTTGTTGTTCTAATCAAGATTTGCACTTCATACACTAGTGTCCATATTTTAAGTGAGACTTTAAGGGGGTTGCCTGAACACAGTCAAGAGAGAATTACAAGTTTGTTATTTTCTCTTTGCTTATTTCAGGAAAGGGAAATAGCAGCAGAAAGGCATAGTGATAGTGGTGAAGTTGCAAAGTTAGAGCTGTACTGCAGGTAGAAATCTTGGAGCTAAAGCAGGTGGAGGTAGAGAGAGAGCTGGGCAGAAAGGAAGCAGCCCACAAATGAGCCCTAGAACTCCAAGCCAAAGAAGCTGAGGAAATGGAAAAAGAGCGGAGGCACCAATTAGACTTGCTAGAAACGCAGAACTAGAACCATCCCACCCTAATGATTCCCATCTCTCCAAAAATCCACAAATGGGAGCAGTTATGTCCTGTACATAAAGAGACAGGTGATGTCACAGAATATTTTACTACTTTTGAGAAGCAGTGTGCAGCTCATGTGATTCCTGCTAACAAGTCCCCACCCTGACTGCAAAATTAACTGGTAAAGCTCTGAATATACTCAGTGCAATGCCAATTCAGGATGCTTTAGATTATTGTAAATTCAAAGAAACAGTTTTGAAATGACTTCAGATTACCCCTGAAACAGGGTGACATTTAGAAATCTTAAGAGAAATGCTGGTATGAATAATGAGGAATCTAATGGGAAAATAGGGGAGGGGAAAAGGTGATGAAAGTTTTTGAACAAATGTTTGACCTTGTTGCTCAGGAGCATTTCCTAAGCATATATAAAGATGATGTAAAACAGTGTCTATGGGATAAAAATTTGAAAACTGTGGATCAGATGGCATCTCTGCCTGATGGCTTTGAGCAGACCCAGGCATCTATTGAGAATAAGTCACAGAAAGGGGGGGTTAAACCTGGTGGGAAGAGAGGATCCTGTTTTTCCTCTGGGAAGAAAAAGGATGGCTGGGCTCTCACCTCCCCAAAACCATTCCTCTATTCCACATCCCAAACTGCCTGTGAAATAGAAAAGACCAAAAGATGCTAACTAATTCTACTGATCACCTGCTGGGAGGAAGCAGGCAACAAGTAGCCATGTTAATGCTGCTGTCCTCAGCACAGGAGCCCCTGAGGCGCCTGACACTTGTAATATTGGTTCTGTGGGATTAGCCTCTGCAGAAAGAGACATGGAACACATAAAGGTTATCAAAATTAATGGTGGGGAATATTTGGGATGGGAAGATACAGGTGCAGAGATTTCTGTGGTTAAGCAGAGTGTAATTCAAGAAGGTGACACATTGCCAGGACAGATGGCAGAGCTTTTATTAGTAGGAGATTTCAGGATTCTTGTGCCTTTAGCCAGAATGTGCATAGAAACTGGTGTGTTAGAATGTGAATTAAAGCGAGGGATAGTGGATGATATCCCCATAGACATGCTATGGGAAATGATTTTTCCCTGTAGCTCAGGCTGTTAAGGTGTCTTCCTGCAGCAAGAAGGAATATTATTCTGGGGCCCCAGAGGGAAAGGGTAAAGTCCCAAAAACTGCTGAAGGAAAGGGAGAAAGTCTCTGATTTTTCTGCAGCAAAGGGAATAAGCAGGCCTTGGGGGTGGGGGTGGAGTTTGAGACCAGCTCCTGCACTGCACCTCCTCCAAAGGGTGGGGAGTGCCTGTCACTGAGAGAACTGTTTGAGTTGTTAGCTGCAAACCCTTTGCAGCTGAACAAAGAGAAGATCCTGCTCTAGAGAGCTGTCCTAGATGGGGGCCCAGAGAAGGAAAATGGGGAAAGGATTTCTGTGGGAGATAAGCACACCTTTTAGCAATTGGCATTGTCTAGCCAGTAACATGGGGAAAGAATAGTGGGAGCACATGATCATAGACTATCAGGGTTAGACAGGACCTCATCTAGTCCAACCTACTACTCAAAGCAGGACCAATCCCCAGATAGATTTTTGCCACAGATCCCTAAATGGCCCCCTCAAGGATTGAGCTCACAACTCTGGGTTTAGCAGGCTAATGTTCAAACCACTGAGCTATCCCTCCCCCCCAATGATGGTGCCTTACAGGTGACTTGGAAGAGGATGCCCAGGACTGAGTGACTGATTCAGCAGCTGTGCACCCAGGCATGCCACCTGTAACTCAGGTTCAAAGAGGGGACTGTGTAACTGACCTTTTAGAGGATAGCAGTCACGTGGCTAACTTCTCAGGGACAGAGAAGGGGGTGATGGAGGGTACTCCAATCCAGGTCCCAGTTTTCCACGACACCAGTCCTAATATGCTTGTGGAAATTAACTGTCTCTCTTTAAGACAGGATGCAGATTCTACTGAGGAAGTGGTGGTTGTCTGTGATCATGCAAATGACCAAGCTGGCAGAGAGGAGGGTGTCTTCCTCCAGTCTGGTAACTCATAGAAAGCAGCTGAGGGAGAGTTGCTGAGAGAAGGTGCATCTGACCAAAGAGTGACACTCTTAACCCAGAGAGGACAGATCACAACCATCTAGAAAAAGGGGGCTGGGAAAGTGCTAATGCTGGGACTGGGGAACACAGGGTAACCTCAGGAGGGGAGATGGATTTCTTGCATATGGGCAGTCCTGGGGTTGGGAGACAGTTCCACACAGGGCCAGCCAATATGCAGAATCTCCCTACAGCCTTACCTCTCCAGACTCTGGAGGACAAAATCCCCAGAGATATCACTGGATTGAAAACCGACACTGAAGGGAAAGAAAAGCCAGGAACTGAACACATGCTAAGGTTCAGGAAGGAGTTGAAAAACACAGTTGGAATTGAACAAACCAGACTGTCTAAACAGAAGGCGTAATATGACAAAAGCTACCTGTAAAGGCCCATCTGTGTTACAGGGTTTGGTGCTACTGTTAAACCTCTTGATAAAAATGTGGATGCTAATGGTAAACCTGATGACAAAAATTTTGGGGCTGATGGTAAACCTGGTGAAAAGTGCAATATGCATGATTTTGGGAGAAAGCTTTTGAATATGCTCGGAGTGGTAAATAAGATCACACTGTGTGTTAAGAAGACCTATGGTAATGCTGCTTTTCAGCTAATACCTGTGAACAAAGTTGGAGCCATAGTAAACCTTGTTTGCTGTGTGAAAGGGGAAACCTAAGCATACCACCAGGGGCGGCAGGTTTGTATAATTTTTGGTGGTGGCCAGAACCGGTGGTGCAAGAAGGGGTTTGGGGTGCAGGCTCTGGAAGGAAGTTTGGGTGTGGGAGAGGTGCAGGCTCTGGGATGGAATTTGGGTGCTGGGTGCAGGCTCTGGACTGGGGCAGGGGGTTGGGGTGTGGGCTCAGAGGGAGTTTGGTTGCAGAAGGGGGTTTGGGATGCAGGCTCTGGGAGGAAGTTTGGGTGCAGGCCCTGGGGCGGGGTTGGGTGCTGGGTGCAGGCTCTGGGCTGGGACAGAGGGTTGGGGTGCAGGAGGGGGTGCAGGGCATGGGGCTGGGCCGAGGATGAGGAATTTGGGGTGCAGCACACAGGCTGCCCTGGGGCTGGGATGTGGGGCCAGAGAGAACTCTCCCCAGCCCTCTCCCCACTGGCAGCAGCAATACTTACTCAAGTCCCCCAAGGCTGTTGCTCAGGAGGTCCAGCCAGGATAAGACCCCCTGCCCCTGGAATCACCTCGAAGTTGCCTGCTGGGGGGCGAGGGAGTTGCCATGCTCAGCCTGCCCCAGGCGCCACTCCCTTGTAGCCAGCCGCAGTAGCAGCCAGCGAGGGACCACAACACAGAGCTGCCTGGGGCAGCTGCCTGCTGCCTGGGGCAGGCAGGGATGCTCGAGGGAGGCATGTGGGGGTGGCAGGCAGGGCCAGCCCCCCGAATTTGCTGGAGCCCAGGCACCACAGGCCTATACAACTCGCTGTCCCTGCACACCACTTCATTGCTTTGATGGCTAAATGCCAAGGTATCTACACTTTAGAAAACATTAGTAACTCAACCTAGATAACACCAATTGGAGAAGCAGAAGCGTTAACAATGCTGCAAACATACAAGTAGAAGCTTCCTAGCAACTCAGAGAAAGCACACTTGCTAACTTTTGACATCACTAAACAGATCCACAAAGTGTTAAAAGGTCCACAGAATTTTGCAAGAGCATATAGGTAACAATACAATGTTTAGCAACACTTGGGAGTTATATTGTCAAAACCTAAAGAAGACCTTAACGAGGGTTGTTGCATGTCCACTACCCTTTGTTGGAGTGGCAAACTAATTAATGAGCTTGCACTGTCTAAGGGAGTCTTGAGCATTGTAAGACAATATATTTCTGGGATGCAAGGCTTAAGGCTGGGGTGATGTGTGGTGCCTCTCTCTGTATAGTATCAGAGGGGTAGCCGTGTTAGTCTGGTTCTGTAGAAGCAGCAAAGAATCCTGTGGCACCTTATAGACTAACAGATGTTTTTGCAGCATGAGCTTTCGTGGGTGAATACCCACTTCTTCGGATGCAAGTAGTGGAAATTTCCAGGGGCAGGTAAATATAAGCAAGCAAGAAGCAAGCTAGAGATAACGAGGTTAGATCAATCAGGGAGGATGAGGCCCTGTTCTAGCAGTTGAGGTGTGAAAACCAAGGGAGGAGAAACTGGTTCTGTAATTGGCAAGCCATTCACAGTCTTTGTTTAGTCCTGAGCTGATGGTGTCAAATTTGCAGATGAACTGGAGCTCAGCAGTTTCTCTTTGAAGTCTGGTTCTAAAGTTTTTTTGCTGCAGGATGGCCACCTTAAGGTCTGCTATTGTGTGGCCAGGGAGGTTGAAGTGTTCTCCTACAGGTTTTTGTATATTGCCATTCCTAATGTCTGATTTGTGTCCATTTATCCTTTTCCTTAGAGACTGTCCAGTTTGGCCAATGTACATAGCAGAGGGGCATTGCTGGCATATGATGGCATATATTACATTGGTGGATGTGCAGGTGAATGAACCGGTGATGGTGTGGCTGATCTGGTTAGGTCCTGTGATGGTGTTGCTGGTGTAGATATGTGGGCAGAGTTGGCATCGAGGTTTGTTGCATGGATTGGTTCCTGAGCTGGAGTTACTATGGTGTGGTGTGCAGTTGCTGGTGAGAATATGCTTCAGGTTGGCAGGTTGTCTGTGGGCGAGGACTGGCCTGCCACCCAAGGCCTGTGAAAGTGTGGGATCATTGTCCAGGATGGGCTGTAGATCCCTGATGATGCGTTGGAGGGGTTTTAGCTGGGGACTGTATGTGATGGCCAGTGGAGTCCTGTTGGTTTCTTTCTTGGGCTTGTCTTGCAGTAGGAGGCTTCTGGGTACACGTCTGGCTCTGTTGATCTGTTTCTTTATTTCCTCGTGTGGGTACTGTAGTCTTGAGAATGCTTGGTGGAGATTTTCTAGGTGTTGGTCTCTGTCTGCGGGGTTAGAGCAGATGCGGTTGTACCTCAGTGCTTGGCTGTAGACAATGGATCTTGTGGTGTGTCCGGGATGGAAGCTGGAGGCATGAAGGTAGGCATAGCGGTCGGTAGGTTTTCGGTATAGGGTGGTGTTAATGTGACCATCACTTATTTGCACCGTGGTGTCTAGGAAGTGGACCTCCCGTGTAGATTGGTCCAGGCTGAGGTTGATGGAGGGGTGGAAGCTGTTGAAATCATGGTGGAATTTTTCCAGAGTCTCCTTCCCATGGGTCCAGATGATGAAGATGTCATCAATGTAGCGTAGGTAGAGAAGGGGCATGAGTGGATGGGAGCTGAGGAAGCGTTGTTCCAGGTCAGCCATAAAAATATTGGCATATTGTGGGGCCATGCGGGTGCCCATAGCGGTGCCACTGATCTGGAGATATATATTGTCATTAAATTTGAAATAGTTGTGTGTGAGGATATCTCTCTGTATAATTCATGAGTAGCTTGGAGAGCCTTCATGTAATTTAGCTGGGTGTGGGTGTCCACATTCTGATGGCTGAGTGAGCACAGCGCCTGGAGGAGTGTGCTGTTTGTCACTGGCATAGCATTTTGAGAGACTGCCCAGGCTGGAGAGTTAAATGGGCACAGCGGTCCCACAGTTCCAGTTGTACCCCGGGGGTCCTGTCACAATACCTCACAAGGCCTACTTCGTACAAGATTTATCATAGTCCTCTAAAAGTGGTGAACATAAGGGTGCAGACTGTCACAGTAAAACACCCAGCTTGGGGCTGCATGAGGCTTGGGGACTAATCCCCTGTATGAGCATCACGGTTCTCCCAGCTCCTGCTGACTCGAACTGGTAGCTTGGGGCTCAGTCCCTGTGACTCTCAGGGCTGGGGAGAATGGGTCTGTCAGTCCAGCCCAACCCATCTCCCCCTCACTGCCCCCAGCTTGGGCTTGTCCCCTTTCCTTTGACCCTGAGCACACTCCCCTTGCTTTGGGGCCAGGGGCAGCCTTTGAGGGACATTGCTCATTGCATTGCCTGGGATCACAGACTGGCTGCATGGGGGACTGTGCTGACATGGGGATGGACCCACAGGAACAATGGGTCACTCATCCTCCTTGCTGGGGGGGCTTGCACACACTGCCCCTGCACTATTCCCTTGCCTTCACTTCCCTGGGGTCAAATTGCACCATCATCTAGATGTAATCGTGAGGCGGCAGTCACCACCTGTGATTTCCCAGTAGGGCCAGCTGTATTCAGGCCTTTGGAACCTAAACGAGCCTTTGTGAAACACAGCATCACTTCAGCTCAGCAGCAGGGTGGAAGTAGAGCAAGAGTCAGGCTAGCTGTAACCCTAATAAGGTGAGATTTGTAGAAGCGAGGATTGTGTGAGGCGAGTGGGAAAGAACTGTGTGAGAAGTTGTTGGGACCTTGTGTCGATCATGAGGAATGTAGACTAGCATCTAAATAGAAGTGAGAAAAATAAGATATCAGGATGGCCTATGTATAAACAAAATGCAGCTGTTGCTTATTATTGTCTGTAACAAAAAGTATAAATGCTGCTGGAATTGTTTACCTGTAGAGAGACCTGCCTAGGAGGGGGAAACCGTGTGTCCTAGCACACTCTCTCCCTCTATGCAATTGCTTGAGAAAATAAAGTATCTGACTTTGCTGCACCCAACCAAAAAGCAAGAACTAAGTTTTTCTCCGACAACTGGGGGGCTCGTCCGGGATGGCAACGCCCACGGAGACACAGGCAGCTGCTACGGATCGTTCCCCTTCGAACCCCATGGCACCACTATAGAGGTATGAGACCTTTTGAAATCTCTATTGGGGTATCGGAGGAGGACCGTCCGTGGGGCCGTCTGTCCCTGTTGGGCTTATGCCATCTGAACTTATTAACTGTGCAGCAAGATCAGATGCAGAGCGGTGCTGGGGAACTGTTTCGTTGCCCCCAATAAGGTTAGTTTATGCGGTGCTGGGGAACTGTTAGTTTGGCTGCCCCCAATAAGGTTAATGCATCAGGGAAATGCATTAGGTATGCACCAGTGCTGAGGGGTTTTTACCATCTCAAGAGGGGTTGTTACCACCTCATAAGGGAAAGTGTATTGAGTCTGGACATAAGGTACAGATGCATCATGGTATTTAGAATAGAGGCCTTGGTGTGTGTCTGTGTGTACACAGTGTGAATGAGAGTTGCCGGAAGACGCCCAGAGTATTCTATGAAGCGTAAACTCATGACTGCGTTCCATAAAAGAAAATGAGGATTTCCTGGATAGACGTCAGGATCAGCTTCAGCGGGCACAATGTTCTGAAGATTCAGAGCAGGCTACGCAGCGGGGACAGAAGGCCAGCGAGGATAATTGACGGCATGTGACTTCCAGAAGAGGAAAGAGTACCAGAAACGTCCATGTACCAGAAACACAGATGCAGGTGAGCAACCGTTTTCGTGTTCTCTCCGCAGGTACTAGTGCAGAGAGTAGAGTGGAGTGGATGATACATCTGAGGGAACAGAGCAGAAGGAGACTCCACTGATTGGAAGGCATGAGATGCGCCATCCTAGGGATGGGGGTTCCACGACCACCGCTCCCAAGAGGAGGAGGAGGAGGGTGGTGGTGGTCGGGGACTCTCTCCTCAGGGGGAGTGAGGCATCTATCTGCCACCCTGACCGGGAAAACCGAGAGGTGTGCTGCTTGCCAGGGGCTAGGATTCATGATGTGACGGAGAGACTGCCGAGACTCATCAAGCCCTCAGATCGCTACCCCTTCCTGCTTCTCCACGTGGGCACCAATGATACTGCCAAGAATGACCTTGAGCGGATCACTGCAGACTACGTGGCTCTGGAAAGAAGGATAAAGGAGTTTGAGGCGCAAGTAGTGTTCTCGTCTATCCTCCCTGTGGCAGGAAAAGGCCAGGGTAGAGACCGTCGAATTGTGGAAATCAACGAATGGCTACGCGGATGGTGTCGGAGAGAAGGCTTTGGATTCTTTGACCATGGGATGGTCTTCCAAGAAGAAGGATTGCTAGGCAGAGATGGGCTCCACCTCATGAAGAGAGGGAAGAGCATCTTTGCAAGCAGACTGACTAACCTAGTGAGGAGGACTTTAAACTAGGTTCACCGGGGGAAGGAGACCAAAGCCCCGAGCTAAGTGGGGAAGTGGGATATCGGGAGAAAGCACAAGTAGGTGAGTGCAAGAGGGGAGGGCTCCTGCTCCATACTGGGACACCAGGATGATCAGTGAGTTATCTTACATGCCTATACACAAATGCAAGAAGCCTGGGGAACAAGCAGGGAGAACTAGAAGTCCTGGCACAGTCAAGGAATTATGATGTAATTGGAATAACAGAGACTTGGTGGGATAACACACATGATTGGAGTACTGTCATGGATGGATATAAACTGTTCAGGAAGGATAGGCAGGGCAGAAAAGGTGGGGGAGTTGCGTTGTATGTAAGAGAGCAGTATGACTGCTCAGAGCTCCAGTATGAAACTGCAGAAAAACCTGAGAGTCTCTGGATTAAATTTAGAAGTATGAACAACAAGGGTAATGTCGTGGTGGGAGTCTGCTACAGACCACCAGACGAGGGGGATGAGGTGGACGAGGCTTTCTTCCAGCAACTAACAGAAGTTGCTAGATCACAGGCCCTGGTTCTCATGGGTGACTTTAATCACCCCGATATCTGCTGGGAGAGCAATACAGCAGTGCGCAGACAATCCAGGAAGTTTCTGGAAAGTGTAGGGGACAATTTCCTGGTGCAAGTGCTGGAGGAACCAACTAGGGGAAAAGCTCTTCTTGACCTGCTGCTCACAAACAGGGAAGAAATAGTAGAGGAAGGAATAGTGGATGGGAACCTGGGAGGCAGTGACCATGAGATGGTCGAGTTCAGGATCCTGACACAAGGAAGAAAGGAGAGCAGTAGAACAGAGACCCTGGACTTCAGAAAAGCAAACTTCGACTCCCTCAGGGAACTGATGGGCAAGGTCCCCTGGGAGAATAACATGATGGGGAAAGGAGTCGAGGAAAGCTGGCTGTATTTTAAAGAATCCTTATTGAGGTTGCAGGAACAAACCATCCCAATGTGTAGGAAGAAAAGTAAATATGGCAGGCGACCAGCTTGGCTCAACAGTGAAATCCTTGCTCGTCTTAAACACAAAAAAACAGCTTACAAGAAGTGGAAGATTGGACAAATAACCAGGGAGGAGTATAAAAGTATTGCTCAGGCATGCAGGAGTGAAATTAGGAAGGCCAAATCACACTTGGAGTTGCAGCTAGCCGGAGATGTTAGGAGTAACAAGAAGGGTTTCTTCAGGTATGTTAGCAACAAGAAGAAAGTCAAGGAAAGTGTGGGCCCCTTGCTGAATGAGGCCTGGTCTACACTAGGACTTTAATTCGAATTTAGCAGCGTTAATTCGAACTAACCACTCAACCGTCCACACCAGGAAGCCATTTAATTCGAACTAGAGGGCTCTTTAGTTCGAATTTGGTACTCCACCTCGACAGGTGGAGTAGTGCTAAATTCGACATGGCTAGCTCGAATTAGGCTAGGTGTGGATGCTAATTGAACTTAGTAGCTCCGGGAGCTATCCCACAGTGCACCACTCTGTTGACGCTCTGGACAGCAGTCCGAGCTTGGATTCTCTGACCAGCCACACAGGAAATGACCCGGGAAAATTTGAATTCCTTTTCCTGTCTGGGCACTTTGAATCTGACGTCCTGGCTGGACATCGGGGCGAGCTCCGCAGCACCTGCAACGATGCAGAGCTCTCCAGCAGAGGAGTCCGGCCAATCCAAGAATAGAAAGAGGTCCCCAGCATGGACAGACCGGGAAGTCCTGGATCTGATCGGTGTGTGGGGCGAGGAGTCTGTGCTCTCGGAGCTGCGCTCCAACAAGCGGAATGCAAAGACCTTCGAGAAGGTCTCTAAAGCAATGATAGAGAAAGGATACAGCCGGGATGCGATGCAGTGCCGCGTGAAAGTCAAGGACCTGAGACAAGGTTACCAAAAAGTCAGAGCGGCAAACGGACGCTCCGGAGCACAGCCCCAGACATGCCGCTTCTACGAGGCACTGCATGCCATTCTCGGTGGGTCTGCCACCACTGCCCCATCAGTGACCGTGGACTCTGAGGATGGCATAGTGTACCTGGACAGTTCCTCAGCGATGTTCGCCGATGGGGAAGATGAGGAAGGGTTTGTGGAGGACGGCACAGGCGACAGCGAACACAATACCGCTTGCCCTGACAGCCAGGATCTCTTCATCACCCTCACAGAGATCCCCTACCAACCCTCCCCGCCCGTTAACCTGGACTCAGAATCAGGGGAAGGATCAGGCGGTAAGTGCTATAAACATGGAAACTTTTTTATTTTTTAAAAAACGGGTATAGAAAAAATAGAAATACTATATACAAAATTTTACATGTCAAACTATATAAATAGTAGGTCCACACATATAGGGATTGAACAATAATCCTCTTGGGACAGTTCAAGAAAGCTCTCAGAGAGCAGCTCGAAAAGCCTCCGCAGGAGGTTCCTGGGGAGAGGTGCCTTATTCTGTGCTCCATGGAAGCACACTCTTCCGCGCCAGGAGATCCTAATGTAGAGAGGAATCATCGCCTCCACCAGCATTGCTGCATATGGTCCTGGTCTGTGCAGGGCTTCCAGTAGCATCCGCTCTCTCTGACTGCGAGTGACCCGCCTCAGGGTGATGTCGGTCTGGACAGGCTGCATCTAAGTTGGGCAATTAGTGTATTGTTACTATTGTTAACGGTTTACAATTAGGTTGCATAACAACGACCCTCGCTTAACAGCCACGTGCTGGAAGCCACAGAGAACAAGCAGACATTGATCTTTCCCGTGCACTGGCGGGAGGGACTGGAAAAGGCTCAGCCTTTCTGCTTTCCAGATTGCCTTTAGCAGGAGAGCACAGCTATCCACTAACTGATAAGCATGATCTACTTTAAGGCTTACCAGGACTGTCTGCAAGACGGAGTATGCTGTCTCTCCCTGCTTGTCTGCTCTCCTGTGCAATGGCGCCGCCAATGAGAGCGTATTCCGAAATCTCGAACTTTTCCTGAGATCTCGTGAGACTTGGTGCCCTGTATGGTCTTGTTCAGAGAAACTGACTAGACTGTGTTCACTGTTCGCAAACATGTATCTGTTCAAGGAAATCATTTACTGTTTCCCATCACACAGCTTCTGCTCTTTCCCGGACTGCCCCGGCATCCCCCTCGCAGAGGCTGGCTCAGATTAGGCGGCGAAAGAAAAAGACTCGGGAAGAGATGTTTGCGGAACTGATGGCCTGTTCCAGAGCCGAGGCGGCAGAGCAGAGACAGTGGAGGGAGAGCCTATGTCAACAGCATCGCACACACATCGAACGGGAGGATAGGTGGCGGCAGGAAGACCATCAGGCGACTCAAACGCTGCTTGGGCTAATGAGGGAGCAAACGGACACGCTCCGGCGCCTTGTTGATGTTCTGCAGGACCGCAGGCAGGAGGTGAGAGCCCCCCTGCACTGTATCTGCAACCACCCTCCAACGCCAAGAAGTCCTGTCCCCCCCTCACCGAAAATTACAAGACGGAGGGGCGGTAGGGGCCGTGAGAACTGTCACTGCACCACAGCTGAGCGCTAATGTTCCACACACCTCTGACGCTATAACTGTTTAGAAGCACTTCCCTTACAGGATCACCCAGTCCCAAATCCAAGTTTCATCACCCCACTATGTAGTAGATTAATAAAAGCTGTTTGCTGTTGTTCACTCTTTCCGTCACGTCTTTCGTGTCAGAAGACTGTGTATGTAGGGGGGGGGGGCAGGGGATTTATAATTGCACGGGATAGCCTACATTAGCAGGGTACAGACTATCGGGGGCAGGATCAACTGCAGGGCACACACAGACTGCATTCAGTAGTCACCAGGGTCCCTCTGTGTGGTGTATGCTGCCCCGTGTCATTCTGTGATGTGTACGCTTGTCCACGGTCCTAGCGCCTGCCACCCCCTAATGTTAAGGCATGCTGCCCTTACCATGCACTTCCACCGTAGGCGCGATCCTCTCCGCTGCCCTGAGCCCCAACAAGACCCCTCATCCACGGACAGATACTCACCCTTCCCCCACACCCCTCACCCCTTCCTACGCCCAAACCCACAGCCCAGAGCCTGCATCCAAATCCCTATGCAAAGACGGCACCACTCGCCCCTTCCTGCAAACCCACCCCTACATGCACAACCACTTGAAACCGTCCCCCACCCCAGAGACCTATGTAGGAGCAGGAGGCTGTCCGTACTGTATTGTACAAGCGGTCTGTACATCAGTGCACACCGTACCCAGCACAGTATGCGTCCATGTTTCAAACCCTGAACAGAAATGCAAAGTAAAGGAAAGATTTATTAAAAATAACTGTTCCATTTAATTTGTTTAAAAACGTGTTTTGGAAGTGGGGGAAACTTGGAGAACGGGGTATGTAACCGCAGATCTCACTCAACACATAGAGACACAGGCCCAGGATCAGCTTCTCTTAAAATCAAGTGTAGAGTCATAGGTTACCCTGCTCTCCGAGGAAACTTGCTTTCAAAGCCTCCCGGATACACAGCGCTTCCCGCTGGGATAGTTTTTCGGCACGGGTGTCTGGCTGAGCGTAAACAGCAGCCAGGCGATTTGCCTCAACCGCCCATCCGGCCAAAAAGGTCTCGCCCTTGCTCTCACAGACATTGTGGAGCACACAGCAAGCAGCAATAACTACGGGGATATTCTTTTCGCTGATGTCCGAGCGAGTCAGTAAGCTCCGCCACCTCCCCTTAAGACGTCCGAAAGCACACTCCACCACCATTCTGCACTTGCTCAGCCGGTAGTTGAAGAGTTCCTTCTCACTGTCCAAGGCGCCTGTATAGGGCTTCATGAGCCAGGGCATTAGCGGGTAGGCTGGGTCCCCGAGGATCACTGTAGGCATCTGCACATCCCCAAACGTTATTTTGTGGTCCGGGAAGAAAGTTCCTGCCTGGAGTCGTCTAAACAGACCAGAGTTCCTGAACACACGCGCGTCATGAACCTTGCCCGCCCACCCAACGAAGATGTTGGTAAAACATCCCCTATGGTCCACCAGTGCTTGCAGCACCATTGAAAAGTAGCCCTTTCGGTTAATGTACTCGCTGGCCTGGTGGGCTGGTGCCAGGATAGGGATGTGAGTCCCATCTATAGCCCCACCGCAGTTTGGGAATCCCATCGCGGCGAAGCCATCTATGATGTCCTGGACGTTTCCGAGAGTCACTACCTTTGAGAGCAGTTGCTCAACGATTGCGTGGGCTACTTGCATCACAGCAACCCCCACGGTAGATTTGCCCACGCCAAAGTGGTTCGCTACTGACCGGTAGCTGTCTGGCGTTGCAAGTTTCCAGAGGGCTATGGCCACTCGCTTCTGCACACTCAGGGCTGCTCGCATCCGTGTGTCCTGGCGCTTCAGGGCAGGGGCCAGCAAGTCACAGAGTTCAAGGAAAGTGCCCTTACGCATCCTGAAGTTTCGCAGCCACTGTGATTCATCCCAGACCTGCAGCACTATGCGGTCCCACCAGTCCGTGCTGGTTTCCCGGGCCCAGAATCGCCGTTCCACACCATGAACTTGACCCATTGCCACCATGATCTCCACGGCGCGGCGTACCCTGCTTTGTGAGAGGTCTGCGCCACTCTGTGAATTCCTGTCCTCACCGCGCTGCCGGAGCCTCCTCGCCCGATTTCTCAGCAGCTGACTGTGGAAGAGGTGGACGATAAGGTGCGAGGAGTTGACAACGGCCATAAGTGCAGCGATGATCGCAGCGGGCTCCATGCTCGCAGTGCTGTGGCGTACGCGCTGTAACTGACAAGAGAAGGGCACAAACAGATTTCCCGCCGGCGCTTTCAGGGAGAGAGGGCGGGAGTGACGGTTCAATAATGACAGTTACCCAAAACCACCCTCGGCACATTTTTCCCCCCAGCAGGCATTGGGGGCTCTACCCAGCATTCCAATGGGCAGCGGGGAGTGCGGGAACTGTGGGATAGCTTCCCACAGTGCACCGCTTCCAAAGTCGACGCTGGCCCCGTGAATGTGGACTCAGAAATTCGAATTAGTGTATTTATTATGGATACACAAATTCGACTTCATAAGGTCGAATCCACAAATTCGAACTAAGTTGATTCGAAATAGTCTTGTAGTGTAGACAAGGCCTGAGTGAGGGAACCTAGTGACAGAGGATGTGGAGAAAGCTAGTGTACTCAATGCTTTTTTTGCCTCTGTCTTCACAGACAAGGTCAGCTCCCAGACAGCTGCACTCTGCAGCACGGTATGGGGAGGAGGTGACCAGTTCTCTGTGGAGAAAGAAGTAGTTCGGGACTATTTAGAAAAGCTGGACGAGCAAAAGTCCATGGGGCCGGATGCACTGCATCCGAGGGTGCTAAAGGAGTTGGCAGAAGAGATTTTAGAGCCATTGGCCATTATCTTTGAAAAATCATGGCGATCGGGGGAGGTCCCGGATGACTGGAAAAAAGCTAATGTAGTGCCCATCTTTAAAAAAGGGAAGAAGGAAGATCCAGGGAACTACAGGCCAGTCAGTCTCACCTCAGTCCCTGGAAAAATCATGGAACAGGTCCTCAAGGAATCAATTCTGAACCACTTAAAGAAGGGGAAAGTGATCAGGAACAGTCAGCATGGATTCACCAAGGGCAAATCATGCCTGACTAACCTAATTGCCTTCTATGATGAGATAACCGGCTCTGTGGATGAGGGGAAAGCAGTGGATGTGCTATTTCTGGACTTTAGCAAAGCTTTTGATACAGTCTCCCACAGTATTCTTGCCAGCAAGTTAAAGAAGTACGGGCTGGATGAATGGACGGTAAGGTGGATAGAAAACTGGCTAGATGGTCGGGCTCAACGGGTAGTGATCGATGGTTCCATGTCTAGTTGGCAGCCGGTATCAAGTGGAGTGCCCCAAGGGTTGGTGTTGGGGCCGGTTTTGTTCAATATCTTCATTAACGATCTGGAGGATGGTGTGGACTGCACCCTTAGTAAGTTTGCAGATGACACTAAACTGGGAGGAGTGGTTGATATGCTGGAGGGTAGGGCTAGGATACAGAGGTACCTAGACAAATTAGAGGATTGGGCCAAAAGAAATCTGATGAGGTTCAACAAGGACAAGTGCAGAGTCCTGCACTTAGGACGGAAGAATCCCATGCACTGCTACAGACTTGGGACCGAATGGCTGGGCAGCAGTTCTGCAGCAAAGGACCTAGGGGATACAATGGACGAAAAGCTGAATATGAGTCAACAGTGTGCCCTTGTTGCCAAGAAGGCTAATGGCATTTTGGGTTGTATAAGTAGGGGCATTTCCAGCAGATTGAGGGATGTGATCATTCCCCTCTACTCAGCACTGGTGAGGCCTCATTTGGAGTACTGTGTCCAGTTTTGGGCCCCACACTACAAGAAGGATGTGGATAAATTGGAGAGAGTCCAGCGGAGGGCAACAAAAATGATTAGGGGGCTGGAGCACATGACTTATGAGGAGAGGCTGAGGGAACTGGGATTGTTTAGCCTGCAGAAGAGAAGAATGAGGGGGGATTTGATAGCTGCTTTCAACTACCTGAAAGGGGGTTCCAAAGAGGATGGATCTAGACTGTTCTCAGTGGTAGAAGATGACAGAACAAGGAGTAATGGTCTCAAGTTGCAGAGGGGGAGGTTTAGGTTGGATATTAGGAAAACTTTTTCACTAGTAGGGTGGTGAAGACCTGGAATGGGTTACCTAGGGAGGTGGTGGAATCTCCTTCCTTAGAGGTTTTTAAGGTCAGGCTTGACAAAGCCCTGGCTGGGATGATTTAGTTGGGTTTGGTCCTGCTTTGAGCAGGGGGTTGGACTAGATGACCTCCTGAGGTCCCTTCCAACCCTGAGGTTCTATGATTCTATGACTAGAATTATTCTAAAGCAAGCCCGGTAACTCCACCTAGAGGATCTGTAGAAGATCCGACCCACGGTGGGCTGACTCAGCCTGGCATCATCCGGTGAGGAAGCTACCTGGGTCTAGGAGTGTGTGAACCCATCTTCCCTCCCCCTTCTTCTCTCTGTGTGCCTCTCCTGTGCGAGTGCCCTGTAGGGTGAGATCCTTAGTTTAAAAGCCGCTAGCGAACAGGGTGTTTTCCCTGTGTGGGATTGGAAAATGGGTGGGGGAACAGTCCAAGGATTCTCCCTCACCACCTAAGTGTACCCCAGCATATTACATGTACATACATTATGGTCCTAAAACCTGCAGGTATTTAGACAATTGGAATCTTTACACACATGAAAATCCATCTAAACAATGTCCACTAGAAGGTACCTTCAATCTAGATAAGATCATACATCTCAGAGGAGTTTTTAATCACCAAAAAAGCCTCTGACACACAGTGGGAGCAATTTGTCTATTGAGGAAAGGAACGGGTTAATTTGAAATTCAGCTTGGCCCAGAGATAGAGAAAGTTGCTCTGCGTTCAAGGTCAAGAATCAACGCAGACCATCCTAAGTACAAAGAAAAACTGCTTTCGGCCCCAGCTGGCTATGAAAAATATAGACAGAGGCAAACCAAAGGCAATACAAGTTACAGGACTGAGATTACATTTGCAAAGCTTAACTGTCCAGTGAGATCCAACAGTGTGACTTTGCGACCCTGGAGCCGGTGTGGCTTGGTGACACTGAAGAAGCCACAGGCAGCTGACCTGGACTGGAATCTCTGAAAGAGACGCTGCAGGAAATCCCAGGGTGTAAAATAACAGCCCTCCCAAGAGCAGAAGCATGTTGGAAATTCTGGACAAGCTGTATACAGGATAATCTCCCGTCCACCTCTCCTCCTTCACTGAACATTATATACAGACATGGCCAGTCTGGACGTATGTGTGTGAGTATGAAAGTGGCTTAGGGCTTGTGGCATTAATGTTTTTCCTGAGTGATGTGGGAGCGTTCCCAACACTCTCTGTTGTTGTTTTATTATTTTATTAATGAAGCTTTAAAATTCAGTCATATGGTGTGTTTTCTTTATCTTCCCCCAACAATCCTGCAGTGTCAGCCTGATCACCTGACACGAGGGATAGATTGGTAGCAGAAATTTGTCACAGTTTGGTGGGCAATTGAGAAGGGGGGAGCCCTGCAGAATTCACACCATCTATTTGTTTTGCCCTTGTTATTTTATGTTTGCTTTGCTTGGTACTGTTGGTGTTATATGTTGAGGATTGCATGATTAAAGGTGTGCCCACTCTCAGCTGCAGTAAGTCTGAGAACTGGAGAGGGGTTTAGCATTCCTCTCTCCACCCCGGTTGACCGGGAAGGGTAGCAGGACTGGGCAATAGAGAAGTTGGAGAAAAGGGAAGAGATGTGTACTTGATAACTAGAATTGAGCAATTAAGAGCATAGATCATGAACCAGGCAGCAACTCAAACCTACGCCAATGGCAAGTTGCAGGCCTTGAGGCAGGACTTCCAGGTAGAAAAGGAAGCACTGGCTAAGCAAGTACCGGTCCTTCAGGGACTTGTCAAAATTTAACCATTTGTGCTCAGCATACGCCATAAACAGCTGTGTGTTTGCCACAAGAGGAAATTGAATAGTTAAATGCCAATTGGCTGTGCATTCTGTCCAGGTGGCAAGCCTCACCAAGGAGGACTTGGGTAACCTTGTGAGTAAGAATGTTTAAGGGAAGAGACCAGGAAGGGTGGGGGCTAGTTGAGAAGCCCACCCTCCTAGCTAAACTGGTAGTGGAACAAGCACATGGGAGGGACGGTTCAGCGAGAAAAGCAGGATCGGGCCCAAGCAGTCAGGCAACAGATAGAGTGATTAGAAACCAGGTTGGAAATTTTGAGGGCATAGTGGAAGGAAGAAGTAAGTAAGTATAAGCATGAGGATTTCAAATACCCAGGACAATACTTGAAATGGTGGTTTGAGTTGATAAAAAGTAGCCATTGGGAGACAAGCAAGTGATTTAAGGAAAGAGTGAGAAGTTAACTCTGTAGTTGCTGGAGGGAACAGCAGTTGAACTTTGTAAAAATGCTAAAGGGGAAAGTTCTTGGTGTCTATGAAATGTTTTGTAAATAAATCCAGGCAAGAAATTATTTGATTGCAATCATTTGGCTATGAACAATTTAGATGAATTAGCTAAATAAATGTATACAGTGCTATGTAATTAAAACCCTGTTAGGCTCTAAGGGGCTACAATAAGTAGTGTTTTCTTTCAGATCATTGTGTGTTTGAAAGCAGAAGTTAGAAGTAAAAAGCCATCAAAATTCTGGTAAAGTTAATTATGTTCCTTTTAAAGTAAGAATCTTTAAGCTGTGGATAGCTTTGGCTCCAGAAGCAAGCCAGAAAGCATCTGTATTAATGCAAATTATCTAACTGATAAGGTAGAAGCCACTGAAACCTGGAGTGTCTATGAAACAAATACAAGAAAATATGGGGTAATTCCTCTATTTTGCCTGAAATCAACAAGGGTATTTGTATCTTTTAAGCAATGACTGACTGCCCAGAAGGGGTAGACCTCCGTTCTTTTTGTCTTTCAGATAATCAGAGAAAACTGATGCCAGCTGAACAGCATTCAACGTACAATGCATTTACTGGCACAATAGGAATTATGTTCTGTGTTCTATGTCCTGTCTTGTGGGGTTTGTCTCATGGCCAGAATTGTTGTGTTTAGTATTTTCATCTGATAGTCTAGTTTAAAATCAAACAGAAGGGTTAAATCAAAATGCAGATACTTGTTTTATTCAACTTGAAATACAAAGTGTTTGGATAAATCAGGAAAATGTGATATACTAAAGTCTAATACATTTGCTTAAATAAGAAAAAGAAACTTCATTGGCCAGACCTTTTAATAAAGTTATTTTACTGGAAAAATTGTTGTTAAATTTGCATACCAACAGTCTTTGGAAGCAAGGACATGAAAAGTTAACCCACTCCCCATATTGCACATGGGATCCTTCTGGCTACCTCAGATTTCTAGCCAGAGGGCTGGGGAGGTGTCACGGAGTGTGGGGGAGTCAGGGCCCTGCACCCCCGGGCTCCCTGCGATTCACCAGGACTCTCAGGGTACGTCTACACTTACCTGCCAGTTCGACGCGGAGAGTTCGACTTTTTGGAGTTTGAACTATCGCGTCTGATCTAGACGCGATAGTTCGAACTCCGGAAGCACCGCGGTCGACTCCGGTACTCCACCTCGGCAGAAGGAGTTGGCGGAGTCGACGGGGGAGCCGCGGAGTTCGACCCCGCCGCGTCTGGACGGGTGAGTTGTTCGAATTAGGGTACTTCGAATTCAGCTACGCTATTCACGTAGCTGAATTTGCGTACCCTAATTCGAACCCCCTTCTTAGTGTAGACCAGGCCTTAGTCAGCCAGTAAAGCAGAAGGTTTATTTAGACGACAGGAACACAGTCCAACTCAGATCTTGCAGGCACAGATAACAGGATCCCCCCTGTTAGGTCCATCTTGGGGCCCCAGGAGCCCCACAGCCCCCATTGGGGATCAGAGCCCTGTCTCTGCTTCCCTTCTTTCCCCAGCCAGCTCCAGTCTGCCCAACCCCCTCCGGCCCCTCCTCTCTGCTCAGCTTCTTTCCCGGGCCAGGTCACCTGACCCCTTTTGTCTCCAACATCTTCAGTTGCACCTTTGCAGGGGAGGTGCCCAGGCCATCAGTTGCTAGGAGACAGAGTGTCAGGCATTCGGTTGCACTGGCCTTTTGCTTTGCTAGATACTTAAGATCTGCACCCAGCATTCCCAGCCCCCCAGTACGAACAGTCCCACTTCGTCACACCTCTCCCCCCTTCGAGACCGAACTGAGCGGGGTCACTCCAGCCAGTGACTGGGGAAGTTCAAACCCACCTACATTGCCACAGAGGCCCCAGGGCCCCCCCAGTTATGGGGGGAGAGTTACCCCAGGCCATTCCAGTTTCCTGCCCCGCTTTAGGTCGGGGGGACTCGAGGGCGCTCACAGTCTGCAGCTGGGACGGCTTATGCAGCTCGTGCCCTTTCCCCACCCCAGTACCCCTGGGGTTCAAGCTGGGCTGGGGGCTTCTCCCCACGTTCCAGGCTGAGGGGCTGTGATTCGGGCTCTCTTGGTTCAGAGCCCCCCTTTTGACCCTGGTCCCCCTCTGGAAAGTCTCCTCTGTGCTGGGCAAGGGTCCTACAGCCATTTTCCCCCTGTCCCGGGCCTTCCCCCCCTCTGGCAGGGGTCACAGGAGCGGCAGTGCTGCCGGACATGGGTAAAGACCCCAGGCCAGTAAAAGTTCCGTAGCAGCCACTGCTGGGTACGCCAGGCTCCCTGGTGCCCTGCGAGGGGGATGTCCTGGGCCCGGCACAGCAGCTGGCGGCGATACTTCTGGGGAACCACCAGCTACCTCCTGATCCCCCTTGACTCCATTTTCCCTGGGGGAGCCCATTCTCGGTACAGGAACCCCTTCTCCCACAGGAACCTTTTCCGGCAACCTCCCCCCATGGTCTGTCCCCCACCGAGGTCGGCCAGGTCCCTTATCTTCCGCAAGGAGGGATCTTTCTGCACCTCGGCCTGGAACTCAGCAGCTGGGACAGGGATGGGAACCTGCTCTCTTTCACCGGCTGGGTCTGCGGCCGCAGCCCCTCCGGGCCGTGTCCCGGGGCGTTCCCTCCCCACCAGGTTAGGGTCCTGCGCCTCGGGCCGAGTACCCTCCCCGTTGTCAGAGTGCAGTGCCCTGCGCCGACTCTGACTACGGGTCAAGACCAGGGCACCCCGGGCGTTGCTTGGCCAGTCCTCGAGGTCCCCCCCCATTAGCACCTCTGTGGGCAAATGGGGGCGTACCCCCACGTCCTTGGGGCCCTCCTTGGCCCCCCACTTCAGGTGTACCCTCATCATGGGCACCTTGAATGAGGTCCCATTCACACCTCTCAGGGTCAGGAAGGTGTTGGGCACCATCCGATCTGGGCCCACCACCCCGGGCCGGGCCAGTGTCACCTCTGCGACCGTGTCCCAGTACCCAGTGACCTCCCTCCCATCTACCTCCAGGGGAACAAGGCACTCTTTCCGGAGGGGTAGCCCCGTGCCCACCCTGTAAACCCAAAACTCAGGGCCGGGAGCATCCAGCCCCTCGGAGGGGCCGACCCGGCGCCCCCCTCCCTCCTTTGCAGGTGGTACGCGGCCAGCCCCCCTTTCCTGCGAACGCTGCCCCTCATCCGGCTGGGTGTCTACCAAGTTGACCCGGTGTGGGGTTGGTCTGCTCAGTTTGTCCCGGAGCTTGGGGCACTGGGCCCGTATGTGGCCTCGTTGGCTACAGTGATAGCAGCCCATGTCTCGTGGGTCCCCTCGAGTGGGACGGCTGGACCTGACGCCGGATGTTTCCCTTTGGTGGGGGCTCTCCCTCGGCCCCTTCCAGGAGGTCCCATGGTGACTCTCTCTCTGCGTTGAGGCAGACCTGCTCCTTCGAGACGCCTTCCTATTATCCCCTGCCCGAATGTCCATGTATTGGTCGGCCAGCTGGCCTGCGTGCTGCGGGTTCTCCGGCTTCTGGTCCATCAACCACAGCCTCAGGTCAGACGGGCACTGCTCATACAGGTGCTCCAGTATGAATAGGTCAAGCAGGTCCTCTTTAGTTTGGGCCCCAGCTGTCCACTTGCGGGCATATCCCTGCGCCCGGTTGACCAGTTGTAGGTATGTGACCTCCCGGGTCTTATGTTGACTCCGGAACCTCTTCCGGTACATCTCTGGGGTCAGCCCAAACTCGTGGAGCAGGGCCTCTTTGAACAGGTTGTAGTCCCCTGCCTCCGCCCCTTTCATTCGGCTGTACACCTCCACGGCGGTGGAGTCCAGTAAGGGGGTGAGAAACGGGATCCTGTCTGCAGGGTCAACCCGGTGCAGCTCGCAGGCATTCTCAAAGGCCGTCAGGAAGGTGTCTATGTCCTCCCCCTCCTTACGCCAGGCCAGGAAGCTCTTATCAAAGCTCTTTGTAGGCTTGGGTCCCCCCTCGCTCACCGCAGCCGGGGCCTTACTGTTGTTCAGCTGGGCCAGTTCCAGCTCATGTTTACGCTGCTTCTCCTTCTCCCTCTCCTCGTGTTTACGCTGGTTCTCCTTCTCCTCCAGCTCACGCTGGCTTTGTCTCTCCTCACGTTCCCTCTGTCTCTCCTCATGTTCCCTCTGTTTCTCTCGATCCTCCAGCTCTCTCAGTTTTATCTCTCTCTCCCAGTCCAGCCGCCTGCACTCCACGGAGGCCGAGCGTCGCCGGGACGATCCCCTGCTGGGGGGTGGGCTTCGCTGGGCCGACCCCCTGCTGGCTGGGGGGGTCACGGTGCCCTCGGTGGTCGCTGGGCTCCTCCTCCCCCTCCCCCTAGGCCTAGGGGTGGGAGGTCTTGGGAAGCCCTCAGCAGCCGGCTGCCCACTCCCAGCGGGGACAGACATGGTGCCTGCGCTGCATCTGCCCGGCTGCTTCCCTCAGACACAGGGATCGGTGCATTCACGTGATCTTCGTCCTCCAGCCGGGCAATCAGCTGGTCCTTGGTGAGCTTCCCACTGTGCAGCCCTCTCCGCTTGCACAGCTCCACCAGGTCGCACTTGCGCTGCTTGGCATACATTTTCCTGCTGGCCGCTCGCAGGCCGGGGTGCTCGCCGCTCCCCACGGGCTCCAGGGGACCCCTAGTGTGCCAGTCCCCGAGGTCACCACCTCTCTGCCAGGGTCGAGCTGCAGACTCCTCCGCCCCTGGGACCGCTCGCTGCGATCCCCCGGGGGACCCTGTTACTGCAAAGTCCTTCTCTCTGGTCCCACTCTCCCAGGGGTTAATCACCTCTTTGTTTTACTGCTCCCCAGTCACTTACTGCAGGAAGCGCCGTCCACAGGGTGCAGTAGATCCCACCTCTGCCACCAGTTGTCACGGAGTGTGGGGGAGTCAGGGCCCTGCACCCCCGGGCTCCCTGCGATTCACCAGGACTCTCAGTCAGCCAGTAAAGCAGAAGGTTTATTTAGACGACAGGAACACAGTCCAACACAGATCTTGCAGGCACAGATAACAGGATCCCCCGTTAGGTCCATCTTGGGGCCCCAGGAGCCCCACAGCCCCCATTGGGGATCAGAGCCCTGTCTCTGCTTCCCTTCTTTCCCCAGCCAGCTCCAGTCTGTCCAACCCCCTCCGGCCCCTCCTCTCTGCTCAGCTTCTTTCCCGGGCCAGGAGGTCACCTGACCCCTTTTTTCTCCAACACCTTTAGTTGCACCTTTGCAGGGGAGGTGCCCAGGCCATCAGTTGCTAGGAGACAGAGTGTCAGGCATTCAGTTGCACTGGCCTTTTGCTTTGGTAGATACTTAAGATCTGCACCCAGCATTCCCAGCCCCCAGTACGAACAGTCCCACTTCATCACAGGAGGGTGGGAAGCTATTGGACACCAGAGGTTGTACTGAGTGGACTCCTCAAAAGTGGGTGTGCTTGTCCTGGCTTGTTGCTCCAAAGCTCTGTAATAAAGTTATTTTACTGGAAGGGTATATGTGGCATACATTGAATAATAAGACTAATGTACTGTATAATGGCAATGTTTATGTGTTCATTGTTGGGATAAAGTGTATGAGTGAAAAGTGGAAGTTTTCTTTATAGGTTAAAAGAAGCCAAGAAGGGAAAAGAACAGACCGAATTAACTGGAAAAAAAATAACTAGCAAGCTCAGTCCAAAGATAAGACATTGGCCCCATGCAAGGACACTGCTCACAGCTAAGACTTAGCTGACAACCAAGAAAAGGGGGGGCTTGAATGTGCCCAAGCAGCTATGAGATGTGCAAAACACTGCCAGGCATTAATGAAATGTGTTAGGTTTCTTTTCTCACAGGTAAAGAAGCGCTGCCCAAAGACCCTAGCAGCCCTGCCACTCCTTAGAACCAGGAGACTGGATCTATGTAAAGGTCCATCAGCGAAAGACTGCTCTGTCTCCATGCTGGAAAGGCCCTTTCCAAGTCCTGTTAACCACCAACACTGTCATGAAGTGCCAAGGACTGACTGCCTAGACCCACGCTTCTCACTGCAAAAAGACCCCTCCACCTTGGGAGGATTTCCTACTGATGATTGGCCTATTTCTCCTTCTAGCTCTGCTATGCCTTCTGGACAGCAGGGAAAAAGGACAAGGTGAAGTGCTAGTAACCTCTCCCTTGTCCACTGACAGACCTACTGTGCCTTTTGGATTTTTCTAGAAGATGCAAAACCATTACAGGGTGATGTGCTGGTAACCTCTCCCCTGTAGGATGCTGAACCACGATTGCTTCAGGAAAGAAGAAGGAACACTCGCTCCACTGAAATTGCCAAAGTCCAGGAATTCCTGATTACAAAAGACATTAAGAACTGACCCTGGTGAAGAAACAAAGAATTATACACTGGCAGGAAGAAATTTGTGGGACCCATGCTTGGGAATGTGGTATTGATTGGATGTTGGGGTTTATTCTACAGGCTGTGCCCTGTGTTTTGGATAAATCCTTCAGCATGTATTGCCCTCCCTAATTGGATTTTAAATGACAAGTACCAAAGGCACCTTGTTGCCACTGCCCCCGCCATCTCCTCCATTACACTATTATCCCTGTAATACATCCAAATACAGACAATGCCATATATTTGGTAAAACCAATGGCCAAGGCCTTCACACTTTAGTGATTTATTTAAAGATTGTTTGGAAAAAGGGGTTGTTTTTTTTTTTTAAAGTTCAGGATATCCCACATAAGCAAACAATTGAGTGGAACAAGAATGGATCAGTGGAAATAGAAATCTATGATATCACTTCAAATGAACCCTAAGAATCTGTAATTGAAATTGACGGGTTCCATAGTGAAGTAGATATGATGGCTGTTCCTGGAGTTTGCAATGTGTTAGACGAAAGAGGCCCTTATTGTTATTTGGTCACCCAATTAGTGAATAATTAAACGAATACCCAAAGAGTTTGTTCTGCCACCGGAAATTTTACCTGTATTGAAATTATTCCAGTAATTAATAATGTAACCTGTACCTTATTGCAATACACCCTCCCCCCCCCAAGCTATTAATGTTAATGCCTCTTGAAAGTACCTGAGAAAGTTAAATAACAGATGTGGTATATTACTATTCCAAAGAGAGATGTATTAGGATATTGATGGACTGTGATTAATACAACACTAGGGACTGTCAAATTTACATTGCCCTTATCCAGTTTTCAGATCACCTCTACATACCCAAATTGCTCACAGGGAGCTGCCCTTAGATTAGCACAACAGAGGGCCTGGGTTATTTCCTCTAGAAGAAGAGGGACTTGACTGGATCCTTATGGGATGGGGCCAATAGTGCAGCAGCCATTTGGAATATTTTTAAGAGCCAAGAACATGATGAGAAATTCGGGCAACTAGAAAAGGCCACTAGCCTTGTTTCTGGAGCTCAGCTAACCCAAGTACAGGCTGGAGTGGGTGAGTTGCATGTTATTTCCGCCCTTAGTTCAATGACCCAGAAGTTGCTAACAGAGATGGTATTGAATATCACTGAGGCTGGGAAGGCATTGTAGTGGGATCTAGGATGTTCAGAAATTCAAGATTTCCTGAATGACCAGCTGATGGCCATTCGGAATGATCTTGAGCACCAGGCATGGCCCACTGCCCTTACAGACACTTCAGGAGTACCATCTGATCTGTGGCCATGGAGACATACTTGGCGTTTTTCAGGATGGAGTTTTATATACTCACAGTGCTCCTCCCAAGCATATGGGCCAGTAGGAGGGGTGTGTGCTCCCACATACCGAATCCTGCTGGGTCCATAGGGAGGATGCATGTGGGATTGGGTGATTCACTGAGATATCTGGGAGATTAGACCACCTGGTATGCCTAACTGATTTATAGTCAGTGCCCCTAGAATAACACCTGACATTTTGGATGGGGTTAGGAAGTCAATGGATATTTTGGCCATTAGAACCCCCACGGCTTCAGTGTATATATAAACTGAAGCCAGGGGAAGTTGTCACTGTTCATGATTAACGTTTGCTGGGAGGGTAGGGGACAAGGAACTACCCTGACAGGACCAGGGGTGGCTCCAGGCCCCAGCACGCCAAGCACGTGCTTGGGGCGGCATGCGCGGGGGCGCTCTGCCGGTCGCCGGGAGGGCGGCAGGTGGCTCCGGTGGACCTCCCGCAGGCGTCCCTGCAGAGGGTCCGCTGGTCTCGCGGCTTCAGTGGAGCATCCACAGGCACGACTGCGGGAGGTCCACCGGAGCCGCGGGACTGGCGTGCCGCTGTGCTTGGGGCGGCGAAATGGCTAGAGCCGCCCCTGGACAGGACACCTAATTTTTCAAGCTAATGATAGCTGTGTGTATGTTAAAACCACCACATTGCAAGATATACATTTTAATCTCACTACTGCTGCAGGCAATCATATTATTTACTGGCCTGCAGATAGAATTTTACAAGTAGCCCTTAGGTTCCAGATACCTTTTAAATGGACTAGAGTAGTGCTTGATTGATTTCAAGATTTGCTCTCGTTACCAGAGGTTTAAAGACTCTCTGAAGTACAAGGGCAAATTCACATGCTTCAAAATATATATCAAGTTGAAAAGAATGCATTTCATACAACTTATAGAATGTCTGCTTTATGTACTAAGTATGATGTATTGTGCTTTGTGACTAAAATTGTACAACAACCCCATCATACTATTGCCATGGGAATGTTATTGCTTGTATTGTTGTTATTTAGTTTAGGATTATGTTGTTGTTGTTGTAAAGGATGTGATAATAATACCTTTCATGTCCAGGCTAATCATGCATTGTCATTACATCCAATTAAAACCCCTAAGGTTGAAACATCTGAGGTAGAATCTGAAATCCATGGCTTAATGCAAATGGAGGTTTAAAAATGTTAGTTGTACTAGAAGTACAAAAGATGGGGGGTTGTGGAAGTAGAGCAAGAGTCAGGCTAGCTGTAATCCTAATAACACGAGATTTGTAGAAGCGAGGATTGTGTGAGGCGAGTGGGAAAGAACTGTGTGAGAAGTTGTTGTGACCTTGTGTCAATAATGAGGAATGTAGACTGGCGTCTAAATAAAAGTGAGAAAATAAGATATCAAGATGACCTATGTATAACCAAAATGCAGCTGTTGCTTATTATTGTCTGTAACAAAAGGTATAAATGCTGCTGGAATTGTTTACCTGTAGAGAGACCTGCCTAGGAGGGGGAAACCCTGTGTCCTAGCGCACTCTCTCCCTCTATGCAATTGCTTGAGAAATAAAGTATCTGACTTTGCTGCATCCAACCAAAAAGCAAGAACTAAGTTTTTCTCCGACAGCAGGAACCCTACATGACAAGAGAGGATTAAAGCAACACAGGTCCTCCCCGTAGGACTTGTCTATGGAATGAGTGAATCAGAAACAGCTAGACAGCCTTTGATGAACTCCATGTATGAACACTCATGTGCTGGAATAACAGAATGTGTTCCTGCTTAGTTTATCCCACATGGGGAGTTGATCAGGAATAGATATTGCACTTTAAATTCCCACCTTACCTTAATCCAAGTCAGCTTTCAAGTGGAGACGAGATCTGAGCTGCTTAACTTAGTCCAAGACCCCAATTTTAGAGTTGGAGGGGGGCAGTCTGTTTCCCTATAATCCCTGTGTCTCTCTCTTCTCCTGCCAGCTGAGGCAGATCTTTTACCCCTCTCCAAGTTCCTTTGTCTGTCCCAGGCATCCCGAACCCAGTCAATCCAGGAAGGGTGTGGATAGACTTCCCAGCAGTTGTTCTTTGCATTGTCTTTTAACCATTGGTAAATGGGGTGAGGGGCTCTCTCCAGCTCAGTATTTACCTGTTGGGATGGGACATAGAGCAGATTGCAACTGTCAAATACTTGGGCAGCATTATGGCCAGTGCTGAAGGATTCTCAAAAGATGTGACCGTTCATACAACAGCAGCTACTTCCATGTTACTGCAGGCCCTTTGGCAGCCTCTTTGGAGACCCCAGGACATCAAGCTTGCTATGTAGCTGCAGATCTATAGAACCACAGCAGTGAAACATGGGCGCTGAGGAAGACTGAAGAGCAGCAGAAGGATTATTTAATTTTCATTGTCTCCATCAACTGCTCCATAGCAGCAGGTCAAGATCAGCAATGAGATTCATAACTGAACCCAAGCAACTGCCTCCATCAGCACAGGTTTCTCTTTCCTGGTGCAGACACATTCTTAGGATGGAGAATGAGCGAATTACGAAGTGTGTTTACCCAGGAGTGCTGCTACCTTGCCAGCGATCACCATAAACCCAAGATCTTAAGGACCTAGCTAGAGATCAATCTGGGTGGCACATGATCTGTGAGGCCACGTCCCTGGGGATTTGCCGGGGTGATGATGTGGGGGCTCTATGAGGTGTTTGTTTCTCTTGGAATGAACCACCTTTGTAATCACAGCAAGTAACACACAATTGAACGAGCAGAGGAACGTATAATATTCATAAAATACAGACATCTTCCCAGGGAGGCCACAGCACCAAAGAAATCTCCCCTCCTATTTCTGTCCCACAATTGCTTTGCAAGCCATGCTACGTCCCTAGCAAATTGGTGGCAGAGAATTTCATTAAGGATGATCAGAAATCAGTTCACCCTGTGGCACTCTCCTCAGCCCCCTCTGGCACCCTTCCTCCCTGGCTCCCTCCTTTCCATGATCTTTAATCTGACCCACCCCCACTCCTGCCTCTCCCTGTCAGGTGCCTGTAACTGGATCTCAGCCTGGCAAGGGCTCCAGAGAGCCAGCCACATGATACTGTGGGGCTGCTGGCAAGAGCAGCTGGTGTCCTCAGGAATCCACTGAGTAGGACAGTTCTAAGCAAAGCTGATCCTGCTGCCTGTGGGGGGGTGGGGGGTCTGCTCCTCCCTCTTCTCTTTAATCCTTCCCCTGGCGTATGTGGGGCAAGTTTCCCAGGGAAGCTGGGGGACCTGCCCTCCTTTTAGGATATTAGCAATCTGTCCAGAGGATATGCTGTAAATCAGCTTGTAAAAGAGAAGATCTAGGACCTGTGTTGGGGTGGGTCAAGTGAGATCAGAATTAGGAGTATGCTCATACCACTCACGCACTCTGTGTTATGACACTAACTGGCCCAGCCTCATTCTTCAGGGCTATACTTGAGATGTTTTCAGCAGATGCCACCATTACACACTCTTCAGTATGCTAGCAAGTTCTGACTCTTGGGAAAATATACTGGGTGGTTGGTTGTTTTGGGTTCTGCAATGTTCTGGTAGGCAGTGATCCTGGGGGTGAGGGAGCTGGCTGAGCAGTGGGAAAGTTTGCTGTCTGCCTTGGGCTTTCACTGGAGTTAATTTCTGAAGGCAGAGTTGATCCTTGTGAACCAGGCACTGGGGTTGGGCTGAGCCACATGGAAGCACAGATTGCCCTGTGTGCTGTTTGACCACCTCTGTTTCAGGACTTGTGTATGTAAATAAAGTGAGTTACCTTAGACTATCCATACTCCACATCACTGATGTCTCTTCTGCTGGGAAGATGATCTGCAAGGTCTCAGAGGTCAGCTGCCCCCAGCAAAAGGGCTATGCTGGTGCCAGGACTAGGTCACTGATGTCAGAAGGGGCAGAAATACCATACAAAAACACTGTAGTCCTTTAGAGGAGGATTTGTGGCTGGGACAGAGCAGGATATGTTAGGGTTGGAACTAGCATGAGCACTGACTGGCAGGGGAGAGCATCCAGTGCTGAGCCCCCACCCTACTCCCTGCAGCACAGTACGTGTGCACCTCCCACCCCACGCACTGGGGAATTGGGGTCAGCGCAGACTGCTGGGGACAGCACCCCGTACTGAGCCACCAGCATGCTTCCTGCAGCACAGCACCCCCCCCCCCCAGCACCATGCTGCTTCAGCAGCAGAAGGGGAAAAAATGAGAGGGGATCCATCACCCATAGTCAGAGCTCAGTCTCCTCTGCCTCTCAACATGCGGGGTTAGGGAGGCTCTGTGTCCTGCAGCTCCAAGGCCTTGGTCCTGTCATTAGGAGTGTCACCGGCAGGCTCAGCAGCAGCCCCATGAAACCTGCTCTGCGTTGGGCTGGGCACTGCAGGATGCTGCTGAAGCAGGGACATGAGACCATGCTAGCTCTGGATGCACAGCCGCCTCTCCCTAGGGGCTGCCTCTGTCCAGTGCTAGAGGCAACATCCTGCTTGCCCCTTTGGGCCACTGCTCTGCAGGGGAGGGGGGGTACCCTCAAGGAGTTGGGCATTCCTCAAAACTGGGCATGGGGTAGCTCCCTGTTCCTGTCGCCATCCTGCTGGCATGTGAGGGGTGGTCTTAAAGCAGCAGGCTCCCCCACATCTTTCCCCAGCTGCTGGCGGGACTTGGGGATGCCCCTCCAAATGACATGGTCTAGGTAGCCTGCCCTTAACACTTGCCATGGCTGGAGGCAGGTGCAGGGGCGTCCAGGCTGGGTGGGGGGGAGCCCCAGGGCAGCAATGATGCAGGGAGGGATTAGGTGAGTTTGGGATTCCTGCCCCCCTCCCTGCCCTCACATACCCACACCTCCACTTCCATCCTGCTTGCGGGGGGTCCCAAGTTGAACTGAGGGTGTTGCAGGCCCCATGCCCAGGGGGATGCCCCTGGGAAGTGAAGGAAATTCTAGGGAAACCTAGCAATGCCTGGGTATGGAGGTGAAGCTGGCATGGAATTCTGGAATTCTGCCAACAACTGGTGAAGGCCAATGAGAGGTGGGTGGTGCTGCTTGCTGGCCTGAGCTGGCCTCCTGGCGGGGGGCAAACGGAAGTGTGAGGATTGGAAGCCACACAGGCACTGGGGAGACAGGCACCAGAGCTGACAGCAGCTCCTCATGCAGGGATCTGTGCCAGGGCCCCTGCTTGGCAGGGTCTTGAGAGATGAGCCCAGTTCTCCACTGCAGAGCTTTGCACTGTCCCCCATCAGAGCCAGGATATTGGTCTGGATGGATCCAAGGGTCTGATCTGGGGTTGGGGGGGGCGGGGGCAGATATACAGGGCTGGCTGGGCCCATGGGTCTGATCTGTGGCAGTAATTCCTTCACTCCAAACTGGTCAGAACCCCAGCATTTTAGGCAGCCGAGTCTGAATCCCAGGGCCCTGGCTCAGGCCCCTTTAGGTAATAGCTGGGGAGGGTGCTGGATGGGCTGATGCTCCCTTAACCCCACATGCTGTTTGTGCCAGAAGTGCCAGGGTCTTGGCCTCCGAAGAGGCACTAGGCAAGTCTGGGGGCAGGGAAGGAGCCTGGTGAGGGATCCCAAGGCACAAGGTGACTTGACCATTGTTCAGAATGGAGCTGGGGCCAACTGGGGCACCCCAGGCTGCCCTGCCCTCCATTCTGGAGTGGGCTCCAAGAAGTTTGCTGAGCCGGGAGGGGAAGCCCAGGAGGTGGACGGGCACTATGGGCTCTGTCCAACCACAGCAGCTGCTGGAAAAGACAGGGTCACAGAGAAGACAGGAAAGTGACCCCTTGGCAGAACGGGCCTGGAGAAGGCTGGCCACCACCACCATCATCTTCTCTGCTGTGGCGCCTCCAGTTGAGACCCAGGAGGGGAAGGATGGAGGGAGCTGGGGCCCAGGTAGCCCCAGGGGAATGGTGCTGTGGCTCCCATGGTGCAGGAGGAGTTGCTTGGATGGACCCTGCAGACAGGAGAGGCAAAGGGAGGTAGCTGGCGGTGCCTCCTCATTTCTCTGCAGGCCACTGGCTCCCTCCACATCCTGTTCTTCCTTGGCTGCTGGATCTTCTTCCAACCCTGCTGCAGCTCAGGGTGCCAATAATGCCTCAAGGACCCACATATTTGCACATGGCATTTTATTGGGGAGGGACTACTTTGTCCATCTGCTGCCGGTTACAGAGGCGGCAGAAGGACACATAGGTGGGGAGTGTCACGAGGAACTCCAGCCCATGCTGACAGGGGGACGGGCTTGCTAATGCCCCCGTCCTTGGGTACCTTGGCATGGTATGCCATGGCTACAAGCACCATGGTGATGTCACTTCCCATCTCCCACCCACCTCCCTCTGCCCTGGTTCAGGCCCTCTGCCCCTTTAAGACATCACAATTTCCAGATGCTCCTCCCCTCACCAATGATGTCATCATTCCCAATGATCTCACAATCTCTTGCTGTGACAGCAATAACACCAGTCAGGGAGGAAGCAGCAGGAATCCATGGGCTCTTAAAGAGGAAGAGAACCTGACTAAGCTTCCTTTAGACCTGAGTCTTGCTTCCTTCTGCTTTTGCTAGTTTGTTATTGTAGGGTCACGGGAGCTGCACAGGCTGGTTTGTTATTACAGAAGTCTCTCTAGGTGCCATGCACTGGTTTGTTATTGGAGAGTCACTCATGGACACTAGGGCTATGCATGCTGGTATGTTAATATTGTAGGGTCTCTCATGGCGCTGCACGCTGGTTTGCTTCTATAGGATAATTTAAGGATGCTAGGAGCTGTGCTTTCTGGTTTGATATTATTGTAGGGAGACTCAGGGATGCCAGGGCAGTTATTGAAGGGTCACTCGGGCTGCTATGCACTGGTTTGTTATTGTAGGGTCACTCGGGGATACTAAGACTATGTGCACTCGTTTGTTATTATTGTAGGGTCTCTCAGGGCACTGGGTCACTTATGACAGGGTCACTTATGGATGCTAAGGGCAATGCACACTGGTTATTATAGGGTCACTTAGAGGCACTGGGGCTCCACACGCTGGTCTATTATTGTAGGGTCACTCAGAGGCACGGGGGCTCAATGCTCGGGTCTGTTATTGTAGGGGCACTGGGACTCCAAATGCTGGTTTGTTATTGTAGGGGCACTGGGGCTCCACATGCTGGTTTGTTATTGTAGGGTCACTCAGAGGCACTGGGGCTCCACATGCTGGTTTGTTATCATAGGGGCACGGGGGCTCCACGCTCTGGTTTGTTATTATAGGGGCACTGGGGCGCCACATGCTGGTTTGTTATTGTAGGGTCACTCAGAGGCACTGGGGCGCCACACGCTGGTTTGTTATTGTAGGGTCACTCAGAAGCACTGGGGCTGTATATCCACAGCCCTCAAAACTGCTGGGGGGTTGGGCCTGCTTTGTTAGTGTAAGGTCTTTGTCCTTCCCGGGGGCCAGGCCTGCTAGTTAGTTAGCATAGGGCTGCTCTGGAGCCCTGTTATTGCTTGTTAGCATGGCTAGGGTTCCATTATCAATGCAGGCTCTTCCCGTGCTGGGGCTGCAGGCTCAAGGGGGTGAGTTCAGTGTCTCAGGTTCAGTGGGTTTGTAGGTTTCCTAATGAGGAGTTTGCATAGGGTATGTGTTATCGCAGGGTCCGTGCTAGGACTTGGCCCACAATTGTTTGTTATTGTAGGGTTGCTGACAAGCATGGGAGGGGTTGCATGCGGTGGTTTGTTGTTAGCTGGTGGGTTGCTGATGAGCTCGTGGGCAGGTTGCATATGGTGGTTTGCTATCAGTAGGGTTGAGTACCAGAGGGGTTGTTTACAGGGGCTTGTTATTGTAGGGTTGCTGGCAAGGGGGGGTGGGGTGTACAGTGGTTTGTTATCGTAGGGTTGCTGACAAGCACGGTGAGGAGGTAGCATACAGTGATTTGCTAAGGTAGGGTGACTGAGGAGCATGAGGGGGGAGCAGGGAACATGCTTACAGTTGTTAGTTACTGGAGGGCCTTGTAGCCTTAAGTCTCCACTCCTGGAGGCTCCAGACCCTCAGTCCTTCCCCTCCCCCCATGGCTGAACAGACACTCCAGAACTGAGCTCGTGCCCAGGAGACTGGGGTCCGTGACATACAGCCCTTCCCGGAGCTGGTGGCCTTGGTTGCGGGAGTCAACTGGAGGATCTCATTAGGGAAGAAGAGGGCAGGGAGGAGTCTGCAGAGGGGGTGGGGGACCCCTCCAGGGATGGGACAGGTCAGCTGAGGGAGGGAAACTAGAGGATCAGGACAGGGCAGCTGGGGCAGGGGGGAGCTGGAGGAGCCCCAGAGGGAGCAGAACAGATGCCATACTGGTGCAATCCCATGTCACACACACATAGGTGGGCGTGGCTCTTACCAGAGATGACACCAGGGGCCCCCTCCTGGGGGGGAAAAGGGGCAGCTGTGGGTAAAAAAAAAAAACACACACACAACACTGGGATACAGAGGAGCCACGTAATGCAAGCACCGGTGCCCCGGCTGGTGGGGACACACCAGGGAGGGGGAGGCCAGGGGGCTCCTCCAGGACCGGCTCTGAGCCCAGCAGGCCCTAGGGAGAATGGGGGGGGAACAGGACAGAGGCAGTGGTGGCCCCCTCCCCGGGGGCTCCCTGGGTGCTATTTGAAGTGAGAGAGGAAGTGGGTGACAGGATAGTGGGGCGAGTCGATACCCAGCACCTGGCAGACACCCAGCAACTTGAGGCAGGCCTCGCGGCGGCTGGGGCTGGCACAGGCCACGTTGCAGTAGGGCTCTTCGTATTCACGGGCAACAAGCTCATCCTCCAGCAGGTTGAGGCGGATGATGCCACGCTCATGCAGGGCCTGCAATGTCTCCACACTGGCTGTGGACTTGAGGGCCTTCAGGTGCTGTGACACCACGCACATGACACCCACCAGGTGGGTGCGCGGCTGGGTATGGGCGGGCAGCAGCGGGGGCACCCCACAGGCCACCATGACCGAGGCGAGCATGATATCCACTCCGTAGATCTCCTGGATCCAGTCGCGCAGGTAGAAGCCGCCCATGCGGGGGTTGATCTCGATGAGCTTGGGCCCAGATGCCGTCAACTTGAGCTCCACGTTGAAGACGCCGTTGGTCAGGCCGCAGCCCAAGCAGCACTGGTAGGCGGCACGCACCAGCTGGGCCTCGCGGTCAGGCGCCAGGCAGGTGGGCATGCTGGCCGCCGTCTCAGTGAAGTGGGGCACGCGGGTGGGCCCGTTGTCGGAGACGAAGGCGGCCAGCATGCGCCCATCATAGATCACAATGTCCACGTCGTGCTCAGTACCGGAGACATACTCCATCAGCAGCATGGCGTTGCCCCAGCCCAGCCCGATGCCTGGGTGATCCGTATCCTCCCGCAAGTCCCGTGAGATCTTCTCGAAGTGCAGGTGGCACTGCTGCACGTCCTCCACCAGCTTGACCCCCACGGCGCCCGCCCCGTACTCTAGCTTCATGACGCCGGGGAAGGAGAGATGGCGGGCAGCCCGCTCCACGTCAGCGTGGCTCTCCAGGTGGCAGCAGGGAACGGCATAGAGCGCCTCTGAGGCCCAGCCAAGCGGGGCTTCCTTGCGCCGGCGCAGCAGGTGTTGGTGGGTGCGGCTCTTCTGCTTGGCCACCCGCATGGCGGCCACCGGGCTGCAGCGCAGGCCCAGCTGCTCACACACCAGGGCTGTCAGCACCATGCAGTCGTCCCAGTAGGAGAGGCAGCCATCCAGGTGCAGGCCCCGCTCCCGCACCAGCGCAACCAGCCGCTGGGCATGCTCCTCGTCCCGCTTGTGCTCCGTGGTGTCATAGTGGATGAAGGTCTGCACCAGCTGCGAGGCAAAGTGGTTGGGGTCCGACTCCACCAGGTGAATCTGGAGCAGGTGTGGGGGGGGGCACACAGAGAAGGAGGGCGGGGGGAGAGATGCAGAGAAATGGGAGAGAGACCAAACAGGGGTCACTAAGGACTGGGGCAGGACAGGCTCCCTGCCCCCTCCCCCAGGCACCACAAAAATGAGACTGTCCTTGGGGATGGATCCATACCCCACGGTGGGATGCAAATAGGGTGTTCTATTCATATCCAGAAACCCGGTGTGGGGGAGATGGAATGGTCCACGTGCATCCAGACCCCACTGGGGGCAGGAGATGGAGGAAAGGTCCAAGCATTTTTAAGAAGGGAAATGGGATGGGCCCATGGGTGCCCATGCCTGAGGGGTGTGGGAAGAAGATGGAATGTTCCATGTGCATCCAGAGCCCATAGGGGGCAGGAGATGGAGGAAAGGTCCAAGCATTTCTAAGAAGGGAGATGGAATAGTTCATGTGCATCGAGGGAGGCCCCAGGGCCGGTGCAAGGATGTTTCGCGCCCTAGGCAAAACTTCTACCTTGCACCCTCCCCCGTCCCTGAGCCCCCACCCTAAGGTGCCCCCCCCGCAGCAGCTCCCCCCCTCCGCCCTGAGGTGCCCCCCCTGCGGCAGCTCCCCACCCTCCGTCCTGAGGCGCCTCCTCCGCTCCAGCTCACCCCTGCTCCGCCTCAACCCCAAGCACGACGTGGCTGCTTCACTTCTCCCACCTCCCAGGCTTGCGGCGCCCATAAGCGTAGGCGCCGCAAGCCTGGGAGGCGGGAGAAGTGAAGTAGCCACGGCATGCCCGGGGAGGCGGCGGAGCAGGGGTGAGCTGGGGCGGGGAGTTCCCCTGCATGCCACCCCCCCCTTACTTGCTGCAGGCAGCCCTCCCCGCGCTCCCCTGCCCCAGCTCCCGCCACCTAAATGCCGGCGGCGACCGGGGCGGCCGAAGATCCGGCCGCCGCAGTCGCGGCCGAAGAAAATGCCGCCCCCCAAATCCTAGCGCCCTAGGCAACCGCCTAGGTTGCACCGGCCCTACATGGCCCCATGAAGTGGGGAGGAGAAACAGAACGGTCCATTCACATCCAGGCCCCATTGGGTGGTGGTGGGAAGAAATGGTCTACTCACACCCAGGTTCCATATGGTAGAGGGGAGGAAATGGAACGGTCCACTCCTGCCCAGGCCCCATTCAGTGGGCCGGGGGAGAAGGTGGAATGGTCCACTCACACCCAGGATGGGTGGGAGGATATGGAATGGCCCACTTGTGTCATGGAGAGGATGGAATGATCCACTTGTGCCCAGGAGGGGTGGGACTGGGAATGGTCCACTTGTGCCCAGGCCCCGTGGGATGCGGGGGAGGAGATGGTGTTCATAGGCCTCATGTGCCCAACCCCATGGGGCATTCCTGGGCCCCAACGCAAGAGGAGATGGGACGTTCCGTCCAGGTTGGGGGGGCGAGTGCATCTGCACATTCAACGCTTTTCACGAACAAGCCCACTGTGGTTGCTTCCAGTTCTGTGCAGGGGCTTTGGGACGGGACCAGCCGCCAGAGGGGCGGGGCCAGCACTGACACAGAAGGGCACCCCAACCTGCCTAGGCTGGTTGCCACCCTGGGCACAGAGGACCAAATCCCAGCCTGGAACCAACCTGGAGCTGCTGTCAAGAAAGTAGAGCTGGGGAAGTACACAGGAGTGCCCATAGCCTAGGAAACTGCACTCAGCATTAGTGGCAGGGATACGGGGCTGTGCCATGGGATTCCTTTACTCACATCTCTGAGCAGAGTCAATTTGCTTGGGATTTGTGTGTGGGGCATGGGGGGGGGGGTGTTCCTGAGAGAGCCATGAGCTGGCCTCATGAGATCTTTAACTCCAGGAGCTAACAATGTCAAGGCTGAGGAGGGGGATGTTAACTCCAGAGCCTAATGATCATGGTGTGGAAAATGTAACTTCCCTCCCATGAAGTGTCCACTCTGGAGCCCAAAGACAGCAGCACTATTAATTATTCCACTGCTGATCAATTTTCCAGGAACGTCCTGTCATTCCAGGGCTGTGGGCAGAATTGCCCACTTTTCCCCCCTCCCCTCCGCTGGGGCTGGAGATGGGCCAGACTACTTGCTCCTACTTGCACAGTGGTGTGACACTGGGCTGGGATCAGACCATTCCGTTACACAGAATGCAGCAACCATCACAGACGGTATTTGCCTCAGTTCAGTGTGGGGCTGGGACCTGGTTCTCCTCTGTCTGGGGTCAAGCACTCATCTCCCCTGCCCCACACCACTCCCATCCCATCCCTAGTATTCCTTCCCCGGCTGACATTCAGGCCCACCTCCCCACGTGCCCGGACGGCCTCAAAGCAGAGGCACGAGAGGGCACGGTGAAGGGAAGGGAGAGTGAGAGCTGCAGGCTATATGAATCGTCCCAGTGATTTAAAACAGAGAGGTTCCTGGGGGGGAGATGAGACACCGGTGGGCCAGTGACCTGGGGCTGTGGGCCAGACTGGCAATGGATCTGATGGTGGGTGGACAGCCAGGGGTCAGAGTTAAGGGGGCTCCCTGATGTGCCCCTTGATGCATTACCACCCCCTCAGTAAAGAGAGGTCTGAGCTGTAGCCCTAGGCGATAGAGCTGAAGTAGCCACCTGCACAAAAGTAATCATGGTTAACACTGGCTTATGTCCCTTCCAGGGCCTGCTCAGCTCCCAGGACTTGATGCTGCACACAATGGGCATGGAAAGCTCAGCACTCCAGAGATCCTGCCCCCAATCAGTCCCCACATTACCCCAGTGCCGGACCTCCAGCACGCACCCTGACAAGGGTCAGGACAGACAGGACGATAATCCCCGGCTCACCCTCGGAGAAGCACTTTCCCATCCACTTGTGACCTGGGCTGTGCTGCAGCAGCTCCATGGCAGAGGCTGAGGTGCGGTTTCTCTCCAGCTGGGATGCAGGGGGGGGCTCCTTTGTGGCTGGGATGTGGGGAAGACTCGGGGGAGTCACCCCATGGCTGGGATGTCAGAGGGGGCTGGCTGGGATGCAGGGGAGGCAGTGAGGAGCACTCCCATGGCTGGGATGCTGGGGGCTGGCTAGGATGTAGGGGAGGGGCAGAGAGGACTCCATCCTGCAGTTGGGGTGTGGAGGGTACATCCCCACCCTCCTCCGTTGGCTCTGTCTTCCCTGATGCAAGCCATGCCATGTTGGGTCGGACCCAGGGCTATGGAGAGCCATCTCCCTCGGCCCCGCTCCATGGCGGAGGGCGGGGGCTGCGCTGGGCAGCGTGGGGCCCGGTTTCCGCATCTTACTTTTAGCCCGTAGGCCCTGGCCGCCTCCCAGACGAACTTTTTGCTGACTCCTCCGGCCCCGATCACCAACACGTGCTTGCCCTCCATGAGGTGACACTGTGTACGCCGCAACATCGTCTCCACCAGAGGACGCGAGGACTTGCCTGCCGGCATCCCCACCGCCTGACCCATGGACTCGAACAGTGCGCAGGTCTCCAGGCACAGCTGAGAATTCATCTCCAGAGCCATCAGCTGCAGCACCTGCTCCGACGAGGTCAGGAGGAAATCCACGCCTGCAATGGGGAACAGCCAAGTCAAGGAAACAGCCAGGATGGGTGTGCAATAGCAGTCAGGCCGAACTGGAGAGCACAACACGAATTCAGAGACCCTAACACGAATTCAGAGACCCTGACCAGACCCCCACAGGAATTGCAGGAGGTGCTGGATCAAGCAAATTCATAGATTCCAAGGTCAAAAGGGATCCCTGTGATCATCTAGTCTGACCTCCGGTACAGCACAGGCCACAGAGCTTCCCTGAGCTAATTCCTGTTAGAATGAGAGTGGATCTTTCAGAGAAACATCCAATCTTGATTTAAAAATTTACCCACAGCCCTGGGTAGGGTGTCTTCTGGCCTTAAACTCTATGAAAATAAAGGGGGTAGAGAAGACAGGTCAGGGAACCTCTCCTTTCCCCCTCTCTCGTTATACAGGGACAGATCGATGAACCTGAAAGGTGGCAAATTCATAACTGATCCAAGGAAATACTCATTCTCAATTGCCCTGTGGGACTCATTGCCACAAGGTCTCAGTGTATCCAAAAGCTTAGCAGGATTTTTAGAAAGAGGCCTGGACATTTACCTGGCTGAGGAGACCATCCAGAGTTATGTTAAAAGGAAAATTTTAAAGTCTAACTCCTTAGAAAGTTTCACAGGGGTGGGTTATTCCAGAACACCCCCTAGGACAGGGGTTCTCAACCTTTTTCTTTCTGAGCCCCCCCTCCCAATGCTATAAAAACTCCACAGCCCAGCTGTGCCACAACAATTGTTTTTCTGTATATAAAAGCCAGGGCTGGCGTTAGGGGGTAGCAAGCAGGGCAATTGCCTGGGGCCCCACACCACAGAGGGCACTGTAAAGCTAAGCTTTGGCTTCAGCCCAGGGTGGTGGGGCTTGGTGCCCCAGGCTGCAGTCCCATGCAGCAGGACTTCAGCTTTCTGCCCTGGGCCCTAACAAGTCTAATGCTGGTCGTGCTTGGCGAACCCCTTGAAATCTGCTCACAGCCCCCTAGTTGAGAACCACTGCCCTGGGAGGCTCCTTCTCTGGCTGCTTCATGGCAAGGTGCGTGGGTATTGTCAGAGACAGGAAACCAGGCTAGATGGGCCATTGCTCTGGACATGCACGTGTGGCTACAGGCCTTTCTGAAGGTCCCAACTGGTCAGTGAATCCCTGCCCATGAAGGTGCCATCCTCCCCTGGTCCTGCCAAGGGCAGCAACGCCTTGACCCTTTAACAGACCATGGGCCAAAGAACTAGGGCCCGGTCCCTACCCCAGCCAGGCTCTTCGTGCTGGGGCAGTTGAGGGCAACTTTGGCCTGCGAGGGGGAGGGTCTCTGCTGGGGCTGAGGCAACACAGCCAGCTTCGCCCTACACCGCCCATTGTGGGGTGCACTGGGAGGGAGCCCCTGCTCTGGATCCTCCCTGGCCGGATGAATAATGATCGAGTCCCTGTGAATCTGTGACTCCCCCTAAATAGTTAATGGCAACGATTGAGAAGGCAGCTCACCAATCACATCCGTCTGGGCCCATCGCCCGCCCCGCTGCTCCACCGACAGCCCCGCCTCCATCTCCAGGAAGGCCGTCATGGCGGCCTCGGCCTTGTGCTTGACCTGGGCACGGATGGCCGCAAGCTGGGCCTCATCTGTCATCCCCTGCTGCCGCAGGCCGCTCTCCAGGCTCTGGGGCACCATGGCCTGGTGCTTCAGGGGCTTATCAGCCCGTCCCACGCCGCACACCACCTGGGGGGGGGGGGGGACGACAAAACCCGATGCCATGAAAACCCCGCACCTCCCCCCTGCCACCACACGCAGTAGGAGGTGACTGTGAGGTCATCCAGTGAACAAGTTTGGTGCTAACCAACCAGATCCTTTGCTTGCCTCACTGTTCCAAGAGCCCTGATTGGCTGAGGCTCTTTCCTCCCGCTCAGAAAATGGAATGTACCATGTGCAAGAGTGGGTGGAGGGGGAACATGAGACAAAATAAACCCAGCCCAAAGCCAGCGGCACACTCTGCAGACAGGAGGATAAAGGTGAGCTTATGACCTTTGACCCCCACCTGGCCTGGATTCAAAGGTCACAAGTGACAGTGATGATAAGGTTTTTCATTTTGAGATTTTTGCCCATCATATTCAATACATTGTTTTTTGGACCAAGTTAGTCATGAAAGGTTCCATATAACTTTACCCATTGCCCTGAGCCAGCCAGTTGCCCACCTGGGCCAGATCAGAGCCAGCACCCCCTAAAGAAGAAAGGCCCCATGCCCCATTCCCTGCCCTCTGAGCCAGGCATTCCCCCCACCCTTGGACCAGATTGGAGATGGTGCCCCCTAGAGGTGAAAAATATCATATCCCATTCCTCGCCCTAGCCAGTCCCACCCTCTTTGGCCTGGATCAGAGCTGGCACCCCCTAGAGGGGAAAGGCCCCATACTACATTTGCTTACACCCAGGGATGCTGCTGTATTTGTCTCTGTCAGGGCAGGAGTGATCACCAGCTTCTCACCGTATCAACCATTGCCCTATTCTGAGGCTAAGTGGGGGCATGGGACCCAGCCAGCTGCATTGGCAGGGCGGGGTGAGGGGCACGTATTCACGGCTGCCCCATTACCTGGCTCAGCAGAGGCTGGTCACCCCAGGATCTGCAGACGACAGTGCAGATCCGGATCGCCAGGTCAGGCCTCGGAGATGTGCTGCCTGGGAGGGGTGAGGTGAGGAGGGTCAGAGGGGTAGGAAAGGAAAGAGGGAGAGGGGGAGAGAAAGACAGATAGATAGGGAAATGGAGGACAGACAGAGAGAGAGAGAGAGAGAGAGATGGAGAAAGAAATGTGGGGATGGAGAGAGGGGAGAAAAAAAGAGATGGGGTGGAGAAAACAAAGGGAAGGTATGGAGGGGACAGAAGAGAAAAATGAACGGCAGAGGAATGGAGGGGGGTGGAAGGAGATGGAAAGAAGCAGCAAGGGGGGCAGAGAAAGAAATGGCATCGGGATTCATGCAAATCAGCTGCACAGAGTGGTGCCCTCCGTCCTGAGGGATTCTGGGATTCCGGTAGGGCCACCACCCACTGAATGTATGGCAGCTGTCCCCCACTGCCCAAAGGGATTCTGGGATTCCAATATGACAGTGGTTCCCCCTGCCCCGGGGCAATATGGCAGTGACAGCCACCCCAGGGGATTGTGGGATTCCCAATATGGCACATGCCCCTTCCCTCCTCATGTCCCAAGCTAACCCAACTGCATTCTGCTTTTTCCCAGATCTTGCCCCATGGCGCCATCTCCAAAGGCTGGGCCAGGGTGGGGATTGGAGGTGGGCTCAGTGCATCATAACGGCAGCAGGGACAGGTGATGAGGTGAGAGCCTCTCTGGCCAGGGGGGTCCCTTACTTGGGGAGGTGCTGTTGGGGGATTCGGGCTGGGTGAGGCGGGCAGTGGGGATGAAGGCCTCCAGCAGGGCGCTCTCCTCCTCCTCCAGGGTCTCCAGCAGTGCCAGCACAGCTTGGAGCATGGCAGCCTGCTCCACCTTGGCATGGAAGGTCACAGCATGGGCCCCACTCCAGCGCCAGCCCGATGGCTTCACCACCACCTGCAGGGGGCGACAGCACACTGCTCAGTGGGGCCAACCAGGCACAGCCAGTGCCCCCAGCTCTAGGCCCCCCCCCCATCCCTACCCATAGGGCTTCCCTCTCGCCCTTCCCCATGGATCTCACCCTCTTACAGTGCCCCCTTCCTCAGCTGAAGGGCCCCCCATAGACCTCCCCTTCTGGCTGTGGGTCCTGCCTCCCAACAGGCTCACCTGACTGCAGGGGTTCCCCCAACTCCTGGCTGTATGCTCCACCCCCAACAGACTCATCTGGATGTAGGGCCCTGCCCCCTTCCCTCGCCCCCAGAAGGCTCACCTGACTGCAGCCCCCTCCCAACCCAGCAGACTTACCTGGCTGCAGAGCCCTGTCCCCGTCTCCCTCCCCCCCCCCAATTCCCGGCAGGCTCACCTGGCTGTAGGGCTCCATGGCGCTACCCTGCAGGAAGGCCTCGATCTCCTCCTGGATGAGGTTCTCCTGGCCCTCCTTGCCGCTGAGCTCCACCATGCGGACGGAGCGCTCAGTGGTGACGTCCCGCAGTGGGCGCAGCCGCTTGAAGGTGAAGGCCAGCGTGGGCGGCACCCCCACCTGGGCCCGCTGGTCCAGCAGCTGGCGTGTCAGCAGTTTGTCCTCCAGCAGGCGGGCCAGCTCCCCCGAGCCCCCCGTGGGGCAATCCAGGTCACGTGCCAGCTCCCCCGCTGACTGCCCGTGCTCCTTGCATGGCCCAAAGGAGCCCATGAAGTAGGTGACACGGCGCGGGGGCGAGAACTCGTCCAGGCATGTGCGCCCACCCAGCTCGAAGGAGACAGCCTTGGAAACCAGCAAGGACGACTCGCCGGGGTGCTGCTCAGAGGGCACCTTGGCCAGCCAGCTAGGCGACAGGCACAGCAGCATGTTACCTGGGGTGGGGGAAGAGATGTGGAGAGATGGGGAAGGGCAAGGGGATACAGAGAAATGGAAGGGGGAGGTCCATGGTGAAGGAGGGGGGAGAGCAAAGAGGAGGGGGTAGAGAGGAGGACAGTCTGTTACCATTACATCACCAGCAGCCAATCAGAAAGCCAGAGAGCTGCTATTTATACAGCAATTAACTGACTTTCCTCTCCTCTCCCTACACCTCACAAGGTAGGAAGGTGCCGGCCTGTTTTGTACTTGGGAGTTCAGTAGGGGGTGCTCTCCCCAAGCACTCATTGCTTCCCCAATGCTCCAGCACCCCCCAGCATAGTATTATGGGGCACTATGCTGCAGGAAGCAGGGCAGGGTGCTCAACAGGGGGCGCTCTGCCTTTGCAGTCTATGCCCCCAATGCCCCAGTGCAGAACTAGGGGGCACTATACTGTAGAGCGTGGGGGGCACTCTCCCCTTGTACTCAGCACTAATTCCCACTGGAGGCACTGTGCTCCTGGTGCCACCTTAAATAAGAGACACAAACCAAGATCTTTAACCACTTGTGGCACTCTGACATGTGGAGGAGTCAAACTCCCTTCATTGCATTCTAGGCTTCCCCTGTGGCTCTTGTCCTGCTGTGGGGTGGCTCAACAACTGCCAGACCCCAAAGGTGGCTGCACTGCAGGTCCATGAGAGGGACCCCCTGGACAGCATGTGTCAAGCAGCTGGATTCTCCCCAGCGAGCAAAGAAGGCCCTTGGAGCTCTTCCTTATCAATGACTGATGAGGCTGAGCTGCTAATTGTATTTCCCCACAGAGCTCCCACCCCGGGCTCCGGCTTCCTGTCAAGGGTAAGCAGCTTTAACAAAGGCAGGAATCATCCCGGGGCCAAAGGGAAACTTGAGCTGCTTGGCTCCAGTTCCCAGCACCCAGCGAGGGAGACCAGGCATGCGAGTGCCAGGAATGTGGAACAACTGCTGACAGCCCTCCACTTGGGCCCAGGCTGGAGTCCTTCAGCCCAGGGACCTTGCTAGGACAAGGTTACAGCTGAGAGGAGAGGCAGAGCCAGAGCTGGTCAGGGGTGTAACAACAATCTTCAGCCTGCACAGAGAGCTAGGGGCGGCCAGACCAGGGTTACGCTTGCTCCTGCTTCCCCATTCCCCCCTGCTCCAATCCACCCCACACACACACCAGCTCCTCCCTCCACTCAGCCCTCCCCATACACCATCCCTTCTCCATCCACCCCACATACACGCTGGCTCCTCCCCCACCCCCCACATACCAGCCCCTCCCCCATCTGTCTCCACCACACACACACCAGCCTCTCTCCCTACCCACCTCCCATATTAAACCTCCCTCTATCCACCCCCACACACAGACTACTCCCCATCTACCCTTATCCACCCCCTGCCCATGTCCACCCCCCCTTTGCTCCTATCCATTACCCCCCACCCTTTGGCCTATATACCCACCAGCAACCTCTGATCCTAGACATCCTCTGGTTCCCCTGACCACCTCTCCCCCTATGCTGCCCTTGCCCTGCTCCTCCTCCCTTTGATTCCAGTCAGTTTCCTCCTCCCCCGCTACTGGGGGGGGCAGGGTTCGTCATTGAGAGCACAGGAGAGAGAGTCCCCCAGCTCTCAGTTCTGGTGCCTGGCACCACCACAGCTGGGAGCAGCAATGGCTGGGAAAGCCCCGCTCAGCCCCTGCATCCCCAGGCTGGAGCATGCCCAGTCACTCTGTGGGGCTGACACATGTGCAGCCTGGCGGAGTGGATGGGATGGGGATGCTAAGTGAGGACGGAGTCCACAGAGGATTTAGCTGCCCAAATCCTTCCCAAGCACACGCACGCTCCGATTTTTCAAAGGCTGATAATTTGGCCAAATTTGGTTGCCTTCCCACAGGGCCAGCAAAAGGCAAGTCCCTGACACCAGGGCGACCTGTCTCTCCCTCCCCTCCCCCCGCCGCCCCCCAGCCCACCAAATTTCTAGTCCAAGCTCCAAAGCTGGGGGTAGGGGACTAGAGCATTTCAGAGAATTATTTTTTCACAACTTGTTCCCCCCCCTCCCCTAGAAATGGCTAAACCATTTGGGCTGAAATTTCCCCCCAAAAAACCAGCCTGAATCAGACACCCACCATGGAAGAGTTTTGCAACTGAAAACAGGGTCTTAGAATGGAAAGTATCAGGCAAACTTTATAGGCAACTTTATAGGCAAGTGCTACTTGCTCCAGGGCCCTTGGCTGGGTCTCATGTAGAGCGGCTGCCCCAACTCAGATGGGGAGCAGACCTGATCCAGCCATGTCCCTGTTTGCAGTGCCTCCAGGGCTAGGAACCCTCCTCACCAGCCAGATCACTGGGCCCTGCTTGAGGGGAGGGAGGGGAATCAGGAAGTGAGGCACCCAAGGGGGGAGGAGGAGCTTCCCTGAGCAGCCAGTGGGACTATTTTCTCAGGCAGATTAACATGTATCTCTGAGGGTTGTGGATGCACCCGTGGAATAGGTCCTTGCTGACTCAGAAGTGCCATTTGAATAGAGAGATCCTGGCATTCAGTGCTACCCCTTTGCAGCCTCTCTGGACCTGCAGAGTCTATAAGCTCCACAGGGGCAGGCAGAGGAGCTGGAGTCAGAATTCCCCTCTCGAGGGGATAAACTCTCCTCGACGCTTGCATAGTTTGCAAATTGCAGTTAAGGGACAGAGCATCCATTTGCATAACTCTCCTGTATATATTTCCCTAGAACCCCTCACCTCGCAAACAGTACATCCATGACTTTTTTCTGAACTGATTTTTACACCCTAATCTACCCACGTGTGTGTGTACATACACATACTGGTTTATATGCCCAATTATAAAGGGTAATATATATTTTTCCTTTGGCATTTATCCTAAGTGCAGTGCCTCACACACATTGGTGCTTATTTCTGCTGCTGCCTAACAAAATGTGTAACACTTAAGAGTAGAACTGGACAAACTGTTTCGGCTGCTGCATTTTTGGCTGAAAAAATTTGATTTGGGTCAACATTTTGCAGATGTGTTAAATTTACCTAATTGTTTTGGTCAAAAATCTTCCCTCCCCTGCTCAAAATTCCAAAATAATCAAAATGTTTTGATTTTTTTTATTAAATCACTTTTTGCTCAGAAACATACTTTGATTTTCTTAGAAATGTTCAAACAAATTAAATGTTTCATTCAGCCCCAACTAAATTTTTTTATATATATATTTTAGTTTACTGAATGTTTCAAACTTTTTTTCCAGACCAGCCAGCAAATGGAAAAATTTGTTATTCCCACAGCGCTAATGAAGAGCCTTTGTTTCCTTTCATAAACCAAACAACACATAAGGAAATTCCTAGATTAAAAAAATGTTGCTAAGCCGGAATTTGGATGGTAAATAGCTCCAGTTGATTTAAATGGTGTTATTAGAACATCGTAGTTCAAATTTTTTTTTTAAGTTGGAAAGTCAGGAAATTGGAAGGTTCAAGGAACACATCAAAAAGTCAATTCATAAATGTCTTGGTTATTGTTCTACTGTCCCTATATCTTGACTCTGCTCCCAATGTAGATTGGGGGTTAAGCAGGCAGGTTTATAAGGGGCAGAGTTAGGATCAGAGGATGGTGGTCAGGACGTGATGCTAGAAACTGAGCTGAATTCTGACTGTGACACTGCACCCCATATTCTTCATAGAGATATTGTTATGGTATGGGTATGGCATAACTAAGATGTGTTATATGTAAGATGGGTCATGTGAGAGATCATTGGAAAAGTTATGATGTACTGCATATGATTATCCTATTTGTATGCAAGTATCATTTTTGTATCTAAAGTTAGGAATATTGACTATACATCTGTACTACAAAAGTGTTTGCAGCTGGGGAATGCCCACTAGACAGAATACAATCAGTCTAGCTGGCTCCCTGTGAGGAAAAGCCATTAGAAAGAACAACAGGTCTCAGAAGATGTTTATCACCCACAGAGAAGTCTTCCTGGGGTCACTACAAACAACCTCTGACTCATGGCTGCTTTGACACTGCAGGGTCATGTGATCAAGTCATCTGGTACTGGATTCCATGATAGAATACCAGTATTTTTCCACTGGGGGTGTGAGAGTCCCGTCGTATGTAAAACCTATTTAAGGCAGGGGAGTAATATATTCAAGGTGGTTCTTCACTGAATTCTCACCCAGGATGACTGCTGGTAAGATCTAAGAAAAAAAGACTGAGTGGGGGAGAAGGACTGAGCCCAGGCTGGAAAGGTGTCTGGCCTGTGAAAGAAATACCTGGAGTTTTAAGCTGCAAGCAAGAGCAGCTCACCTTCAAGAATTTCTGCAATCTGCCTAAAACAACATTCTTCAGATGCATGGAGTGGGCTTTTACCCACAAAAGCTTATGCCCAAATAAATCTGTTAGTCTTTAAGGTGACACTGGACTCCACGTTGTTTTTTGTGGATACAGACTAACACCACTAGCCCCCTGATACTTGGTGAGAAATTATTACTTGTAACCAGTTTATTTAATAATTTAAACTCAGTTTGCATGTTTGTTTTATTTGCTTGGTAATCTGCTTTGATCTGTTTGCTATCCCTTATAATCACTTAAAATCTCTCTTTTGTAGTTAATAAACTTGTTTTTGTTTTCTCTTAAACCAGTTTGTTGAATTCATAACTGGGGGGTGGGGGGAAGCTGTGCAGATCTTCCTCCACAGTGAGGGAGGGGGCAAATTTCAATGAGCTTATGTAACCCACCCACCTCCTGGGTGTGGTGTTCTGTAGTGGCACTTGAGACCACTTAGAGAGCAATTAATGAGTCTGCTCTACAGCCTTAGCTAACAGCCAGGTTAGTTTATGCGGTAGAGGCTTGTGCACTAAGCGCCAGAGGTCCCAGGTTGATCCTGCCTGCTGATGACTGGGCTCTGTTGGCATTACACTTATGTTGCATAGTTCTGTGTGTGCAGCACACGATACAATTTTGGGTTTACACTCCATTAGGGGGGTGTACTTGAGTGCTGGGCAATTCCCTAGCTGAGCTTTCCCATGCAGAGCTGATCTCGGTGTCTGGTTTTGTCCCTACTGGTGTGTGTGTGCTGGTGGAGGCTTCAGGGCCTGGCTCAGCAGGACAGTAACGGAGCACAGGCTGGTGGGTCTGGCAAGCTCAGTAGTACCCAGTACATCAGGTGGCACCCCGGACGGGGGGAACCCATCACACTGACATTTTCAAGTAAATAATAGGTTGTTACAAGAAGGAGGGTGAAAGAAAAACAAACAAACAAACAAAAAACCACATTCTCCTTAACCTTGGATAGGACAAGAAGCAATGGGCTTAAATTGCAGCAAGGGTGGTTTAGGAAAAACTTCCTAACTATCAGGGTAGTTAAGCACTGGAACAAATTGCCTAGGGAGGTTGTGGAATCTCCATCACCGGAGGTTTTTAAGAGCAGGTTAGACAAACACCTGTCAGGAACGGTCTAGCTATTAGTCTTGCTGTGAGTGCAGGGACCTAGTCTAGATGATCTACTGAGGTCCCTTCCAGTCCTACACTTCTATGATTCTTCTATGATTTTGGGTTTAACACCATAACATCCTATGTTTTATTACAATCCCCTGGCTGTGCCAGGGTTGGTCCCAACTGAGCACGTCAGCCTGGGTATTCAGGGCAAATGGGGCACCGAATTCCCACCCATTCCTTGATTTAGGGGGAGGGGGAAACTCACAGCGCATGGGCAGGGATACAGGATGTGGCACTCACCTGGGCACTGGGAGCTGCCCTCTAGCAGCACAGACAGGTACGAGGTTGGGGATCCCAGGATGCAGATGGTTACATCCCCCGAGCTGAACCCTAAGAGATACAGGGGAGAAATTAACCACTTATTCCCGACAATGGCACTGTGCTGCCCTTTAGGCCTTGGTGCTAAGGGATGCCATGCGGCTGCCCTTTGTACCCCAGCCGTGCCCCATCTCCCAGCCTGGTGCTAGGAGGTGCTGTGATGCTGCCGCCCTTACCCTGACCATGCCCCACCTCTCAGCCCAGCACTAGAGGGCGCTGTGCTCCCAGATCCCCCTGGGTTGGTGCCACAGGAGGGGTTTCTGTAGGGCGGTGCTGTGGCCCCAGCATGCGAGCGGTGGCACCCTGGGTGGGATGGCATGCACCTGTTCTGGGCTCCTTGGTGCGGTCGACTGTCTCCGGCAGCCCCTCCTGCTGCAGGGTGCATTGCAGCAGGTCGTAGTAGTAGGTGGTCCAGGCGTGTGCCTGGGTGTCCTCCGGAGAGAACTTGCAGTCCAGAGACACGTCCTGGCGCCAGGAGGGACACGGGGGGCTGAGCGATGGCAGGGGCTCCTGCTCAGCCCAGTCCAGCTCCTTCAGGATCAGGGGCTGATCTGCATTGATCTGATCCAGAGCCAGCTGCAAAAGAGATGGGGATGGGAGTGTGAATCCTGGCACTAGTGCCCTGGGGTGCAGATCCCCCTGGAGGCCAGGCTGGGAGTGTTAATCCTGGTGCCCCAGGGCATGGATCCCCCTGGGGGCGGGGCTGGGAGTGTTAATCCTGGTGCCACCCTGGGGATGGGTGTGTGAATGCTGGTTCTGGTGCCTCAGGGCATAGATCCTGCTGGGCAGGGGCTGGGCGTGTGAATGCTGGCACCCCAGGGCATGGATCCCCCTGGGGGCAGGGCTGGGAGCGTGAATGCTGGTGCCCCAGTGCATGGATCCCCCGGGGGCAGGGCTGGGAGTGTGAATGCTGGTGCTAATGCCCCAGGGCATGGATTGCGCTTAGGAGCAGCATGGCTCTGGCTGGGAGTAAATCCCCACAGGGTGGGTGAGGCAGGTGCCAGCTGCCTGGAGGCAGCAGAGGCCATGGCAGGGGTGGGTTTTCAAACAAAGCATCTCTTTTTCCTCCCCAAAGGGGGCGGGTCACATGGGGCTGGAGCTAAGCGGCTTGAGGAACAAGGCTGTAAACAGATCAATCTGCCTGGGTCAGTGAGCTGGGGGAGGGAGGCAGGAGGAGAAGTAGGGAGAAGGGGAGAGATTTCTGCCTCCTGCTGGGACACCCCACTCCCCTCTTTCTCCACCCACACCCAGTGCAAGACCTCCCCAGAGCTGTTGTGCAACAGCGCCCTGGCACAGCACAGCTGGGGCTTCAGTGCTGTGATCTTCCCCACAGCATGCCCAGCCAGAGCCCCAGTGCTGTAAGCTTCCCCACAGCAGTGCCCTGGGATTCCTGGTGCTGCAGTCTTCCCCACAGCAGTACCTGGCAGTGCCCAGCAAGACCTTGATACTGCAAACTTCCCCACAGCAGTGCCCAGACAGCAGTATGGCTAGAAGACTCCCACACTGTTATGGTAATTTGCAGGAGTCTCTCCATGTCTGAGGGAATCAGACACCATTTTCCCCTTTACTAGCACTGGTACAGCAGGGCCTGCTTCAGACCTCCCTCCTCCCCAGCTGGACCCCCCCCACACACACTTCCTGCCTCCAAATCCTTCTGCTAAGCTCCTGGGGCCGAGGACACTGGCTCCCACTCAGGACTAGAGGGCCCAGAAGTGGTTTTTGGTGACGTGAGGCTGGATGGGGAAGAGGAGCAAGACAAACTCACCATCCTGCCAGCAAAGAAGCTGCAAGAGAAAAAAAAAAAGAGAGAGAGGCACCAGTTGCAGGTTTCCATGGGCAAGGGGGAGCAGCCTGTCACCCCATCTTCCACCCACAGGGGGTACCAGTTGCATGCACTGCTCAGCCCTCATCCCGCATTCACTGCACCCACAAAGCTGGGGCAGTTCCAGTGTCAGGCTCCTGCGCCCACTCCTGAATACCCGAATACCACTGCTAGGATAGCAGGGGCTGTAGATCAGGATTGAGGGGCACCAGCATTGCTCTGTGTGGGGAGCCCAGGGCTGGGATAGCAGGGGCTGTGGATCAGAATTAAGGGACACTGGCAAAGCGGTGAGCTTTGTGACCCCCAGGCGTTTTAGCTGAGCTGCCCCTGCTCTGAGTGTCAGTGATGTCAGTGTCAGTGCCTCCTGTCTGGGCCCATGTCCCGGCTGCTCGCTGTGCAGTTCCTCCTAGCCACTGAGCTGAGACACTCCGAGGACAGAGTCTGATTAAGCTAATCCCCTCAAACCCCTGGTGCTGGCTCAGCAGGGGCTACAGGGCCCCTCTCCCTAGCCCCACTGGCTCAGAGCTCCCTGCCCCTGGGATGTTGCTGAGGAACCAGTATCCCCAGGCCCCAGGATCCCAAGAACCCAGGAGTCCGAGGCTGGTGTCACACCCAGCTGACAAGGCAGGATCGTTCCTCATGGGAGCAGAGCTGGGCCGGTGCTTCGGCCTCTTCCCTTGGGACAGGGCAGAGGAACCATGAGAACGAGAGGCTGAATTTATAGCACGTCCCTCACTTCCCTGAGCCAGGAACAGAACCCAGGAGTCCCAAGCCTTGGCCATCAGCCCATCCCTCCTTTCTTATCTTTTCTCCAGCAGCTGCCATTCCCTTGCCCTTCCCAGCAAAGCTATTCCAGGGCAAACTTCTCCCCCGCACTCCCTCCTGCCCCTGGCAGTGAGGGTAAGGTCAGCTGTCATGTGTAGCTCCTGGGCCAACTGACTGGTCACTGTGGGGCTCTTCTCAGACAGTCCCTGCCCTTCACCCACCAGGCACCACCCCCAGGGCTCTGGGCTGGAGCTGGGACACTGTGGGGATGCTTTGCTGCAGAGAATGGGGCGGTGTGCCATGAGATGCTTCCTTTTGGACATATACCACAGCCCTGTCCCCTGGGGGTCAAAGGTCCCATTTGGACACAAGTATCAGAGGGGTAGCCATGTAAGTCTGGATCTGTAAAAGCAGCAAAGAGTCCTATGGCACCTTATAGACTAACAGACGTATTGGAGCATGAGCTTTCGTGGGTTATGCATCCGACGAAGTGGGTATTCACCCACGAAAGCTCATGCTCCAATACGTCTGTTAGTCTATAAGGAGCCACAGGACTCTTTGCTGCATTTGGACACAAGTTGAGGTGTTCTGGGCAATTCCATTCTGCCTCCTCAATCCCCCCCAGAACCAGTCCCAGATGGTCTCTCCCCATTGCTTCTTCTGCACAGGTGTGCAATGGCACTGTGGGCTGTTAATCAGTGCCAGGCCCCACCCCAGAGGCAGCTACACCTCAGCACAGGGTAAGGCATTCCCTCTATACACAGCTGCCAGCTCTACCCTAGAGATGGCTGCACCGCAGCACCTAGTGAGGGACCCCTGCCATGCTCATAGCACACCTCAGAGGGTGTAAGGGGGTGAAGTCATGGCCGAAGCTTCCCGCAGGGGCACAAGCATACCCGAGGTGACCCTTCCACCCCCAATGGGATTAACAGGGACATGCAGCTCTGCCAGGGGAGGGTGGGAATCCCATTACTGGGCACCCCCTCCCTCCCTCCATCTGTCTCATTCCCTTGCTCCCTGCCCAAGAAAACAATCACCGGGGAAAGGGATGAAAAATGGATTACGTGAAATTAAATGCGGGGCAGAGACAGCCCCTGCCCAGGAAGGGGCTGAGGGGACACTGGGGGTCAGAGCAGAACAGAGAGGACCAGGGCAGAGACATCCACTCCCTGGAACTGGACAGGATTGGTGGGGGGGGAGGGGGAGGCAGGATGTTACCTCTCTCCCCTATGGGGCCCATGGAGCCAGTCAGTGCAGCAAGGACAAGATGTGGATGGACGGATTCCTGGCCAGATGGACACGGCATCCCTAGCCGGGCCTTACGTTTCCCCATCCTTACTCCCTGGGGCCTGTGAGAGGCCAGGGCTGTGGGGGAAGCTTCAGGCAAAGCACCTTAGGAGCAGGGATTGCTCTGACAGTATGGGAACCCCTGAGCCGGAATAGCACGCCCCAGCCCCAACCCCCACCTGGCTTAGCAACATCGGAGTAAGAGGGAGGGCCTGGAATCAGGAGGATCCCTCCAGCACACAGCCACCTCTACGCATTCCCAGTCTGGCTCTATCTGTGCAGGCAGGACAAGCCCCTCTGCCTATGCAGTCCCTCAGCCCTACCATGTGCCTTTTCCTCACTTCCGATCACTCCCATGCCAAGTGCCACAGCACCAGGAAGCCCCTGCCAGCCAAGCGAGAGCAGGTGCCACCAATAAGTGGACCACAGGGGGCCAGTGACACCCCATCCTGGGCAGGTTGTGCCCTCCCCTGCTGGACAGAGGCCCAATCTGGTGACACTTGGCCAACCCCTGGCACAGCTTGCCATGCCCATGAAGCCACATGGGGCTCTGCCCAACAGCAGCTGGGATGTTAAAGTGCCTCTCGCTCTGGAATCAGAGTCCCGGGCAGCCTTGATCTGTGCAGAGCCCCATGAGCCAGTGATGGTGTGATGCCAATCAACATCAGTCCATCGGAACCATTGGAGCCAGATCCCCAGCTGGCATCAAAATCAGCATCACTCCACTTGAGTCTGTGCCCACTTGCAGCAGCTGACACTCTGGTCCCACATGTTACAAACAAACAAACCCGCTCCCACGTCACCGACGCCACCTGGAATCACTCCCAGGGTGCAAGTGTGCGGACTCCCCTCCCCCTCACCTCCAATCTGTGGTCACCCAGTGCTGGGACAATGACACTTTCCCCTTTGTCTAGAATCCCTTTCCCTCCCTGCTTCCCTGTGCTGTAGTGTTTGGGTTGCAAGGCCGTAGGAGGGCAGGGGATTACAAATTCATCTCACATAACTGGTGGAACTGGAGTTTAATTATAGGAAACAAGACACATTATTCTGGCGGGGAAGGACGGGTTTGTGCTGAAGGGGTAAGGATGCAGGACACCTGTGTTTAATGCCCAGCTCTGTCACTGCCTCCCCTGTATGACCTTGAGCAAGCCCCTGAATGGTCATGCCTCTGTTTCCCCATCTGCAACACAGGGATAATGATCCTTTATTTAAATTGTAAGCACTTCAGGGCAGGTGTTGTCTCTCATTTTGTGCCTGTGCAGTGCCCGGTGTGACAACAGAGCCCCAACCTCGGTGACTCTATGTCCGTGTGCAGCACCTGACACGACAGGGGCCCAATCTCGGTTGAAGCATATACGCGCTACCGTCATACAAATAATACATTGACATAGAAAAGCATTATGTTTGTTCTGTAAAGAAGATTTGCATTGGGGATCAAATTGGAACCAACTTTAAAGAGCATCCAATTTAGAACTGGAGTTTGAGATGTTGAAAGTCAAGCCAGGAATAAGCCTCATAACTTCTGAGAGCTTCCTGGGAACTGGATGGCTAAAGACATTAGTCAGCTTTGGAAACCACAAGCTTGACTTCAAAACAAGCTCCTTTTTTATCATCACAAACCCTGATGCCAAGGGCTAGAAAGAAATGGCTGTGATTCCATCACCCTTTAGGGTTATAAAGATTTCCCAAATTCCAACAGAGGGGATAATGCTTAGGCATTATAATTTAAGGCAGTGTTTCTCAGGGACAGGAGGGCACTCTATGGGAGAGCACAGAGAACTAACCAGGAGCCCAGAGTGTGGGCAGGGGGAGGGTTATGACAGACCTCAACTGTTCCCCAGTGTCCCAAAATTAATTTAAATAGAAGTCTCCAGCTGGTGTGGGTGAGAAGAAAGACTCTAAAATGTGATCTGAGGAGAAATGACACCTCAGTAACTGCCTGAGTTTGCACAGAGCCGAAGACAGTAGCTCTGAGAGCTACGAACTGCCCCAGTGTGACCGATGCAGCAGCGTTTGCCTGAATCTGCAGACAGTAACTCCGAGAGGCATGTCATGTCCCACTCATTTCAGGAGTTGCTAACTCAGGCGACACTTTCAATTTTGACCCTTTTGTGGCAGCTTCCTGCTTGCAGTATCTGGGTAAGGCAAGGAGAGTAATGACAAAGTGCTGCATGGCTACACTGACTTGTTTTCCACCCAAGGCCTGTCTGCCTGCATCTTCCAGCCCCATTCTGGGCTCTACAAGTGAATCCCTCATTAATACACTCCCCGGTCAGTTGGGGTCACTCTTCACACCAGGGCTGCCCCTGAGGATCCGAGATGTGTTTACATTTAGCAGCCCAGTGGAGATGGAGGTGACTCAGCGATCCCAGAGCCAACGCACAAGTGTGTGGAGCTGAGTGGTGCCAGGTGATGGTTTGTACGCCCATCCCACAACCACAATCTCCTCTTCATGGGTAGAGCTCTGAGGCAGGGGAAGAGATCTGCCAGCCCAGAGCTCATGGCAGAATTGGGGCCAGGACCTGTCCCTAGCCTCTGTCCTACCCTGACATCTTCAGCCAGATGCAATCTGCACTATGTGCAGCTCTAGTGCTGTTATTATAGAGAGCCACCGAAAGACAAGCAAGGAACACAGTGACTGGAAGCGACAGACCCCTATGGGCACGGGCCGATCCCCACCTCGTGTCAATCACCAAGGCGCCATTGAAATCCGTGCTGATTTCTGTGTCAACCATGCACCCGGCTCAGGGGAGGTGCACAGGGACCTCACAGAGAGAGCAGAACCCCCCAGAAACGGCCCCGCCTGGCAGAATGTCCGCTCCAGCTGGGGATCGGCCCCAGCGCAGCTGCGCGCCACGTTCTCCCCAGGAATCAGTGTGGCGATGTTGCGGGAGGGGACGCTCCCGGGGATGCAGCGAGGGGCCTGGGAAGCTGCCAGGCCGCAAGTCCCCGGGCTCACTGCTCCCGCCAGCCCCGGCGTGGCCCTGCACCTGCTCCCGACGCGGCTAGGGCAGGAGCCCCGACTCCCTGACACTGCGCCTGCCCTGCGCCCCGCCACCTGGCCCGTCTCGCAACAGGCTGGGCTGGGGGGGCGACCCGGGCAGCTCCGTGCCGGGATGCTGCCTGCGACCGCAGCCCCTAGCCCAGCTCCTCCCCGCTGCCCCCAGCCCCCTCAGCCCTCCCGGCTCCCCTCAGCCCGCAGCCCAGCAGCCGGGGCACCGCGACCCCCAGACAAAGCGGCTCCGGCCGGTGCCTCTCCCCGGGTGCGGTGCTCGGACTCCCCAGGGCCGGGCCGGAGGCTCTGACCTACCCCCGGGCAGCAGCGGCTCCCGATCGGTGGCGTCTGGCTGGCGGCAGGAAGGAGGCGGCTGGCGACGTCTAGAGATTAAGGCAGGCGGGCTTTATATAGCAACCCAGCTGGGGCATGCCCAGTGCGGAGCGCCCGGCTGGCGAGTGGGGAGCGAGGGTGCCGGGGGGCCGCGCCGGCTATTGCCACGGAGCGCGGGCTGTAAGTGCGGGGCTGGAGCGTGAGTCCCAAGGAAGGAGTGTGCAAGGGGGCCGAGTGGGACTATCTGGGAGTGAGTGTTCAAGGGGGGCAGAGTGTGAGTCTCTGGGAAGGAGTGTGCAAGGAAGGGGACAGTGTGTCTCTGGGAGTGAGTGTTCAAGGGGGCAGAGTGTGAGTCCCAGGGAAGGAGTGTGCAAGGAAGGGGACAGTGTGTCTCTGGGAGTGAGTGTTCAAGGGGGGCAGAGTGTGAGTCCCAGGGAAGGAGTGTGCAAGGAAGGGGACAGTGTGTCTCTGGGAGTGAGTGTTCAAGGGGGGCAGAGTGTGAGTCCCAGGGAAGAAGTGTGCAAAGAAGGGGCAGAGTGAGAGTCTCTGGGAGCGAGTTTGCAAGGAGGGCAGAGTGAGTCCCAGGAAATGAGTGTGCAAGAGGGGCACGAGGCCAGCCTGGACCTGCCCACGCCCCACCCCCATCATGCCCCCTTCCCTGCCACTGCATCCTCGATAAACACAGGGCAGTCACCGCCCAGAAGCTTTACCACCACAGAGGCAAGGTGCTGAGTAGTGCCCTGCACCCCTCCAGAACATCAAATCCACCTCTGTTGAAACCACTGCAGGACTAAGGAACTACTTTAACTCAGGAACTACCTTAACTCAGGGGCGGCGTTAGATGCTTGCAACTCATGCAATCGTAGGGGGCCCTGAGGCAGCGAGGGCCCCCCCCATGAGACCAAGATGCTGCCCACTGGGCATCAGTTGCTCCTTCCTGCTCAGTGCCATACAGGGCTCAAAATGTCACCCTCTGCACAGCGTGACTTCACATGCACTGTCTGTGCAAGGTCACTGGTAGCCCCCCCAAAAAAATCAGCTTTGGAGGAGCCTCATGGGACAAACACCACCCCTGCCTTAATTCTGTCCTCTGTGAATGATGCCCTAACCCATCCTCCACAGACTTGGCATACTCTGCCCTTCAGCTGAGATGGGGCGCTGCCTGGGTAGGCCACACGCAGAGAGCAGGATAAACTGACAGACCATGTCTTCGCTAAGGGAAGAATCTCATTTAGGGTGGGTTTAATGAGCATCAACTGGCTACCCCAGCTATCCCCAGCCACTGCATTGGCCACCCCAGAGCTGCCAGGTGGTCCCACTCCTTGACCTAAGGATTCCCTTTGGACCATCACCTGCTCTGAGCCCTGGCATCTCTACTTCAGAGCCCCCCAGCAAGAAGAGACCATTGTGCTCCTTTCCTTGCACAGCCCCCGGAGCTCAGCCTGGAAATGAGTGGTGGGGCACATGAGCCCATGGGAGGGCACCCCCCTCTTGCGTATCCAGCTGCCCCTAGCACAGTGCAGGGCAGCTGTGGTGCATGCAGACGAATGAGAATACAGTTCTGTGGGACACAGCACACCACACAGAGTGGCACATCTCCTCAGACAGTCCTCCTGGCTGCACCACACTGACTGTCTATGACCCCACTACCTCTTGCCACAGCACTGAGGAGCAGAGTTAAGGTTGGGGGGCAGAGATGGGGTTTACCTTACCTCTGAATTTCCTGCTGTCAGAGGAATAAATGTAGGTGCAGTGGATGTTCTGCAAGGATAAGAGACACTCCCTCCATTTCTGCTCTTATCCATCCATCCACGGGGAGGAGAGCACACTCATAAAATGTGCAGCTGATACCAGGCTAGGCGGGGCTGCAAGCACTTTGGAGGGCAGGATTAGAATTCAAAATGACCTGGACAAATCGGAGAATTGGTCTGAAATCAACAAGATGAAACTCAAGAAAGACAAGTGCAAAGTATGTCACTTAGGAAGGAAAAATCAGATGCACAACTACAAAATAGGGAATAACTGGCTAGTCAGTGGTGCTGCTGAAAAGGATCTGGTGGTTACAGTGGATCACAGCTCGAATATGAGTCAAGAGAGTGATGCCATGCCAAAAAGGCTAATATTCTGGGGCGTATTAAGAGGAATGTTGTATTAGGACACTGTCCCCTCTACTCTGCTGTAGGACACTGCTGAGGCCTCCGCTGGAGTGCTGTACCCAGTGCTGGGTGCCACGCTTTGGAAAAGATGTGGACAAATTGGAGAGATGCCGGGGAGAGCAACAAAAATGATAAAAGGTTTAGATAACCTGACCTATTAGGAAAGGTTAAAAAGAACTGGACATATTTAGTGTTGAGGAAAGAAGACTATGGGGGGGGACGGACCTGACAACAGTCTTCAAATCTGGTAAGGGCTGTTATAAAGAGGATGGGGATCAATTGTTCTCCATGTCCACTGAAGGACAAGAACTAATGGGCTTAATCTGTAGCAGGGGAGATTTAAGTTAGATATTAGGGAAAACTTTCCAACTATAAAGGTAGTTCAACTCTGGAACAGGTCACCAAAGGAGGCTGTGGAATCTCCATCACTGGAGGTTTTCAAGAACAGATGGGACAAACCCATCAGGGATGGTCTAGATTTACTTGGTCCTGCCCCAACACAGGGGGCTGGATTTGATGAATTCTCAAGGTCCCTTCCAGCTCTACATTTCTGATTCAATGATCTCTTAAGCAGTTTGCTCCATCTGGGTACACAGAAGGGCCACTAGAATGATCCGAGGAATGGAAAACCTGTCGTATGAAAGGAGACTTGAGGAGCTCGGTTTGTTTTCCTTAACCAAAAGAAGGTTGAGAGGAGATATGATTGCTTTCTTTAAATATATCAGAGGGATAAATACCAGGGAGGGAGAGGAATTATTTCAGCTCAGTACTAATGTGGACACGAGAACAAATGGATATAAATTGGCAGTCGGGAAGTTTAGGCTTGAAATTAGACAAAGGTTTCTAACCATCAGGGGAGTGAAATTCTGGAACAGCCTACCGAGGGAAACAGTGGGGGCGAAGGACCTCTCTGGCTTTAAGATTAAGCTTGATAAGTTTATGGAGGGAATGGTTTGATAGGATAACGTGATTTAGTCAATAGGTCAATAACGTGCCACCACTGGTAATTAGTACCGAGGGTCAATGTTGGGATATTGAAAGTCTTTTTCCTGAGTGTCTGGCTGGAGAGTCTTGCCCGCATGCTCGGGGTTCAGCTGATCGCCATATTTGGGGTCGGGAAGGAATTTTCCTCCAGGGTAGATTGGCAGTGGCCCTGGAGGTTTTTCGCCTTCCTCCGCAGCATGGGGCAGGGGTCGCTTGCTGGAGGATTATCTGCTACTTGAAGTCTTTAAATCAGGATTTGGGGACTTCAACAGCTGAGTCAAGGGAGAGAATTATTTCAGGAGTGGGTGGGTCAGCTTTTGTGGCCTGCATCTTGCGGGAGGTCAGACTAGATGATCATAATGGTCCCTTCTGATCTTAAGTTCTATGATTCTATGATTCTATGATCTGCCCGTCTGTTTCTGCTTCCATCCACCCCTTAAGCAGGTCCATGATTCCATCCGTCCTGTCCCCACTCTTTCTGCTTCCATGCATCCATCCCTGTACACACTCATCTGTCCAGCAGGGTGCCCATCACCCTGGTATTAGGCAGGAGAGAGAAGTAGTTTGGAAAATTGGCAAGTGAGATGCTTTGCTCAGGTTTCTGCCTTTAAGTGGCCCTCAAGTTCTCTGACGAGCAGGCAGTTTAGGTGAGTGACTGACATTATTGACATGAACTGCCAAAGGCTGCATCATTACAGTGGCATAGTCGTGCTAGGAGCCACAGAACCAAGTCAATTAAGCTTTGGATCAGAACCCCACACTATCCAAATTTGAATTTTGGGAATGAGAGTTTTGTTGGGTTAAAGATCAGTGACCACGAGTCAAAAAGCATCAGCAGAAGCAATGAAATTGCAAGTCTTGAGAGACAGCCTGCAATTTGAACATAATCAAAAACTGGCAGAAATTTGAATGAGAGAGAAGCAAGTCTTGTCCCAGCTGAAAAAAGAAGCTTAAAGGGGGTGTATGGAACTGATGGCTTCTGAGGAGAGGGTTTGCCAGATGCAACAAGAAACTGCCAGACTTAAGCTCCAAGTCAAAAAAGCAATGGTAGAACAGCAGAAACTGTATCCTCTTGAAAGTCATGTTTCTAACAATGTTGGGATGTTGTATTACTCTGAGCAGTTTTCTGTGTTTAACTCATTATACTATGACCAGGGGGAGGGGGATTCTAACCTGGTGGGAAATAGCTGTTTGTCTGTCCAAAAAGGCTGTTTGTCTGTGAATGAAGTTTCTGAATGTCTGTCTAGGCACTGAGGTCCCTAAGAGTCTCTTCAGCTGCCAGGCTCCAGCTCTCGTCTGGATCAGGGGCTGCCAGCTGCCCAGCAGGGGTCCCCCTAAGTCAGGGCTCAGGCAAGCTGGCAGGGGCAAGTGGGTGAGGAAGCCACTCAGGCCTTCTCTACAGATAGAGGCCCTAGATTTCATCAATCTGCCCAGGCAAGGGCGCCCAGGCGGGTAGCTCCATATACAGTGGGTGGAGCTGGGCAGCAGGACCCCATTGGCACTGCGAAGCTCACTAATCCTGCTTTGTGATGTGGCCAAGATGCCCAGGATGCCAGCAGCTAGCCAAGGGGGCAGGGGCACTCACTGCCTGTCACCAGCCAAAGGGGACTTGCTCAGCTGCTCAGTAACTGGCTCCTCCACTGCCCCCAAAAGCCAGATGGGAGCTATTCACCCAGCCCTGCAAGGGGCCAGCAGTCAAGCCACAAGCGAAGGCCCCCCTTTCATTGGCTCTGTTCCGCCTCCACTACCAGCCTCCTGCTCTATCCACTAGACACCATGCCCCTCCCAAAGCCCGGAGCAGAACCCAGGAGTCCTGGCTCCCAGCTCCAACCAATAGACTCCCCTCCCCTCCCAGAGCTGCAATAGAACCCAAGAGTCCTGACTCCTGGTTCCCCCTGCTCTAACCACTACACCCCCTCCCCTCTCCAGGAACAGAACCCAGGAGCCCTGGCTCCCAGCCTATCTGGTCTAACCACTAGACAGCTCTCCAGTACTCCAGTGCCCAGAAGGTGCAGGGACCACCGCAGGGAAAACAGGCAGGCAGTGAAAATGCAGGGACAACGCTGCCTCTCAGCAGCAGGGCAGGGGGTGGCTCTTTGGCATTGGAACGTCCCATTTCTCCCACCCAACCCCATTGTGGGATGCAGAACTGGAGAGACGCGTGGGGACCTGGGGAGCCCGGCTGCCATGGGGCTGAGCATGGTCCACCCAGCTAGGGAGAGGGGCAGAGATGGGGGTGGGGGACAGGACTAGAGGTGCCCAGGGGTGGGGCCACAGGCCTGCAGAATGGGCTGGGGTGGCAGCAGAGCAGGAGCCACCCCAGGGGATGGAAATTCCTTTGGGATCCTGCAGGCTTGGAAACAGCGTCATGGCAACCACCATTGCCAGGAGCAACAGCATCAGAAGCTGCCAGTATAATGAGCTCCCCTGGCACTTCAGGGGGTGGGGGCAGCCATCCACTGGGCTGCTGCTGCTCCTAAGTGAAGGAGCCCTTGGGAGGCCCAGGAGTGCCCCCATGTCCAAGCCCCCAGGGGGCCTGTCCAAATCCCCCAAACCACAGGCCGAAAGAGGTGTCGTCAGACTGAATGCATTGGGGAGGGCAGCCTGGGCAATAACAGGGGAGCAGTGACCTCTGCCCCACACACAGTGCCCTGCAGGACCCCTCGGGGTGGTGGGGAGTCGGCCAGTCTGACCCAGGCAGCACTGGGACTCTACTGAGGCTGCCCAACAACCCCCAGCCCCTTCTGTCCCATGCCAGGAGAGACCATCTCTGCCTGACCTCCCTCTGTCCCACCCCACTGTGGGAGGGGGCATCTCTGCTCTTCTCGCACCTCTCCACCCACTAGATCCACCTCCGCCCTGGCCTGCTCCACCCCATCCTTCAGCCCCTTGGCACCCCCCAAGACCCTTTCTGCCCCTCCCCCTCCCCGCCAGTCCCTCTTGGGCCTGCCCTGCCCCCCAGGACCGCCCAGCTCTGTCCTTGGGAAGAGCTGTCTCCGCCCCTCCTTTAATTTCACATAATCCATCTTCCATCCCTTTTCCTGGTATTGTTTTCTCTGCTCAGGAACAAGACGGGGTGAAGCCCGGGAATGAGATTCCCACCCTCCCCAGGACTGAGCTGTGTATCCCCATTTGTCCCATCAGGGCAGCTAGGGTCACCTCAGTCCCACACAGGGAACCCCCCATAGCCTGTCTCAGTGCCATGGCCCCAGAGCCCCCACATCCTGAATGGGGCCCTGTTCTAGTCCCACCATGGCCAGGCCTGGGGGTGACAGCCAACCTGGGGGGCGCCAGCAGTCTCATTCCCCCCTCGGGGGCCACCTAGGACCCACTGCCTGGAACCACACCCAAGTCACAGATCCCAAAGGCTGCCCACACCAGGCAGGACCACAAGGCTGCTGAGTACGTCCATGGGCGAGGGATGTTCCAGCAGCGCAACCTCCACTCTCCCTGTTGCCTCCCTCCTCCCCGCAGGTCTGCAGCTCTGAGATAAATGAACGGAGGGGGGTAGCTCCCTTTTATGGACACCCAGCCAGCCAGTAGCTATAAAATCCCTCTTAGTAGCTGTTCTCTAATTGCTCTACCTGTAAAGGGTTAAAAAGTCTCACTGCTATGCATAGGTAAAAGGAAGTGAGTGATCACCTGGCCAAAAGAGCTAATGGGAAGTCTAGAACCTTTTAAAATTGAAACAAAGACTCCGCTTTTGTCTGTCTATTGTTCTCCTGGGGAGAGGTGGACAGGGCAGAGCTATGCTGTAAGAAGCTTGGGGCCAGGTATGAAAAATCCTCAGTATCATACCTAAAAACTACTCATTTGAAACCCCAGCTATGTAAGTAGATCAGGAAATGTCTAGGCAGACACAATTAGGTTTATCTCTTTTTATTTCTTTATGGCTGAGGAGGTTGTGAAGGCTAGGCCTATACCAGGTTTTAAAAGAGAACTGGATACGTTCATGGAGGTTAAGTCCATTAATGGCTATTAGCCAGGATGGATAAGGAATGGTGTCCCTAACCTCTCTTTGTCAGAGGGTGGTGATGGATGGCAGGAGAGAGATCACTTGATTATTATCTGTTAGGTTCACTCCCTCTGGGGCACCTGGCATTGGTCACTGTTGGTAGACAGGATACTGGGCTGGATGGACGTTTGGCCTGTTATGTTCTTATGCTAACCTTTGTGCTAACCCCAGGTACTTTTGTTTTGCTTTTAACCTTAAAGCTGGATCTCAAGAAAGCTGTTCTTGGTGCTTAATCCTTATAGTTGCTCTTTTAAAAACTTGCAATAGCTTGAGTTCTCAGATGTATTTTCATTCTTTTTTATTAATAAAATTCATCTTTTTAAAGAAAATAATTAGATTTTTGTGTCTTAAGAGGTTTGTGCACGTTGTTTAATTAGCTGGTGGCAACAGCTGATTTCCTTTGTTTTTTCTTTCTCAGCTCTTCCCTGGAGGTGGGGTGAAAGGGCTTGAGGGTTCCCCACAGGAAGGAATTCCTAAGGGCACCTTCCTGGGCTCTCAAGGGGGTTCTGCACTTGGGTGGTAGAAGCGTTTACCGATCCAAGGTCAGAGAAAAGCTGTAACCTTGGGAGTTTAATACCAACCTGGAGTGGCCAGTGTTAATTTTTAGAATCCTTGCGGGCCCCCACCTTCTGCACTCGAAGTGCCAGAGTGGGGAATCAGCCTTGACAGGCTCCCTGGCCCCGCTCCCAGCAGGCAGTGCGGCATGGGGGCACCTGAGGGCTGGCACACAAAGGCCCCTCTGTTGGCCCCGCTGCCCCGCGCTCCTTTATCCTTTGTTCCCGGAAAACACTTGCAGTTTGTTCTGGCAGGTCCCTCCTGCCACTGGCCTGAGCCCCTGGGTGCCAGCGCCTCGCCTGCTCCAAGTGTTTGTAAACAACAGAGTGGAGAGAAGCCAACCCCGCATGACACAGAATGCCCCCAGGCCCCAGTGAGCCCCCCTAGTATGAAAATCCCCCCAAGTATCAGTGAACCCCCCCCACCCATTATACAGATCCCCTCCGGGCCTCAGTGAGACCCTGCCCTGCATTATACAGATCCCCCAGGCTCCAGGGAGATCTCCCTTTCTACAGATCCCCCAGACCCCAGGCAGCCCCCCATTATACAGATCCCCCCAAGTACCAGTGAGCCCCCCATTACACAGATCTCCTCCAGGCAGCCCTCCCAGTGGTACAGACCATCCCCAGGCAGCAGAGGGTGTCTCTTTGAAGACGTTATCCCGTCCCCCAACCAGCCTGGCAGTTCCCCATTGCTCAGCCCAGCAGCAACCAAATGGGCCCACTCCATTTTGCCTCGAGTCCCTTCCCTCAAATACTACCCAGGGGCAGCTCCAGGCCCCAGCACGCCAAGCGCGTGCTTGGGGCGGCAAGCCGTGGGGGGCGCTCTGCCGGCGCCGCAAGGGTGGCAGGCAGGCTGCCCTCGGCAGCTTGCCTGCGGAGGGTGAGGGACCAGCGGACCCTCTGCAGGCAAGCCACTGAAGGCAGCCTGCCTGCCGTGCTTGGGGCGGCAAAATGCCTAGAGCCGCCCCGATACTACCCCCACGCTTTGCAAGTGGGGCCTCCTAACCCTCAGGCCCTGGGCTCACCACACTCCTCACATGGCCCTAAGTGGGTGGGGTCTGTGCTGGGACCCCATCTCCTTTGACTCCTGCCCCTGGGGCCAACACCCAAACCTTAGGCCAGATCCCCAGCTAGTGTGAACCACCATAGCTCCATGGGAATCAACAGCCCGGATCCCAGCTGGTGTGAATTGGCCAGTGCTCCACTGGAGTCTCCAAACCCACTCTACGGGAATTGTATCAAAGCAGCTAATTCCAAATTAAGCTGAGATTTGGCATGCCTGAAAGGCAGATTCTGTCCTGAGACTTTGACTCCCCCTCTCCCTGCAGTCTGGCAGCACAAAGGGGACCCTGTGCTAGGCTGTACATTGGGGTGTGCTTACTACAATCATTGAACAAAGCTGATGGGTTTATCCAGCAGCTAAACCCCCTCCGGCTGTAACCCTGCCAAGAGCTTTGGGCATAGGATTGCCAGACCTCCAGGATTGTCCTGAAGTCTCTAGGAATTAAAGATGAATTTTTAATTAAAGATTATGTTATGTGATGAACCCTCCAGGGATACATCCAACTAAAATTGGCAACCCTATTTGTGCAAGGGGAGTTACCCAATGGAGCCCAGTTTGTAACTGGCCATTTCCCCTTTGGCCATCTCCCTAACACCGCTGCCAAGGGGAAAGCCAGGGGCTGTGGGAATTTTGAAGCCCTGACCTAAGACAATGTAGACACTGAGGTTTCTAGCACTGCACTAGAGGTCTCTGATTAACTGGGAACAGGGGCATTCCAGGCCTCTCTGGTGGATCCCAAAGACTCCAGAATAGTGTTCCCATTTGAAATGAAGCAGCCCAACATGCCTTAGTGACCCTACAATACCAAACCAGCACACACAGCCCCAGTGACCATACAACAACAAACCAGAGCAGCCAACCCCAGAACCCCACTGATCCTCCAATAACAAATCTATGCCTCAAGTCCAGCCCCTCATTGTACCACTGTCACCATTGTTCCACTGTCACTGCATCCACACTGGGAATGAAGGGTTGTACCACTGGATCTGCACACACTGGAAAGGGGGACTGTACCATTGTCACTGCATCCACAGTGGGCGGGGGGATTGTACCACTTTAACTGGCCCAGGAGGGTTACAGCAGCTGCTGCAGACAGGACCAGGGCTGTGATTTGAAAGTGACATGGCCAGATCCCTGCAGAAGGCCATGTGGCTGCTCTGATTTCAGTTGAACTGGGGTTATTACTGGGTCAGTGAAGAGTCAGGCTAAGCTGCTCACACTGCAGTATGGAAGCTCACAGGGTCAGGGGCGGCAGGTTATATGGGCTCAAGGTGCTCGAGCACCAGGAATATGCAAGGCTGAGGGCTGTGCTCCACCAATATTTGGAGCTGTGTTTCTCCCTCAGCCCTGCCCCTGCCTCGGAGCTTCCCTGCCTGAAAGAAAACAACCAGTGACTCTCCCTTGTTTGTGCTGCTTCTGCCTAAGGCTATAGAGATCAGCGGCAGGCAGCCTCTTGGAGTACCGGGGGAGGGGAAGAGGGAGAGAGGAGGGGGAAGGAGGCACACATGTGCTTGGGAGCTCTCTCCCCCCGCCCCCCCCGGCACCCACGGGCAGCAGCAGGGGAGGCCACACATGATGGCAACCCCCCGCCCCGGTACCCACGATAGGGGAGGCGAGTGGGCTTTCTGGACCTGAGAATGTCCCTAGGAGCATGTGCAGTGACTGTGGTGCAGAGTGAGTGTGCTGCCAGGGGGGGAAGGGTAGAAAGGAGGGGTCCCTCCCCTGGAGCTTGCTGCTGCCAGTAAGGGGGTGGGGAGTCCTCTCTGGTCCTAGCCCTGGGGCAGCCTGTCTGCATCCCAAGTTCCTTATCCCCAGCCCTGCCCCACCCCAGAGCCTGCGCCCCCAGCACTCCAACCCTGAGCACCCTCCTGCACTGTGAACCCCTCATCCCCAGCCCCGCCCCAGAGCCCTCACTTGAGGGGAAAAATGTGCAACTTAAATTTGGTGGTCAGTTTGGAGTATCATTGTGTTTAGCACAATACTTGATTATTTTACACCCTTTAAAGTATACAGGTGTTACAAAGTGGGAATGTTCTTAATGTTTTCTCTGAATACTGTGTGGGTGCCTCAGTTTCCCCTATGCATTTCTCAATCTAGATGGTGGGATAAGGGTGTGTGATTGTTGTAGAGCCCTAGAGTGCCAGTGTGATGCCATCTGCACAGAAAATGTCTGAAACCCTGTCTCCGGGCAACTGATGGCCTGGGCCGCTCTCCTGCAAGGTGCCAACTGAAGGTGTTGGAGAACAAAGAGATCAGGTGGCCTCCTAATGCCTGGAAAAGAGACAAAGGCCAGAGGAGAGAGTGTCAGTGCCTGTGCGGACTTCCGGGAAGCGCATGGTGTGGAAGGGGATGCTGGGATGCTTTGGAACTACTCCATATAAAGCCATTCAGGACTTTGGGGGAGCCTCCTCTCTGAGCATACTGTCTGCAGGGCAAGAAGCTTACACCTTCCTGGGTCTGACCTCGGAGCATTCAGCTTGCCCTTCCACACCGTGCGCTTTCCGCAGCGAGTCTGCCCAGGCAGGTCCTGGGGCAACCTGAGGTCCCTGCACCCCAACTCTGCAGTCAGATGTGACTTTCAGCCAGCCGGTAAAACAGAAGGTTTATTAGACGACAGGATCACAGTCTGAGGGAACTGGGATTGTTTAGCCTGCAGAAGAGAAGAATGAGGGGGGATTTGATAGCTGCTTTCAACTACCTGAAAGGGGGTTCCAAAGAGGATGGATCTAGACTGTTCTCAGTGGTAGAAGATGACAGAACAAGGAGTAATGGTCTCAAGTTGCAGAGGGGGAGGTTTAGGTTGGACATTAGGAAAACCTTTTTCACTAGTAGGGTGGTGAAGAACTGGAATGGGTTACCTAGGGAGGTGGTGGAATCTCCTTCCTTAGAGGTTTTTAAGGTCAGGCTTGACAAAGCCCTGGCTGGGATGATTTAGTTGGGTTTGGTCCTGCTTTGAGCAGGGGGTTGGACTAGATGACCTCCTGAGGTCCCTTCCAACCCTGAGATTCTATGATTCTATGATTCTAAAACAGAGCTTGTAGGTACAGAAAACAGGACCCCTCAGTCAGGTCCATCTTGGAGGGTGGGGAGCCTAGACCCAAGTTCTGGGCCTCTCCCCATTTCCCCAGCCAGCTCCAAACTGACACTCCCTCCTCTAGCCTTTGTCTCTCTTCTGGACAAGGAGGCCACCTGATCTCTTTGTCCCCAACACCTTCAGTTGGCACCTTGCAGGGGAAACTGAGGCACCCACACAGTATTCAGAGAAAACATTAAGAACATTCCCACTTTGTCACAACAGGTGCAACAAAATATAATACCGTATATTGAAGCAGGCAAGTGCTGCTTCTGACTTTCCACTTTTAATTGACCCTTGTAATCTTGTGGTGCCGACGCATTGTAGCTTCATTTTATATCGGCTTACAGGGCAGGAGCGGGGGGGAGGGGCAGGCGGTCGGGCACCATCATTTTGGGCACCACCAAAAATTATACAAACCTGCCGCCTATGCACAGGGTCCGTACAGTGGTTTACTAAACCAGCTCAAACGTGTGAGCGGCCAGCGCTGCCCTGAGCCAAAGCAGAGCAGGGGCCTATGGGATGGTGGCAGGGCCTGCGGGAAGGAGTGCCCCGGGAGCTCTAGAAATAGCATAGGCTGTAAAATGCCCTGACTAGCGTGTCACTAGCCATAAGACAGAGCCCCACCCCTAAAACACACACACAGAGTCCACTCTCACACACAGGAGACACCACACACACACTCAAACAGTTCCCAACACCCACCCTGGCTGTTGCCAGTTCTGCAATGGCTTTAACCTTTCCAGTCTCTCTTCCCTTGCCTGCCCCCCAGCCACCCCCCACATTCTGGCAATGCCTAGAGCAGTAGAGAGAATGTGTCCCTTTTGGGGGACTCCCAGTGGCTGACTCCCCCCTGCTAGAAGTGTTTCTCCCTGCCTTCCAGCAGCTAATGCCTCCCATCTCCCACAACGGTGCCCTGGTATGTTATTGTAGGGTCACTCAGGGGCTGCTCCTGCTGATTTGTGATGGTGGGTGTCTCCCATGAGTATCAGGGCTCCACCCTTTGGTGTATTATTGTAGGGTCTTTCAGGAGTGCCAGGGTGGTCTGCTCTGGTTTGTGATGTAGGGTCCAGGACAGCTGCTCTCTGATTGGCTAATGGCTCCTCACCTTTCAGGAGTCTAGAGGTCCCTTTGCTAGAACTGACTCAGCCCCTTGATGACATGTGTTCACTCCAGAGGCTTCTGGGTACTTATCCTGCCCTGCTGCAGAGTGTGGCATCAGCTCCCTTGAGGGACTCTCTCTCCTCCAGGGGGACAGCGTGAACCTTTAACCAGGCACTCAGCTTCCAGGCCTGGAGCAACCATGGGCTAGATCCAAGGAATCATGGGACAGCTAGCTCAGTGGCCATGTGTGACTGGCGTGTGTAGAGCCAGGCCAGTGCCACGCCCACGAGTACAGAACAATCAGGGCTGTCTGATAAGCCGAAAGCATGTGGGGGTTGTGGGAACAACTCCTGATTCCCACAGCTATCTTGTCCTTGTTCTCTGCCCCTTGTGTCTGACGCTGGCTCATGCCCCCTCATCCGCACTGCCCACCTCTGCTCCCAGACTCTCACTGGCTGGGTAAACATGAGGTAGAACCCATCATGTCCTCTTCCCCTTTCCTCCTTCCTCAATCAATGGGAACCGTCAACACCCACCTTCCTGCTATGGGGCTGCCATCAGGTCATATCTTCATCCATCACTGTCATTCTGCTCCCTCTTTCCCAGCCTCTCTGTCCCCAGCGCCCAGGCTTATGGGACAGATAAAAATCAGTGCTGATCTCATGCCAAGAGCTCCCAAAGCAACAAAGCACTTGGGACAAAACGAGCCATTAACAAGTTCACATGGGTGTCCATGGAAATCAGACCTCAGAGACAATCAGTGGCAAAACAGGAATAGAACCCAGAGTCCTGGCTCCCAGCACTAAACACTAGACACCACTCCTCTACCAGAGCTGGGAGTAGTAGCCAGCGGTCCTGTCTCCCAGCCCCCCTTACTCTGCTCACGAGATCCCACTCCCCTCTTAGAGCTGGGGTAGAACCCAGGAGTCCTACGCTGATGTTCCCTTCAGCACAGTGAAGGGTGTGTCTCCGGTTACCTGATCTCAGCGATGGACCAGCCTGCCTGGTTGTCATGGAGACAAGCTGGAGCAGGTCTGATGGGACAGGCAATGTCACTCACAGTTGTACCAGGCAGGTGTCAGCTGCATCCCTGACACACTGTGTGTTGCCACCTGTAAGCCACTGGGTAGCTTTCCCCAGCCACCAGGGTACTGCTCAGCCAATGAGAGCTCACGAGATGACATCATGGTTGTCTCTGCTGTTCCACTGGGTCACTTTGTTATCACCCCCATATCCTTGCTAGGGCCTTAAGGTGGGAGGCTTCCTCTCTGAACGGGTCTCTAACGTGTATTTTACGGCTGTATCCAGAGGCCTCAGCTGAGATCAGGGCCTCATCACGCTGGCTGCTGGTCAGAGTCACCGAGATTGAAGGCCTCATCATGCCAGACGCTGCACAGACACAGAGAAGGGCTGCAGAGGAGCTGCATGACAGAGGCAGGGACAGAAGAGCCTTGAGTGTGAAGAGAAGGAGGGATGGAGAAAGAGGCAGGACAGTCCAGTGGTTAGAGTGCTGGAAGACTGGGTTCAATTCCCAGCTCTTCTCACGTAACACTGATCAAATCGTTTAGTGCCTCAGTCCCTCTGCCTCCATGGCAGGGCCCCAGTGTTCCTCACACTAAGGCGTCTGTATGTCCCCCATTCTCCCCTCATGGCAGGAGCTCTGTGTACATCCTTCTCCCCTCCATCCTGTACCAGGTTCTCCTATTATCCTCCAATGCCAGCAACTCTGTGTGCCACCTCCCCCCATGTCAGGGCCCCAAGTTTGCCCCATGCCAGGGGGCTCTGTCTGCCCCCCTTCCCCAGCTTCTCCCCATGAAGGGACCCTGCATATCTCCTTCTCCCCTCCCCTGTACCAGGGTCCCCCATTTCCCCCCATTCCAGGGTGATATGCACACCCCCATGTTCCCCATACCCTCCTTTTCTCCCAACCTTTTGGCAGGGAAACATTCAAGGTGTCAACATGGCAGAGGCGGTGTGTTATGCTGGCAGGTGTTAACTGGCACCATCAACCAGTAGTTTAACCAACAGACAATTGGAGAGGTGCCAGAGGCCATGGTTAATCAGGCACCCAGGGCTCTGGGGGTCCCCCCCCACTCAGTTTTTTAGCTGTCCCCCAGCTCACTAGAGCTCTGCCCCTAGATGTAGCACATTCCCTGTGATGCTGGCAGGGATCAGCTGCCACCTCCCACAGTTACTGCCTTGCACCCAGAGCAATGCTGTGGTGCTGAGGGTGAGGCCCGGCTCTCCCCTCAACCGCTGGGTGAACTCTGCACCTGGTAGCACCAGTGCTTTACCTGTTTCACCCTGTAGCAAGGCGGTGGGATCTCCCACAGCCCCGCGGAGGGATGAGCCTCCCCTAGCACCGTGGGTGGAGTCAGCGTGTCCTGCGCCCACCCGCCAGAGGGCAGGGCGCAGGACAGGAAGTAGAAAAGAGCAACTGCAGAGCTCACTTGGAAGCCAGACAGATGCCGATGGCCTAGCTCCGGGTTGGGACATGCCAGCAGTCTGCCGCCGACAGGAAGACTGGCCAGGCCAGGCCAGGCCAGGCCAGCCTACCCTTGGCCAGCTACCCCGAGGAGCAGCCAAGCTTACCCCTCACCCGCTACCGGAACTGATGGTGCTGGAAACCTCCGAGGACACCGCCCTAACCCAGGTACCCTACAAGGGGGAGTCTGGAAGTAGCCCGGGGGCAGTCGGCCCTGGTCTGGCTGCAGCTCAGCCAGAACCCATGTCAGTCTGTTGTGGTCAGGATCCCCACTGACACAGCAGCAAGCCGGATTTATCAGAGATCTCTGGGCTCGTTCACGGGAAGATCTCGTTTATTCCTCCTTAATCTCTACGGAATTCCACAGGAGGTGAAACCAGCCACACATGGCATAGGGGGCCTATACAAGGACACCAGACTGGAGAATGAATCTTTCTGGAGGGTTCTGGATCCAGCCTATGGGATTCTATAAGAGACAGAGAATTCTATAGGGTTACGCCCTAAGGGACGGGGAGTGAGCCCTCAGCCTCTGAGCAGCTATCCAAGGGAGATCAGGACTCAGGGGCTTGTTCTATAAGGCATGGCTGATTTCAGAGCTGGGGGCAAACCAAGGATGAGACCAGAGTGGGGCCATGACCCCAGGTAGGAGGCTTTCCCTCTCTGTGTCTCAGTTTCTCAATCTTAGCCACCTGCTCACCTTACCAGACCCTGCTGTGGGCTCCCCCTCTGACCCATTGGCAGCCACAGGGCCCTGGGCCTGGCAGTAGCCCTCGTGGGGCTGCTATAACAGCCCCCCTGCCTGGCTCGGGGCTCCACCCCAGCCCTGTGGGCAGCGCAGAGATGGAGGCAGCAGCATCCAAAGCTTCTCCTGCCCCATTGCCTGATCTCTCCCCTGGGCTGGCATGAGTTCTGGATGAGAGGTCATGGGCCCACATGGAGCAATGCGGCCCCATATATCAGTGCCTCCACCATAGATCAACATAGCTGGGACGATAAAGTCTAATCTTATTGCTGGGGAGGGAGGTGGCAGGTTGCACCCTGAGTGTGTGTGTGCTGCAGGGGGAAGTGCCAGGAGTCCAGTGCCAGGTGGAGAGGTGCCAGAGACCATGGTTAATCAGGCACCCAGGGCTCTGGGGGTCCCCCCCCCACTCAGTTTTTTAGCTGTCCCCCAGCTCACTAGAGCTCTGCCCCTAGATGTAGCACATTCCCTGTGATGCTGGCAGGGATCAGCTGCCACCTCCCACAGTTACTGCCTTGCACCCAGAGCAATGCTGTGATGCTGAGGGTGAGGCCCGGCTCTCCCCTTCAACCGCTGGGTGAACTCTGCACCTGGCAGCACCAGTGCTTTATCTGTTTCACCCTGTAGCAGGACAGGAAGCCTGGGCAAAGTACACGGGGAACATGGACCCATAGGGCAGCCAGCTGCTCCAGGCCAGCGGGGATTGGGAATGGGACACGGAGCCTTTCCCTTCTAGGGGGCACGGACTCCAATCTGGTCCCAAGCTCCAAACCAATCAGGGATCTCAGCTGGACTTGCCCAGGGTTTCTGTTCCTTTCCCCCTGGAGTGGGGCACTTTCTCCCCCTTCCCCAGCACACAGCTCAGGCTCTGCAGGGGGCCACTGCTTCCAGTTCCGTGAGCCTCCTGCACCTGGCAGGGCCAGGGCCTAATCCCAGTGGAGAGTTAATGCTGTCTGAGGATGCAGGTGTCGAGGGCCAGCCTGCGGGCCCAGATTAGCATGGGGGAGGGCTGTGCAGGTGTGTGGCTGCCTGTCTATATATGGCAGTGTAATCTGACAAGGGGGCTAAGCTGGTTACTAGCTGCCCTTTGTGGAAAAATTACCAGCCCTGCTGTGACTGGATCATGCAGCCTTGGGCTGCTACCTAGCACTGACCCCACCAGGAGGCCAACCCCTCTGGGCGATAGGGAAGGTCCTTAGTCCCACCCCAATTTGACCACCACTGGGGGTAGGGCGCCTTCGCTGCTGGCGGTCCAGGTTTCTAGCCCAGCTGGCTTCCAGGTAAAAAGCCACTGGGGGATCCTCCCACCCGACCCACAGCATGACCCAGGCCAGAGCAGTCTCCTGCCATTCCTGCCCTGGGGCATATTTCCTTCCCCGGGGCATATTTCCTTCCCCCAGTGATTCCTGTTGTTTGCCAGGTGAGAGCTGCGTAGAGGGCTGGGGCTATTTCCTTCCCCCAGTGTGTCTCCTGAACAAACGGGCTCCTGATTCAACACTTGTGATCGGCCTTTGCCTCCAGGATGAACTTTTAATACCATCTACACAGACAAGCTGCCAAGCAGTGGCTCATCAACCCCATGCCCCAGCCTGGCCACAGCTCGGGGGGTGGGGGGAGGGACCCCAGAAGGAAGTTTCATTTCCTTTTATGTTTTCAATCTGCCCCTCCCCCCCCCGCCACTCTGATCATAGGCTGCAGTATTCACAGGGCGGCTGCTGAGGTACCCAGGGGCCTGGATCTCAGGCAACGAGCTGTGTGCCCATGGCACCTGGGCACTGACTGCTCTGTCAGGGCTCCAAAGGAGGGGCAAGCCCAGAGCCAAAGGACGGGCAGTGCATGTGAGTGAGCAAGGCCCAGGCAGGGGCCGGACTGTCCGTGTTGCTGACACCAGTAGCCAGATCGCAGTGAACAGGTTCTCCACTCACTAGGCTCCAGTGTGAATACTGACGGGGGCAGTGGGAGAATCAGGCCTTGCTGATCGGCGCTACCGGATGCAGGGGAGTCTCAATCCTCTAAGCCCAAGACCCCTTCCCTCTTCAATGCGATGCCCCACACTGTCTCCTCTCCATCCATTGAGCAGGCAGGGGGTGGAGTCTCTCTTGGTGGGGCAGGCTCTACCCCTGCCATTCAAAACAGGTCTCCAGCAAGGGGCGGAGTCTCTCTTGCTAGGGCAGGCTCCGCCCCAGCCATTCAGAAATAGGTCTCCAGGTAGGGGGCAGAGTTTCTCTTGGCGGGGCCAGGCTCCTCCCCTTCCCCACCCTCTTGCGCTCGGCTGAGCATGGGGCGCTGGGCCACGTGGAAAGTCTTGCCACGTGTGTCTGGTTTCTTCCTGCCTGGGGGCTTCTTCTTCCGAGCCTGCTTCTCGGCCGCCTCCTCCTGCCGGCGCCGCTCCTGCTCCTGCCGGCGCTGTTCCTTCAGCCGCTCCCTCTCCAGCCGGCGCTGCTCCTTGGGGGCTGGTGGTGGGGGGTCCACCACAATCTCGGGGATGTGGAAGGCGTGTGCTGAGTGCCTGCCTTTCCTGGGCTGCTGTGCATCCTCCAGCTGCTGGGCGTCGAAGACGGCTTTGGCGTTGGGCAGGCGCTGCTCCGGGCGGTACCCGAAATCAGGCCGGACCTTGCGCAGCTTGGCTAGCTGGGTCCGGCACTCACGCTCCACGTCGCGGTCTGAGACGGCCACATTGTGAACCTGCAGGAGATGGGGTGGAGGGACATCATGGGGTCTGTGTCTTGTGGGGAGCCCCATGTGCAAAGGGATCCCACGTGCACTGGTGTGAGACGCCTCAGCTTGGTGTGTGCAGGGAAGAGAAACAGCGGAGGGCACCATGACATTGGGTGGGAGGAGCCTGCAGCTGCCCAGCCCCGCCCTTCCCAGCAGGGAGTACTGTGCAGGGGCAGGACAAGGCAAGGGAGGAGATCAGAGCTGGGGAGGCGTCACCCTCAGGAGCTGAGTTGGGGAGGGGGGGACAGAAGAAGAGAGCAGGACAGAGCTAGGGAGTCCCGTCCCCGGGGGAATGAGTTGGGAAGAGGCAGGAGAATGGGGGAGGAAGGAGCTGGGGAGGCCTGGCCCTGTGGGGGCTGAATAGGGGAGGGGGGCCTGGCCCTGCCAAGGACTGTGTTTGAGGCTGGTGAAGGTTCCTATCTCTGCAGCAGAAGCCCAGCCTGGTCCCCACCCTGCGCCTCACCTCGGCCATGAACGTGTCCTCCTGCAGCAGGCGGGCTGGGATGCTGCGCAGCTTTTCCAGTGTTTCCACCACGCCTGTGCAGTCCCGCAGATTCTCCGAGGAGCCCAGCGCCAGGCGCACCAGCACCAGCCCCACCCGGAACAGCACCTTCACCCCTGCAGGGAGACAGCAGCTGTCAGACCCCAAACCAGCAGTAGGGGATGCTGGCACAGCCCTGAAACAGCCAGGAGACCCGGGGGTGGGGCGGAGGGGCTGAAACAGCCAGGGGTACCTAGGAGGGAGCCATGAAACAGCCAAAGGCACCTGGGAGGGGGAGCCATGAAACTGTCAGGGGAGCTCTGTGTGAGTGAGAGAGAAACAGAGAGAGAGAATGTGAAACAACCAGGGGGACCTACGCAGGGAGACATCAACCAGCCAGTGGGGACAACATGAAACAGCCAGGTGATCTGGGGGAGGAGCCTTGAAACAGTCAAAGGCCCCTGGGATGGGGAGCCAAGAGATGGGCGGGTGACTCATGAAACAGCCAGGGGACCTGCAAGGGGAGGAATGAAGCTGCCAGTGAAGCTGGGGAAGGTGGAGCCATGAAACAGGCAGCAGGCTTGTGGGGAGCTGTGAAACCGCCAAGACAACATGACCTGGCCCCACCCCTCCTAGTCCAAGGCAGCCAGGATGTCTCAGCCCTGGGACCATGCCCCCAGTACAGCCCTGGCTGCAGGCTGGCGGAGCTCTGGGCTGAGCCAGTACATCACGCACCCTCGCTGAGGAAGGCATCCCAGATGCGCAGCACGGTGGGAAAAGGCAGGGTGCGGCTGTAGAGGCACAGGAACCACTCGGTGACGTAGAGCAGCGGCCCCACACTGTGCTTCTGCAGGTGCTTGTAGGCCTTGGGGCAGACGCGCCGCAGCAGCGCCACGAAGACCTCACCATCCAGCAGCACTGCCTCCTGCAGGGGCAACCGAGAGCCCATCAGATCTGCCCGCTGCACAGCACCACCCTGCTGCCAAGCACGCAGGCTCCAGCCCCAAGGCCCTCTCCTACTCCCCTGCCGGAGAGGGCAGGGCTGGGCAGTCCAGGGTCCTCCCCCTCCCTGGTGTCCCAGCACCCCTTGCTGAGGAGGGCGTGGCCAGGCAGCTGCAGGCTCTTCCCCCTGCCTTGCTGACTCCTGGTTGCATCTCATAAGTGTCCATGACCCTGTAGAATTCCCATCCTGTGGGAAGGGTGCAGGGGGTTTCTCACCATCTCGGGGCTGTAGTAACCAGGCAAGTACCGCTCACTGATCTGCACCAGGCACCAGAAGGCTTGCTGTAGAGAACGAAGAAACATTAGCCAGGGGAGATGTTGGGGTTCCTGGAGCACATGGCGAGGGGGAGTGAATAGAGGAGGGGCACAGGGTTTATGCGAGGGGGAAGGTGTGTATCTTGTGTGGGGAGGAGGGGAACTGGTGGCCCTGGCATGCAAAGGGGCCTCAGGGTGGTGGTTAATGAGGGCTGGGAGTGGGATTGGTGACCTGTGGGGGTGGGGAGGGTGGCCCGTGAAGGGATGGGAGCTGGCTGCTCCATGCGGGAGGGCAATGGGGGCCAGTGCCCATGGGTGGACGGGATTATATTACAGGGCAGCAGAACAGTGGGGGAGGGTGCTCGACAGGGTGGGGCAGGACAGTGAGGGCAGGTGCCTGGTGTGGGTTCAGGATAGTGGGGACAGGGACAGGGCAATGGGGGTGGGGCAGGACAGTGAGGGCGGGTGACCTGCAGGGATGGGCAGGGCAGTGAAGACAGGTGCTGGGCAGTGGGGGAGGGGCAGGGCGGTGAGGTCTGGTGCTGCAGCAGTGAGGTGGGGGCAGTGCAGTTGGGGGGTGCCCCATGGGGGAGGACATGGTTCCCAGTAGCTGCTGGGCATGACTCACCTCAGCAGGCATGTGCATGAGCAGCACTGCAGCCACAGGGCCCTGGGCCTGGCAGTAGCCCTCGCGGGGCCGATACACGGTGTAGGCCTTCAGGAGCTGCATGAGCCCTCGCTGCCTGCATGGATAGTGCTGGGTGTTAGAGTTCGGCCAGGATATGGGGCGCACGGTGCAGAGCTCCCTCCCCATACAGGACCAGAACACTGGGCCCAACTAGCCCAGTATCATCCCCTGACCCCACCCCGTGTCGGATCAGACCTTTGGGAAGAGAACCCAGGTGTCCTGAGTCCACAAGGCTACATATATACAGAATTCTCTAAATAGATACCTAGCGGGGAGTCTATTGGGTGGATGGGTGGAGAAAGGGAGGGAGGAGTATGGATAGAGATGGAGGGAGGGATAGGTGGACAGGTCCGGCTTTAGGAAGTGCGGGGCCCAATTCGAACATTTTTGGCGGGGCCCCGGCAGGGATGACTAAAAAAAGAAAACATGTAAAAAAAAAAAGCCTTTCATTTCTTAGCAACCGATTCCCTCTAAAAAGTTCTGATTTAAGGGATGTACCACAGTATGTATTTTTTGTACCAATAGGGTTACCATACGTCCGTATTTTCCCAGGAGGACTTTTTAAATTTTAAAAAGTTCTCCCGGACGGCGATTTAAGCACCAAAAAGCCTGACATGTCCGGGAAAATACGGATGTATGTTAACTCTACCTAAAGTTCTTTTTTAAAAAGATGGGCCTGAACTAGAAATGAGCTCCGTTTCACACGTGTGGGTCCCCGCCACTCCCTGGGGGTGTGCTAGGGTGACCAGATGTCCCAATTTTATAGGGACAGTCCTGATTTTTGGGTCTTTTTCTTATATAGGATCCTATTACCCTCCACCCCCATCCTGATTTTTCACACTTGCTCTCTGGTCACCCTAGGGTGTGCACATGTGTTGGTCCCAGCTACTCCCTTCCCCCCTCATTGAAGCAGGAGTGCTGGGTTACTGCCCTGGGAACTGCAGGGCACCAGTGGACATGGGGCTGGCTGGAGGTAGGGCAGGGGCTGACTGGAGGTAGGGTCTGGCTGCAGGCAGGATGAGGGGTGCAGGGTTGGCTGGAGACAGGTGTGTGTGGGGTGGGCAGTCTGGCTTCAGGTAGGGCCTCAGGGAAGTGCGGCCGGGGTTGGCAGGGCTGGAGACAGAGGAGTGCAGGACTGGCTGGCTTCAGGCAGGGGGGTGTGGCAGGGGTTGGCTAGAGACAGGGCAGGGAGTGCGAGGCTGGCTGCAGGCAGGGCAGGGGATGCGGGGCTGGCTGCAGGCAGGGCAGGGGTGCAGGGCTGGTGCGGGCAGGGCAGGGGGTGCAGGGCTGGTGTGGGCAGGGGTGTGTGTGGGGCTGGCTGGCTTCGGGCAGGGCCGCAGGGGGGGTGCGGCAGGGGTGGGCTGGAGACAGGGCAGGGGATGCGGCAGGGGCTGGATGCAGACAGGGGCTGGATGCAGACAGGGGCTGGCTGTGGGCAGGGCAGGGGGTGTGGGGCTGGCTGCAGGCAGGGGCTGGTGCGGGCAGGGGGTGCGGGTACAGGGGGTACAGCCCAGCCTGTACGGTAAGTGCCCCCTCCTCCTCCCTCCCACACCGGGGTAGTAGCAGCAGCCTGGGGCTCAGGGGATATTTAAAGGGCCCGGGGCTCCCCTCCTAGCCGAGGGAGCCCTGGGGAAGCGGCTGGGCTCCGCCGGCTATTTAAAGGATCGGGGCGGCAGAGGCAGCTGGAGCCCCGGACCTTTAAATAGCCCCTGGAGTCCCCCGCTACCCCAGGGCTCCAGGGGCTATTTAAAGGACCGGGGCGGCAGAGGCAGCTGGAGCCCCCCTGCTACCCAGGGCTCTGGGGGCTATTTAAAGGGCCTGGGGCTCCCCTGCTTCTACCACCCCGGCCCTTTAAATAGCCGAAGGAGCCCTGGGAGAGCGGCAGGACTCCAGCGGCTATTTAAAGGGCTGGGGCAGTAGAAGCAACGGGAGCCCCGGACTTTTTAAATAGCCCCCAGAGCCCAGCAGCCCTACTCCAGGGCTCCAGCAGTGGGGCTCTGGTGGCAATTTAAAGGGCCTGGGGCTCCAGCCCCTGCTGGGAGCCCCAGGCCCTTTAAATTGCCCCCTGGGGAAGTCGGACCACCCTGGTACAGCGCACCAGCTCTTGCTGTGGCCAAACTTGGGCGTGGGGCCCTCTTAGGGGTGGGGCCCGATTCAGGGGAGTTGGTTGGATTGGCCTAAAGCCGGCCCTGGGTGTGGATGGGGATGGAGGGAGGGAGGGATAGATAGAAGGAAGGAGGAATGTGGATGGGGATTGATAGATGGATCACACACTCCCTCCTTCCCAGCGGTTTGGGGTTAACTCTGCTGCCCAGCTGGGCACTCCCCAGGGGGCACCGTTCAGTTGCAGGTTGCACCGGTGTGAGGGAATGACTCTGGCTCACATGCCTGAGTGGTGTCCCGGCCGGTGCGATTTAATGTCATGGAGCCCAGCCGTGTTCCCCCTGCCCCTTGGACAATCCCTGTTCTCTAACTGGAGCTGCTGGGAGCTGGTGTCAGTGGGAAGACAGCGCCACTCAGTGGCGAGTGCCTGGAATGGGAATCACAGGCCCACTATAGCAGCGCTGCCCAGCTGGGAGGAACATCCTGGGCTGGGGGCAGGACACAGCACCCTGCTCCGGCTGCAGGGACAACTCAGGCATCAGCCCCAGCAGGGCTTCTCCTCTGCTCCCCCAGCATTTGGCTGTGCCCCCGCCTTTCCCTTACCCGTGTCCCTCAGGCGACAGGAACATCTCGTGGAAGGGGAACTGGCGGTGGATGTCCTTCTCAATGGTCTCCAACCACTGCGGGTCACCAGGTGACTGTTCCAGTTCCTACGGCGACACAGCAACGGGTGACCATGGCAACAGGAAGTGGGCCACACCACCCTATCCCTGGGGCAGGGATTTAGGGTTAGCAGCAAGAGATCAGGGCCTGGGGCGGGTGTTAGCGGCTCCCTGCATGGTGGTTGTCTTTGCATGTGTAGTGTGGGCCAGGAGGGGTGCCAGAGCATGCCGGACTCAGCCCAACTGGATGCGGGTCCTTCGGCTCTGGCTGGGATCAACCCAGAGCAATGGAAACCCCAATGACTATCACCTATCAGCAAGGGCTCCCAGCAGGCTGAGCACGTGAACTCAATTGTGATCTCTCACCTGGGACTGAGGGACAAAGGACAGGGACAGAGAAAGGAAACTGCACAGCTCTCAAAGCAGCAGCATTGCTCACGGAGCCCTGGTGCGGGTCAGGACGGATGATGTCTTAACCTTTGTCCCTCTGTTTCTCCACTCAGGACTCCCTGCGCCATGTGCCAGCGGGCTAACGAACCCTGCTCTGGTTGGAAAAGCTGCCCCGTGTCACTGCAAACACTGGCTGGGGTGCCCGAGGCCCTAGAGATGGTGAATATCTCTGACCAGGCATCTGGCTCAGTTGGGACTCATGGGGCAGAGCTCATGGCACAAAGCAAGAGGGCTGGAGTCCAGCGGCTCCATCTCGGGGGCATTGAGGCCTTGTGGCCGGCCCTTGGAAGACTGGTACACTGAAGGGTACCACCACAGCACTGTCTATAAGCTGAGTCATAGCACAGATGCAGTGGATCCGTGCCTCAAGATGTTCTATTCTGCTACTGACGATGACTCACCGTGGGGCCAGATGCTGTTCTGCCAATCACCCCATGGCAGTCAGCAGGGTCAGGGAGAACAAGATTGGGCTCTTTCACCCTGTATATTAATCCCCTGTCCTCTGGCCCTGGGGAGTTGAGAGCTCCCTCCTGCCACTGCAGCAATGCAGGTGCCTGCTGCAAGAGCTAAAGGAGTGCTCCTCTAGCAGCAGTGGTAGCTGGGATGTTATCCTCTCTGCACACTAGCCAATACAGGGTAGCCTTGTGCATATCCAGCGCCTAGAGCCAGGAATGCGAAAGTCTGGGAGGCAGCTGGCTCAGAGCTTGGGGGCATCGGCATGGATGCAGGTGGGGCAGAGTGGGTGGGTGGGGGGCAGAGGATGCCGAGGGAGAGTGGGAGCCGCGAGGGAGGCAGGAGGAGCTGATTACCTTGTACTTGCCATGGTTGCGGTCCATGCTGGTCTGCCCTCCACACAGCAGGGGCCAGCAGCGGGCGCGCATGGATGAGGGGATCCCTTTACGGCACAGAACCTTCACCTGGAGCCAGAGAACTGCATCAATCACAGCACAACCCACCACAGGGCAGGGCCAGGGAGAAGGGGCCCAGCATGGTGCCACACTAGAGAGAGCCAGGGCCCTGGGACACGGGCTTCAGGGGCAGGGAGATCTTAGCTCCAGGGGGCTCAGCTGTGTGGTATTACACTGTCAGGAGACGTAATGGGGGAAGCCCTGGCAGCAGCTGATTCCTTGCGGGAGTGGAGCACACTGGAGTGCCCTATGGGGAAACCAGTTGCTCCCTGGGGGGATTAGCATGGCCCTTTGGGGTGCCCCATGGGAGGACTGAGTGGCCCATTGGGCAATTGGCATGGCCCCATAGAGGGGTTGGGATTTCTCTGTGGCTCCTCCTCACCTTCTTGTACCTCCTGGCCATGGCCTTCTCCCAGAGCGATGTCATCTCCAGCCATCTGGCTTCCCGGTGCCGGATGAGCTCTACTGGGGGCTGGCCCAGGCTGGATGAGGGGAAGAGAATGGGTATCAGGCCAAAGGCCATCTCCTCCTCGCCCTGTGCCTCCATTCCTCCCATCTCTTTGTCCCTCTGGTGCACCCCTTCTACCTGTCTTTCATTCCCTCTTACCTCCTCTTTGTGCCTCCTCTGCTTCCTCATTCAGTAGCCACATGAGGCTCCCCTCCTGGGGCACTACTCTGGGAAGAGAGCACAGCCTCCTCATATTGCCCATCCCCTGTCCGCTCCTTCCTCTCCAGGTACTGCTGCCTCAGCTCCCTGTACCCCTGCCCTACCCTGGGGCTGGGCAGGGTGAGGCAGGACCTGGGAATGTGAAAACTAAACACTGGGTAAATCAGGATGTTCCAACATCACCTTAACTCTGACCTCTCTCCTGCCTAACCCGAGCTACAGGCTGCTGGCACCATCACCCTGCCAGCTCTACCCCCAGATGAGCCATAGAGCTGCCCCCCGGCATCACCCCCACATTCTGCATGCCGAGGGAGCATTCACTTAACCGTCTGTTATTGTTTAGAAACCCAGAACATTGCTTTTCACCCTCCATGTGCTCTGGAAACACCCCACAATTCCCACTCTCCCACCAGAAGCACAGATCTCTTGTTTACTGGGTTTGTAAATTTATGGGGCACATTCTGAGCAACCAGATCTGGATGTATTCCTTCTGCCATGGAGACCACGAGTTTGAGTAACACCAAGTAAGCATGGAATAATAATTAACTAACAAGCGAATAATGTCTGAGTAAATACTTAGTAATCCCTGAGTAACAAGTGAATAAACACTGAGATTAGCAAGTAATCGCTGAGTAGCGTCTGAGTAAATATCAAGTAACGCTTGGGTAATGACTACATAAACCCAAGTAGTGGCAAAGGAGTGATCAAGTAACAACTGAGTAAACCATGAGTAATGGCCAGATAAACACCAAATAATGACTCAATAAACACTTAGTAACAATTTAGTAAACCCTGACTACCGAGTAATGACTAAATGACCACCACACAATGCCTTCATAACCACTGAGTAAATCCTGAATAATGACTGAGTAAATACTGACTAAAAATTGAGCAATGGCTAAGCAAACACTGGGTGGCATTTGAATAATAAGCAACTAAACAGAAGTCATGGCTGAGTAATGACCTAGCAAATACCAAGAGCTCAACTCCCTGTTGCCCTAGGGCAGTGGTTCTCAAATTTTTGTACTGGTGACCCCTTTCACCTAGCAAGCCTCTGAGTGCGATGCCCTTATAAATTAAAACACACTTTTTTATATCGTTAACATCATTATAAATGCTTGAGGCAAAGTGGTGTTTGGAGTGGAAGCTGACAGCTCGCGACCCCCCATTTAATAACCTCACGAGGACACACGGGGGAGGTGCTGCACTGTCTCTGACTGTTCTGTGCAAAGCTCCATTGGTCCACCGCAGCAGAGGCACTAATTGAAGCAGCCCCAAGGGTTGTTGTAGCCTGTGAGGAGGGCAGAACTGGCACCTGCTACAGACTGCCTGCCCTCCATCTGGGCCTATGTAACAACTGAGTAATGAGTGAGTAAACACTGTGGCCTGGTCTACATATAAAACTTAGGTCAACCTAGCTACCTCACGCAGGACTGTAAAAAACATCATGCCCTGTGCAACATAACCCCAACTGCAGACACAGCTAGGTTGGTGGAAGAATTCTTCTATTGGCCTAGCTACTGCCTCTCAAGGGGGGTGGATTTACTACAGCGACGGAAAAATGCCTTCCCTCATCATAGCAAGTGTCTACACTATAGTGGTGCTGCTGCAGCAGTGCTGCTGTAGTGCTTCTTGTGTAGACACGCTGAGTCACGAGAAAGTAAACGTTGAGTAACGAGCAAGTAAACATTGAGGAACAAGTACATATTGAGTAATGAACATGCAAAAGCAAAGTAATGAGTGAGTAAACAACATGGAGTAACAAGTGAGCAAGAACATAAGAGAGACCATACTGGCTCAGACCAATGATCCCTCTAGTCCAGTATTCTGTCTTCTGACAGTGACCAATGCCAGGTATTTCAGAGGGAATGAACAGAACAGGGCAAGTACTGAGTGATCCATCCCATGTCATTCACTCCCAGCATCTGGCAGTCAGAGATTTAGGGGCACCCAGAGCATGGGGTTGTGTCCCTGACCATCTTCACTAATAGTCATTGATGGACCTATACTCCATGAACTTATCTAATTCTTTCTTGAAATCAACTATACTTTTCACCATCACAACATCCCCTGGCAACGAGTTCCACAGGCTGACTGTGTGTTGTGTGAAGAAATACTTCCTTTTGTTTGTTTTAAACTTGCTGCCTGTTAATTTCATCGGGTGACCCCGGGTTCTTGTGTTATGTGAAGGGGTAAATAACACGTCCTTATTTGCTTTCTTCACACCAGTCATGATTTTATAGACCACTACCATAGTCGTCTCTTTTTCAAGCTGAACGGTCCCAGTCTTTTTAATCTCTCCACATGTAAAAGCTGTTCCATACCCCTAATCATTTTTGTTGTAATGAGTAATGAGAACATAGCACTGGGTAATGAGTGTGTAAACACTGAGTAATGTGTGAGTAAACACCGAGTAATGAGCGAGTAAACAGTGAGTAATGTCCATGAAAACACTGAGTAATGAGTGAATAAACATTGAGTAATGAGCATGTAAACACTGAGTAATGAGCGAGCAGATACTGAATAATGAGCAAATAAACACTGAATAAAGAGGGAGTAATACTACCAGTGTTTTAACCTACAGAGCTTCCCTCTCATACTCTTATCAGGAGATGGGTGTGGGCAGCGAGGGGTCTGTTGGGCAGGGGAATTGCCTTCGGGGGCAGGTTGGCAGCCCCATTACAAGTGATTTTCCCAGCAGCACAGAGCAGATCCCCGAGATGAGGCTGTAGGAAAGGATCCTAGGGAAAACGGGGTTGGGGCTGAACAGGACTGTTCTCTCTTCTCTCCTGGGCCTGTTCACACCCTAAGCTGCTCGGTGGGGTAAGGTGGGGGAGGCTGGGGCGCTGACGTCCCTGACCACACACCGCTGCAAGCACGGTGTGCACATCGCCATGGAGACGGGGACAGGATGTGGCCAAGCCATGAGCTGCTGAAACAGGAAGTGTTAGTTCATGCGGGTGGAGGGGTGCAGGGTGCTCCCCTCCCTTGGCCCAGCACCAACAGTGCTCAGAGCCCTTCCCAGAGGGGTGAGGGGCTCTGGCTGACGTGGGCCTCACACCCTTCATTACCACACGTCCCCCCCAGAACCCCAAGAAAGGCTTGGGCCATGGAAGGTGTGAGCAGCCCAGAAGGAAACCATAACTTCTGAGCTCATGTCCTCTGCAGGATCACTGTATGATAATGGGGCAGAGCTCCCCAGCTTCCCCCAGGGCTGGAGCATTCTCCAGGCCTCAGTGCCTGGCAGTCCTGAGGAGACATCCCTAAAGATCTCTAGCTCATCACAAGTTCTGGGATCAGTGCAGGAGTCACCCCAGGGCTTCACAAGAGATCAGACTAGACCAGTGGTTTTCAATCTGTGGTCCACAGACCCCTGTGGGGTCTGCAGATCATGTCTAAGATTTCCAAAGGGGCCTGCACCTCCATTTGAAATTTTTTGGGGGTCTGCAAATGAAAAAAGGTTCAAAACCATTGGACTAGATGATCAGAACAGCCCCTTCTGGCCTTCCAGCCAGGGATTCAGGAGCCTTCCCATGCCTCCGCGCATTGCATTGACGTCATAGTTTGCATTTAATTTCCTACGATTTTTGTAACGAACAGTAAGGAAAGGGAGGGAAAATCCCCTCCAAAGACAGAGCTTCCATCTCTGGTGTTCCCGAGCTCTACTCCTTTGCAGATGCACCTTGCAGATTTCAGAACTGGGATCTGTTTGGTTAGACCCTACCTAAACATGCCCCACCTCCAAGGGAGGACCCTGGAACCCTGACTGAGCCAGTAGTTAGAAAACTCCACCCTGTCATCTGCCTTCAGCACACTGTGCAATTAAACAACAACAACCACACAGACCTTAGCCTTGCCATGCTGGATAACCACCACAAAACCCCTTGGCACTAGCTACGCTTAGCCCTCATATTTGTTATCACCATCAGCTAGCCCAGTGTCCAGGGAGACACCCCAATAAGCCAGGTCCCCGGGAAGCAAGAGAGGATGTTATAGTAACATAGCATCTTTCATCCTGCAGCACTTTGCAGTCAATGCTGGCTGTGTGAGCCGGGGCAGGTCACCTGCCCTGCTTGGTGCCTCAGTTTCCCCATCTGCTCAATGGGGAGTAGGACACAGACCCTGCACCCCTCTCATTCAATAGGAGATGGAATGGCAGGTACTATGGAAGAGCTAGGTGTTATTGTGATCCTAGACATAGACAGTTATGGGGCTGCGGCTGCCTCTAGGGAGGAGGGCACACAGGACGCTGTGCTGCAGGGAGCGTGGTGGCAGCATGGCACACTGACACCAGGGTGGCATGGGCTCTTCCGAACCCCGCCCTGAAAGCTCCAGCAACCTCAGCTGACCCAGCCATGAGGCTGATGGCCTGAGCTGGTCCTGCCTGGATACAGTTTTGGGGCTGTACACCCACGCGCGATTCCCCAGCTGGGGGAAGTTACGGAGAGTGAACCGGGGTGCCCAGGGGCCATTGTGCCTCCCCAGCAGAGGGCCTGCCCTCACTAACATTTTGGTTGTAGAGACCCTAGAGGGCACCCATGATATTCCCTGGTTCGGAGGATCCCCTACATCAGGCTGTTAGGGAGATGGGGCTGGTGCACAGGGCCCTGATGCAAGAGTCCCAAACAGTCCTCTCCCACAGCGCCTGAGACCCTCCTTCCCCAAACTCTGCCTCTTCCCTGCTTCTGCCCCACCCCCAGGGGGCAGCAGGACTAGGAGAGAGGTGGGGGGGCAGGGCCACAACCACAAGCTGCTACACTTGGGTGTGGGCTGATTCCCCAGTCCCCAGGCCAGCTCCTCTGTGTATGTCCGTTCTATGGGCCTGAGCACCCTATATCCTCAGCTCACAGAGCGGGGAGATGTTGGATCAAGGCTCAGAGCCCAGGGGATTGCCCTGCAGGACTCGGAATGCGGGTATCAGCCCAGCACCCACAATGGCTCCAGGGAGCAAGAGATCAGGACAAGGAATGAGAGTTAGGCATCTGGGTCAGCTGTGGAGGGTACTCACCCCTAGGGGACACAGAAACACCCTTTGCAGCACCCCCACTCCCTCTGCAATGCCCCCTTTGAGCACTCCCATGCCCAGACCTGCTCCACTCACCCATCCTGGGTGCCACTGGCCCCGAGGAAGCCATAGCGGTCGGTCTGGCGATAGGGGGCGGCCCCGTTCAACTCAGAGTCGGAGCCCAGCGAGCTAGAGTCATCATGGCACCCCAGGGCTGAATCGAAGGCGTCGGACAGCTCCTCCAGGGTACTGAGGCTGGAGGAGTCGGCGGAGGACATGGGGCCGGACGCCATGCCCACAAGTCCAGCACCCTGCAAGAGGAGGGAGGGCAGGGAGAGGGGCCCTCAGTCAGTGTCCAGCATGGCCAGCCCAGAACCGAACACCCCAGGAGACAACCCCAGAATCTGACCTGCCCAGGGCCCTGCATCCCCATCTCCCCTAGGGCCTCCCCCCCGGGCCCCTCATCCCCTCCCCGCTAGAGTCTGCCCAGCCTAGGGCCCCTAACCCCCATCACCCCAAGGTCTTCCCCGTCCAGGGCTACACAACCTCATCCCCCTCTGGGTCTGACCCGCCCAGGGCCCCTAACCCCCATCGCCCCAGGGTCTGACCTGCCCAGGGCCCCACAACCTCATCCCACCAGGGTCTGTCCCGCCCAGGGCCCCTCATCCCCATCGCCCCCAGGGTCTGCCTCTACCAGAGCTCCACACTCTCATCTCCCCCTAGGGTCTGCTCCACCCAGGGCCCCTCATCCCCTCCCCGCCAGAGTCTACCCAGCCCAGGGACCCTCACCTCCATTCCCACCAGGGTCTGCCTCTACCAAGCTCCGCACTCCCATCCCGCCCAAGGTCTGCCCAGCCCAGGGCCCACAACCCCATCTACCCCAGGGGCTGACCTGCCCAGGGCCCCAAACCCATCCCTGCCCAGGCCCTGCCCAGCCAGGGCCCCAAACCCCCATTTCCTCCAGTCTGCCCAGCCCAAGGCTCCATCCCTCCCAGGGTCTGCCCCACCCAGAGCCCCTCCCACCAGTGTCTGCCCAGCCCAGGGCCCCGCACTTCCATCCCCCCAGGGTCTGCAGAGCCCAGGGCCCCTCACCCCCATCTTCCCCAGGATCTGCCCCACCCAAAACCCCACACTCACATCCCCTCAGGAACTGCACCGCCCAGTGCCCCACATCTCCATCCCCCAGGGTCTGCCCCACTCAGGACTCCTCCCCACCATCTTTGCTTCCAGTCCAGGCCCCCCCACCTCCATCCTTGTTCCCCAGGTTCCAGTCCAGGCCCCCCCACCTCCATCCCCGTTCCCCAGGTTCCAGCCCAGGGAACCACACCTCCATTCCCCTGCCCCGGGGCCCAGCTCCTCCAGCCTCATGTGTACTAGGGGGAGGAATCCATGGGGGCCTGGTTTCTGGTCAGGGAGCGTAACACGCTCACACACAGAGCCCCCCACCCCAATTCTCTTGTGTCTATCCCAGGGGTAACTTTGTGCAGCCCTTGTCTCCAAACCTGGCCCCCCGGCACGGCTCAGGGGGGTTCCTAGGGAACCCACATGGCCCCCAAGGAGCCCTCCCCGTGCTCCATTCCCTTGTTCCCACTCACCTTCAATGTGCCCAATCCTCTTAGCTTGTGCACTGTGCTGGGGCCATTCCCAATGGAGCAGGGCCCAAGTGGCACAGCTGTGCATTCGTCCCTTGCCAACACCTCAGTCCAGCGCGCTCCCCATGGGCGCTGCAAACTTATTTCCTCTTTGCTGTCATTTCCTTTTGCACCTGACAGGGCTGAGGCAGCATGCGGGTGGGGGGCGGGGGGAGGGGAGCCTGAAGCCACGGGGAGTGTGTCTGTGGGGCGGCGCTGCCACCCCGCTCCCTGCAGCGCCCCCTGCTGGGAGAGGCTGGAGCTGGAGTAGCTGGGAGCTCCCCCACAGCCAGCGCCCCCACCCCGCTCCCTGCAGCGCCCCCTGCTGGGAGAGGCTGGAGCTGGAGTAGCTGGGAGCTCCCCCACAGCCAGAGCCCCCACCCCGCTCCCTGCAGCGCCCCCTGCTGGGAGAGGCTGGAGCTGCAGTAGCTGGGAGCTCCCCCACAGCCAGCGCCCCCACCCCGCTCCCTGCAGCGCCCCCTGCTGGGAGAGGCTGGAGCTGGAGTAGCTGGGAGCTCCCGCCACAGCCAGGGCCCCCACCCCGCTCCCTGCAGCGCCCCCTGCTGGGAGAGGCTGGAGCTGCAGTAGCTGGGAGCTCCCCCACAGCCAGAGCCCCCACCCCACTCCCTGCAGCGCCCCTCCTGGGAGAGGCTGGAGCTGGAGTAGCTGGGAGCTCCCCCCACAGCCAGGGCCCCCACCCCGCTCCCTGCAGCGCCCCCTGCTGGGAGAGGCTGGGGCTGGAATAGCTGGGAGCTCCCCCCACAGCCAGGGCCCCCACCCCGCTCCCTGCAGCGCCCCCTGCTGGGAGAGGCTGGGGCTGGAATAGCTGGGAGCTCCCCCCACAGCCAAGCGCCCCCACCCTGCTCCCTGCAGCGCCCCCTGCTGGGAGAGGCTGGAGCTTGAGTAGCTGGGAGCTCCCCCCACAGCCAGGGCCCCCACCCCGCTCCCTGCAGCGCCCCCTGCTGGGAGAGGCTGGAGCTTGAGTAGCTGGGAGCTCCCCCCACAGCCAGGGCCCCCACCCCGCTCCCTGCAGCGCCCCCTGCTGGGAGAGGCTGGAGCTGGAGTAGCTGGGAGCTCCCCCACAGCCAGCGCCCCCGCCCCGCTCCCTGCAGCGCCCCCTGCTGGCAGAGGCCGCGCTGCGGAGCCGTGCCCCTCCCTCGGGGCTCTAGGCGGGTGGCTGCCAATGATCCCTCCACTCCTCTAGGGGGCCTGCGCTCCCTACCCGCCTCCTGGCTGAAAGCGGCCGTCAGCCAGTCAGAGCCAGGCTCTCGGTCCAGACCTCGCGGAGCCAAGCAGGCGGGCGGGGGCGAGTGCAGTGTGAGGAACCCAGGAGTCCGGGTCTCCCCCCTGCAGAGCCGCCATGTCGGAGGGCGAGAAACTCAACTTGGACTCCATCATCGGGCGGCTGCTGGAAGGTGCGAGGGGCCTGGGGCCGGGAGAGGCCCTAGCATGGGGGGCCGGGCCGGGAGGGGCCCGAGCGGGAACGATCGAGGGCGTGGGGTGGTGCTGGGGGTTTGTCCGGTTGGCTCCTACCCCCCCCTCCGGCACAGGCTGGGCTGTGGGGGGCGGGAGCCCCGAGCGCTGTGGCTGGAAGGGCCCGAGCCGGGCGCTCCGGGAAGTTCCGTGTTGACTTTCTGGGTTCCTTTGTTTTCGCTCGGGTCTCCCTGCCTGCAGCGCGCTCCTAGGCGGGGGTCGGGGCTGGCCCTACGCAGTGGTGGGGGGGCGGGCTCTGGTAGCGGCCCGGCCGCTTGCTGCTTGCCCCACGCCCGTCGGGCCCATGGCTTGTACATTTCATGGCAATCCCGAGTGGGACGCGCTGTTCCTAGGCCCCAGGGAGGAGCTAGGGACTTTCCCATTCCCGGGGGCGTGGTGGGGACTTGATCTCAGCTGGAGGGGGATACCCGGGGGCGTTTGTGGAGGGAGAGACCCGGTCGTCCTAGTGCGAACTCTGCTCTCCCAGTGCTGCTAACAAAAGGGAGGGGGAGATTAACTGTTACTTCCTTGCACCCTTATAATACATGGGGTGTTGTGGGGGGGCGATCCTAGCTATGCTTTCTGGGGGGTAGTTGACCCCTGGGGCTGAACCCTGGACCGGAGCAGTTGCTGAGCGGTAGATTATCTGGTCTCACATCACAAAGGGAAAGCAAAAGCATCAGTCCTGTGTACCATATGGGGAAACTGAGGCACAGAGGAAGGGAGTGGCCCAAAATTACAGAACAGTTCAGAGCTGGGGAAAGAACCCAGGTGCCCGGTGTAATAGTCCAGTATCAGCTGCTAAGCCACTCTGCTTCTTAAAGCATGTGTATTCTGCAGCCTGCAATGTTGAAAATGACTCTAGTGTGACCAGGAGCCAGGGGGGTGGGGAATGGGATACAGGACCTTTCCCTCTAGTGGGCACCAGCTCTGATCCTGCCCCAGGGTGGGGGAACTGGCTGGCTCAGAGGGGTAAGGGAATGGGGCATGCTGCCTTTCCCCACTGGGGGTGCTGGGTCCAATCCTGCCCCAGGGTGGGGGGATTGGCTGGCTGAGAGGGGTGAGGGAATGGGACGCGGGGCCTTTCCTCTGTAGGGAGTGCCACCTCTCCTCTGACTGGCCAAGTGTCTGAAGATCCCATCTGGGTTCTGGCCAAAGGTCCTGTGTGAGATGCCCGTGGTGGGTCTGGGTCCAGCCTCACTGCGCCTCTTGAGCCAGCTGCACAGAGTGGGTGAGGACCGAGGCTGGGTCAGGGCTGCTTGGTGCCTCCTCCCCCGTTGCTGGTCATGAGTCCACCTGTTAACCTGCCCTTGTGGGTGGAGGGTGGTGGTGGTACACAGGCTGCCCAGAAAAGCCTCAGGCAGTTCAGCTCTGTAGCTCCTTAGAGCATTCCAGCTGGAGCCGGGGCCTTGCCCTGAGCTGTGGGTGGGTCTGTGAGCAGTGCAGGGGCTATGACCGCGGCCCGGCAGAGATGTCCACTGTTCTGTGTTGCAGTGCAAGGCTCCCGACCTGGCAAGAATGTGCAGTTGACGGAGAGTGAGATCAGGGGCCTCTGCCTCAAGTCACGGGAGATCTTCCTGAGCCAGCCTATCCTGCTGGAACTGGAAGCACCACTGAAGATCTGCGGTGAGTGAGCGAGGTCAGGGGGTTGGAACCTTCCTCCCAGTGGCCATGGGGGAGAGGCTGGGGGGATTCCCTGCACCCCTTGTTCACTCTGGGGGTGTTCAATGGCTCAGACTGGGTGGAGAGGCCAGGGGTGGATCTGTGGCCCCCTTGCTGGCTGTTTCCAGAGGTGGGAGGGATCCCTGGGTCTGTGGGGAGAGGACCCAGGCTCTGAGGGGGAGGTGGGTTAGGCTTGGCTGTGGTAGCTGCTATAATCACCTCCCGCCCTCTCCAGGTGACATCCATGGGCAGTACTATGACCTGCTGCGGCTCTTCGAGTACGGGGGCTTCCCACCTGAGAGCAACTACCTCTTCCTGGGCGACTATGTGGACCGGGGGAAGCAGTCGCTGGAGACCATCTGCCTCCTGCTGGCCTACAAGATCAAGTACCCTGAGAACTTCTTCCTGCTGCGTGGCAATCACGAGTGTGCCAGCATCAACCGCATCTACGGCTTCTATGATGAATGTGAGTGTGCCCCCACCCGGCTCCCTGAGTCCCCCCAACCCTGCTCCCCTCACCCTTATCACGAGTGTGCCACCATCAACTGAATCTACGGCTTCTACAATGAGAGTGAGTGTGGTCCTGCCTGAACGCTCACCGCCCAGCCCCCCGAATCTCTCCTCACCCTGCTTCTCACCCCTACCACGAATGAGCCAGCATCAACCGCATCTGTGGCTTCTATGATGTGTGCCTGCATTGCTCTGCCCCGTACTCTCCATATCCTCCACTGCCCCACATCTGTACTCTTGTACCCCCTCTGCCCTGACCACCATATCCCCTACACCCCCAACCATGAGTGCGCCAGTGTCCATGGCAGAGGGCAGCCTCTGCCCCAAATCCCATGCGCCCAGTAGCTAACCCTGGAGTCAGACTGGCGCCCCCTACAAAGGAAGACCCTGTGTGCTGTTGCTGCACAGTTCACTTGGCTCCCTGTATGGCCTGGGTTTCTCCCAGCAGGCCAGGGCCCAGCCCTGGAGGCGGGCCCCTCTCCCGTGTCTCCCTCAGTGGCTGGGCCCCCATCCCCCCCCATTGTGTCCCACAGGCAAGAGGCGCTACAACATCAAGCTGTGGAAGACGTTCACCGACTGCTTCAACTGCCTGCCCATTGCCGCTATTGTGGACGAGAAGATCTTCTGCGGCCATGGAGGTTTGGGAGGGGCCGCAGGGTGTGGTGGCCAGTGCTCCGTGACCCTGTCTCCAGGAAGGAGGGAGACAGCATAGTGGGATGTTTCAGGAATTCCAGTGTGGGCTTCGTCCAGTAGAGGGTGCTGCTGGGGAAGGCGGAGGGTGCTAGGCACCATGGGGCTGTGGGCACTTGATCAGGGCAGGGTGTTGTCATGGGGATTGGATGGGGGGGTGTGCTGGGGCAGGGCTAATGGATGCTGAGAGGGCTGTGGAGGACACATCTGGGGTGGAGTGCTGCAAGGCAGATATTGGGAGGGCAGGGAGTTGCTATAGGGGCTGTGTATGGTGGGATTTACCAAAAAATCCCCAGGTTTTACAAAAAGTATTATTCTTTTTCAGATTTTCACCCTACTTTTTGTATCATTCAAATATATATAAAAAAACTTGTTTGATTAGGAAAATACAAAGCTTTGCATGAGCTATATATATCACGATAATACATTAGTCTGTGTGTATATGCAAAGCTGCCTGTTGAACTAAGGCTATGTATTGGTCTACAACAGGGGTGGGCAAACTATGGCTCGCAGGCTGGATCTGGCCTGTCAGGGCTTTGGATCTGGCCCGCGAGATTGCCACTCCCGTGGTGCCACAGGCCCCACGCCATTGCTGGAAGTGTCCGGCACCATATCCCTGCAGCCCCTGGCGGGGGGAGGAGGCAGAGGGCTCTGTGCGCTGCCCTTGCCTTCAGGCACCGCCCCCCGCAGCTCCCATTGGCCAGGAACAGGGAACCGTGGCCAATGGGAGCTTCGGGGGAGGTACCCGCAGGGGAGGGCAGCTCACAGAGCCCTCTGCCCCCCGACACCCCCTCCCTCCCCCTGGGGCTGCTGGGATGTGGTGCCAGCTGCTTCCAGGAACGGTGCGGCACGGGGCCAGGGCAGGCAGGGAGCCTGCCTGAGCCTCACTGTGCGCCGCTGCCGTCCCGGAGCTGCTCCAGGTAAACAGCACCAGGACGGAGCCCGCACCTCAACCCCCTGTCCTGCACCCCCTTGTACATCCTGCGCCCCAACCTCCTGCCGCACCCCCTCCTGCACCCCAGCCCCCTGACCTGAGCCCCTTCCTGCACACCGCACCCCCTCCCACACCCTGCATTCCCTCCCGCACCCCAACTGCCTGCCCCTGCCCTACATTCATGGCCCTACATGCAATTTCCCCACCCAGATGTGGCCCTGGGGCCAAAAAGTTTGCCCAGCCCTGGTCTAGAAGATACACACAAGAAACGAACAGGCAGCATGCAAGTTCTGAAGTGTGTGCACATCTGAACATACTGATGAATCTCATGCTCACCACGTACACATTTCAAGCTGTTAGTAGATAACAGTTTAAAGATCTGAGACACTAAAATGGGAAGAAAATGAAAATCTGTGTCAGAATACATTCAAAAGTTTTCAAAAGCAAAAAGAGGAGAAAAGGATGAAGTTGAGTGTATGCGCTGCAAATCGTGTGGCTCGATTATTAAAAATAAATATTTATAGGCTAATAGTTCCAAGTCTACACCAGTAAACTGTTTATTCAAATGAAAAGCTTTATTTGGGGATTAGAGATAATTGTTTTCTTAAACTCAGAGGTGGCATTGTGTTTTGAGTTCTGTTTTAGTTCTGCAGCAAACCACATTGATGAATGCAATTGACAGCATTAATCTACTAATACTTTTCCCCCGTCCTTCCATCCACCAAAACAAAACCGATATTTACCCAGAAAAATTATTTTTGCACTGATTTTCACCTGGCTTTGTTGTTGTGGTAATAAACACTGATAAATTCCTGGTGAAAATTAAATAAAATAAAAACAGAAAACGAAGGGCCCTATTAATATGCTACCATGGTGGGTGGGGCTTCTGTGAGGGGCAGAGTCTAACAAACTGATTTCCTCCCTCCCTTCAGGACTCTCACCAGACCTGCAGTCGATGGAGCAGATCCGCAGGATCATGCGCCCCACGGACGTGCCGGATCAGGGCCTGCTGTGCGACCTCCTCTGGTCCGACCCCGACAAGGATGTCCAGGGCTGGGGCGAGAATGATCGCGGTGTCTCCTTCACCTTCGGCTCTGAGGTGGTCGCCAAGTTCCTGCACAAACACGACCTGGACCTTATCTGTCGGGCACACCAGGTACCAGCCTGCGGGGAGCCCAGCACTAGGGGGATTGAGAGGCATCAAAAGGGCTGGGATGTTGTCATGGAAGAGCATCGTCAGAGTGGATGGGTGGGGTTGTGGGTGTGGATGAAGGGCATCGTCAGAGCTGTGTGGGGTGCTCTGCTGGTGGGGTTCCCTTGGCTGAGGTACAGGAACCTGCTGGCTGGGGGTGGTTTGCATTCTTTGGATCAGTCTGTTCCCACACTCCAGCCCACACCTCAGTCCCCTGCCCTGAGGCCCCTTGTACATCCCACACCCCTCCTGTGCCCCAACCCCTTGCCCTGAGCCCCCTGCCGCACCCATCCTATACCCCAACCCCCTTCTGCACCCCTCCCACACTCCACATCCCCTCCTGCACCCCAACCTCTTGCCCTGAGCCCCTTCCTGCACACTGCACCCAGAGGCGGCTCTAGGTATTTTGCTGCCCCAAGAACAGCAGGCAGGCTGCCTTCGGCGGCTTGCCTGTGAGAGGTCCCCGGTCCCGTGGATTGGGTGGCACACCTGTGGGAGGTCCGCCAAAGCCGCGGGACCAGCGGACCCTCCGCAGGCATGCTGCCGAAGGCAACCTGCCTGCCGCCCTCGCAGTGACCGGCAGAGCACCCCCCGCGGCTTGCCGCCCTAGACACACGCTTGGCGTGCTGGTGCCTGGAGCCGCCCCTGACCGCACCCCCTCCCACACCCCTGCGTCCCATGTGGGTGACAGAGAGGGGTTAGTCTGTGGTACCAGGCTGTGCCTGTTTGGGGATGGCAGCATCCAGCAGAGCTGGGGGCATGGAGTGGGATGCCTGGGGTGGGTAGGGCCAGACTCTACCTCCTGTCTCCCTGCCCCAGGTGGTGGAGGATGGTTATGAGTTTTTTGCCAAGCGGCAGCTGGTGACGCTCTTCTCAGCCCCCAACTACTGCGGCGAGTTTGACAATGCAGGCGCCATGATGAGTGTGGACGAGACGCTCATGTGCTCCTTCCAGGTGAGCCCGGGGCAGGGCAGTGCCGTGCCCAGCCTGCTGGGGCAGAGGGCATGTGGAGCCAGCACCATGGGGCAGCCCTGGCCCTGCAGCCTGAGCTGCCTGCCAGGGGGAGTGTGGGTGGAGCTAAGAGGGGTGTTAGACCTCGGATGGGATAATGGCGAGTGGGGGAGGAAACCTCCTGTAGAGGACAACCCCCCTTCCAGTAACAGCCCAGATGGGGAAGGGTCTGGGCCTTAGAGGAGCTGTGGGGATCCCAAGTCTGGGCTCCATGGGGCTGAAGGAGTGTGGGGGGTGGGGCGGTGTCCCTATGGCAGCCATTTCTTCAGACAGGGGGCGGGGCTCTGATTTCAAGAGCAGTAGAGCAGCCCCTGGGCCCTGGGGGCAGGCATGGGCCCTGGCCCAGCTCATCAGGGCAGGGCACAGGTCCCCCTTCCGCACATCCAACCTGCCTCTCCTCCTGCAGATCCTGAAACCGGCTGATAAGAACAAGGGCAAGTACGGGCAGTTCAGCGGCCTGAACCCCGGCGGCCGCCCTGTCACACCCCCGCGCAACTCGGCCAAGGCCAAGAAGTAACCGGCTACTCCCCCTGCCCTACCCCGTGGACTGGGCCCCCCCTCACTGCCCTGCCCCTGGCTCTCTGCACGGAGGGGTTCTGCTGTCCAGTGTCTGCCTGGGACAGAGCTGAATTATTATTTTTAAACTCCTGGAGTTTGATACCAAAAATCCTGCTCTGGGGAGAGGGGGCCAGGGAGGGCTCTTGATTTTGGGGGAGTGGGTTTAATCTTTTTGGATCAAGTCTATTTTGCCAGTTGAGCCCCCCACCCCTCCCCCCCCATGCTGAGGTGATTTCTTTTTGAATAAATATTTACCAGAAATTCTTACCCTGCTGCCTCCCTGTTCCTCTGTTCCCAGCCTGTGGCTATGCAGGGAATATCCTGTCCTGCCCCATGCTGAGGCTCTAATACTCCTGGGAGTGGAGAATGGTATTTCCCCTCAGCCCCTGCCTGCTGCAGCCAATGCCACAAGGGACTCCTGCCTGACCTGTGAGCAGGGGCCTAGCCCTGGGCAGGTGCCTTCCAGCCCCCAGCATCTCCTGACTCCTCTGGGGCAAAGTGCTAATGTGCAGCCACTTCTGGGGAGAGCTGTACTGCCCCTATACCATGAGCGGGCTGTGTTACGGCGGAGCCCTAAACTATGCTGTGATCAACCTTCCTGGTATGATGGAGGAGAGCAGGGGGCCACAGCCCCTGCAAGGACCTTGATGGCTCCAGGAGCCAAGGGGCCCCTGACAGGAAGGGGATGTTGAGGGTGTCAGAGGCAGCTGAGCCCAGACTGCCCCCTCATTAAGGTGGGAGGAGGAGGCAGCAATGTGGACCTCAGGGGGTGAACTCAGCTGCCTGGGAGGGGGTATCACAGCCATTACAATGGGGGGAGGGTGTGCTCTTCCTGTCTCCAGTGTGGCTGGGAAGTAGCAGAGCTGATACCAGCCAGGTGCCCTGGAGCAGGACCCAGCCCCCCCCACTCTGCCTAGCTTGTGCCCCACAGCAGAGGGGGACGGTGTGGCAGCTTCCCTCAGCTGAGGTAGGCACCCTGAGCACTGGCAGCTGCAGATTTCCAGGCTTTTAGCCAAGGAAAGGGGGTGGGGGGGATGACTGGTTACTGGGCCCCAGGGCTGGGCGGGATTGTGCTCCTGGGGCAGTAAGAGGGTTACTGTGTGCCCCAGCCTCTCAGCCTGCAGCCATTGCTAGCCCAGCTCTATAACCACCTCTCTCACAGCCAGCTCCAGCAGCTCCCAGGCATTCACCCTGAGCGAGGACAATCCCCACAGGGCAAGCTGGGGGAGATAGATACACCCCCTGCCCCAGCCTCAAACCCACCAGCCCTGCACGTAGGACCTAGGCAGGCAGCAGGGAGCTTGGCTACAGTAAGAGGCAGTTGGGGGCTGGAATAGCCTGCCTCCTACTCCTGGCCCTGCCTCTGCAAGGTGCAGGAGGGAAAGGATCCTGCCTGCAGCACCCCCCGCCCCACTGGCTGGGGGTGTTCTGCCCAGGGAGAGGGGGGAGCTGAGCTTCTCCAGCCCCAGCAGCAGCTCTACAGGCGGCAGACTTATTATAAAAGCTTTATTTACAGGGCCATGTCTATTCACAGTGGCTCAGAAGCAGCAGCCCCGCCTAGTCTTCCTGCCCTGCTCCAGCAGAGGTGATGGAGTTGTAAAATCCAGCTTCTCCACGCAGGCTCTTGGGGGCTTTTTGGGGGGGAGGGGGCTTGGAGCTGGGCTGCAGAAGGTGACCTCTCAGGACTCTCCCTCGCTGTCCTCAGCCAGCACATCCTGGCTGGGCCCTGGATGGGTCCCAGCCTGAGACGGGGTCAGCACCGACCCAAAGAACAAGGAGCGGAACTGAAAGAAATGCAGCAGGATGTGGAAGGAAGGGGGAATTCCCCAGCTTCTCCCTCCACCCACATGGTCCCATTGCCCCCCAGCTTCAATACAGGCCCTGCCATCCGCCACCGCCAGCTGGGAATCCACACAGCTCCTCTCCACAAAACAGCCCCAATGCCTCTCCCCCCTGGTCACATACCTTTTTCTGTGGGGGGGTCCCTGGCACAGCCCCCTCCAGGTCACTCTCCATGGCACTGCTCTCTGACTCCAGGGCAGTGCCTGGATGGGGGCGTCTCTGGGGAAAGGTGGGGCTGGAGGGCAGCCCTGGCCCCTCTTCACATGTGGTCTCCATAGCAATCATGTAGGAATCAATGTCATCACCTGTGAAGTCGTCATCAGGGGTAGCCGTGGGAAAGCCACTGTGGAAGAAGGGAGCAGGGCTGGGGCCAGAGTCAAACCCTGCCTCTGGAGATGGGGTCCTTACCTCTCCCCGCTGGGGCCAGCCCAGTATCCCAGCTCTCCCACCCTTAGGCTTCCCCACAGAAGCTGCTGCTGCCTGAGTCTGCAGACAGCCTGCAACAGCAGCCCACGAGGGAGGTGGCAGCCAGCCAGTCCAATGGAGCTGTTCACACTGACCTCTAATGACAACTGTGAGTGCCACTGTCAAACTCTCAGGCCTCTGCTTACCCATTGGCTGGACGGGCCTGCAAGGTTGTGGAGTGGACTTGTGAGCTGCTGTTGGGGTCTGACAAGGTGGCTAGGACCAGGTGCACTTCCAGCAGGGGGTCCGACAGAGTGAAGATGGCTGGCCTGCAGGGATATCACAGGAGAATGAGACAGATGGGGAGGGGAGGTCCAGGACTCTACAGGGACAGCACAGGGTGAGTACAGAGAGAGAGAGAGAGAGTTGCAGCAGAGGGCGGGGGAGTCCACATGGGACCCCAACCAATCCAGAGAGTCAGAGCCAGGGCCAAGGAGTGAGAGTGGCAATGAGCACATGATCTCATCGGGGGAGAGCCAGCTCAGGGCACTGAGGTAGAGGGAGCATCCCCACCCCACAAGGGGCTGGCCTGGACATACCTGCCGGGGGAATCGAAGTGGATGTTGAGGGGCAGGTTGGAGGACTCGGCAAAGCTCAGGAGACCCTAGGGACAGACAAACAGGGTCAGTGAGGCAGCCCCACCCTCTGGGGCTAGAGCAGAAGAGCGGGGGGGGAGGGGCAGGGGAGCAGGTTGGGTCTGCTAGCTCACCCTGAACTCCTTGAGGCAGAAGGTGACATGGGACTGCTGCTGCACCTGGACCTCCTGGAACTCGTCCTCGGCGAGGCACAGCTCGGTCACCATTGTCCTGCTGGGTTCTGGGGACAGAGAGGGATCTAAGCATCAGCTCCCCGGTGTCCCCAAACTGCCAAGCCACTCCCCAGGACCCACTGGCCACTCTCTATAAACTGCTGCCAAAACCTCCCTCCCCAGAGATGCCAGCCAACCCAGACCCCAGGGCTTCTCGAGTGGGACATGGGGCCCTTCCCCTCTAGGGGGTGCCAGCTCCAATCCAGCCCCATGGCAGGGGGACTGAGCCATGCTGTGTCTCTTTGGGATGAGGCCCATGGAGGGTGGAGCTGGCTCACCTGTCTCCTCATCCAGGTAATTGCGGAAGCTCACCTTCCCGGCAGGGCTGACCCCCAGCGTCACCTCAGCCAGCGTCACCGGGAAATGGACCACAGCGTCCACCAGCACCCTGCCACCAGAGGTGAGCAAGCTGTGAGCCCCACCCTACAGATACAGCTGCATCCTCCCACCCCCTCTGTGCCAGCCTAGCGCCCCAGAGAGCCAGCTGTGCCCCCCAATCCTCTCACCCCCTCTGTGCCAACCTAGTGCCCCAGAGAGCCAGCTGTGCCCCTGATCCACCCCCTCCATGCCAACCTAGTGCCCCAGAGAGCCAGCTGTGCCCCTGATCCACCCCCTCCACGCCAGCCTAGCGCCCCAGAGAGCCAGCTGTGCCCCGATCCACCCCCTCCGTGCCAGCCTAGCGCCCCAGAGAGCCAGCTGTGCCCCTGATCCACCCCCTCCGTGCCAACCTAGTGCCCCAGAGAGCCAGCTGTGCCCCAATCCACCCCCTCCATGCCAACCTAGCACCCCAGAGAGCCAGCTGTGCCCCCGATCCTCCCACCCCCTCCATGCCAACCTAGCACCCCAGAGAGCCAGCTGTGCCCCTGATCCTCCCACCCCCTCCATGCCAGCCTAGCGCCCCAGAGAGCCAGCTGTGCCCCTGATCCACCCCTCCGTGCCAACCTAGCACCCCAGAGAGCCAGCTGTGCCCCCAATCCTCCCACCCCGTGCCAACCTAACACCCCAGAGAGCCAGCTGTGCCCCCAATCCTCCCACCCCCTCTGTGCCAACCTAGCACCCCAGAGAGCCAGCTGTGCCCCCAATCCTCCCACCTCTTCTGTGCCAACCTAGCGCCCCAGAGAGACAGCTTCTGCCCCATTGATCTTCCCACCCCCTCCATGCCAAACTAGCACCCAAGGGAGCCAGCATATGTCCTCAATCCCTCTGCGCTCCCCTCATCTATACCTGTGGTTCTCAACCAAGGGTCCATGGGGCCCTGCAGCTGAAGCCCGGAACCCCAAGTCCCTTTCCCCCACGGGGCTGAAGCCAGAAGCGAAGCTGCAGGACTGAAGCCTGGTGCCCCAAGCCCCGGTGCCCCATGAGGCAGAACCCCCCTGAACTCCTCCCCCCATCCAGTGGCTGAAGCCCAGAGTCCCAAGGTCCCACACACACTGCAGCTGAAGCCCCTGAGCTCCAGCCCCACAGGACTAATGTCTCTCCCACCCACAAGAAGCCCCTGCTCGGGCAGCTGAAGACTGGAGGCCTCCCCACTGGGCCCTGGAGTTTTTATAGCATGCAGGGAGGCCTCAGGAAGAAAAGAGCTGAGAATTCCTCAGCTATACTTCATGCTTTGCTTCCTCTCCCCCCACTCGGCAAAGCCCACTCACCGGGCAGGGGCGCGCAGCGTGTTGGCACACAGCTCCTTGTCGAAAACAGCCTGCAGCAACTCGCACTCTTGGAATGACAAGTTGTGGGTCTTGGTGACTCCTGCCAAGGGCATCAGGACAGCAGCTCAGGGCCAGGGCCACCTTTGGCCCTGCATCAGGACCATCACCAGCCCAGGACCCACCCCTGCAGATTCTCCCCAGTACATCTCACCAGCCTGGCCCTATGTTCAATAGGGAACCAGGCTGGGGGTCTGACCCTTGGAAACTGCACCCCGCCAGCTTCACTCACCCCCCCCCCCCCCGCGCTTCTGCTTTCCGGTACCATTCACTGCAGGGCCCCCTCTGCCCACCTGGCTCCCAGCTCTGCCCCAGCCCTCCAACCTAACTCACTCCATCCAAGGCCCCTGCTACCTTTGCTAGACCCCTGAGGTGCCCCCTGCCATTAGGGGGCCCTCCAATCTCCCTCCTCCACCCTGCTAAAGGGGCTCCCTGGATGTCCCTTCTTGCCCCAGCAGGGCCACCCAGATCCTTGCCTCCCCCCCACTAGGGGGCTCCTCAGCAGCAGTGCACTCACCGTACTTGCAGTGCAGCTGCACGACCAGCCGGCTGGCCCGGGGGTTCAGGGAAATCAGACACTTCTCCACCATCTTCTCCAGGGAGGGCAGCGAGCGGAACACACCCAGGAAGGACTGGGGGGCCACAGACACCACCCCGTCACCACCTGCACCGCCTACCACGCAGCTAGGAAAATGGCTCCCAGCTCCCCTGCTGTAACCACAAGACACCTATTCCCCTCCCAGAGCCAGGGAGGGAATCCAGGAGTCCTGCAGATTCAAACCAAGATTCTTTCCCATGGAACAGGGTGGTCCCAAGCCCTGATCCCTCCCCACCCCCCCGCCACACCCTGTGCCAGCTACACTCACTGTCCAGGGCAAAGAAAGCCACAAGCTCCTGCCCCCTGCAGGGGAGCCCCTGGGACACAGGGACTGGGCACACAGGCTGCTAGGAGACAGCACAGGCCAGGGTGCAGCCAGGGACACATCCCTGAGCCCAGCTCTCCCCTCTTCACCCTCCACCCCACACCATAGCTCCAGGGCCTTCTGCTGGGCTCCCATATTCCCGATATCCCTGGGCCCTGGGGCATCCCTCTGAGGCCCACCCTTGACGCTCCGGCACAGTAATCTCACCTTCATGAGGACCTTGCAGCGGAAGGTCTCCCCATCGGGGTCCAGGCTCCCCTCCTCGTAAAGCTGGAAGAAGAGTGGGGCGAACAGGAAGCAGGCATAGGCTGAGCGGGAAGAGTTCACAGCACGCAGGGAGAGCTGTGGAGAGGAAAGCCAGCCCCATCACTGACCAGCCCCCCCCGCCCGCCCCCCCAGGAGAGCCAGCCCCATCACTGACCAGCCCCCTCCCGCCCCCCCAGGAGAGCCAGCCCCATCACTGACCAGCCCCCCTGCCCCCCCCAGGAGAGCCAGCCCCATCACTGACCAGCCCCCCCCCGCCCCCCCAGGAGAGCCAGCCCCATCACTGACCAGCCCCCCTGCTCCCCCCAGGAGAGCCAGACCCATCACTGACCAGCCCCCCCGCAGGAGAGCTAGCCCCATCACCAATCAGCCCCCCCCCCCCCACAGGAGAATCAGCCCCTCTGCCTCCCCCATGGGAGAGCCAGCCCCGTCACCGACCAGGGGGTGACCCAACTTGCTCCTCTTGGAGCTCAGTGATAACTCCAAAACCCTGTTTGGAACCCCCCCTCCTTTCTCTGCTGACAACCCCCTTCAGTTCTCCCCCCCCCCTCAGATCAGAAGAGTGCCCCCCACCAGTTAAAACAACACCCCTCCTTACCCCATCCTCTGTGGGCTCTACGTAGAGCTCGTCTCCGATGCGGGACAGAGAGTGCACGGCCTTCCCTATGACTGGGGGGGGGGGGGAAGGAAAGAGATAGTGACCCAGGGGCAGACCCATCCCACCCCCACTCCTCTCAACTCCTGCTCTCTGAGGCAGGAAAATCAGCCATTTGGAGGCTGTGCCCCCTAGAGGCGAAAGGTCCTGTGTCCCATTCCCCACCCTGCTGAGCCCAGTCCCTCTGCCCTGGGACCAGATGGGAGCCAATGACCCTTAGGGGGAGAGGCCTCACATCCTATTCCCCACCCCCATGCCCAGCTGGTAGCCCGGCACACACCTTTGACATTGCCCCCGGTAACAAGGCACCTCATGGCCACAGAGTAATGCAGCTGGGCTCTCCCCACTCTTGGGGGGGGGTGTCAAAGCCCAACCCCGGTCAGAGCACCGTGAACCCCGAGATAATCCAGCCCTGTGGTGGGGAGTCTGTGCCTTCGGTGCTGCACTGGGTCCTCTGCCAGGGGGTAATCAGTACAACATGCTGGGAAGAAACAGGAGAGAGACCACACCCTAAATAATCAACTCAACACATCTCCAACTCCTTTCCCCTGAAGGATCCCAAAGCACTTCCCCTGTATGCACAGGGATCCCTCACCCAGCACTAACATGCAGCCACTGCTGGGGTGGGGCTGGGCAGCTATTGAACAGTCACACAGGAGTGCTTAGCAGGAAGTGAAGGAGAAACCCTGTCAGACTGATGCTCCAAGAAGAATCAAGGGAAGTAGATTCACTTTCTTAGTCACCGGCTGGAGCTCCTAATCTTGCCCCTGCCCTGCACGTTACCCCTCTCCCTCCCTCATTCCCTTAGGCCAATTACCCCCTCCAGCTCCCTGCACAGTTTTGTGGCTCTTCTCATGCCCTGGGGTTTGTCAATCCCTTTCTAGTACCGAGAGGCTCAGTGCCTAAACACAACATCCCAACTGCCTCAGCTCTGCACAGAACAGGGCTTGTTCCTGCTGTGGGAGACACACACATAGCATCAACCTGCACCAGCCTTTCCTGCAGCCACATCCTATCACAGACCCAGGTGGTCTCCTTTGCCACCTGCTCCTTCTGGCCACTCTGGCTGTCCCATCTCCCAGCCAGGTTCTGGCTGGTAGTTCACCCCTCCCAGGTGTCCCAGCTGCACCTGCCCATTCAGTGCCTCATTTTGCAAGTCACTGCCCACATTCCTAACCTCTCCCCTTCTTTTAGTCAGCCCCCTCCTTCCCCAGGGAGCCTTTCCATCCTGTGCTGATTGCAACTCCTGCCATTTTCACAGCAGCCACAGGTCTCCTTAGCGAGCTGGGTGCGCCCGCTTCCTGGGCTCTGGCTACACCAGGGTAGGAAGATGGTTTAGTCACTGTTATTTAGCCATCTAAACACCCAGTCAAGAGCAAATAAACTGTACTTTAGATGTTTAGCATGCGCTGAGCCAGTCAATGTAATGCCTGGGTTTGTGAGACTGAGCTAATCTAATGCCGTTTAAACCATCCCTCTCCTAAATCCTAGATTGGACATGGTCCAGATCACTAACCACACTGGTCACCAAGGCCATACTGAACTGGGATGCCTGAGGTTGGGATTGGAGACAGGTGATGAGGGTCCCAGCCCAACCCTCCCTACTGCTCTCTTTGTTAGCATGGAGCCTGCAGCCCTACTGTCAGTTTTTGCTACTCTCCATCTGTATCCCCATCCAAACGGGTCTGAAGGGCCTATTGATCATGCCAGCACAAGAGCAGCCCCCCAGCCAAGGAAACAGAAGCTGAAAGGGCAGATGCTGTTCTCACTACAGGTATGCCACTGCTGGGGGCATTAACAGACTCTGCAGCACCCAGTCCTTCCCACCACACACTGCCCCTCCTTGGTACCTGTCTTGTCCCTGCCCCCCACACATTGTCCCCCAGCAACCTGTCCTGCCCCACCCACATACCACACACTGCCAGACCTCCACACCATCTCCAGCACTCTGCCCTCTCCCCCCACACCTCATGCACCCTTTCCTGTCACACCCCCACACCATCCCACCTCCCGTATCCCATGCTGCTCCCCTCCCTACCCATCTGAGCCCCATACCACACACTATCCAGCTTCACCCAGTCATATCCCTCCACCCAGCCGGCCACGCATCACGCCCTACCCCTACCTTCATCTGCCCTGCCAAATCCTATCCCAAGCCACCCCATGCGTGGGCCACCATGCCTGCCAGTGCCCTCCCAACCTCTCTTAGCCCCGCCCATCCATCGTAACCCCACCCACCTTAGCCCCACCCCATCACACCTGTCCCCAGGGAGTAGAGTGACCAGATGTCCCAATTTTATAGGGACAGTCCCGATTTTTGGGTCTTTTTCTTATATAGGCTCCTATTACCCCCCACCCCCCTCCTGATTTTTCACATTTGCTGTCTGGTCACCCTACTGGGGAGCGCCCCCCCATCCCTGCTCCGTGCTGCCGGGTTCCCAGCGCAGAGCGGGGCGTCCCGGTCCCGCCACTCGCCGGGCGGCTCCCAAACACGGGGCGCCGGGGCTGCTGGAGAGACAGCACCTCTTCCTGATGGTCTCGCCCAGCACCCCCGCCACTCACCCCCAATGGCCGCGCCCGGCTCTACTTCTTACCCGGCTTCTGGGGCAACCCACCTCCCCTCCCCCGGCCGTCTTCCTATTGGCCGAGCCCGGCCTCGGCCCCGCCTCTTAGCCCGTGCTATTGGCTCATGGATCACGTGGAGGGGGGAAAGTCTTCTCTGCACGTGACAAAGTCTCCGGAGAGGAGCCGTACTGGCCCGGCTAGCGAGCACGTGAGCTCCTTGGGTGGAGCCTTGTTCTGGCAGTCTCCGCGTCACCCAGGCCGCTTCGCCGGGTGGGCTAGTCCCCTCCTGCCATTGGAGGAGGCGAATGACGCTGATTGGCTGGGACGGCAGAGGGACAGAACTACCAGACAATCGGGCCTCGAATGTAGGCGGTAGAGTGCCGGGGTCTGCCCAGAGCCTCATCCCGACCTAGGCTCCCTCCCCTACTCCCCAGGGTGCCCCTTAGAACCCCCCCAGCGCAGGCTCCTGGCTCCCCCCCAGCTCAGGTCCTGCCTCTGCCTGCCCTCACAGACCTTCCCTGGGGCCCAGACAGCCCCCACCCGAGCTCGGTCACCCACTCTCCTCCCAGAGACCCACTCCCAAGCTCAGAAACACACCCCACTAGGCGCAGGCTCCTTTCCCTGCCCCATCTCACAGATATCCCATCCCCTGAGGCAGAGGCTGTCTCTCTGCCCCCCCCCTCAAACACACACCTCCCCCCACCCCCAGAGTCTCCTCCCCTGAGCCCAAACTCTTTCCCTCCCCCTGGGCTGCCATCATTCTCCTCTTGCAGACTTTGAGCTCAGGTTCCTTCCCCAGGTTCCAAACTTGCTACCCCAGGTTTGCTGGAAGCTGTGGTCTCCATGGGCAACCACAGTCTGCCTCTTTGTGGCACACAATCCAGGTGGCAGCCCATCTGGCACCTCATCTGGGTACAAGCTGCTCGTGCCGAGGATGAGGACAAGAAGCAAAGAGGCCAGGAGGAGCCTTTGCAAGGGCTTTCCTAGCCTCTTCCCAGCTCGGGATCCTCTGTCAGGTCAGGGGCTGAAGCTCCATCCCTGTGCCCCAGCTGAGCAGGACCTCGCAGCCTTCCCATCACAGCACAGGGGAATGATGACTCACTGCGCAGCTCTGTTCTGGTGAGTGACTGTCAAACCCACCTCCTGAGGCCCTGTACTCATCATCTCAGTGACACAAATGCCTCAGACTCCCCAGAAGCTAGGAGCCATGCTAAGGTCTTCCCCGCCTTGTAGCATCACCAGCAAGAATGATTCGGCAGGCCATATCCTGACTTCTGTGCAGTCCCCACCCAAACTGTCCTGTGACCTTCAGGTCACACCCTCAGGTGAGTAATGTGCAGCCACATTCCCCTCCCCCTCCTCACCTTTGGGTCCTGCCCCCAGGTGAGCCACACAGCCCTAACCCCATTGCCTTTATTAGATTGCTCAAGCATAACCAAGAGCACTTGGCTCATCTAACCATCCTACTGGTGATGTGTGAGCCAGACTAGCCTCTGGTTCCTTCTCCTGTCACTGGGCTGAGTCTATGGGGCTAACAGGAAGTTTTGTTTCCCTGAGAAACGGGAGCTCTGACTGTTACCTCCAACGGGCGTTCTGTGCAGCACAAAGGGACTGTAATGCCAGAGGTACTTTTGCTAACTGCAACTGGTAATGGAGCTGGCCTCTGTCCCCTCCTTTCTGTGATGCCAGGCTTCTGGGGCCCTGGTAGTCCCATACCCCCTCTCAGCAGCTCTACATGAAGATTCCCTTTAGCTGAGCAGCCCCTCGGGTTTCAGCATTTCCAGACTCTGGGAGTGCTTCTGTAGGGTTGGGAGATGTCTAGTTTGCCATATTAGAGTTTTGCCTTGCTGACGCTGTCCATCACTGTTGTCTTATCTGAGCACCTTCCACACAAAAGATCAATAGCAATAAGGACGTCCCCAGTGACAGGCTGCCTAAGTAGGAAGTTAGGTCCCATTGGTACCCTCACAGGTGGGGACATCAAAGCAGGCATTCCGTAACAGATCAGTGGCTTCCCTATGCTTCCGGAACCCATCCTGGCCCCCTGTGTAGCAGCAAAGTTATGGGAATTACACACCTTGAGGGACCGGCCCACAGTTTGAGGGGGCCTAAAGAGATGGGAACTAATGATGTTGGGTAAAGGGCCATGGTGTAGAGAGTCTGTATAGAAAGGGAAAATAAAATGCTCTAAAAATAATGGGCAGCAAGCCCAGGATCACGTGTTCCTGGGAGGGAACCTTGAGGGAGTCCAAGGGATCTGGTTTGATAGGGAATTCTAACAAAAAATACCTTATGTGGGACCTGCCTGTTGTGAGGCTAGGTAACTGCAAGAATCCCTCATTACTACCCTCCTCGCATCCATCATGTTCACTTGTTGTGTTGGCTTTTAATAATGATTGGAGCTCTTTGGAGTAGGGACCGTCCTTTATTCTGTGTTTGGGATGTCTGTGCACTCTCATGAAATGGAGCCCTGATCCTGATTTAAGCAAGAAAACCACAGGGTTAATCCCCTGCAGAGCCAGAGGAGAGATGCTGAGATTATTTTAATTTAAGACAACGTAGTAGCCTTATGCTTAATACTACCACTCTTCGCTTGGAATAAATCTCACGGCCCCTTGAAGCATAAACATGTGTCTGAGGCATTGCCCCTCCTTTCTCTCCCACCTCTTTTCCTTTCCTTTCTTTTCCCCATCTCTCTCTGGTTAATATGTTCAGAGTGTGTTGCTTAGTTTGGGGTGGGGGGGGGGGAATGGAGGGGATGACAGGTTGAGGTGAGAACCCTGAAGTCCAGAGCCCTCTCTGAATCCCCTAGAACAGGTATAGCCAGGGAAGCTGGAGGGCCGAGTCCCCACCGTCCCTGAATTAGCTCGTTAACTCTCTGGCACAGTAACTCCTTGGCTTCTCTGCTGGGAGCCCATTAGGTGGTGCCCATTAGGATTGTGGATGTTGAGGACTGGGTTCAGACACACCAAACGTGTTACATATGGGATTTCTGTGCCCACCATAGAATGGGGTCTGGATGCAGTCCTGCAGAGAGGTGAAGAACCAGAACTGTATCCCTGTGCCCCTGCAATGGGATCTGGGTTTAGCCTTCAAAAGGAGGAGAAGAACTGGAACTGGACATTAGTGGCCCCTGGAAGAGGCTCTTGGCACAGCCCCTTTTCCTCCCAAGAGGAGGAGAAGAACCAGATTTGGTGTTTAGAGTGTCCGTTCCAACTCTTGAACAGCAACTGGGCTCCTATGGAGCGAGCATCCCCATGAGGATCCCTGGCCTCGGGGCTCAGAGTTTTATGGAGCTGTGGATAGGACACAGCTGGCTGAGATCGTGATGCACACACCTCTGCAGTGTCCAAAGCCATGTGTACCCCTCCCCTCCCAGATCCTGCACTGACTAGACACAGGGGAGGCTAACACTAGGAGAGGAGTGGGGGGGGGGGGAGCTTGAGTCTGTGGAGCCCTTAAGTTAGGTCAGGGAGAGTCTATAACCCCCTCTGGGGGAGACTCCCGCACCCACACAAGGTCAGTCTCATCGTAGTGTGGCCCTCCCAACCAACCAATCTACTCACACTGGGTCAGCTCTCCCAAGCGCCACCATTAACTTCTCCCCCACTCCTCATTCACACAGGGTCAGTCCTGCCTATTCCCCAGCACAGCCCTCCGCCCCCCCGCCTGCAATCACACAGGGTCAGCACCCCCTGCTCCCCATAACTTCTCCCCTATCCCACATTCATGCAGGGTCAGCACCCACTGCTCCTCAGCACTGATCCCCCATCTCTCACACAGGGTCAGCTCCTGCTGCTCCACAGCACTGATCCCCCCACATTCAGCTTCCCTCAAGCACCATTGACTATACTCTCACAGGACAGCCCCTGTACTACTGCTCCCCAGTACTGCATCTCCACACTCAAACAAGGTCACCCCTCACTCTCCAGTACTGCTCCCCTACCCCACCCTCTCACAGGCTCAGCCATCACTGCCCATCATGCTCCCCACACACACACACACACGCACTCACTCAGGGTCAAGTCACATGCACTCCAGAACCACTGGCTCCCTGCAGAGACTGTCCTGACCAACACAGCAGCCAATCCATATAGATCTTTATTTATTTTCTGTGGGCTTTGTTTTGAGAGACAGACAGACACAGCTGGTCTTTCGGTCCTGACAAACTGTTGCATTTCATGTTTTGTCCAGCAGGGGGTGACAGGTGCTTATCACAGCACTGAGAAATGGGGAAGCCAAGTGTCTGCTCTGTGTGTGGAGAAATCCCCTGGCTGGCTCCCAGCGGAGTCACCTGGAATCCCCTTGGAAGTGGGAGGGAACAGAGCTGCAGGCTGGGCCCCTGAGATCCCAGCCCCAGGTTCTCACTTTGGGGAGGGAGCATTTTAGAGGCTTGGAGAGGATTTAAAATAGGAAGTTGAAGAGTCACCAGAGTTCCAAATCTCCCCTCTGCAGAGGTTCCAATGTCTGGCTCTCTGGTCTCAGGGATAGGGGATCTGTAGACTGCTGTCCCACATATCCCTACGTGTCTCACTGTGAGGCCACTCTTCTTTCTCTGATTCCCATATCCAAGGGGACATATAGACTCAACTTTCACTCCTTCAGGGGTGGGATGATGGCATGGAGGGAGCTCGGGGGTATTCAACTATCTCCCAAAGCAGAGAAGAGAGAGGGGCTGATGAGAAGGCATTAGAGATGGGTAGGTGGCATGGGAAATTGATGAGAAGGAAGGAGAAATGGGCACAGCCTAGACAGGAGAATGGAGGGGTCAGTGGGAAAGGGAGGGAAGGTGGAGTGAGCAGGGATGGGAGCGAGTCCAATGGAAAGGTCAGCAAGTGGGAGGCTTGGCTGGCTGGTGGCGCCGCTGGAGGGCGAATGTGCAACTCACGCTCTGCAGAAAGTGAGGTCAGCCTCCCACAATGCTTCCTGTGACGTCGCCCAGGAGTGGGGTGCCTGGAGGGCAGGCAAGAGGAGCTCAGCTCGCCTGCCAAGGGGATAGGAGAGCTTGGCAGCCTGCCAGGGCGTGAGTTACCCACTGAGCCAAGCTGGCCAGGTGGAGCACTTCACTCTGTGAGTATCTCCTCCCACGCAGAGGACGTCCCATCCCAGTGCCATGGAGACGACCAATGTCCTAAACAATGCGGCTGCCAAGCAGAGGAGGCAGGCTAGACTGGGAGCAGGCTGCTCAGACACACATCCTCTGGGGACTGCCTGCTGTCACATGGCTCTCATCCCTGATTCTGTGAGCCCCATCACCATGGCTGGACTGAGCCACTCCATGGAGGGCCAGTGGACAGTCCATCTGCATGAAGAGCAGCTCATGGCTGGCCTAGAACCCACAGGCAGGGCCTGATATAGCCATTGCACTCCTGGTTCTTGTGCTGTCTGTCTCTAGAACAACTATCAGCATGGCATCAGGAGTGGTGCCAGAGTTTCTGGTGCTCTAGGCAGAATTTGGTGGGCAGCATTTTGTGCGCTCCCCACGGGGCGCATGGGAGCTTCCGGTTCCACTCCCATCGTGCTGCCAAAGAAGGACCCTCCGCTGAAATGCCGCAGGCAACAGCGGCAGTCATTGAGCTGCTCAATTGCCTGCCGCTGTTTTCCGCGGCACGTCGGCAGAAGGAAGCTCCCTTGTGCCCCGTGGGGAGTGCACAAAATGCCGCCCCCCGAATCCTGGCACCCTAGGCGACCGCCTAGGGTCGCCTTATGGAAGCGCCGGCCCTGCATGGCATATAAGCTCTATCTTCATGGCTGGCCTGGAACTTGTGGGCAGGGCCTGAGGCTGTCCCTGAGCCATTGAACTTACCTGTGTTTTGTGTAGTGTTTTGGGTACAAATTGTCTCCCAAAGTGCTTCACAATTAAAGAATCTACCTGTGATGTTCCCAAGTGAGGAGAGAGTCAGGAAGAGTGATCAACGGAGGCTTCTACACAAGGAAAATGGGATTTTAGGTAGGAGGCAAAAAGGAGAAGACTTGTCTGAGTACTATGAAGAGACCAAGAGGAGACTGGTGCCAGATGAGTGGATAGTTGCTTGGAGTGAGCCCGTGGGAAGCTTTAAAAATGGGGTTGAATTGCATGCAGAGTGGAGTCTGGAGACAGTGTGAGAAATCTGGTGACAGGGCTATGTCAGGACACTTGGAGTCACCCACTCACAAGGCTAGTCTGTAATCATCATTCAGTGTCTGCTGCCATTCTTGGGTCTGCTGGATTGGTACACTCTTGGGACATTGCTAGGTATCAGTGCCTTAGGGAACCAGCCTTGCGGGTTCAGTTGCCCTTGTTGGCATGGGGCATCTCGTCCTCCTTTCCTAAAAACACCCTTCACTAGATGTTGTGAGTTGCTCCATGGGCTGAGCACTGGATAGGAAAGAGGAGAGCAGCCCCCAGGAAATGACTCAGTCCATTGTCATTGAGCAGACAGGACAGGGAAGCCTTCTGTAAACAATGGCCTCTTCCACTGGCACCCCAAGAGGTGGGACTGGAACAGCAGCTGTGACTCCAGGCTAGTGCCTGATGGGCAAGACTGGAATGGTGGCCAAAATCCTGGGCTGGCACCCCAATCAGGCTGGACTAGAACAGTGGCCTTGACTCCGGGCTGATGCCCCCAACGGATGGGATGGGATGGCAGCTCTGACTCTGGGCTGGCACTCCAGTGGCTGGGACTAGAATGGGAGCCATGACTATGGGTTGGCATCCCAATGGGGTGGGCTGGAACAGGAGTCCTGGCTTACACTCCATGAGCTCTGTAATGGTCCCAAAGGGGAAGGGCTGAAATGGCCTCAGTTGAAATGGAGAGTTCCATTGTAATGCCTCCTGAGGGGAAATTGTAAGGAGCCCAGGGCAGCAGGGGGAACCTGCTGCCGCACCGGTTTGAGGGGAGTGCTGTCTGCCAGCTGGAAGGGAACAACAGGGAATGAGCTTTACAGACTCCGAGTTAGCTGACTAGCTCCAAGGGCTCTCTGTGGAGAAAGCCCAGTGAGAAGTGACACCAAGGTTCTAAGCCCAGCTTCCTGCCTCTGGTCTGGTGGAAGGGGAGGGAGCAGCCTTGAAACCTGCCACCAGCAGTGCTACCCAACAGTCTCTCCCAGACAGAGTCTGAAGCAGCCAGGGCCATGGGCCATCCAAGTATCACCCACGTGAGCCACATACCAGGGATGCTCTACCCTATTCTTAGATATAATCTGCCCAAGAGCCCTCTGGGATACACAAAGAGCCCAGAAGATGGGCGGGGCTTTGGAGGGGTGACCCTCCCATCAGCTCTTGTCTGCAGGGCAGCTCCAGCCCACCAGCTCCAAGGCTGCTGAGAGGCCTAGCATGACAGATGGGGCCAGCAGGCCCCCATCTCAAACCTGTTGCTCATCCCAGACCCTGCCAAGCAAAGCCTCAGTGCCAATAGCCATGTCCTGGCTGGAACCTGCCCAGACCCAGCTTTCCTTGTTAACATCCCCAAAATGGGGAGGATCCAGACACCTCCTGGGATTGCTTGGGGAGGAGTGGGAAGCTCTTTCTCTGGGTGAGGAAGGGCTTTCCTCTCCCCTCCACTCTAACAGCCCCACCACTGCTCCAGGCAGCCGCACAGACAAGGGTCAGGATGACACTTGATTGAGTTCAGGGAACCGACCCCCCCCATGGCTGCCCCATCAGCCACCACTTCCCACCCAGCCAAGGGGAGGCAGTTTATTGTGAACCCCAGCTTCTCCAGCCTAGAGCCCTTTCACTGCAAAACACAGCAGCATCAGCCCCATGTGGTGCCAAGGAAGGCTGGGGAGGACCCCTTTTCGGGTACAGCTACACTGTAACTGGGAGCGTTCTTTCCAGCGCGGGTAGACAGTCACGCACTAGCTCTGCTCGAGCTATTACACTAAATATAGTAGTGTGACCACGGAGTCATGAGTGGTAGCTTGGGCTAGCCACCTGAGTACAAACCTGCCCGACCCCCTGGGTACATTCTCAGGGGTGTCTAGCCTGAGCTTCCGCCTGTGTTGCCATGGCCACGCTAGTATTTTCAGTGGATTAGCTCGAGCAGAGCTAGAACGTCTATCTGCCCGCACTGGCAAGCACGCTCCCAGTTGCAGAGTATCTATTCCTTAGTCTCCAGCCTAGCTCTTGCACCCAAGGCACCAAGACTTCAGACAGCTACCTGACCTTTGGCTCGGGTGTTTCAGCTCCCTAAGATTACGGCTGCACCATGGTGACCTCTGGACACAGGAGACTTAAGTGCTTCTTTCCCCAGCTGTTAGCTGTAGGGGGCTTCTCTACCAGCCTGCTGGAAGGGGAGGCCAAATACCCTGCAGCACCACTAAGAAGGCCAGGCAGAAATACACTGTTGGCGGGGGACTGTCCCATATTGACATGCACAAGGAACTACACAGGACTGGTTGAGCATCCATGGTACTTAAATAGTGGAGATGTCAGCATCCAGGGGAGATGGTTCCCAAGGTGGGGGAAATGTCTGGGGTGGGATGGGGTCCCTGATGCAGTGAAGTTTGGGGTATAAAGGAAATAGCCAGGCAGGGGTAGGAGTTGAGAGAGCTTCTCCCACAGTGCTGCCCCTCACCTAGAGACTTGGGACTGAGCCTCTTCTCTCTCCCCCCCGCCCGCTTGAATATAAACTGGGACATCCTCAGAGCAGGTTATACCAGCCAGAGTAAAAGTGAGAGGGGCTGAGGGTGACCCCACTTCCCAAGCTCTGGTACTGTGATACCACATCTCCCAGGGAGGGACTTTTCCCTATGTTGAGTGAAGGAGGGGAAGAGGCTCCAGGAAGGACAAAGTTACTATCAGTTTCAGTAGCTTTATTGGGATGAGAAGATATTTTATTAAGCTAATCCAGTGAGCTTCTCTTGCTCTGTGTCAGGGCTGCAATCGTGGCAGGGTCTGTTTGACTGGAACTGGGAAGCAGTTCCTTTTGGTAAAAGCAAAAAGACCCCAATTCAGTCAGTCTGTGCCTGAGAAAGGGATTGCTTCTAGCTTTCAAAGTTTGTTCTTCAGCCTTTGCTCTGTTTGTCCCTCTGCCCCTTCATCTGAATGACAGAAAATGAGAAATAAAGGGATTTCTTCCCCGCTCCCCCAGTCTGTCCCACATTCAGAGATCTTGTTCTAGGTTACTGGGGATTCCACCGCCTCCCCGGGTATTACAGGGGTATAGAGTGTGACTCAGTCCTGAAGAAAAGAGTGGAATTGGGGAACCTTACAAAGAGGCACCTTTTCTTTTCTTTTCTTTTCTTTTCTTTTCTTTTCCTTTCTTCCCACTCCCCTCCCTCTGTCTCTTGTTACCTGTGGCTGGCAGGCATGTATGCTGAAAGCTGGTGTTGTGCAATGTCCCTCTGCGGAAGGGTAAACCCCCAGTTTTCCGAAGCCAAGAAAAGAATTTCCTTGTCTCTAATTGCTCAGCAATATCAGGGGGTCTCCAAAGCTTTCCTAGTGGCATATCGCGCTGCCCCATTCCCGCCTGCCAGCTCTGACCAGTTTTTTTTTTTAAAAGCATTCCCTTGGATTGAGAATGAAACAAACACAATTTGAGACGTGCATTCTGGGCTCACATTTTGCCTGTTAATGTTGCAAAGGAAACAATCCCCCATTTTAACCAGCCTGTAACCTACATTTCCCTACAGTCAGATATTGTGTATCTAATAAAAACATGGGGTGGAATAAGGATATTGGGGGCATATGTGTACACATTACACACTTAGAATTGTGTTTATCTAAAAAGAAATACAGAAATGTACATAAATATGTCAGTATATGTGTTGTAGATATTAATATCATTGTATGTATTGCAATATAGGCTCACTTAAATCTGTGTATTTGTTACATAAATCAATATACACACATGTATATAAATGATTATACATAAGTTGTAAATGATAGCAGAACTGCTGTTTAAGAAATGGCAGAAAACTTGAGTTATTGACACTCTTGTGGTGAGTACCACAAAAGTGAAAAAGTAGTTGAAGAACTTTCAAACAAAAATGTTGCGATATTGAGAGGTTTTAAAACCCTGGTTGTATTTTAAACTACTTTTTGGGAGCTTCAGGCACTGTTTAAAAATCTAAGACAAGTTGTGTCCCTAAGTGCCTTTGTTTTACACAAAGCATTAAGAGAAAACTTGGAAAAATGAATGCATTTCTCCCCCCGCCCCCCCCCCCCAGTTAAAAGGATTGTAATTGTTTTTTTCTTTTCCACAAAGTATAAATACTAGTAAAGTTTTAACAACAGCAACAAGTATGGTTCACAAATGAAAATAATTTTGAATCCATTGATTGTATTTTGTTCTACAGAACAAAAAGCTCTCCCTGCTTTTCTTGTTTGAAAAAAATGTAAATATTTACTAATGTGAATAAACAGGGTTTGGGATTTTTTGTCTGTTTTTTATTTTTGCTTTTTTTGCTTTTCCCATATCCCCAACATACCAAGTTTAATAACATTTGATAGTTTATTTTAAATGCAAAGTTTATTTCCAAAGTTCTCATCTAGTTTAGAGAGACACCAAGAGCAAAGCTTGTCCCATAAATGAGGCTAATTAAAAACAAACTCTATTTTAGCTGTTGCACTATGCAAAAAATAAATATTCTTGTTTGCAAATCTTTTAAGGAAAAAAGTCACGCATCTATATTAAACCAGACCGCTAAAACCAAACAAAACTGAGTTTTTACACAGATCTTGAAGCTTTTTATGTCATTCTCTAGAGCAGTTATTCAGAGAGGGAAAACTCACTGAACTTGGACACCAGTGCTACACAATACTGCAATGAGTTTTGTATGTATTTTGCAAACTGGTGAATGGGAATTTTGCCAGAGGAAGGACTGAGGATTGGGCCCATATTATTATGTAGTTCTTGTGCCCGCACAAATATATGTGTAAATGCAAAACAAGGGAGAAACAGAATGATGACTATAAATGTCTGCTGAACCTATTAGACTTTTAAATGTATTTAAATTTGCATTCGGTGTGTATATATTACATAAGTATTTATTGTACATAAAATATTCCTGGAGGGAGGGAGGGATGACGTCTTTTTGGACATTGGTCACCTGTTTTAGGGAGGAAATATTTATTCTGCTGCATTTAGATTTAGCAAAATATTTTTAATTATTAAATATTTCAGATTTTGAATGCAGAGACATTTATTTTGAAAAATACCACCAAGCAGATGGGAAAGCTGCCTCTGCATCTAACTTTGTAAAAAGTTGGAGCCTAGTGCTGAGTCACAATATGCAGTTGAAAGGTCTTGTGTTGAAATGGGGCTATGATGCCTTTTGCTGATTAATGAATCACAAATCTAACCCCCCCCACACACACACACACACAAAGGGAGAAAGAAAGAATGAATGAAAAATAGAAAATGTGTGAACTTTGTGGGGGGGGCGGGACTCAGAATTCAACCCCCCCAAAAACCCCACAACTCTCCTTTCATCAAAATATTTGCACTCACCCCCATCCATCCCATTCTGGTGTCTGTCGCCTGGTGAAATGCTTAGCAGGGTTAGTCACCTGCTGATGACTAAACCACTGCACGCGGCTTCCTTTCTCTCTTGTTTAGAGAAAACAATTATAAAAAAAACAACAATCAACTGTATTTGGTTTCCCATGAAAGGTCAGCAGAAAGGGGAGAAAAAAATGAATGAACCAGTATCACTTTTCCAAGTCCAGCATTTGGGCTGGGGCAAGGGAAGAGGGCTGCCTTTGGGCTTGTAGGGTTTCTTCTTATGGGCAAAACTTAAAAAAAAAAAATCTGGAATGTGAGGAAGAGAGAGAAAGAGGAGAGAGGGGCTGAACATTATAGAAAGGAGAGGAGAGACTGAGACAGTTTGTATCATCTATCTAATCTCTCTCTCTCTCTCTCCATCTTTCTCTGACTGTACCCTTCTCTCTCACTCACCGCCCCCCCAATCTGTCTGACACTCCGACGTTTCTGACACAGGGTGGCACCGCATGCTTACCTCACCCCTCCTACTAAAACTTTCTTTTGTAGAAAAGAGAATAACCAATCTGCCTCTACCTCTCCTCCTCTCCCCCCCTTTATACCCCCCCCCCTCAGGGACTGGTGTTTCAGCTTGTGGTTAAAGCTTTACACGTCAGGAAAAAAAAGAGGGCTAAAGAATATCCTCATTTAAAAAAAAAAAAGAAAGAAAGAAAACCACACACCAACCCAAACCAAACCCTAAATGAGTGGGATTGGCAAATGGGATTATTAATCCTGGCCAAAAATAAAGGACCGCAGACTCTGTGCAGCCCCCTTGGAGAAAGGAAGCACTAAATCACAAACCTACCTTGAAGGGCTGCAAGTCCTGAGTGTAGCTTTGGCTTTACCAAATGGATTTCAGAGCAGGTAGGGAGACCTCTGCACCTTTCCCAACCTCCCCTTCTCCAAAGGGAAGCCAGCCCTCCCCCTCCTCCTTGCCTGCTGCGTCCCATCTCCCCTCCCCACCCAGCGCGCCCTCCACCCACAACTCTTTGGGAAACACTCTTTAATTTTTCGCAATTTCTTTCCAAAATGCCACTAACAAAAGCTTTGCAACATCCAAAGATCTGGGGTGTGTGTGGATGGGGTGGCATTCCCCCCTACCCTCTAAGATTTAAAATGTCTCTTTTTTTTCCTCCTCCTCTTGCTTTCAGAAAATCACGTCGCCCTTTAGTTCCATAGTTCCCTACCTTTGCCCAAAGCTGAAGAGCCAAGGGGGGGAGGAGGGGAAAAAGAGAAAAATGAATGGAGCCTGCTCTTGTGTACAATTGCATCAAATACATTCTTGAAAGCAACCTGGTTCTGCTTAACACTTGAATTTAAAAAAAAAAAAAAAGCAAGCAGCTTGGAGAGAGGGTGTATGCAATTTTTTTTATTCTTGCATTCCTGGACACCAATCAAAAGAGCAAATCAAGGGAGGTGGAAAGGGGGAGAGAGCGAGAGAGCATGTTTAAAACTTTGCGCACACACACACCAAAAAAAATATCCGAGACAGCTTTTTCCACCTAACACCCAAGCAAACACAAACCAAAACAAATAGGGAAGAGGAAAAAGAGAGAGAGAGAGAGAGAGAGGGCAGAACGAACAGGGAGAAAGTGAGGCTTCGCCATTCGCTTGGGGCTTTGGGTTTAGAGTAATAACTAACCAAAAAGTTTGTTTTCTATTGAACAAATTCTGCAGCCTTCCTTCCCCCACCCCAACCCCACAATCTGAGTCTACTATGCTATATGTTTCTGGGGAGATTTCAGGTAAGACCGAAGCGTCTCTACTATTTTGGCAGGGGATGGGGGTGTAGGGGCGGGGGTCTTGCTGTGCGTGTCGTGTTTTTCTTTTCTGAACCGCTGCTGATTCTAATTTGATTTGATTAAAACGTCTGTCTGGCTTTGTGATTGATTTAAGACTTTCCCCCCTGTTTTTTTTTCTTTGCTTTCTCTTGTTCTCTCTTTTCCATGCATGTTTGTGATTACTGTGGGGGAAATGCCGCTTAGCACGGAGAATTAAAATCCAGGACTGACAGAGAGAAGAGGAAAATGAAAGTCACCAGGACTTAGAGCAGAAAGATTTTTTTTCTTCCTATGGCTTGATTTAAGCACTTACACCAAAAAAAGAGAAAGGGTTTGGTTGCTAAAATGGACTGCATTTTTTAATGGATATTGAAGCTAGGTTTCAGGGACACTGAGGAAATACCCCTTTTTGGAAGGCATGCACTCCCCCTTCAAAATTCTCCAGAGCTTTTCTTGGTTGTGAATTACTCTTTTTTTGTTGTTAATCTTTGGAGTTTTAACATTTGAAACCTAGTTAGAAAAGTCCCTTTGTGGGGGAGCAAAAAATGTTTTCAAGGAAAGGAACAGTCCCAGAGCATGGAGGGTGTAATTTGTATAAGCAGTAGGGGTTTTGTGTTTTTCAGACTACACTGCAAGCTATCTGGGAAAGCGGTTGCCATTAAAATAAAATAAAATTGTAAAAACAGCCCTTAAAAGGTCAAAATCTTGACTTTCCTAGACTCGCTCTTTTGACAATTATGCTGTTAGGTTTGGCACATGGGATTAGGTGAGATTCTCCTCCTTTGGATAGAGTCAGTTCTTTGAAAAACAAAAAAATCTGTGTTTGTTTTTTGTTCCAGACTGGAGGTGCTGGAGTGAGTCAGGAAGGGCATAGTGGGGAAAGTGGGGGAGAAATTGTGAGGACAGAAAGACTTAAATCTATCTATCTATCTATGGACAGACAGAATGAAACCCAGGGCAGGATTTGCCCTTCAGATCTCTGAGGACTAGAAATCTGAATTCTCCATGCACAATCCCCAGAAACATGCTGTCTGTCTGTCTGGTCTGTAGCTGGCAAGGGCTGTTTTTTGGCCAAGAGTGCGGAACAACCAAAATCTCTGGGCGGATTAAGGAGGGAAAGACAAGCTGAGAAATGGAAGAAGAACAATGTATAGAGGAAGGGGAGATGGAGAAGGGCAAGTGTCTAGCAAAATCCAACCTTGTCCCCATCCCATTCTGTCTCCCCAAGTACATGATGCTGGGTGAAGTTGGATTTTCTGTCTTTGGGGAGGAGGGAAGAGAATGAGTCCTAGAATGAGCTGTGAAGCTCGGAGCTTCAAAGCCCTCGGCTTTGTCACTCATCAGAAACACTTGGATCCTGACAGGAACCGATGTACCCAGCTCCTATTTGGCAGGCATAGCAAGGGCACAGCCCCTGCGCACATCTGGGCTACATTAGCCACAAACCAAAAAAAGCCTCCAAAGGGAAATGCAAAGGGCTCTCCTTGCGGGACTGGCTTTGGGGAGGATTTATTCCCTGCTAAGTGGCACATTTTTCCGTAAATTAAAACCCTTCCCCACTGTACCTGCACCTACACTCACAAGGCAATTTTTCTCTCATACACACATGCACACACAGAGAGCTGCAGACACACATACTGGTGCACACATGTACATACACTGGCGCGCACACACACACTCAGGCAAACTCACACACACACATGCAAACTCCCCTACACGCATCCTCTATATACACACACAGGAAAACTCTTTCACATACCAGCACCCACAGAGGTGCATGCACTGGCAAACTCTCTCACTCACACATACTCCTATGCCAACATAAACACATGCAAACAGATGGAAACACACCAACTCCAATCCACGTGCGAGGTGGGATCTGCAACAGCACAAACAGAAACTACAGGTTGCATCTGCAGTTATTCAGCACCTATGCAAGTGCTAGGGTAGGCAGGGCTCTGACATTTTAGCACTATGTCACCAAGGTCTGTGTGTGTGCATGCTGTGTGCACGCATGCAGGTGCATGGCTTCAGGACACTGACCTGGAGAAGCTGGAGCCCTGACCACACTAGTGTTGCTCCCTTGCTATCCCCAGGGCAGCTGCACTGAGGCTGACAACCAGACACTAAGTTTGCTCAAGGAGGAACCTACCCATCCCAGGCCTGACCTGACCCCACTGAAATCAACAGCAAGACTGGTCTGCAAACTGGCCATGGGTGAGTGAGTAGAGGCACACGACAGGGACAGGGCCAGCCCGATGAGCCATCAGAGAGACAAAGGACATTGTGTGAAAGGTCTAACTAGGGGAGATGCTTGAGAAATGGCTTAGAGTGCGCAGGTCCTGACCACAGTTAGAGTCTGGGTTCCAGCCGCACGGGCAGGTGGGCTAATCCAGACAGGCACATCTTATATGTCTGCACAACATGCTTGCCTGAGCACACATGCTGACATGCTCTCACTCGCACGCTCATGCACGTACACACACACTCACATGAGCATACACACTGACGTGCTGCCACTTGCAAGCTCAGGCCTGTAGACACGCTCGCATAAGCACACATGCTGACATGCCCATGCCCACATATACCTGCTTGCAATACGCACATGGTCCCAACTCACAATGCACATGCTTGTGCTCACATTTGCATGCTCATTCATGCGCACATGCTGACATACTCCTACTCATACACTCATGCATGTGCATACATGCTGACATGCTCCCACTTGCATTCTTATCCATGCGCACACACACTGGCAAGTTCCCACTCATACACTTATGTATGTACACACATGCTCACATGACCACACGGGCTGACATCTCCCCACTCATGCATGTGCACACACTAACATGAGCACACACGGTCACATTTGCATTGTCATGCATGTGCATATGTATTCACGTGAGTGCAGATGCTTGCATGCATGCACACATAAGCACGCACACACACCTGAATGCCCAGACACACTTCCCTGCTCATGGGTGTGTATACTCACATGCTCACACAAGCACACATTCACATACACTGACATGTTTATGCACACACACACAGAGGCACACATTTCCTGTACTTACTGTCTGAAACACTTGGCTTAGCTTTGCCGCTAGCAGCATGGAGATTAGGGGATACTAGGGTTATGTCTGCACTGCAGAGTGTACCTGGGTCTGGGTTTGCCAAGCCCACTTGCGTTTGTCCACACCGCAGAGCTGCACTCGCCCCATTCCTGGGTAGCCATGTCCACGTTGGCACAGCAGTTACACATGTTTGGCACTAGGATTTCCGGGATATATCGTAGGGTTCTTTGTGCCTCATTAACTTGAGCCACTTTAGGAATTGGTTTGTGGTGTATTGTGAGCTTCTCTTCATATATAGGAGGATCCTGTCTTCGCTGCAGAGTTAACTCAAGTCCCATCCACACACAAAACCGCTTCACTGAGTTTGGTGGTGCTTTCAGCTTAAGCGGCCTGACCAGTCAGGGAGTATAGGTTACACTCGAGTTAGTACAACTTGTCAGCTGCTAACATGACCACTCTGTGCAACTGGGATGTTATTTCGCAACCTAGCTATTCTCACTTGAACTAGGCTAACTCAAGAGGAGTTCAATCCAGAGTAGATAACTGTGATTAATTCTGCAGTGAAGACATAGCCAGGTTAGTTTACTGCTGGCAGAGGAGGTAGAGGGGGCACAATGGTTTCTATGGTTGGCTTGTTTGCTAAATTCCTCTGCATGGTTTTCTCCCCTCCTCTCTTATCCTCTCAGGCTGGCATGAAAAGCAGGGAATATGCCCTAATGTTTGAGTCAGGACAGCTAGGTTGTGTTCTCTTTATTCACTGTGCCCTAGAGCAGGTCTCCTCCCCTCTCTGGGCCTCAGTGTCACCCTGTGAAGATAGTGGACTTGGCACAGGGAGGCTTTGGCCCTGTTTGTGAGCAATTTGATTTCCTCAGGTGCTAGGTATGGGTAGAGAGTTGGTGAGTCTTAGCTGAGGAAGTCTGGTAGCCTTTCTCAGGAGGATCCCATTGATTCATGGCATGGGGGCATGTTCTGGGCTGGCCTGGTTGCTTGGCTCCCTTTCCCTTGCCATCATCACTGTCTTTTCCCCTCCACTCTGACCTTTGCAGGGGAATCTACTGCAGCGCTGTCTGGGCTCAGGCCTGGCCCATATGTTTCAGGGCCATCAAGGGATGCTGCAGGCACTGGCCTGGGATCTGCCCAAGGGGCAGGTTAAACACGAGCAGCTTGGATTGAGCATGGGCCATGCTGAGGAAGGGAATGAGGGCAAAGTCACTGAATGTTGGGGCGCAGGCTGCAGAGGAAGAGAAATATTGCCGGCAATGGGTTATTATCCTAGTGTAGGCAAGGCGCATGAATGTGTGTATATGCATCTGTGACTCGGTGTGTGTCTCAATCAGTTTGTGTGTGGGTCTCTCTCTGCCACTTGTATGTGTCTCAATCACAGTTTGTGTGTGTTTGTGTCTGTGTGTCTCACTGTGTGTGAGGGGAGTGGGGGGAGAGAGAGAGCGAGAGCTGGGAAGTGCCTTTCCCCAGGCTCACGGGTCTGGATGGAATTAGGGGCCTGCGCACCCATGTTAAACAAGTTTGTTTCCATCATGCTCCTGGCTGGAGACGGTGATGGGAAATCCAGGCCCAGCTAATTACAGGCCTCGCTGGAGTCTCCCGTGCTCTGATATATTTATAAACATATAGAGGAGACAGGATGTAAACAATCAGTGCGAGCGGGCTCCAAATGTATCGACGGGCGTGTGTGCGAGACAGAGGGGGGGACATGAGGCACAGGGGGGAAGAGAGAAAGGAGGGGCATGGAGTAACCTCACACTCAGACACTAATTCACACCCACACATTCATTCACTCAGTCTCGCACACTCGCTCACACATGCACAGAGGAATGTACTGTATATGGTGATAGGAACTAGAAAATGCAAAAAAACCCAAACCAAACCAAAAAAACCAACCCAACCCTCACTACACCCAATCTGAACCTACAAAGGCCAGACATATGAGAGATGAATGTGGCCCCTGCAGATACACAGGTTCTACCAGAATCTCTCCCTGCATGATCATGTAATACTGGGCAATTGCAAACAGAACATGGGGCTGGGGAGGAGGGGTAGCTCAGTGGTTTGAGCATTAGCCTGCTAAACCCAGGGTTCTGAGTTCAATCCTTGAGGGGGCCATTGAAGGATCTGGGGCAAAAATCTGTCTGGGGATTGGTCCTGCTTTGAGCAGGGGGTGGGACTAGATGACCTCCTGAGGTCCCTTCCAACCCTGATTATTCTATGATTCTAACTGTGCCACTGCCTTCAGTCCTCATCTGAGGAATCCTCTGCTATCCCAGCCCTGGGCTCCCTACACACACAACTCTGCCGATGCCTCTGTATTTCAACTACCAGCCCCCCTGCTAGGGTAGCCTATTCCTGGACTTCTAACCCCCCCTCCCCCGCACACATACAGCCCCAGCTGTGTTGGTGCCTATCAGTTCCAACCTGTAGGCCCCAGCTAATCTAGTCTTGGGTTCTCCATACAAACAGCTCTGCCAATACTCCTCAATCCCATCATACAGCCAGGAAATTAGGAGCTATGGGGGGTGGACAGGGATTCCCTACAAAGAGTGTCATAGCTACAGGAGACAGAGGGATATCTGTGGGGATTCCCTGTGTGTGTGTGGTGTTGGTGGACAGCAGAGTGGTGTGACCTGTGTGAAGGTTCTGAAGAGTTAATTCCCCATCACATGACAGGGTCAGTAGCCAGTTACTGCAGTGGTGGCTGTTACATCTGGCTGTGAGTCCATGTTTTGTTTGTTGAAAATTAAATAAAATGTCAGCCAAAAATAACAATCACAGAGACATTTAGCCCATTTATAACATTCCATATAGAAACACCTGGCCTGGAGGTCAGGGTTGATAGCTCAGCCCCAGAGAGATGAGAGGACTACTCCGCCTTCTGTCAGTAAATGCCTTCTCTGAGCCTACCTGGCTTCTAATTACAAGCCTGTAAGCCTGACTTCAGTACCGGGCAAACTGGTTGAAACTATAATAAAGAACAATATTGTCAGACATATAGATGAACATAATTTGTTGAGGAAGAGTCAACATTGTTTTAGTAAAGGGAAATCATGCCTCACCAATCTACTAGAATTCTTTGAGGGGGTCAACAAGCATGTGGACCAAGGGGATCCAGTGGATATAGTGTACTTAGATTTTCAGAAAGCCTTTGACAAGGTCCCTCACCAAAGGCTCTTACGCAGAGTAAGCTGCCATGGGATAAGAGGGAAGGTGCTCTCATGGATTGGTAACTGGTTAAAATATAGAAACAAAGGGTAGATATAAATGGTCAGTTTTCAGAATGGAGAGAGGTAAATAGTGGTGTCACCCAGAGGTCTGTCCTGGGACCAGTCCTATTCAACATATTCATAAATGATCTGGAAAAAGGGGTAAACAGTGAGGTGGCAAAATTTGCAGATGATACAAAATTACTAAAGATAGTTAAGACCCAGGCAGACTGTGAAGAGCTACAAAAGGATCTCTCAAAACTGGGTGACTGGGCAACAAAATGACAGATGAAATTTAATGTTGGTAAATGCAAAGTAACGCACATTGGAAAGCATAATCCCAACTATACATATAAAATTATGGGGTCTAAATTAGCTGTTACCACTCAAGAAGGAGATCTTGGAGTCATTGTGGATAGTTCTCTGAAAACATCCACTCAATGTGCAGCGGCAGTCAAAAAAGGGAACAGAATGCTGGGAATAATTAAGAAAGGGATAGATAATAGAACAGAAAATATCATGTTGCCACTGTGTAAATCCATGGTACACCTGCATCTTGAATACTGTGTGCAGATGTGGTCGCCCCATCTCAAAAAAGATGTATCGGAATTGGAAAAGGTTCAGAAAAGGGCAACAAAAATGGAACAGCTTCCATATGAGGAGAGATTAATAAGACTGGGACTATTCAGCTTGGAAAAGAGATGGCTAAAGGGGAAATAGGATTGTCTATAAAATCATGACTGGTGTAGAGAAAGTAGATAAGGAAGTGTTGTTTACTACACTTCACACATTTCTTCACACAACACATAGTCAACTTGTGGAACTCCTTGCCAGAGGATGTTGTGAAGGCCAAGACCATAACAGGGTTCAAAAAAGAACTAGATAAATTCATGGAGGATAGATCCATCAATGGCTATTAGCCAGGATGGGCAGGAATGGAGTCCCTAGCCTCTGTTTGCCAGAAGCTGGGAATGAAGGACAAGGGATGGATCACTTGATGATTACCTGTTCCCTCTGGGGCATCTGGCACTGGCCACTGGGCTAGATGGACCTTTGGTCTGATTTAGTAGGGCCATTCTTATGGTCTTACATGGCCATCTCTTTATTATTTCTGTTACAGTACCACCAATCAGGACTCCAGTCAGCTTACAGGGCCCCATTGTGCTAGGTGCTGTACAGACAAGTAACACAAAGGGTATGTCCACATAGCTGCCCAAGTACAGCCCTATCCCAGGTCCTAGGTATGTACTCGAGTTGGATGGATTTTCAGACAATCAAGACTGGTATCACTGGCAGACCAAAGACAGGAATAAGCCTTGTGATAAGAAATTCAATAGGAGAGGTGAAGTGGGGCTGATTGATGGACAACAGTAAGGACAAGAACCTAGTGTTTGAAGAAAGGGGAGCCAGTGATGGACACAGAAGTGGGCAGGAAGGTCAGAATGACTGGCCAGGAAGATGAGCCTACTGGCAACATTCTGGATTAATGTAATGGTGAGCAAGGCAGGAGGCATTGAGTCCAAGAGGATATTACAGTAACCAAGGTATAGGAGGACAAAAGTCTGAACAAGAACTTTGGCAGCCTGTACAGAGAGAAAAGGCTGGGCCTTTGAGATGTTGTAGGGGAAGAAGTGGCAAGATTAAGACATGGCCTGGACAAGTGGGTCTAGGGTGAAACCTGAGTCCTGGAAGAATCTGGAGTTATGAATATGAATGACAGAGAGGATGGTTGTGTTGTCCACCATGATAGAAAAAGAAGGAAGGGTGAGGAAAGGAGATCAGGAGCCCTGATTAGGCCATGTTAAGTTTGAGTTGCTGGCTGGTCATCCACAAGGAGATGTCGGAAAGATAGGATGGATGGAGAAAGGTCTGGGTTAGAGAGAGAGGTCATGAGTCATCATGATCAAGAGGGTGTAAAAGCCTTGTTTGTAGCTAAGATCATCCAGAGATAGGGGGTAAGGGAGAAGAGGAGGGAATCAAGGACAAAACCAGGAGCCACTGCAAGAGGGAGAGAGGAGGGGGAGGAGCCACTGAATGAGACACTGACAAGGTGATCTGAATGTTGGAGGAGAACCAGGAGGGGACAGAGTCAGAAAAGCTAAGGGATGATAAGATAAGAAGAGAATAGCTGACAATATCAAAGGCAGCTGATAGATCTAGGAAGAGGAAGCTGGAGTGGAGGTCCTGAAGTTTGGTGATAAAGAGGTTGTTAGAGATCTTGATGAGAGCTATTTCAGTGGGAGGGGGTCTAAAATGGAGAAGAAGGAAAAGAGCTTAAAACTGTGGGTGTAATCTGCATGCCCAGTGTATTTGGATATAAGGGGAGAAGGGAGAGGTGGGGTCAAGTCTGGGGCTTTTATAGTAGGGGAGACCAATGCATGTGTGTATTGTGAGGAGAAGGAGCTGGGGAGAGTGAGAGATTGAGGGCAGGCATGCGAGTAGTTTCGAGGAGGGTCAGGAGACTGGATGGAATGAGGTCTCTGGGGCTGAGAGTGGGAAAGAGGAAGGAGAATGTGATAGAGGAGGGATAGTTGGGAATTAGTTTTTTCTTTGATTTTTGTGTGTGTTCTTGCTCTCAGAATGGCTTGTTCCGTGGTGGCATGTTTAGCCAGCCCTCTGGAGATCTGCCCCTGAAAGCTGTGTTTGCTACTCCTGGTGTTTTTCATTGTCAGTGACTGAGTGGGCATGCATTACTTCTGTCAGCACTCAAGAGCTGACAGCATTCTGGATGTGCTAAAGGGAGGACATCAGCAGCGAGCTAGTGTCACCTTGGTTTTGTTTAAATGCCTCCTGTCAGATTGGCCCTTAGGGTGGTTATGACGTTGGTGTGGATGGTGCAACTGTTGCTTTGGTATGTTACTGGCTACTTTCTGTTTGGAGTCTAATGTTCACTCCCACTTGCAATAGGGGTCACTGTTGGGAAGCCTGTCATAGTATTTTCTGTCTGGCTCACAAAGCTCCTTAGGTGCTGCCACTGAAGCATCTGTCATCCTGCCCGTGAGTCTCTGACCTAGTAATTCTAATGAAACTTTGAGAGGTGTGTTGGGGTATCCTAACAGTGCTAAGTATAGATCCCTTAGATCTGTCAGGAGATTTCTTAAATCACATCCTTTGCTATTGTACTGACTTTTCAGCTAACCCTTTTGACTAAAGTAAGGGCTTGAACTGAGAATCGAAGACAATTGCTGAAAGAAGTCACTCGTGAATTGGGGACCATCCTCTGTTGTTAACTCATCTAGAAACCTATGGTGTCCAATTTATGATTGATGTTTTGTGCAACAGTTCAATTTAAAAAATAATTAAGTAGAAGTCAATTAATAAGAGTTAATTAATAATTAACTTCCCTGTGAAGTTCAACTAGAACTGCACCAACTTTGGACAAGGGAGTTCAGGAATCTCATATGGTTTTAGTTCTTTTGCATTCTGTTTCCTGTATCGATTGCAGCCTTCAAGCTCAGATATGTTCTCTTTAATGGCAGCATTCATGCCTGGCTACAATAGGGCATCTTGGTCTCTATTCTTACATGGTTCGATAGCCAAATAAGTACTGTGGAAGATGCTTTGCATTTGTGATTTCATGCTTATGATATGATGTCATTTGGACAGAATGCCATCTGATGCAACAATTCCATCTCTGGCTGCAATAAGTTTTTATATTTGGAGGTGGTTGGGCTTTTTCCACTGACTATCCGTCTAGAATTCTTCTCTTCTGTTCTCATGAGGTTGGGTTATTTGGTGTTTCTCACTGGAACTTGTCAACTTTTGTTTTGGAAATGAATGGGTCATATTACTTCAAACTTCTTTTCCTGTAGCTCCTTGTTTTCACTGTTGATAGGAGTTTAAAAGTGTGCCTAATATAAAAAGCTCCTCGCTGGGTCTGCATTTCACACTCAATGAATTCTTTTGCAATTTCACAATCACTGTCTGAAGCCTGGACATTGCTTTGCACAATGGTTTTGGTAAAAGCAGCAAAGAATCCTGTGGCACCTTATAGACTAACAGACGTTTTGCAGCATGAGCTTTCATGGGTGAATACCCACTTCATCGGATGCAAGTAGTGGAAATTTCCAGGGGCAGGTATATATATGCAAGCAAGAAGCAAGCTAGAGATAACGAGGTTAGTTCAATCAGGGAGGATGAGGCCCTGTTCTAGCAGTTGAGGTGTGAAAACCAAGGGAGGAGAAACTGGTTCTGTAGTTGGCAAGCCATTCACAGTCTTTGTTTAATCCTGAGCTGATGGTGTCAAATTTGCAGATGAACTGAAGCTCAGCAGTTTCTCTTTGAAGTCTGGTCCTGAAGTTTTTTTGCTGCAGAATGGCCACTTCAAGATCTGCTATTGTGTGGCCAGAGAGGTTGAAGTGTTCTCCTACAGGTTTTGGTAAAGTCGCTTTTAATGGCTTATGGTCTTTCTCAACCTCAATAGGTTTCTGTCCATAAACATACTCATGAAACAGCTCAAAATCATGCACAATTGCAGCATTTCCACTTCAATTGAGCATAATTTTGTTGGGTTTTAGCCCATGCTTTGTCTGCATCTGCTACTGGGTGATCATCTGGCAGAAGGGCAGCTCCTGTCCCAGGAGAGTTGGTGACAGTTGAGATCTTAGGCTCTTTATTAATTTCAAAATATTTCAGTACTGGTGCTTCTGTGACATTTTTTAATTCCCCAAAGGTTTTTCTCTTGCCAGTTACATCCCAGTGCCACTCTGAACTGCCCTCCATAAGCATTCTGAGTAGAGCCCCTAACTGCGACAAATGAAGCATCAATTTGCTTAGCTATGCTAATCCAACAATCAGTCTATGTAAGACCTCTTTGTCTCTTTCTATTTGTCCAGTCCCTTCCATCTTTCCTGGGTCCGGTTGAATTCCTATGTCACTGAGTATGTGTCCTAAATAACACAACTCATTCAGCCCAATTTGGCATTTCTCCTCTCCAATACTGTGGCCCATTGCAGAATGTGTCCCATCCTGACATTTTGTTGATCATTTTCAACCCAACTTAGCAGATCATTGATTAATACTTCCACTCTATCCAGTTCCCCCAAGATCCAGGACACAAGGCAAGGCTGAAAGGACATTGTTTGAACATATGTCTACCAAAATGGAAGTTGGACGTTCAGAGTTTTGCAGTTTCACTGCCGAGTTGGACCTGCCAAAATGCTTGGCTTGCTTCCAAAAGTGAATTATTATTACATTTTGAAGTCTAGACATGAGCTTCTCAACTGTCCTCCTGGGGAAGCATTCATGTTTGGTGGCCTTATCCAAAACTTTTGGATCTGTAGAAATCCTGAATATGTTTAAATGTAGAATGTAACATGGCGACCACACTGTTAGCCCAATAGTGCCTAACTTAACCATCTGGCCAAGTTCAGTTTTTATGTTATCTCTCAGTGCTAATGGGACTTGACTTGGTGCACGTATTTTTGGTGGTAGACTGGGATCTATATCAGCATGACGTATGATATCCTTAAATGTGTCCCAGTCCATTAAACAGCTCATGAAACTCTTTAATATCTTTTGCATCCTGTTCTGTAGACAAGTTATACACCTGCTTGATCATCTGTATTTGCAGCCGTCTCCTTAACCTAAGCACACATGAGGCTTCCTGTCCCATTATTTCTGAGTGGTATCTGTTCTTAACAATGCCAGTGGGGCTTTGCCTGCTTCATTTTGCTCCTGCTTTATTAAGTTGTATTTTTCTATATTAACATTGGGCAGTCACTAATCATTTTTCATATGTGATTTGTGATTATCTTGGCTCTGCTCCAGGGTCAATTTTGAAATTCACTTGTTCCTGTATTTCTAATGTTGCAGGGCAATCTGCCGTAGAACCTTGCTTTGTAAATATATTAAGAGACTCAACAAAAACTCTTGCTACTAAATCATCAAATAGTCAAACTGATAAATTAAACAGTAATAAGTCACCAGGACCAGATGGTATTCACCCAAGAGTTCTGAAGGAACTCAAATATAAAATTGCACAACTACTAATTGTGGTATGTAAGCTATCACTTAGCTAATGTAATGGCAATTTTAAAAAAGGGCTCCAGAGGCAATCCTAGCAGTTACAGGCTGGTAAACCTAACTTCTCTACCAGGCAAATTGGTTGAAACTATAGTAAAGAACAGAATTATCAGACACATAGATGAACACTATATGTTGGGGAGAGTCAGTATGGTTTTTGTAGAGGGAAATCATGCCTCATCAATCTATTAAAATTCTTTCAGGGTGTAAACAAACATGTGGACACGGGTGATCCAATGGATATAATGTACTTGGACTTTCAGAAAGCCTTTGACAAGGTCCCTCACCAAAGGCTCTTAAGCAAAGTAAGCAGTTATGCAATAAGAGGAAAGGTCCTCTCATAGTTCAGTAACTGGTTAAAAGATAAGAACCAAAGGGTAGGAATAAATTGTCAGTTTTCACAGTGGAGAGAGGTAAATAGCGGGGATTCCCATGGATCTACTGGAACCAGTGCTGTTCAACATATTCACAAAAGATCTGGAAAAAAGGGTAAACAGTGAGGAGACAAAGTGTGCAGACAATACAACATTGCTCAAGATAGTTAAGTCCAAAGCAGACTGTGAAGAGTTACAAAGGGATCTCACAAAACTGGCTGACTGGGCAACAAAATGGCTGAAGAAATTAAATGTTAATAAATGCAAAGTAACGCACATTGGAAAACATAATCCCAACTATATACATACAAAATGATGGGGTCTAAATTAGCTGTTACCACTCAAGAAAGATATCTTGAAGTCATCCTGGATAGTTCTGTGAAAACATCTGCTCAATGTGCAGCAGCAGTCAAAAAAACCAACATAATATTAGGAACCATTAGGAAAGGGATAGATAATAAGGCAGAAAATATCATAATGCGACAATATAAATCCATGGTACCCCCAACCTTGAATACAGTGTGCAGGTCTGGTTGTCCCATCTAAAAAAAAAGATATATTAGAAATGGAAAAGGTACTGAGAAGGGCAAAACAAATTATTAGGGGGCTGGAAAACCTTCCATACAAAGAGAGATTAAAAAGATTGGGACTGTTCAGTTTAGAAAAGGGATCACTAAGGAGGGATATGATAGAGATCTATAAAATCATGAATGGTGTGGAGAAAGTGAATAAGGAAGTGTTACCAACCTCTTCACATAACACAAGAACCAAGGGTCACCCAATGAAATTAATTGGCAGCAGGTTTAAAACAAACATAAGGAAACATTTGTTCACACAACTCAGTCAATGTGTGGAACTTGTTGCCATGGGATGTTGTGAAGGCCAAAAATATAACAGGATTCAAAAGAGAATTAGATAAGCTAAATTGGAAGATAGGTATATCAGTGACTATTAGCCAAGATGGTCAGGGATGCAGCCCCATGCTCTGGTTGTCCCCAAACCTCTGACTGCCTGAAGCTGGCACTGGACAACAGGGGATCTCTCACTTGATAATTGCCCTGTTTTGTTCTTTCCCTCTGAAGCACCTGACACTGGCCATTGTCTGCAGACATTATACTGGACTAGATGGACCAATGGCCAGTATGGCCATTCTTATGTTCTTGTGATCATGGTTTTGTCCTCCAGCTGTATGTTGAGTCTTAATCTCCCTGATCTATGGAAAGTTACTCTGGTGTGACTTTCCTGTTTAGACAAGGCCTAGCTCTCATTCTTTCTCCCCTCTGTATGTCCATTCCTCTTCTATGTCATTCCTCTCTCTGTTCCCCGTCCCTCTATGTCTGACCCCACCTCTCCCATCTCTCTTCCTCTTGCCTGCCGTGACACAGCTTACCTCAGAACTGAAAAATCCCTGGAAAGCACAGCCATTGTCTGGTTAATTTCACAAGCCGTTTTCTGCACAGCCGGGAAACCTTTATTATTTATACAAATGAACTTCCCATTTCTAAGAGCAAGAGACTCCAGGGGCCCCCCCACACACATGGTCACTTCCAGCCTTTCCTGCTCTCTCAGCCCGAAATATGCTCAGGGGTAACAAGCAGATGCAGAGACAACCATGATGTGTAAACCTAACCCCAGGCAACCCCCTAACTCCAACCCCACCTGATCATGGACCTTCATCCTAAACCCAACTGACAGTCCAGCCCCTGCCTACAACCTAACTTAACCCCCCCCATTCTAACCCCAGCCACTGCCCTAATGTCCCTTGAATGCTTATCAATACCTAAATCCATAACCACAACACTCCAACTCTAGCCGTCACCCCAGCTCACACTTAACTCTCAGCCAACCCCAACCCACAGCCTAATGCTAACCTACTCCTGAGCCAAGCTCATGCCTTGATGTCATTCAAACCCTCAGGGCGGGTGCAAGGATGTTTCGTGCCCTAGGCGAAACTTCCACTTTGCACCCCCCCCTCGAGCCCTGCGGCAGCCCTCCGCCCTAAAGTGCCCCCCGCCCCCCCGCGGCAGCTCCCCTCGGCCCAGGGACCTGTGCGGCAGCTCCCTGCCTCAGCTCACCTCTGCTCCGCCTCCTCCCTGAGCACACCATTGCCGCTCCACTTCTCCCACCTCCCAGGTGCTCGGCGCCAATCAGCTGTTTGGCGCCGCAAGCCTGGGAGGGAGAGAAGCAGAGCGGGGTGGCATGCTCAGGGGAGGAGGCGGAGCAGAGGTGAGCTGGGGCGGGGAGCTGCGCCCCCCCTTACTTGCTGCAGGCGGCCCTCCCCACGCCCCCCTGCACCAGGTCCCTCTGCCTAAATGCTGACGACGACCAGGGCAGCCGAAGATCTGGCCTCCGCGGTCGCCGCCAAAGGGCCTGAAATGCCGCCCCTCAAATGCTAGTGCCCTAGGCGACCGCCTAGGTCGCCCAATGGGTTGCACCGGCCCTGCTAACCCTAAGCCTCACCCTGATTCCGTCCAGCCCACATCCTAACTGCAGCCAGTGTCCTAACCCTCACCCCACATGCGAACACAACCCTAATCTCACCCTAACTCCGACCTCAATCCCACTCCAACCAATACCCTAACCTGCAACCAATCCCACACATCATCTAACCCTCACATTCCCTTAAGCCCACCTCCAACTCCCTCCCACCACCAACATATTAACTCTTGCCCCAGCCGACATCCTGTCCCTTAACTAGACAAGAAATCCAACCCACATTTTCACTGAAACCCAACCCTAATCACCCTGACCCTTCCCCAATGCTTCCCTATACCCTAAACCCAGCAAACAGCTTTATCTGCACCCTAATACTCACCTACACCCGGGCCCTCCCCCAATGCTTCCCTAAACCCAAGCAACAGCTTTATCTGCGCCCTAACACTCACCTATAATCCAACCTTAAGCACAATGTCACCTCCACCCTATTCCCAATGATTTCCTCTTTGCTCTCACCTCAACCCTCCTCTGACCCCATCCCTAACCACATTCACTTTCATTCCCCCTCAATTCCATTTCTAACCCCAAACCTATTCTCAGTGCCAGCCCCAGGCCCAGCCCCAAGCATAATGCCATCCCTCCTACTAGTCCTAGGCCTACCCCTTTCCCCTTCGGCATAGACCTGCAGCGCGGCCCCAGGAGGTCTGGAGGGGTACGTCTACACTGCAATTAAAACCTGTAAAAAGCTGTCCCGTGCCAGCTGACTTGGGCTTGCAGCTTGCGGAGCTCAGGCTGAGGGGCTGTTTAAGGTAGAGACTTTCAGGCTTGGTCTGGAGTCCGGCATCTAGAACCCTGCAAGATGGGAGGGTCCCAGAGCTCGTGCTGCAGCCTGAACCAGAACATCTACACTGCAGTTAAACAGCCCCTTAGCCCGATCCGAAGTCAGTGTGGGCCAGCTGCAGGGATCTAACTGCACTGTAGACATACCCTAGAAGTGCTTTGGATGGGAGCTGTGGCCCCCAGTCCAGGAGCTTCTCCCCAGCCCCTCTTTCTCACTCTTCTGTTTTACTGCCTTGGCTCTTTCTCTTTCTCTCCTGTTTCCTCTCTCTCCATCCTCCTCACCAGCTCTGTTTCCTTCCATTTCACTGTGTTTGTATTTGGGTTGGAACGCAGCAGGCGTAAATGTAGGTCTCACCGTGCAAGGCAAGCTATAGAAACCTGACCCTGCAGTGGGCGCAGGATCTTGTCCCAGCCCTGTCTGCACAGCCCTCCCTCATGCAGCAAGCAGGAAAACATGTCAAAATGGGCCATAAAGTTCTGTGCTGGGGCTCACGCCACCATGGACTGGGCCAAAGCAAACACAGGAGGCAGGGGGAGTTATACATTTGCACTCCCCTCCCTGCACCCCCCGCCCCACACCGGTGAACAGTTCCCCCGCACACACTTGTAGAGGCAGGGGTACACACATACACAACCTGCCTGTGCACTCCCAGGCCCACGCACACCCAGAGGAGCTCTCCCATTCACCTCGGGGGAGCAGTCCTTGCATAAAGCACCTCAACCTGTCAGCACTAGAGAAGAGCCCAGCCAACCAAAGTGGCTAGATGGATGTGCTCACTCCCGGCCCAATGTACTTAGTGTAGAGGGAGCTTTACTTTCCTTGCAGCTTCCAGTGCAGGATCCTGCCTCCCACATTTGGGGGCAGGGTCCCACAGGGGGACCCATGTGAGGGGCAGAGTGAGGGGTCTTTTGGGGGCAGGATCCCATGGGGGGAGCAGTGTGAAGGGGTCCCATTACAGAGCAGGCACAGCCAGATGGACTGGTGCCAGCAGGGAGAGTTCCTTCCCAGATGCCCATGTCATTGTAGCTTGACTAGTAGTTTGTTTCTTAATCTCTTTGCATCTTTGACTGTGAAATCTGATGTGAAAGGGCATCACGTAGCTTCCATCTGTAATAACCATCCTGGTACTTACACCAGCAGGGCAGCCAAATACTCCCAGCTGCTGGGATACAGAAGAATCGCAGTAGCAGGGGGGCTGTGAGCCAGGATTATGGACATCTATTGAGCTATGTGGGGGGGAGCCTAGAGCTGGTATGGCTGTGGGCCTGTGGGTCAGGATTGAGGGGCATTGGCAGAGCTGTTTTTTTGGGGGGGGGGGGGTAGTCTAGGTCTGGGATAGCTGAGGGGCTGTGAAGCAGGATTTAGAGGTATTAGTGGAGTGGGGGGAGGAGGAGTCTGGGCCTGGAATAGTTGGGTGGCTGTGAGTCATAATTAAGGGGCATCAGCAGAGCTGTGGGGGAGGGGAGCAAAGGCAGGCTGTGAGTCAGGGTTGAGGGGCATCAGCATTGTCGCCCCCACCACGGGAGATATGACGGGGAGATTCCTGGGGCTGTAATGGGAAGTGGAGTCTGGGGAAGGCAGCTCCCTCGGCTGCTGAGCGAGGTGCCAGTTGGACGGGAAAAGTCTTGGAAACGAGACGTGACCTTTATAAAATAACAGGCTAATTGGTTTGTCTTTCATAACCTGCCCCTGACGTCAGGGAAGATGACGGGATCCCAGGCTGCGGTTTCCTGCAGGCCTCTGCAAAGGTCATTGTGGGCCACTCCCGGGCCCTCCCTATATTAGGGTCTCCCCCCTCACCCAGAACAGCTCCCAGCTCCTTCCCAAGTTGGGGTGTCCCCCCATAACTCCTGGGGACAGCTCTCAACTCCTTTTCAAGTAGGGGTCCCCCCTCACTTCTGGAGTGGCTCCCAGCCTCTTCCTGAGTCTGGGTGCCCCCTTTGACTTCAGGACATCTCCTAGTCCCTCCCCAAGTTGGGGTCCCCCCTCATCCCTAGGATAACTCTCAGCCCGTCCCTGAGTTGGGGTTTCCCCCCCTCACACCCTGGTAAGCCTCCCAAGCCCTCCCCAAGTCAGGATTCCCCCTCATTCCCTGACAGGGCTCTCTGGCCATCCCCGAATAAGGGATTCCCCACCCCTAGCAGTCTGGTATAGCTCCCAGACCTGCCTCGAGTTGGAATCTCCCCCTTCTCACTATTCCTCCTGGGATCTCTCCATGTTGGGGTTCCCTCTTACCTCTCAATACAACTCACAGCTCTTCCCCCAAGTCAGAGTCTCTCCTTGTGCCTCAGCATGACTCCTCCCTCCCAAGTTGGGCTCCCCCATCATTCCCAATATGACTCAGACCCTTCTCTGAGCTGGGGCTCTCCATGTCACACCCCAGTATGACTTCTGGCCCCTCTCCAAGTCAGGCCTGGCCCCTGACTATCAAGTACCACTTCTTACCCCTGCTAGCATTGGTATACTAGCTGAGAGGTCTTCACATGGTGTCCACATTGCTTACCAAGGGACCTTTCCCTGCCTCTACCCATCTCAGACTCCTGTGAGCTTTCCATGTGTCACCCCAGCCCATCACGCTCCACTGGGGCTCATCTCAGCCTGGCCTGGATGCCTCTCCTTGAAGGGAGTAGCAGGGGGCTGAGGCCAGGGCTGGGATGCATAGAATTCGCTTGACCCTACTGACACCTGTCTTCCCTGCCAAGGCCCTCCACCATCCCCACAACCTGCCTCAGAGAGACCCCACCTCCTCACACACTGCTCCCCTCATGGGAACCCCAACCCTGCCCCAGAGCCCGCCACCTCCCCACACATTATTCCCCCTGTTGGACCCTGACCCAGAGAGATCCCCTTCCCCCACACTGTTCCCCCCATGAGGCCCCCCACCATGCCCCAGAGAGACCCTCCCTCCCTGCACACTATAGGATCAGGTTCAAGGGCATTGCAGGAGATTCTCCCCCCCTCCCCCGGATCTGTCACGTTAGTGAGGTCTGTTTAGTCTGTGGCTCCCTAATCACCTCGAGCTGGGCTGCTCTCTCTCTGCCTCTGTAAACATCTGTCGGGATCAATCCATCCATGGGCCCAGCCAGGCACTGGCCTCCCCCATCCATCACCCCCTCTACCATCCACATCCCGCACAGCCAGCCCTACCCTGGGCTGACATGCAGAGAGCAGGCGCCAAAGGGGGCTCTGCCTCCACCCTCCAGCCAGTATTCCCCAGAGCCTCCCCTTTCTGGAGCTGACCAGTGTCACCCTCATAGAATATCAGGGTTGGAAGGGACCTCAGGAGGTCATCTAGTCCCACCCCCTGCTCAAAGCAGGACCAATCCCCAGACAGATTTTAGCACCAGATCCCTAAATGGCCCCCTCAAGGATTGAGCTCATAACCCTGGGTTTAGCAGGCCAATGCTCAAACCACTGAGCTATCCCTCCCCCCACTCCAGTGAAACCCTGTCGTGGGGATCTCCCAGCCCCAGTGTATATCCCCCCCAGAGATTTCCCTCTGTACAGCTCTTCCCCCCCCCCACACACACACTTTAGAACAGGACTTGAGGCCACCACCTACACTGGTTGGTCACAGGGAGGGGGCGTTGGTGCCTCCCTCTGCTCAGATCTTGTTTCCTTTGTCTGACTGTGGCCTAAGATGGCAGCTCCATAACCAAGGCTGTTTTCCCCCACCTCGCCCCCAAGAACATCCTGCAGAGAAGCCTTTGCCTTTTAATGAAAGTTAACATCGTTTATAGGAAAAGAGAGGGCTGTATCAGGGTTGAGGGGAGCCAGCAGAGCTGGGAGTGGGGAGCTCAGGACTAGGACAGCAGGAGGCTGCATGTCAGGGTTGAGATGCGCTGGCAGAGCTAGGGGTAGGGGGGAACCTAGGGCTGGGGTAGCAGATGGCTGTGGGTCAGGGTTGAGGGGCATTGGCAAAGCTGTGGGGAGGGGCAGAGCCCAGGGCTGAGGTAGCTGGGGGTGGTGTGCTGAGACTGACACATCTGCAAAGCCTTGCAAGGTGCTAATGAAAGAACCTGGAGCCTTCCTCACCACAGATGAGGAATGCAGAGATGTTGCGATTAGGAGGGCAACAAAGTCTGCCGCAGCGTTAATAGTAGGTGACTCGGTGTACCCAAATATAACCCGTCCAGGCGTCCCGTCGGGAATGGCCTTGGAGAAATGCTTTCTCAAGACCATATAAAGGATTGTTTCTGTGTCTCTCGTTGTGGAGCAGCTAAGAGGAGAGGCTGCTCTGGACTGAGTTCTGAGTAACCCAGCTGGGTCAGGTCAGGGAGTCGCTGGTTCACTGGCTGCGCTGCTGTGTAATTGAGTCTGATGTGCTGGCAGGAATAGTGTTGCCCGCAGTGGCCTGGTGAAAGCAAATGGCCAGGAGGGAAGCAGAACAAACTGCCAATGTTTGCAAGAAGCAGCCCAAAGGGGAGCAGGAGGGAACGAATCCCTCGAAGCAGCAGGGAGATTGCTGAGGGCTCCACTGCTAGAGTCACTGCCCTGAAGGAGAAGCAGGAGCAACTACAGTAGCAGCCAGTGGGCAGGTACGAGAACACAGCAAGGCCCAACCCACGTCCTTAGGGATCAGGAGATCAGGGGGAGGGCGGCGGGGCCTGAGGAGTCATTTCCAGAGGTCATTTCCTACCCCTGCATCACTACAGAGTGATGACTCTATTAAACAATGCAGTTAGCCTATGGAACTGGATGGCAGCGAGGCTGAGAGCTCAGACCAAAGGATCAGCTATCTCTGGGGTTGTAAGAGATTCTGCTGCTGCATTAGGCCGGCTGAATGTGTTTAAGGGGCCTAAGCCCACCTGCAAACCACTAAGGATTTGTTTAGATAAGGGAGAAAGGGTCATGGTTAGGTTAGGACTAGTGAGCTACTTCCAGCTAACCCTGCCCCACTTCCTTTATAAATCTAGACATAACCAAACCTAAACGTCTCCTTGGGCAGGTTCTTTGAGGGCCTCTGTGCTTCCTATTTGTGGGGCCTAGTGCCCTTGGTGTCCAGCTGTGGAACTGCCCAGAAAAGCCGTGTCTGCAGGAGGGTGCATGCGATATCTCGTGTGAGAGTGATGTAATTTACTCTGTGTAAAGGCATATACCCTACTCTGTGGTGGCGGCGAAGGACTAAGGCAATGAGCTAAAGGAACTCGGGCTAGAGGCTCTCTAACCCTAGCTTGATCTTTCCTTGTAAACAGCTAGCTTTTAGGGTAGTATAGGTGATTCCATTGGTGATAGCCCTTCCCTTGTCCCTCACTGGGGCTACATCGGGCCCCACAACAACTTCAAGAGACGTGCCTCTTGTCCAGCAATTATACCAGAGACAAACACCCACATCTGGTGCCTCCTATGCCATGGTGAAACCCATTGGGTAACTTTATGTACAGTCTGTCATGTCTTCATACCCCATGACAGACAGCAGAGATACTGGAGGCTTCTCTGGCTTTTCAGTGCCTGCAGCCTGATACCCCTGATGGACCCCTTGGAGTATCGAGACCAGCCTCTGTGCTGCACTTTTCTGACATGGGAATACACACATTACCACTTCAGCTTCAGTACTGCCTTGAATCACAGGCTCAAGATGGGAATCTTCTCAGCCTGCTGCATGGTGCGGATCCCTCACTCAGTGTCACTGGGGGCAGTTCACTCTAAAGTGACAAACTTGGCACTGCCTACTAAGGCCTCAGTAGCCTTTGCACTAATGCAGAAGGCACTAGCCTCAACACCTACTCGACACCAGGCACCATTACCCTCATTGTCGACCCCAGACCTATCATCTGACACAACAAACTAAGAGCAAACTCACCCCAAGGGTCATATAGTTGCTCCTTTTTCACTTGGAGAGGTCATGATATCTCAGACACCAAAGCAAGAACAATGGCCACAGGAATGGTTCTCAGGAGGTACTCCTTGCTGAAGTACAATGGCGTAACACCTGCCTCCCCAGGGAAAATTAAAGACCTGCCTTTGAAGGCATGGACCTCTTGAGTGACAGACCTGACAAGGCCCTAGCCTCTTCCAAAGACAGGCTCCCTTACAGCACCAAGGGACACGGTCTCACAGGTGATATCACCTGCCTCCAAAACCTGCTCTGGCCAACAACCTCAGCAGCACTGGAGCAGGATTCCTCACCACACATCCTCAGCCCCCAGCATCAGCCTCTAAACAGCAACTCTGATGGTGCAGTCAAGAGCTGCATACATCACATCACCAGTCCTTTGTCCCTCATTCTCTCTCTTCTGACCTTGTCTCTCCTCCTTCCACAGTGCCTGATGCATGATTACTTCCACTCTCTGGGTACTAGACATCATCTACAACAGATATTCCACCCAGTTCTGCACCAGGCCACCTCCCCCTCTTCCCTGCCTCTTCAGGCACTCGTCTCACCAGAGAGTCCCATTGGAAAAGCTGGATTCCCTTTTCAGGAAGGGAGCCATAGAGGTCCCGCAGATCTCCAGTGGATATTCTGTTCTCCAAGAAGAGCAACGATCTGAGACCCATCATAGAATATCAGGGTTGGAAGGGACCCCAGGAGGTCATCTAGTCCAACCCCCTGCTCAAAGCAGGACCTAATCCCCAACTAAATCAAGCCTGACCTTAAAAACCTCTAAGGAAGGAGATTCCACCACCTCCCTAGGTAACCCATTCCAGTGCTTCACCACTCTCCGAGTGAAAAAGTTTTTCCTAATATCCAACCTAAACCTCCCACACTGCAACTTGAGACCATTACTCCTTGTTCTGTCATCAGGTACCACTGAGAACAGTCTAGATCCTCCTCTGATCCCCAGAGTCATAAGGAAGAGCAGACTGGACAGAGCCAATGTTTTACTAAGAGCCTTTTTGTGGCCTCATCAGCACTATTGTCCAGATCGCATTGCAGCTGACCAAGGAGTAACCTTATCTGCTTGCCTCTGTTCTCAGGCCTCCTGAGTCAACTGCAAGGGAGGAGTCTGCATCCCAACCCACAGACACTCCCCTAGCAGTGTGAAGGGTAGATGACCTGCTGACCAATGTGGACTGTTTCAACTCTGGGAGGGTCCAAGCCGTTCTCTTACAATCCGGAAAGGGGTCTGTCCTCAAATGAAAACTATTGCCATCTGGCTGCAGGTAAAAGGCTCACTCCATCACGAGCTGGGGTCCTTGCAGTCCTAGAGCATCTTCTACCCCCTAATTCCCAGGACTTCACCTCCCTATGGCACAGTATCTATCTTCTCTCCCTGAACAGTCTCCATGTTCCTTAAGGGCATGGTAAATGCAGGGCCGTCCTTACAGAGCTCAGGTTCTAAGGCCCACCCCCCTCCCTGTGCTTCAGAGCCTGAGCTACAATGTCTACACTGCACTTTTTAGCACTGTAGTGCAAGCCCAAGTCTATAGACCTGGGCTCTGAGACTTGCTGCCCCGTGTTTTTAAATGCAGTGTAGATGGACCCTCAGTGTTCAGTATGGGTCCCCAGTCTTCTAAAACAGGAAGGTAAAGAGACATAAAGGCAGAGTCAAGACCATGAGGTCCCACTCGGGATAGAGGACAGTTGAAGGCAATCCACCTACCGTAGGATGTTACTACGTAGGCAGAAGGAGAGAAAGGGTAGGGCACCAAACTAGGCAGCAGGACTCCTGGATTCTCTCCAAGTTCTGCCACTGTGTGACCTGAGGCAAGTCCCTTCCCCTCTGTGTGCCTCAGTTTCCCTGTTTGTAAGAGTGGGGCATAAGTGATCCTGACTGGCTGACTCATGGGATTTGTGAAGCTACATTCCTTTCTAAAGAGGCCTCTCACAGCCTCCATCCCTGCCCATGGGGCTCTTGCAGTCTGGACGGTGCTGTTGAAAGGCAAAGTGTTGTTAAATGTGGAGTCCGGGGAGCAAGGGAGGGGCCCTGCTCCAGAGACAGTAGGCAGTAGAACAGCTGGAGTTGTTGAGGGCAATAAATCCCTGGCAGCTGATGACCTCACCAAGAGTGACAAGGCTGAACCACTCACAAAACAGTGTCAGTGAGGGGGGGTCTGCATCACCCCAGAGCAGGAACCCTCTTACTTTTAGTACTACCATGGGAAAGAGAAGAGACCCCCTGCTTGGGAGTAGGAGAGGGACACAGCAGCCTGGCTGTTGGGGGTGGGCAGGATAATGGGGCCCTCTCTAGCTTCACTGAGTCCTTGGAAAGGCTTAACAATAAAGCTCCCTCTCTGGATCTTGTGTGGAATCCTGGGGTGCCGCCGAGATGGGTAAAGACAGAGCAGTTATCAAAGCAGGGGCACATCTAGCTTGGTATCCCATCTTTGACAGTGCTCCATACCACCTGCTTTTAAGGGAGCTGCAGGAAACCCTGGGGTGGGGAGTTACGGGATAACATGCCCACCAGTGTAGTCTCTAGCTCCCATCAGCTGCGGGTTGGCTTTGCCCTGCGGAAGGAGGGGTTTGGTCCCTCCCAAAGCTCTTGCCTATTTTGAATCATTGCTGTTCTAATTGGATGTTCTCATTCTCCCTAGAAATGCACGACCCTTTTATGAATCCTGCTGAGCTCTTAGTTCCGGTAACATCTCGCGGCAGTGAGCCACAGGCTAAGTGTGCGTGGTGTGAAAAGCTGTTCCTCTGTGCAAAAGTTGCTAAGAGAAGAGGATCAGGGAATAGGAAGGAAGGGTATATCACTGGCTGGGAAGAGTAGACTGCCTGAGAGAGTTGGATTTGGTTCTGTGATTTAAGGAGGAAGGTTGGGCTTGTGATTGCACTCATAGGCTGAAACCCACCAGAGGTGGGTTCAATTCCTCACTCTACTACAGACTTCCGGTGGGTGCATGGGCAAGGCTCTTCACCTCTCAGTTACCAGTAAAATGAAGATAATGGTCCTTTTTTGTGTGTCTGGTCTTTTAAGACTCAGTTCTTTGGAGCAGGGACTGTCACTCGCTGTGTATCTGCGCAGCGCCCAGCACAATGGGGGCCTGATCTTGGTTGGTGCCTCTAGGTGCTGCTATCATCATAGCATTACAGATAAAAGCAACATATAAAGGAGGAGGAGGATGCATAAATGCTGAGGTTTGGCCAGGTCTTAACACAGTGTTTCCCAATGTATTGAGTGTGAGGGGCTGAAAAACTAGTTTGGAATCAAGAGGCATCAGCTGAGCTGTGGAGAAGGGAGCCTTGGACTGGGATAACAGAGGGGCTGTAGGTCTGGATTGATGGGCACTGGCACAGCTGTGGAAGGAGCCCAGGACTGGGATAACAGGGGGCTCTGGGCAGATAGGCAGGCCTCCCAATTGTTCCCAAGGATGCCAGCTTTCATTTAAAAAGAGTAAGACTCCAGCTGTTCTGGCTGGGAAGAAAACCTTGTAAATATGAACCAAGTGTAACTGATGCAGCCTGAGTTTGCAGAGAGCCCCAGAGAAAGGTGCTGAGGTGTGAACTGCCCTGCTGGTTTCAGTGGGCACTCACTCACATGCCCAAGATGCCACTTTAAGTGTCAACATTGTTAACTCTTTCACTGCTGGTCAGAGCATGTCAGAAAGAGTTTGGGGGGGAGCATATTTTTCAGGCGTAAGATTATATGGGTAGGCCCTTAACCACAAGGCGGATGCTATTGCTTGTATTTGCCTGAAGGGGGCACCTGGTCTTCCAAGGTTTGGGGAACGTGTTAACACCAGCCAGTGATGTCAGTTTAATTAGGACATGGGGACAATCTGAGGCATATTCCCTCCAGACCTTTCCTCGAATTCAGCTGCTGCAGGGCAGGTGCAGGGGGGACACTCTGGCAGCCAGAATTCCATGCTGCAAAGAAGTTACCTGTAGGCACTGACAGGCCCTGAGTCAGCATGGAAAAGACCCAGGCACCATGCAATGGTGTCTGTGGGGAGGCCCAAAAGTGTTTGGCTGCCAGAATGGGGAAGAGACAGGGCCTGCTCGCCAGCATGGGGATATGCCAGGAGAGGAGAGAGACTCAGGCTGGTGTGGGGACATGTGAGCGAGGGGCTGGGATGGAGCTCTCACCCATGATCAAGGAGCACTCAGACAAGTGTTCCTAACTGATCCTCCTGCGGGACTCACTGCTGCAGTCTGGTCCTGAGGCGGAGAGCTCTCTGCACTCCTAGAAGAGGGGGTATAGGCTCATGGGAATAGGGAGAGATTTTAGGGAGGGGAGCTAGGTGGGCTCTGCACTCTCAGGCTTCTGGGCCTGAGCTGATCCCCAGCTGGGGGACAGGAAAGAATTAGGCACCATGGCACAGGACGGTGCAGTGAGGTGCATTGGGCAATTTGCACCATCTGTAAGAAACAGATGGAGGGAGGCAGAATATCAGTCTAGGGCCCATTGGTCTGATCCAGCACAGCAGGATGGGAAATGGTACTTACTGGGCTAGAAGGGGCCATTGGTCTGATCCAACCTGGTGTCTGTGGGGAGAGATACCAGCTTAGATGGGCCCTTTGGTCTGACAGGTAGTAGCTGGGCTGGAGGGAGAGAGGGAATATCATGCTGGGTGGGCTGGTTGGTCTAATCTGGGCTTGGTAGGAAAGGGGATTGTCTGATTTAGTGTAACAAGGAATGGGCATGGGGTCCTGGGCTAGGGGGCTTATTGCTCGGATCCAGCATGGCATGGAGAGGGGTGGGGGCTAGACCAGCCCTGGTGTGATCGGGTGCAGCAGGGGGTTGAGGGACAGCAGAGTAGATGGGCACATTGGCCTCTTACAGTGTCTTGGGGGGGGGGGCAACGTCAGGCTAGCTGGGCCGTTTGGTTGGCTCTCCTGGCGGTTCCCTAGCTGGTCAGCACCAAGGTAGGAGCGCATGTCCCCCAACCCCCAGTACACACATGCACAACACCGGGGAAGCTGCTGGCTGCAGCCTTTGGGTCTGTGCCTCCCAGGCAGCTAAGCAGACTGGGCTCTTAAAGGGAAAGCACAGCGACTGCACAGGCCAAGTGACCCAGGTGAAGGAACATGTGACACCTCGCTTTAATGGGCTGCCTGTTTCCTCCCCTGAACTGGGGCCAGCTCCACTCTGGGCCCATGTTCCAGCGCTCGCTCTGCCCTGCCAAACAGGCAGGGAGGGGCTGCCAGAAGGTTCACTGCAGGGGGTCGGGGGGGAGGGAAGGATGGGGGGAGGAGGGTGATGGGGAACAGGGGAGGGGGCAAGCGGGAGAGGAAACCAGGGAAGGAGGCAGGAGAGGGATTGTGCAGGGAGCAGAGGGTGAGGGGAGAAGTGGGCTAGAGAAGAAGTGGGGCTGTGGAAACAGAACCCCCTGGCAGGTGACTCCTTGACCTGGCTCTTGGCCTGGCCCTGCTGTCTAGCCCCTCCCCACACTGGGTTAGAAATCACTGGGCTCTGCCAACCCCAGCTCTGGAAAATAGCTCTGCGAGCGTGACACACTTTTTCGATTAAGAGTTGGCAGGAGTGCATTCCGTCCCTCAAACTGCTGGCAGGGTGCAGAGGGGATGAAAGGGAGGTGAGGCAGCGGGGCAGGAGGGAAGAGGCCTGCTTGCTGCCTGCCACCCCCAGCCCTCCCTGCCCTCACCCGTCACTCCCTCCGATTAGTTAAATTCCAGTTGCTGTTCTACAACATGTCCGGGATGTTTCTTTTGTTAACGTGTGAGGAGGCTGTGATATCAGAGAGGCCTCAGCCAGTCAGCATGGAGCTTACCATAACTCATTAGCAAGCTGTCAGCCTATTGATTGCTTTGCAGGGGCATTGGGGCAAGGAGAGATCTCATGCTATGAAGTCACAGCCTGATGTCATCTCTGATTCATTTGATTTTATTCCCGTTGGGGTGTATGACAGAGACTGTTGCCATCTGCTGAGCTGAATTGGAACTGTTCAGCTGTATGTCATAGGTTCTGTACTTCTGATAGCAAATGGGGATTCTCCATTAGTTCAGTGGCCCACACATGGGCTTCATCAGTAGGAGGATCCAAGTGCTATACCCACTGATGCTGTGATGTTGAGAGTAGCCATATTGTCCATGGAGTGCTGGCTAGTCCTGGCTTAGTTAAAATAGCTGAGATGCAGCTGCCTCTGGGGGGATGTAGCAGCTGTTTATACAAGGATCCCTTGTCTGGTGCCAAGATGTAGCCACCTCTGGGTTGGGGCCCAGCAGCTGTATAAACAGGGATTACTCATGCAGTGCTGAGATGCAACCTCCTCTAGAGTGGGGCATGGAGCTGTTTATCAGCTGTTTTTCAACTGTGATGCTGTCTAGGAGAGGCCATCTCCAGAAGAAGTGCAAGGGGTGTAGGGAGGCAGAACGGAATTGCCCAGATTGGGATTGGTCCAGGGCACGGCGTGAACACCTGACTGAGGCAAAGTGCTGCAAGATGCTTTTTAATGAAGCGTGCAAGTGGCCAGGGCCTGGGCTTTGTGTCTCATGGGTGATTCATCGCAGGTGAGAATCACCTTCCTGAGCAGGATTCACGCACCAGCACGAGTAATGGGCACGTCCCTTCCATGGCCAAGAGCCAGCAGCCTACGCAGGCGTGTCTCCCTTTACAGCTCCTTCCTGCCAAGCCCAGCGGAGCTGCAGTGAGACACTGGAACACTGCATGGTTCTGGAGCCTGAAACCACCATGCTCTTGAACCTCTAACCCTACAAACCTTGACGGCTCCCTACACCCTAAAGCCCCAAGAGCTCCAACCACGCTGAATCCCTGACAGCTGCTGAGCTCCTGATGGGCCCTGCAGCACCCACTACCCCACGCCTCCAGTGGGCCCTGGCCCCACGTTTAGCTGAGCATCAAACCAAATCACGCATTCTGAAGCAGTAAGAGAGTCCTTTACCTCCAGCTCTGAACCCTCTGACCCCCCCTTTCCCTTGGGGTTTGGGACCCAGAAGAGATACTAAGCCCTGGACTGGGCAGGCGGGGAGGAGTGGAGGTGGCCAGGCACACATTAGAAGGCCTGTTAGACCAGTTGGGCCTCGACTCCCCGACACCCACAACATCTGCCTCTTGCTCCCAGCTCTTCCCTGAGTGCTCTACAGGCTTTATCACTCATTTGAAACAGGTGTATGAGACACCCATAAAAATACCTGGCTGAGCAGCTGGGGCTGGAGGCCATTCAGGGCTGTGTGGAGGAGAATGTGAGACATCCTGCCTCCTTGGGCCACTGGGCCGGGGAACTGGCCTGGATGGCCCCAGAGAATGCACCCCACCTGCCTCTCCTCAGCCGCCAGCCAGAGCACATTCAGACCCAGCCTGAACACAGCCCTGGGGCAGAGCAGTGGGGTGACAGCTCCAGAGACAAATTCATGTCACAGCACCCCCTGCTGGAGAGGGCAGGGCTAGGCAGCCACAGGTTCTTCCTCCTACCCAATGTCACAATAACCCTGCTGGGAAGGATGGAGCTGGGCAGAGGAAGCCCCACCTTCTCTCTGGTGTCACAGTGCCCCCTGCTGGGGAGGGCAGGTCTGGGCAATCACAGGCGCCTCCTCCTACCCAATGTCCCAGCGCCCCCTGCTGGGGCGGGCAGGGCTCAACAGAGGTAGGCTCTGCCCTTGCCTGTGTCAAAGCGCCCCCTGCAGCCCCCTGAGCTGGTCATTGTGTTCCCTGCAGGAGATTCTTGGGGGATCTTTGCCTTCCTGTGTGCCGCACTCTGGAACCTGCCTGCGATCCCCGCCCTGAACAGCACAGACGAGGTGGGCGCCGGCCAGTCCATCCAGAAGACCTACGACCTCACCAGGTATCTGGAACACCAGCTGCGCACACTCGCCGGCACCTATGTGAGTACAGGGAGGGCTATGGAGCAGGGCACAGCCTTGTGGCCCCATCTCCCCTTTCCTCGCCCATCTCTGCCTGTCCTCAGCTCTCCCCCTCTCCTGCCCCTTTCTCCCACCCATGCCTCCTGTGCAGTCGCTCTCCTCCCCTCCCCCAACTTAGATGTCTCCCCAGAGGGGTGGGGGGTTGATTCCTTTCTGTCCTCCTTGGGGGGGTCTTGGTAAATGACAGGCTCCCAAAAGTGATTCTCCCACCCAGGAGACCTGGGGGGGCGGGTTGTAACTCAATTCCCCCCCCCCCAGCACACGAGGGAGCAGGGATGACAAATGGCTGAGGCATGTTCTGTTATAGGATCTGGCTCTGTATCGTGCTGATGTGGTCTGGGGGCTGAGTCAGGAGGCAGCTCTTGGAGTGCAGGGAAGAGCTGCAAATCCTCTGCCTCTCCCTGATTGGGGTCTCTGTCTCATCCCCAGCCCCCTCTCTATTCTGGTCCCAGTTCTCTGCCCCCCACCCCGCCAACATCCCCTTCTGGGGACTGGGGCTCCCACTCTCCCTGTCTGCACCCCCTGCCCCTGCTCTGTCATGCATATCTCCCAGCTCACACCCTTCCCGCTGCGTGGCTCTAGCCCTGGCAGGATGCCCTGCATCATGCCCCCTCCCTGTCCTCGGGCACCGGGGGAGTCTCCCACTGTTTACACTCTGTTGTGCTGTCTCTCCATGGGGTGAGGTGAGGCCCGTGTGTCAGAACTCGCCTGGGAGACGCCCCGGCTAGGCCACGCTCCACCACGCACAGAACAGGCACCCAACCATGGCAACGGGGGACACCGCCCGCATCAGACCCACGGGCCTATCCAGCCTGGTATCCCTCTCCCCGCTGCTCTGCCAGACCAGACCCACAAGCCCATCCAATCTCTATCTCCCTCCTCCGTGCTGGGCCAGATCACACCCTTGGGCCCATCTAGCCTTGTATCCCCCCACATTGGATCAGACTTATGGGCCCTTCTAGCCTCATCTCCCTGGCAATGCCCAATGCTAAAACTTCCTATGGATATTGTCCAGCCTGGCCTGTAGATTCCACTTCCCTCTAGAGTTTTGTGCCAATGAGTTATAAGGAGCCCTGGGTAACTATAGGCCAGTTACCCTGACACCGATCCCGGGCAAAATCATGGAAAGGTTTAGATGGGATACAACAAAGAATTAAAGGGTGGTACCATGATGAATGCCAGGGAGCCGTGTTTTGGAAAATAGGGCTTGTCAGACAAACCTGATATCCTGTTTGTTGATGAAATCACAAATTTGATAGTAAAGACAACTATGCTGATGTAACATACATTGATATCTGTGAAGCAGTTGGCTTAGTCCCGCAGGATAATCTGATTAAACAGTACAGTGCAAAATCAGCCTAGCCCATATTAAATGGATTAGAAACTGGCTAACTGATAGAGCTGAAAAGTAATTATAATTGGAGAATCCTCATCCAATAGGGGTGTTTCTGTTGGGGCCCTGCAGGGATCCCCTCTTGGCCCAAAGCCGTTTGATATTTTTATTATTGATCTGAAAGAATATACAAAATGACTGGTGGTAAAGTTAGCACATAATACCAAAATTGGCAGTGGTAAATACTGATGCGGACAGGTTAGTTAGACTGACTGATCTGGATTGCTTGGTAAACTGGGCCCGTGTGAACAAGGTGTGTTTTAACAGAGCCAAATACAAGAACATACATTCTTTGTTCCTAGGTATAGGCCATGCATACTGGAGGAGGGACTGTATCTTGGAATGAAAAAGGACTAGGGGGTCATGGTAGATAACCAAACAAACATGAGCTCCCAGTTCAATGCTATCGCTCATGTGATCCTTGGATGCACAAGCAGGGGAATGTCCGGCAGGAGGAGGGAGGTGGTGTTACCTCTGTGTATGGCATTAATGAGGCCATTACAGGAACAGCATGTCTGGTTCTGGTAACCATATCAGAAAAACTGGTCAGGGTTCAGGAAAGAGCGAAAAGAATGAGGCGAACTCTGGGAAAGTCTGTTTGATGTTATTTATCTACCTGGGGTTGTTAAAGAGAAGGTTAAGGGGTGATTGACCCTGGTCAATAAGTACCTAGATGAGATGATGATTCTGGTGCGGGAGGGCTCTTTAAACTAGCAAAGGCAGAATGAGATCCGATGGATGAAGTCAGCAAAGCTCAAACTGGGAACGAGGCGCAACCTTTTCTGAGGTTCCGTGAATACTATTGACAATTTCACAGTAACTGTCACACAGCAGCACTTTTATTTTTTATTCCAAATTCTTCACACATTTTTCTCAAAAATGTTTGGGTTGGAAAATGTTCGATTCCCTCCTCCTCCTTTCATCGTGTTTCCATTTTGACACGGAAAATGCAGGTGAGAGAGGAAGACCTTTAAAAATCCAACCTCAAATGTTCATGGGGGGGAGTGATGAAAAATGGAAAATTTTGAAAAAATGAACATTAAGGGGTGAAAATAAGCATCTCTGGGACAAAAGGCCATTTTGGACACTGATACAATTGTTCAGTAGGTTGCCAGACTCTAAGCAATGTGCCATCCTTTGGGACATCTTCCCACAGGGCATGGCGAGCAGGTTCCTCTCCCTGGATTCTTTCTTCTCACAGTGGGGCTCTTTCTAAAGGATCTGCTCTAGTGCAGCAGTTCTGGGCTGGAGGCAGGAATCCCTGGGGATGGCTCTCTGGCCTGGGTTATGCAGGAAATCCGACTAGATCAGGGGCAGGCAAACTTTTTGGCCTGAGGGCCACATCAGGTTTCCAAAATTGTATGGAGGGCCAGTTAGGGGAGGCTGTGCCTCCCCAAACAGCCAGGCATGGCCCAGCCCCTGCCCCCTATCCGACCCCCATTGCTTCTGGCCCCCTGCTGGCCCCCCCCAGGACTCCTACTCCATCCAACCCCCCCATTCCCTGACAGCCCCCCCAGACCCCCTGCCCCATCCACCCCCCCCCATTCCCTGTCCCCTGACCACCCCTGGAACCCCTGCCCCTGACTGCCCCCCACCGCCCCATCCAACCCCTCCTCTCATTCCTGACTGCCCCCCCCCCGGACCCTGCCCCATCCAATCTCCCTGTTCCCTGTCCTCTGACTGCCCTGACCCCTATCCACACCCCCGCCCCCTGACCACCACCCCCAAACTTCCCTGCCCTCTATCCACCCCGCCCCCTTACCACGCTGGAGCACTGGTGGCTGGCGGCACTACAGCTGCGCTGCCTGGCTGGAGCCAGCCATGCCACCGCGCAGCAGAGAGCACTGGGTCAGGCCCCAGCTCTGCAGCTGCGCTGCCCCAGGAGTTCATAGCCCCACCACCCAGAGCATTGCACCAGCAGGGCAGTGAGCTGAGGCTGCGGGGGAGGGGGAACAGCAGGGGAGGGGCCGGGGACTAGCCTCCCTGGCCAGGAGCTCAGGGGCTGGGCAGGAGGGTCCTGCGGGCTGGATGTGGCCGTAGTTTGTCCACCTCTGGACTAGATGATCTCAGTGGCCCCTTCTGGCCTTAAAGTCTAGGGCTGTCTGAGTTCTCGGCAGCCACAGTGTAGGACCTGACCCTATGACATCCCTTGTCAGCTGCCTGCACCCTGGAGATGTCCTTGGCCTTTGCTAGACCTCTCCTTTCTTCTAGGGTCATGGGGTAGGGTTGGAGGGCACTCAGCAGGGGGAAATCCAGCTTGTGTCTCTGTTTCACCTCTCTCCCTCTGGTCACATGAGTGAGGCATGCTCCCTGCTTCCATGTTCACATGTCAGTGCATGTTAGTGCTCTTCAGTCTCTCCGCTTTCACTCCAACTCACTCTGTGTCTGCCCCCCGCCTCTGTGTACGTCTCCCCCTCTGCTCCCGTCCCCTCCCCCACTCTAGGGTGCTCACCTTGTCCCTGCGCCCCCACCAGCTTCCGCTTAGGCTTGCGCAACGGATGGGGAGAGACGTCTCCAGTCGCCTCCGGGCAACACTGAGGAAATTAATTCATCTCCTGAGCTTGTCAGATTGTTCAGATGCCCGCACCGCCCCACCCGCGGCATTGACACACCTCCTTGATTCTCCCTGGACGCCTGCTAGGGCTCCCCTGCTGCGGGGGCTGCTCCCCATGCCGTCCTGGGGGACGGGGAATCCCTGGGTGTGGGGAGGCAGGGGAGTAGCAGTTTGGAGGATGGATATGGGAATTTGCATGTGTGGAGGCATGTTAGCAAGCATGTGAGAGAGAATGAGCACATGTGTTGAGGGTGAAAATGGGCATGTGTGTGGGGGGGTGCGCACATCTGGGGCTGCACGTGTGACTGTGTGGGGGGGTGCATGTGGGTATGTGTTGGTGTGCATATATGTCAGTGTGAGTGTGGGCGGGGTGTCTGTATGAGGGTGAGTGTGGGCATGTGTGTGTCACTGTTCAGATGTGGGGGGTGATAATACGCAGGTATGCAGGATGTGCATGGGTGTGAAAATTGGTATGTGTGTTATGTATGTGTGTGAGATAATGGGCATGCATGTGGGAGTGTGTGTCACTGCATGTGTGTATGGCGTGTGGGAGTACCTGGGCATGAGAATGTGCACACGTGTGAAATATACATGCGAGAATGTGTTTGTGGAGGTCAGTGTGTGTCTGCGTGGGGTGGAGGGTCAGTGTGTGTGTGTGTGGGGCGAGGAGGGTCAGCGTGTGTCTGCATGGGGTGGAGGGTCAGTGTGTGTCTGCGTGGGGCAAGGGGGGGTCAGCGTGTGTCTGCATGGGGTGGGGGGTCAGCGTGTGTCTGTGTGGGGTGGGGGGGTCAGCGTGTGTCTGTTGGTTGGGGCATCAGCGTTTCTGTGAGGGGTCAGCGTGTGTCTGCATGGGGTGGGGGGGTAGCATATGTCTGTGGGGCGAGGAGGTCAGCATTTCTGTGAGGAGTCAGTGTGTGTCTTCGTGGGGGAAGCAGGGTCAGCATGTGTCTGCATGATGGGGGTGGGGTCAGTGTGTGTCTGCATGCGACGAGGGAGGGTGCTGGGGCTGACTAGTTTCCCCAGCCCGGCATTGTCCTCCATCCTGTGCATAGACTTAGGTGGAGAACACACCCCTTGCCCCCCCCCACTTTCAGTGTCTGTGGGGGGCACACCTGGACCCCCGTCTCCAGCAACACCGCACTCCGATGGCCTTGGTTCACCTCCACTTCCCCACTCAGCAGCCCGTAAATTACCTCATCCCTGGGGCTGACAGCTGGTTCCTCCTGCCGCTTCCTAGCCCCGTCATTAGGGCCTCACCTGCGAGACAGGGCCCCCCTCCCTCCATCATCCCTGGAGGAATTCCTGAGAGCCGCCCGCCGTGCTCTGAAGTGTCCTCGCCTGCGCCAGGGGGCACAGGAAATTCCACAGCTCATGATGAGGCAGAAGCAGCCCTTCCCAGGGGGCACAGTCCCTGAGACTTACCACCCCCAAGGCCCAGCAGTGCTTCCCCCGCCTCATGGCATTTTGGTGCCAATGTTCCCACCCCTTCCCCTGACAGGGGTTCCCCAGCTCCGTGCCCCTGCCTTGGTTGGCCATACCCTCTGGCTGCAGGGCTCTAATCCCACAGGCCTTTATCTCCCCCACATCCTCTTTCATGCATGGACTGGCACTGGCCCTTTGGTGCATGGGCCAAAGCCTGTGATCCTCATGGCATTCACTCCAGAGCCATAGTCCACTGAGACCCCGGCCTCCCGTCCCCTGCTCCTGGCCGGGGACAGGCCCCCCTTCCCTTCCGCACCAGAGGCACCTACTTGGCAGCCAGTTACACCAGGAGAAGGAGCCATGCCCTCCTGGGCTAGAAGCCACCAGCAGCTGAGGGGTTTAGGGAGCCCGTGGCCCTGGGAGAGAAACCGATTCAGACCTACTCACCGTGTGCTCCCCCCAGGCAGCACTCCATCCCGAAGCTGCAGGGCCTGGGCTAAGGGCCACACATGCCCCCGGTCACTCCCAGCATCACCCAGCTGCACTGTGCCCCATGACTGAAGGTCTCCTTCCAGCAGTGGACAGGGCTGAGCTGTAGGGCTCTTGAATATCACTGGCCCTTTCCAGTGCCTCCCCTTTACCCCCAGGCTCTCCCAGGAGGGACTTGTTCCCGTGCCTCCTCTGCTGAACATCTCCTTGGGGCCACTTAGGAGGGCCGAGTGGCAGCTGGGGCGTCCACATGCTGATCCCCTCAGAGTCTCTGGCCATCCTTGGGTCAGGCCTGACCCTGGCAGGAGTGTCCGAGGGTCACATTGAGTTCTGTCTGGGTAAATCTAATGCCCTCTCTCCCCTCTCTCGCCCACTGCAGCTGAATTACCTTGGCCCACCCTTCAATGAGCCAGACTTCAACCCTCCCCGGATGACAAGGGCTGAGATGGTGCCCAGTGCCACTGTGGACTTTGAGTTGTGGCGCAGCCTGAATGACAATGCCCGGCTGGCAGCCAATTACCGGGCCTACACGCACCTGCTGTGCTACCTGCGCAGCATGGATGGGCAGGTGGCCAAGGCTGAGCTGCGCAAGAACCTGGGCCACTTCTGCACCAGCCTGCAGGGCCTGGTGGTGAGCATTGCCAGCGTCATGTCCTCGCTGGGCTACCCGCTGCCCAGCCCGCTGGGCAGTGCCAACCCCACCTGGGCCCAGGGGCCAGGCGCCACGAGCCCCCACAATGACTTCCTCAAGAAGATGGATGACTTCTGGCTGCTCAAGGAGCTGCAGACCTGGCTGTGGCGCTCCGCCAAGGACTTCAACCGCCTCAAGAAGAAGGTGCCGCCTGCTGCCCTCATGCTGCGCCTCGAGATGCGGGGTTTCTGACCCCTGCCCCCCCACATCCCATCACCACGCTGTGCCTCAAGGTGCGGGGCATCTGCCCACTCCCACCCCACTCATCATGCTGTGCCTCGAGATAAGGGGCCTCTGACTTCCACCTCCCCTCAGATCTTCCGCACCTCCAAACCCAGGCTCCACTGTGCCTCCCACCCCTTACCCCTCTCTCTCCCTTCCATGGTTTCCAGCCTCCTCCCCATCTGTGATGCCATGCAGCATGTCCCCATCCTTCTCCCTCCCTCTCTGTGCCCTCCTGCCCCTGCTTTTTCCTTATTCTCCAGCAAGGGACCTATTTGCTTTCCAAAACAGGGAAATGACCCTCATTCTCCCAATACAGCCCAGAGCAGCACTAAACCCCACCCCCAGATCTGGACAGCAATAAGCCCATCCCAGTTCACCCAGAGCAACAATAAACCCCACCCCCATGTGCTCTGGGCAACAGTCAGCACTGTCTATTTACCATGGGCAGCCCTAAGCCTTGTCTGGTTTTGTCTCTTGCTGCATCATACTCTGTACCTCTGGTTTGATCCAATTCTTCCTCTGCGTCCCCATCCCCTGCTGCAATCCCCCACCCCTCCTCTCATGCACAGAGACCTGGACTCATCCAGCCTTTCCTCAGGTTCAGAGCCCCTGACACTGGCCTGCAGCCTGGCCTCCATGTCTCCTTGGGTGCTTCCAGTTCTGCCCTACATGCATCGCTTTCCTCATGCCTGGGGGCAGGAGCTGAGGTGAGCAATGCCAGTGCCAGCCCTCCAGTCACACCTATGAATGGGGCAATCTCACCCCATGACACTGCAACATCGTGGGGCAAGACGCATTAGAAATAGGAAGGATCAAGGGGAGAACAGGAAAGTCTGGAGATCTAAACCAGGAAGGGGCAGGGTTTGGAAGAGGAAAGGTTGGGGTCCAAACTAGGGGCAGGGTTTGAAAGCGGACCTCCAGCATTTCTCCAATGGCAATGCTGCTGCATCTTTTGGCCCCATCTCCTGACAAAACACCCATGAGGGCCAGGAAAGCAGGGGAGCTAAACCAGGAAGGCGTGGGGCACTATCCCTCCGCCCTTTCGTACCATGACACATGGAGCATTTCCTTAAAGTTTACATTGTCGCCGACGTAGCATTTGGGCAGATGTGGGGGCTCTTTACCTGGCATAGGCCCTGCTGCCCAGCCCCCTGCCCATGGTCCAGGTGTGGGATCAGGGTTAAGGGCCTGTCACCCCACCCTTCTTACCCCCCCCCCCACATTCCCCCTGTCGGGTTGTGTTTTTCTTGGTTTATCTATATTAATATTTATTTATTTGGAAATGTTATTTATTAGATGGTATTTATTGCAGAATTTCTATTCTTGTATTAACAAATAAAAGGCTTCCTCCATGAGCTTGGCTCACTGGCACCTTGGGTTGGGACTGGCTGAGAGCTCACTGGCCTGCTAGTGTTCACCGCACCCCAATCAGCTGCCCCAGATTCTACCACAAACTAAGCAGCCACCCCAGATCCCTAACCCATGTAAATACAACCCCAATCCACCCCCACCCCATCCGTTCCCCAGGCCCCTGCCCCTGATCCAGGTCCTGATCTGCCCCCCACACCAGCACCATGTGCTGTGTCACACACACACTCTCCTGGACGGTTGGCCATCCTGAGGCTTTGGGGGTAAAGATGGGGGTTTCCTGGCAGGAAGGGAAAGAAATGGGGACCTGAGGGAGGGGCATTACCTGTAGGGTCAAGGAGAACTGGGCAGGCAGGAGAGCATGCAGGAGGGGGGAGGGGGAAGAGTGACAACATGGCTGGGGCACTAGGGGTGGGGAAAGAGAATGTGACAGGGTGTGTGTGTGTGTGTGTGGGGGAGACGGCTCATCAGCATGGAACAGTAATGTAGGGAGTGGCCCTGAGATGGATGCAGGGGTGGGGCTGGATGGAAAGGCGAGTCCCAGGCCCCTTTGCCCATCCTGGCAGCTCCTACCTGTACAACATGACATGTCTGACAGGGAACAAGCCCTCCCCATGTGTGTCTGACAGCAGGCTCCTTATGTCCAAGGGGGAAACTGAGGAACAGGGAGGGCATAGGGCTCTGTCACAGCCAGTTAAAAGCAAAGCCAAGAATAGAACCCAGGTGTGCTGGCGCTCACCCCACCCCACCCTGCCTCTGCAGCTCTACCCACTAGACCCACTCCTCTGCTTCATAAATAAAATGTCATAGTTGGGGGAGCTGACACTGCTGCACCTGCTCTGAGGATAAGTGGGAGGTTCAGGCCCATTGGGCATCTCCTACCAGTGTAGAACTCACCAAGGAGTTCAATATGACGGGGATTATGGGGACAAAACACCTGCTAGCCCCCTAACTCCCTGCTTCTGGACCTAATCTAGCCAGCCCCTACACACCCATCCATCTAGGCATCCACCCACCCATGTACACATCCCTCCATCCATCCCCATACACATCCCTCCATCCATCCATCCCCCAATACACCCCTCCATCCATCCCCCAATACATTCCTCCATCTGTCCCCATACACATCCCTCCATCCCTCCCCCAATACGTCCCTTCATCTGTCCCCATATACCCCTCCATCCATCCTGTAGTGGGGTGTTCACCCACTCCTGCCTGGAAGGGCTTAAAACAGCCCTGGAGAGGGCTGGGGCAGGGGGAAAAGCTGGGCTGATTGGGAAGCAGCCGCGGCTGGGGCCATGCCCCAAACAGACCCAGCTGGCCCTATAAAGGCCAGGGAAGCCAGAGGTAGAAAGAGTCTAACTGAGAAGGAGGGACCTGGCTGCAGGGAGCTGAGAGAAGGTATCTGGAGTGGAGCAGGGCTGGGAGAAGGCCGAGGGAGCTCTGGCCTGGAAACCCCCTAAGCTGCAGCCTAGTGGAAGGCCAAGTAGGTATGGGGGTTGCAGTGGGTAGCCCACAAGTAGGCAGAGGTAGCAGATCCAAATGCCCCTTGCCTATGATGAGTGGCTTTTACACCAGTCTTCCCAGGTGAGTGAGGTTAGATGGTGACTGGCAGTAGCCCATGACTGAGGCAAGGTGGGGATAGAAGGGGGTTCCCCTGGGTGGGAAGACCCTGAGACTGCAGGGGTATTGCCAGGGGGCAGCACCCCAAAGGCAAGGGGAAGTGGGGTCCTGGGAGGGACACAGGGGCTAGTGGCAGCAGGACACCGGCCTGCAGAAGGCACTCTGGAGGCTGGAAATGCTAATTCCCTGAGATGACCAGCAGGAGGCACCACAGGGGTGAGTCCTGCACTGTGACATATCCCTGCATCCACACCCTGACACGTCCCATGAGGTTGACATACAGAATTGTGGCTCTTGCTCATTTTCACTTGAGTTAGTGTCTGGGGCAGGTCCCCAGCCTCTCCCCTTCTCGCTGGCTGGGTTCGCTCTGCATGTGGAGCCTCAGGGCTGCCTTCATGCCTTGTAAATTCACCCAGCAACTGCAGCAAATCAATGGGGGGGAGCCCCTAAATATAGCTTTGGGCGGGGGGAGGAATGCAGCACATACACACACTGCAGCCTGGCATAATTCACACCTGGTGCAGGGAGCCCAGGGCTGGGCTGGCAGGGGCTGTGGATCAGGGTTGAGGGGCTGGCATAGCTGGGTGTGTCTGTGTGTGCTGTTCAAGCCCACTACCCCCTTCTCTTGGTCAGCAATGGGCTCAGAGTAGGGCCTCCAGCCTGGCACCCTCCGAATGCCCCTGGAAGGGGAGAGGGGTGCTGGGATATCAGACCCCTGTGAAGGCTGGGGAGAGTGGGGAGTCCTGGCTGAGCTGGGTGACCCTCTCATGGCTCCCCCTAGGAGTTTTTGTCTCTCTGTCCCAGCCCCTCGCTACCCCATGTGGGGCAGGGGGGCAGCAGTTTGGGATTGAGGGGCACCAGCAGAGCTGGGGGGGGGAGGCGGCCCTGGGGGCTGGTGGTGACTCAGTGCCATGTTGGATGCCTCACCCCCAACAGAGGCAGACTGGGGCTGGGGTCAGTGCCCCCTGCTGCTTCCCTTTGTCTCCCTGGAGCCAGCGCTCCCGGAATCCGACTGACTCAGCCCCGATTCCCTCCCTGTTCCTGGCAGGGGACAAAGCTGAGGCTGCCCTGGGTCAGGGATGGGGGGCGGGAGGGAAGGCCAAGCTCCCAAGTGAGTCACTGTGCCCCCCAGACCACAAGCTCTGCACAGCCCCGAAGCTAAGGGGGCTCAGGGTAGGCTAACCCTAGGAAGGAGACCACCCAGTTTCTATGGCATCAGACCCAGGGCCCCATTCCCCTACCCCTTCTGGTTCATCCATTGTACCTCCTTCAGTCGCCCTGCTTTCCTCAGTTGGCTGCGCTCATTCGCCATCGCTTCTGGTCTTAAAATAATCAGCAGGTGTAGAACAGATGCTGGGGCCCTCCCCAGAGGCAGCTGCATCTCAGCACTGAGTGAGGGATACCTGTATAAACAGCCTCTGTGCCCCATCCCACAGAGGACTGTATCGTAGTGGTTGGCAAAAGATTCCTGTATAAACCGTTCTTGCACCTCTCCCCAGAGGGGGCTGCATCTCAGCACTGGGCGAGGAGCAACAGAGAGATTAGAACTGGGATAGATTTCACTGTGTGAACTGTTTTTTCAGGATGGGGCCTCTCTGTGTGTTTGTGCAGAGCTGGGGACTCTGGGTGCTGCCCTAATATGCCATCCTCTTTATACTGAAATCCCTAAACTGCCCACATAAGAGAGCTCTGAAATGAGCACATGACTTTGCAGTGATTGGGGGGGGGCAGTTGGGGCTCTCAGTGCCCGAGATGGGGGGCAGTTTGGTGATGGGGAGGATATGGCACACATCAGCTAGACTTGTAAATGATCAGCTATGAAAGTGTTAACAATACAGGCATTTAATCTGGAATCACTAGGCTTCAGAGTTAACAGTGCAGCAAAGTCTAGAGCTGTGAAAGAATGGGGCATGGAGCCAGAACAACACTGACGATATGGGCATAAGCTTTCGTGGGTTGAACCCCCACCCCCCTTCAGATGCAGATACCAACTAACATGGCTACCCCCTGATCAGGGCCGGCTCCAGACCCCAGCACGCCAAGCAGGCGCATGGGGCGGCATTGTCCTGGCAGGGCGGCATTTGGCTCCGGCGGACCTTCTGCAGTCATGCCTGCGGGAGGTCCACCGGAGCCCTGGGACGAGCGGACCTGCCGCAGACATGACTGCGGAGGGTCCCCTCTTCCCGCGGCTCCGCTTGAGCTCCCGCAGGGATAACTGCGGCGGGTGCGCTGGTCCCGCAGCTCGGACGGAGCTCCCGCAGGCATGCCTGCGGATGCTCCACCGGAGCCGCGGGACCACGGGACCGTCCGCAGGCACTTCTGCCCTGGCCGCGGGACCGGGGAAGGGCGGCGCGAGCGGCGCGGCACGCCGCCCTGCTTGGGGCGGCGGAATTTCTAGAGCCGCCCCTGCCCCTGATACTTGACTGATGATGGGGGGAAGGCTACATGGGCCAAGGGGGAACCCATGACTGGTGACCAGGTTTGGGAGGGCCCCATGTGATCTTGGGGCATCACTGCCAGCCTTGTGCCTCAGTTTCCCCTGTCCTGTGGGGGTGAGGGGCTCTTGTATTTGCAGCAGGCCTTGGAGAGACATGCGGACAAGGAGTCACAGAAAGCAGCGCCCCAGAACCAATCCAGCTAATCAGCCACTGGCGCCCCGCCCTCTCAACCCCGGCGGGTCCAGTATGGAGGCGGCAGCAAGGCCCTCGGCGGGGAGGGGGTTAACTCCGAGCCGTCCGCTTCCTCCCGGCCAGAGAGCTACGAATCCTGGAAGTAACAGTGACACCCGGTGGCCAGATGGGATAACGCGCCTCGCCCGCGCAGATATCCCCAGGAAACCCTCAGCCCTGTGCCCCCGACCTGCAGCCTCCTACTAGCCCAGCCCTGGGCTACCCCCAAGCTCTACCGATGCCCCTCCCTCGCGCCCTGCTGCAGCCCCTCCCTCCATCCCCCGCTAGCCCAGCCCTGAGCTCCCCCACAGCTCTGCCTGTGCCCCTCAATCCTGCCCTGCAGCCCCTCCCTCCATCCCCTGCTAGCCCAGCCCTGAGCTCCCCCACAGCTCTGCCTGTGCCCCTCAATCCTGCCCTGCAGCCCCTCCCTCCATCCCCCGCTAGCCCAGCTCTGAGCTCCCCCACAGCTCTGCCTGTGCCCCTCAATCCTGCCCTGCAGCCCCTCCCTCCATCCCCCGCTAGCCCAGCCCTGGGCTTCCCCCTGCCCCCACCCCGTTCTGTTGGTGCTCCATTCTCTCTAGGGAAGGTATTCCCTAGCACAGAGGGAGCCCAGCATGCTCCCAGGCTGTCCCCAGGCCCTGCCATGTGCCCCCCACCCAGTAGCACTTGCTCTGCTCCTTCCCCCCACTCACCTGCCCAGGGGCAGTGGGGCCCTTCCAGCACTGAGTTTAGTCTTGAGTGTGTAGCTGAGCCCCTGCCCCACTGCGGGGGTAGGATGTGAGGGGCGCCTCTGGGGCAGAAGGAGAAGCAGCACCAGGTCAGTAGGGGGCACTGTAAAGAGCTGATGCTAAACTGTCCACCTCACACACACTTCACTCTGCAGGGGGTGGGTTGGAAAGGCTCAGTGGGGGACCCTGTGTTGTGGGGAGAGGGGCAGGGGGCTCAGTGGGGGGCACTACGCTGTAGGCAGGGGTGAAAGTAACTTAAAGGATTTACCAGTACGCTGGAGTCCTGAGCATGGGCGTGGCCTCAACTGGAAGAGGTGGGGCCTTTCAAGATTTAAAGGCCCTGGGGCTCCAGCTGTGGCTGGGAGCCTCAGGCCTTTAAATCACCCTGGAGCTACCAGCTGCAGAAGTGGCTGGGAGCCCTGGGGCTCAGGGGTGAATTAAAGAGCCCAGGGCTCCAGGCCCTTTAAATCACCTCTGGAGCCCTGCCGCCACTGAGGTAGCAGTGGCAGGGCTCTGGCTGCTGCGGGGAGCCCCAGGCCCCATAAATCCCTGCCTGAGCCTGGCTGCCAGGGCTCTGGCAGCTGGACTTGGGTGGAGATTTAAAGGGCCTGGGGCTCCTGACACTGTGGGGCCCCCCAGGCCCTTTAAATCACTGCTGGAGCACTGCCACCACTGGGGTAGCGGCGGCAGGGCTCTGGCCACTGTGGGGACCCTGGGCCCTTTGAAGTGCCGCTGGAGCTCCAGCAGAGCAGCTTGGGTGGTGCTTTAAACATGTCTAGAGCCCTGGGCCTTTAAATCACCACCGGAGAAGCTGGTCCAGTTTGGCACGGCGTTCCGGCTCTTGCCAGTACGCTGTACCATACCATACCATACCGGCTTACTTTCACCTCTGGCTGTAGGGAGCGGGGCAGGGGCTCAGTAGGGGGCACTATGCTGTGGGGGGCAGGGGCTCAGTAGCAGGTGCTATGCTGTGGGGAGCGAGGCAGAGGCTCAGTAGGGGGTGCTGTGCTATGAGGAGCAGTGAAGGGGGCTGTGTTGTGGGGGGCAGGGGCTCAGTAGCAGGTGCTGTGCTTTGGGGAGAGGAGGGCTTAGCATCTTTTGGATACAGGACACCCCTTCTTCCATTCCCCAATGTTACATGGTGTGCAAGCACTGCTGTCCCCCCTCCCCCTTGGAGTTGGTCATGTCATCTAGTCCCTGTGGGGCAGAGAGGCCCCTGCCATCATCACCAGTGTACAGGACCCAGGGAAGTCCAGGCAGTGCAGGGGGCTCAGGATGGCTCGACTCAGCCCAGCAGCACAGTTCTCATGTAGCCATAGGTCAGGGAGTCCCGGAGGACCCAGAAGGTAGGGATCCCCAGGCGGGCTGGCCAGGAGGTGCTGGGGAAAGAGTGGGTCTGGGTGCCTGGGTAGTATCAGCTTTGTCTGTCACCCTCAAAGCTGCAGTTGTCATTGAGTAGCTCTGGCATCAGGGGAGAGGGACACTAACGCTGAAGGGGAGCAGGGGCTGTCTATGCTGGGAGCCTCCCCTTCCAGAGGGCACATCCCTCTAGGGTCAAGTCAGACTGACCCCCCCCAGGCCATCCCCTAAGCCGAAGGGGAGGAGTCTGTGCCAGGCCCTGCTCAGACAGTCACTGAGGTTGGACTACCAGGCCCTGCTCAGACAGTCACTGAGGTTGGACTACCAGGTGGTGCTCAGACAGTCACTGAGGTTGGGGACCCATCATGTCAGGCATGGCCCTGACATGGAGTCACTGAAGTTGGGACCCCGTTGTGCCAGGTGCTGCACAGACATGGAGTAACTGAGATCGAGGGTCCAGTTGCCCTGGGATAGGGGTGATCTGGCTTAGTAGTTGGTGCAAGAGTCATTCCTAATGGTTGGAGCGGGAGCCAGGAAATGGAGCTGAGGGTCAGAGTCAGAGGGCAGATCTTCTATCCTTTTTGACAGAGATAGACACATCCAGCCACTAGAAAATCTTTGACACCAAATTTCAGGTCTTGAAGTGGTGGAAGGGACCAACGAGACATGTATCACAGCGTAAACTCAGGACCTGCAACTGAAGTTGTTCCTCTGGGACATAAACACGGCCTTTGTGGTAGAGGATGTCCTCCTGTAATCTGAACTTGGCAATGGGTTGGGTACTGGTACCAGCCAAGGCAGGACGGATTTGACGGGTGAATGGGTCAGCAGACAGCAAGAAACAGACGGAAAATATCAGGTTGCTGTCTATTGTCCCATTAACAAAATTGGATGCCTTAAGAACTGTGGAAGGCGTTCCCCTGGCAGAGTCAAGTTATTCCTCCTTACGGGACAGTGTGTTAGCCTTTCTGTCTCTGTCCCTCAGACAATAGGTGACTATAAAACTGAACTGGGCAAAGAAGAGGCATTGGATCTGACGGTTAAGGTGCTTGGCTGTCCAGGTATATTCCAGGTTCTTGTGATCTGTAAGGATCTGGACTAGGAGTCTGGCCCCCTCTAGTCAATGTCATTATTCCTCAATGGCTGCCTTGATGGCTAACAACTTCCTCTCTGCCTGGGTTAGCTTTTATGTGAGAAGGCACAGCGGTGCAGTCAGCCATGGTTGGGGGAGGGCCTGCTGGCTGGGATAACACACCATGCCCAGTGTAAAATTTGCTGTGTCAGCCTTTGCTGTAAATGGTTTTGTGGGATCAGGATGAGTACTGAAATGAATCTCTATTTTAGTTGCTTGAAGGTGGATTGGGCTTCTGGAGACCATGTGAACTGGGCTCCCTCATGCAGAAGGGCAGCCATACGCTAGAAAACACCTTAATGAATCAACTGTAGAAATTGGCAAAGCCCAGAAATTGCTGTATCCCATGGTGTCTTTTGGTGCAATCCAGTCGGATATGGCTATCATCTTGCATGAGTCAATGGTTTGCTCCTTGGGATGATATACCCAAAGAATTCAGCTATATCTTGGTCAACCTTGTACCTCTCAGGTTTAGTATACAGAGGGTTCTGACAGATTCTCTCTAGGACTCTGCATACACAATGATTGTGAAGGGCCTGGTCTCCCCAAAATATGAGGCTATCATCATTGCAGATAAGTACAAAATGGTCTAGCATGTCCCTGAAGATATCATTGCTGGAAGGTCACCAGAGCATTGCACAGGCCAAATGGCATAACTAGGTACTAATGTCTGTATCAGGTACAGAAGGTGGTCTTCCACTCATCTACCTTCCTAAACCAAGCTAGATTATAAACTCCACAGAGGTCCAACTTCATGAAGTCCTTGGTGGAACAAAGTCATTCAAAAAGCTCAATGACAAGGTTAAGGGGTTACTGATTCTGGATGGTGACCTTGTTTAGCACCCTATAGTCCACACAGGGATCCATCCATCTTCTTTACCAAGAAGATTGGTGAGATGTGGATGGATGGATGAAACCCTTTTGAAGGTTCTCTTGAAGGTAGCTCCAGAGTGCCTATAGCTCAGGCTCAGAGACAGAGTAGATGTGGCCAAAAGGGATCTCTGCTCCTGGCTGAGGGTCAATGGGGCAGTTGTAACTATGATGGGGCAGAAAGGTGTCCACAATCTTCTTATTGAACATGTTCATGAATTCTTGGTATTTAGCAGATATCACTGAGGTGATAGGAGATGTGGAGGGTGCTGAGATTCCATGCAAGCTAATGGCTTTTGGATTCTCTGAGAAGGTAGACAGAGGTGCAGATGGCTTCTGGCCAATGAGTTGGTTATGGGAAACAAGACTCCTGACAGTACCAATGGATATGCTGTTTGTGGGCAGCATGCTGAGGATAAGTAGAGAGTTTGTGGTTTGGATGAGCCCAGATTAGAGGTTTCTTGATGACCCTAGAGGGCGGTGACCTCCCAGGGGCAGTCTGGTGAGTAACCAGGCCTGATAAGGAGTCATCCATCAACAGACTCCACCAAGTCTGAAGAGCTTTTTTGCTGCATGGGGACCATATGTGAAGGATTGCACAAAATCCAAGTCCATGAGCTCAAAGGAAGCACCTGAATCCACCACCACATTCAGGTGGGCCTCAGACATGGTGGGATGTTGAAGTTGGAGAGGGAATCCCAGTGGGTGACAGGTCAGGTTCTAGTTAGCACCAGTAGTGCCAGGTGCTGCACAGACAATAATTGATGATAGGAAGAATACACCGGCCAAAGGCCAGGCCACAGTCAGGGAGCCAGATCCAGACTAGTGCCCACAACACTAGTAGGAGCTGGAGCTGGGGAGCCCAGGGCTGGGGCTGAAGGGCATTAGCAGAGCTTGGGGGGGGGCAATGCTCTCATAGTCTCACTCTGCCCCCAACCCTGGTGCATTCTGAGTGTTTTTGCATTTCCCTGGGGACCCCTCCATCTATGACCAGGGAAAATGCCCGATCGTGCCTTGCAGCTGCAGGAACATTGCTGTGCCCGGCTCTGGGCCAGGCACAGACTCTGTTAAGGTTCATTTGCTCAGGGATAAGAGGCTGGAGCAACCCCCAAGGGAGAGACCCATCAGGATGGAACAGAGAGCAGGGAAGGTCTCTGTCTTCCCTGGGAGATGGGCTAAAGATTGGGCTGGGGAGGCAGGCACCTCCCCCCAGGTGCTGGCTGCTCTCCCAACTGTCCCCTCTCCACTTGCTCCTTCTGTCTCTCAAAGTCCAAACCAATTCCTGCAGCTCACCCAGCAAAGCCAGCAGGACCTCCCTAGCCAATCATAGGGCAGGTAGGCTCCATATCAGCCAATTTACAGCACAGGTGGGTGCTATGCCAGCCAGTCACTGCATGGGCAGGCTCCGTGCCAGCCAAAGACCAGGGTAGCTCTGGCTCCCTCCATGATTCCATGCCATCACAGGGGTCAAGTGTGTGTGTGGGGGGGGTCAGCAGCCCCTTTTTCCCCCCCTCCTCTGCGCTCAGGGTCTCCCCTGCAATACTAGGCCAGGGGACACAACTCAAAGGTCAGATCCCAAAATCAGGAGAGTAAACCTGGGGATGGGGGAGGTAGGCCCCACAACTTTCCCACATGTACGCCCTGCCCGGTGTCTCCCCTCAACACTCACCCCCTCCACATACCTTCCCCCTCCCTGCCCCTCACACTGATCCCTAGTGTCCCCCCACATCCCCTCTCCTTGCTACTCCCCACATACCCCTGCCCACTGTCTCTGGTCCTCAGAGCCTGGGGCAGCCGTCTTCCCTGGCCTTAGTCCTCTGAACTCATTGTGAGGTGGTGGCCATTTTGACTAAGGGCAGCCTGTGGTGGCCACCCTCTCCCATCACTGCCAATGGGGCTGACATGTTGGAGAAATAAGAAAAATCTCCCCCAATGTGCAAAAGATCATAAGATGCTGGAAACCTCCCCAATAAACACTGGGAGGCTCCTGACAAAGTTGTGAGTTCAAAGCTGCCTTACCCAGCCGCACAGAAAGGTGCTGGCCCTAAGCCACCACGGTGCACCTGGGGAGCCTGGCTCTCTTCAGGGGGTGGGGACTCCAGGGGCCAGGTTGGCTCAGAAGGGAAAATTGGGATTTGGGGGCCCCCTAAAGAGGAAGGACCCCAAGACAGAGGCCAGGCTGGCTCAGGGGCTTGGGAATGGGACATGGAGCCCTTCCCCTCTAGGGGGCCCCAAGGCAGGGGCCAGGCTGGTTCAGTGTGGGGGTGGGGGACAGGCAGATCAGTCATTCCATTGGGAGTTCCTCACTCTGCTCCATGTCTCCTCCAGCAGGTGGCATCAGATGACCCTGATTTCTATACCACCACATATGCATCGTTCTACTGGGACCTGGGTGCCTACCGGGCCTTGCTCAGCAGGGCCATCAACTGGGGCCAGGCCTTCTGCATTTATGGTAACATGGGCCCCACAACATTGGGGAGACCCCCACAGTGACTGAGCATATATGTCCTGTCTGGGCCCAACCCTAGGATTCCACCCTACTGTGCCAGCCCCAAAGCCCTCATCTCCTCTCAGGCTGCCAGCTCTATGGGGGGCAGGAACATATGCCAGGGCTGGGCTGGGATCAGCTCACCTGACCACATTCTCTTCCCTTATGGTGTCCAGTTTTCAACTGGAACACCTGGTCAAAAAGGGACCCTGGCAGCTCTGGTCAGCACTGCTGACCAGGCCATTAAAAGTCCAGTTGGCAGTGCTGCTGGGTGAAGGCAGGCTAGTCCCTACCTGTCCTGGCATCGCTCTGCACCCCAGAAGTTGCCAGCAGGTCTGGGTCCTAGGTGGGGGGCCACGTGGCTCCACATGCTGCCCCTGTCCTGAGCACTAGCTCCACACTCCCATTGGCTGGGAACTGCTCACTGGGAGCTGGGGGTCGGTGCCTCTCGGCAAGAGCAGCATGCGGAGCCTCCTGGCCTCCCCGTCTAGGACTCAGACCTGCTGGTCGCTTCCAGGGCACAGTACAGACCCACGACAGGCAGGGACTCTGCATTAGCCCTGCTGCGCTGCTGACCGGGAGCTGCCAGAGGTAAGCCTGTGCCCCAACCCTGAGGCTCCCCCAAACCTGGAGCCACCTCCTGAACCCCAAACCCCTCATCTCTGGCCCCACCCCAGAGCTTGCACCCCCAGCCCAGAGTCCTCACACCCCTGCACCAAAACTCCATGCCCCAGGCCAGAGCGTCCTCCCACACCCTGAACCCCTCATCCCTGGCCCCACCCCAGAGCCCTCACCCTGTCCTGCACCCCAACCCCCTGCCTCACCCACAGCCCCCTCTCACACTCCCAAATCTCTCAGCCCAAACCTGGAGTCCCCTCCTGCACCATAAACCCCTTAACCCAGAGCCCTCACCCCCTCCCACATCCCAACCTGCTGCCGCAGCCCAGTGAAAGTGAGTGAGGGTAGAGGAGAGTGAGCCATGGAGGGAGGGGGAATGTAGTGAGTGGGGGGTGGGGGGGGGCCTTTGGGTAGGGGCAGAGCATGGGCAGGGCCTCTGAGAAGGGGCGGGGCTAGGGTATTTGGTTTTGTGCAATTAGAAAGTTAACAACCTTCTCTTCCCCGAGGGCCAAGAATGGGGGGGGGGGGGCGGTTGGCAGCTCAGACTCTTGCACCTTCCATCCCCTGTGCCAGGCTGGGCTTCTTTCTATCTATCTAGGCCCTTTCCTCACCACCGTTCAGTCCCTTTCCACACTGCTCACGGCCCGTTGCTGCCCCCTGCAGGGCTCCAGAATGGGGTGTATGAGGCCTCCAGGAACATCATGGAGGCTAAGGAGATCCAGCTGGAAGCATCCTGCTACTTCACCTACCTCCATCCCTGAGATCTGGTCAGTGTGTGCCTGTGCCAAGTGGTCTCATGGGGGGGTGTGGCAGGGAAAGGGGCAGCCTGAGAGGTGGGGGCATTGGCTAGCATGGCACTGATATTCCCAAGGCCTGGCCCTGCTATTCCCCAAGCAGGGCCTGGGGCACTGGGGCCCTGTTGCCACCAGCAGAATCTCAGTGGGATTGGCGCTCAGCCCAGCCTTCCTCAGAGACCCTGCAGGGACTAGGGAGTGTAGCCATCGAGTGGGGTCAGCCATGGGGAGGGAAATCCCTCTTCAGCTCCTGTACAGGGCCCCCTGCCTCTGCCAGGAAACCCTGATGCAAATGGCTTCTGTGCCACCAATGGGGTCACACCTGTGCCCCCTCAGGACCAGGCACTCCTTCAGTCAGCCATCAGCCCTGGCAGGACTTGGGCAGCGAGAGGCTGTGCTCCCCCCATCTTTGCACCATGTTGCACCTGGCCCAGGATGGAGAGGAACCTTCCCTGTCCACAGCCTGTTCAGACCTCCACTCCTCATGGAGGACCCAGGGAGGAGCAGAGTAGATACCCTGGGGCATTTTTGGGATGGGGGCGGGGGTCTCTATCAGGAAGGGAAATGAGACACTCAATTGTAATGAGAAGGGACAGTAGGCAGCACTGCCATCATGTGGGTTAGTGGGAAAAGGCCCTGTGTCCCATTCCCTCCCTTCCCCCACCTCCAAGCTAGCCTGTCCCCCGCCCTGAGGCTGGATCTGAGACAGTGCCCCCTAGAGCAGTGGTTCCCAAAGTCTAACAACCTGTGGACCCCTTTCACTAAATTGTCAAGTCTCATGAACCCCCTCCTAAAAATGAATATTTCCAGAGATTTTCTCCTTTACCTGAGTATAAATTATAAAAGTGGTGATTGTGGGAATATAAAATTTGTTTTTATTACATGCTTATTACACACTATTTATCACTACAGTATTTTTATTACATTATGAAAATGGCAACACTCTTCCAAGATCTCACCTTCTGAGCCTGTATCAAGGCTCCTATGTTTCATCAAGTAGTATCAGATGTGAAACAGCATGAAGGTATTTAAAAGGCCTACTGAAAGAGTTCCCCCTACACAAGCATTCAGGTCTTGAGCAGTCCAGGCAAACAACGCACCTTACAACAAAGCTTAAACTTGTTCTTCACAATAATTTTAAAAACAGCACTAGCTGTCTGTTTAATGTTAAAAACAGCAAAAACTTTTCCACCTCCCTTGCCATTTCTTATAAGGAGTCTTGAAGTTAAAATCTCCTCAGTGTGATAGATATGCTTGCTTTGATTGCACCCTGGTTCTCATGGGAGACTTTAATCACCCTGATATCTACTGGGAGAGCAATACAGCGGTGCACAGACAATCCAGGAAGTTTTTTGGAAAGTGTAGGGGACAATTCCCTGGTCCAAGTGCTGGAGGAACCAACTAGGGGCAGAGCTCTTCTTGACCTGCTGCTCACAAACAGAGAAGAGTTAGTAGGGGAAGCAAAAGTGGCTGGGAACCTGGGCGGCAGTGACCATGAGATGGTCGAGTTCAGGATCCTGATACAAGGAAGAAAGGAGAGCAGCAGAATACGGACCCTGGATTTCAGAAAAGCAGACTTTGACTCCCTCAGGGAGCTGATGGGCAGGATCCCCTGGGAAAATAACATGAGGGGGAAAGGAGTCCAGGAGACAAGGGCGGCTCTAGAGATTTTTGCCGCCCTAAGCATGGCAGGCAGGCTGCCTCCAGCGGTTTGCCTGCGGAGGGTCCGCTGGTCCTGTGGCTTCGGTGCGGGAGGTCCTCTGAAGCCGCGGGACCAGCGGACCCTCTGCAGGCGTGCCTGCGGGAGGTCCTCTGAAGCCGCGGGACCAGCGGACCCTCTGCAGGCGTGCCTGCGGGAGGTCCTCTGAAGCCGCGGGACCAGCGGACCCTCTGCAGGCGTGCCTGCGGGAGGTCCTCTGAAGCCGCGGGACCAGCGGACCCTCTGCAGGCATGCCTGCAGGAGGTCCTCTGAAGCCGCGGGACCAGCGGACCCTCTGCAGGCAAACTGCCGGAGGCAGCCTGCCTGCTGCCCTTGTGGTGCCGGCAGAGCGCCCCCCGCGGCTTGCTGCCCCAAGCACGCGCTTGGCGTGCTGGGGCCTGGAGCTGCCCCTGCCAGGAGAGCTGGCTGTATTATAAAGAATCCTTATTGAGGTTGCAGGAAAAAAAATCCCGATGTGTAGAAAGAATAGTAAATATGGCAGGTGACCAGCTTGGCTTAACAGTGAAATCCTTGCTGATCTTAAACACGAAAAAGAAGCTTACAAGAAGTAGAAGCTTGGACAAATGACCAGGGAAGAGTATAAAAATATTTCTCAGGCATGCAGGAGTGAAATCAGGAAGGCCAAATCACACTTGGAGCTGCAGCTAGCAAGAGATGCTAACATACCTGAAGAAATCCTTCTTGTTACTCTTAACAACAAGAAGAAAGTCAAGGAAAGCATAGGCCCCTTACTGAATGAGGGAGGCAACCTAGTGACAGAGGATGTGGAAAAAGCTAATGTACTCAGTGCTTTTTTTGCCTCTGTCTTCATGAACAAGGTCAGCTCCCAGACTGTTGCATTGGGCAGCACAGCATGGGGAGGTGGGGACCAGCCCTCTAGGAAGCAGTTCTGCAGAAAAGGACCTAGGGGTTACAGTGGACGACAAGCTGAATATGAGTCAACAGCGTGCCCTTGTTGCCAAGAAGGCTAATGGCATTTTGGGTTGTATAAGTAGGGGCATTTCCAGCAGATCGAGGGATGTGATCATTCCCCTCTATTCAGCACTGGTGAGGCCTCATCTGGAGTACTGTGTCCAGTTTTGGGCCCCCCACTACATGAAGGATGTGGATAAATTGGAGAGAGTCCAGCGGAGGGCAACAAAAATGATTAGGGGGCTGGAACACATGACTTATGAGGCTAGGCTGAGGGAACTGGGATTGTTTAGCCTGCAGAAGAGAAGAATGAGGGGGGATTTGATAGCTGCTTTCAACTACCTGAAAGGGAGTTCCAAAGAGGATGGATCTAGACTGTTCTCAGTGGTAGAAGATGACAGAACAAGGAGTAATGGTCTCAAGTTGCAGAGGGGGAGGTTTAGGTTGGATATTAGGAAAAACTTTTTCACTAGTAGGGTGGTGAAGAACTGGAATGGGTTACCTAGGGAGGTGGTGGAATCTCCTTCCTGAGAGGTTTTTAAGGTCAGGCTTGACAAAGCCCTGGCTGGGATGATTTAGTTGGGTTTGGTCCTGCTTTGAGCAGGGGGTTGGACTAGATGACCTCCTGAGGTCTCTTCCAACCCTGAGATTCTATGATCTCTGAAGGCATCGCCACTGCTGGCAGCAGTGCAGAAGTAAGGGTGGCATGATATGGTATTGCCATTCTTACTTACTTCTGTGCTGCTGGTGGTGGCCATGGTCACTTGAGTGCTGCTGCTGGCGATGGTGCTCCCTTCAGAGTTGGGTTCCCAGCCATCAGCCACAGAGCTTCCTGCCACCAAGGGAGAATCCCAGAGGTGAGTCTGACCTGGCCCAGGAAGTGGCCTATGCAGTGGAAGAGAAAGATCCATCCTTCCCCATCCTGACTGGGATTAGTAGCTGGCGCTCAGTATGTGGTAGGATTCCCCAGCCGGGGAGCCCCCAGCCCTGCCCCTCTGTGGCTCCAGTCCCACTACTCAGAGGTTTAAGGCACTTTGAGATGGCTGACTGTAGGGGAGTGTCACAGGGTTCTTTGCTGACTCTCCCACTTTTGTTCCTGCACCCTGTGTTTAGGCTGGTATAATAAAGAGCCTTCCATGCCTTCCTTTGCTGGACCACCCAAGTGTCTTTATTTACGTTTGTGCAGTTCCCTGGTCTCCCAACAGCTAGTGCTTCTCCCAGACCCTCCCCAGGGTCTCCTGTCCCAGAGGCTTCCCCCTTTGGTAAGGCAACAGCAATACTACCCTCCTGTCTCCTCCCTTTCTAGCCTCCTCTGAGGTTTTTTCAGGGTTTATATAGCCTCTGGTGGCTCAGCTCAGCTGTCAGCGAGCAGACTGCAGCTAGCATTTTGGCAGGGCTTTAAAGAGGTTTTTACCTCTGCCCTGCCACACATCTGCCCCCTTCAAAGAGCCACCAGGCTCACCCTGTCCCTGCCCCTCCTTGGGCAGACAAATCTGCTCCTCAGTGGGAGTGCCTGTGTCCCCACTGGGGACTCCCGTGGGCCCTCCCTGGGTTTTACAGGTCCTTCCCCACATCCCTGGTAGAGACAGGCCACCCCTGCATGCCCCTTGGCTCCAGGGCTGGTTCAAGGAAGCTTCGCCCTCTAGGCGAAACTTCCACCTTGCACCACCCCCACTAACCCCACCCACTGCCCCGCCCATGGCAGCTAACCACACCCACCCATCCCTCCCACCTGAGGAGCCCCTCCCCCATGGCAGCTAACCCCCCCTCACCCACCCAGGGACACCCCCCCCTCACAGCAGCTACCCCCCCTTGAAAGTCCCCCCTCCATGGCAGCTAACCCAGCCCGGGGAGCCCCACCTGTGGAAGCTAACCCCACCCCTCTCCACAGCAGCCCTAGATGGCCGCCTAGTTTGCCTAAATGATTGCACCGGCCCTGCTTGGCCCGGCAGAGACCACAGACCCTGGGCTTTGGATTACCCAATAGGCAGATTAAGCATGTATTTAGGGCACCAGCAAAGCAGGGGGCACCAAAAAAAAGAGATTTAAAAAAAATTATTTGATATTTCAAAAAAGCATCAAAGTAGTCATCATGGGAAAAATCAGAACTTTGTTAGACTTTCTTACACTCCACTACACACTCTTCCCCTTCCCACTGTTCTCTTTTTATTACTTATCCCCACCTAAACCAGGGGGGTGTCCTACTAACGTAGATCGAAATAATGTGAGGAAATCAGAGACTGTAACTGATCATCCTACTCCTGGTGGTAAAACAGACATTGTTATAGTTCTAGAAGGTGTGGATGTGTCAGAGACTGAACCTGCTCATGCTGTAAATAATAGGAGAAAAGATCCTGGTATGTGGGTTGATTTCAGTACCGATGATGTAGCTTACTGGATAGATTGTGGACCAAATAACTGTCAACACCACACTGGGCCATTTGAGAAATTACGTTGGACTTTTACCAATGGCAAACAAATAAGATATTGTCCACAAAAAATATTTTTCGGCATGAAAGCGAATGCTGAGAAATACACTCGAGAATGGCTACTGTATTCACCATCAACAGGGTCTGTGTACTGTTTTGTTTGCAAATTTTTTGCGCATAAACCTTTAAAATCCTAGTTTGCTGTAGGTGGATTTAGTGACTGGCGGAATACTGTTTTAATTGTACAACATGAAAATAGCATTACTCACAGAGATTCAATGTTGACATATTTAAATCGAAGACAGGGCTTTGGATTGACACAAAAATTGGAAGAACAAATTAAAGGGGTCAAGTATCAGAGGGGTAACCGTGTTAGTCTGGATCTGTAAAAGCAGCAAAGAGTCTTGTCCGTCTGTTAGTCTATAAGGTGCCACAAGACTCTTTGCTGCTTTTACAAATTAAAGGGGAGCGTGAATACTGGCAACATATCTTGCAGCATGTTATAGCTGTTATTCAAACATTAGGTGAACGTGGTCTGCCTTTCCGGGAATCAAATGACACATTTGGATCATCGCAGAATGGAAATTTCTTGGGATTGTTGGAGCTTGTGGCTCAATTTGACCCATTTTTAGCGGCCATATCTCAAAATATGGGAATGCTGGCAAAGGTAACCCATCATACTTATCCAAGACAATATGTGATGAACTCATTGGTCTAATGAGTGACAAACTTCGTTCAGCTATTGTGGATGAAATAAGTACTGCTGGGTACTTCAGTTTATCTGTCGACTCTACACCTGATCTTTCACATATTGATCAATTGAGTACTGTACTAAGATCTGTCTCTCCCACAGATGGAAAACCAGTTGAACGATTTATAACATTCCTCAATTTGAAAAGCCACACTGGTGAAGAAATGGCAAATCAAGTACTGTATTATCTGTGCCAAGTTTGCAAAATAGATTTCTCAAAGTGCAGAGGTCAGTCTTATGTCAATGCTGCCAACATGTCAGGGCATTATCAAGGAATGCAGAAGAAGCTTTTAGAACAGAACAAATATGCTGTATTCATACCATGTGCTGCACACTCTTTCAGTCTTGTTGGCCACAATGGTGTTGATTGTTGTCTGGTGGCAGTAAGGTTTTTCTTAACAGTCCAGTTACTTTATACTTTTTTCTCTTTCTAATACTCACTGGGAGGCACATGCAGTGGCAACAAGTGCAATTCTGGAGTCCTACTCAAATATTGATGATGCATTAGAACAGTGGTCCCCAACCTTTTTCGTCTGGCGGGCGCCGGATGATGAGCCACCGAGGACCATGGCCGGCGGATGAGCATCCGCCAAAATCCCGCTGAGAAGCGGTAACGTCAATAGGCATTGCCGCCAAAATGACGCCGACAAGCAGCGTCATCCAGAGGCGTCACCGCCAAAATGCCGCCGAAAATCAGCGGCATTTTGGCGGCGACACCTCTGGATGACGCTGCTTCTCGGCAGCATTTCGGCGGATGCTCGTCCTCCGGACAGTACTCGGGCGCACATAGATGCCCCAGCGGGCACCACGTTGAGGACCACTGCATTAGAAAGTGTAGCTGAAGACCAATCACAAAAGGGAGAAACTATACGAGAGGCAGAAAACATTGCCAACAAGATGCAAGAACTATATTTTGTATTCATGTTGGCCATGTGGAATGAAATTTTACAACACTTTTACCACACAAGTCAAGCTCTCCAAGAAAAAGAATTGGATTTGAAAACATGTGCAGACCTCTGTCAATCATTAGCAGACCACTTACCACTTGAGGAATGATTTTGAAAGATTTGAAGACATATCAAAAGATATCTTGCCTGATACTACTACAAAGAAGCCCAGTCCCGCAAGCAAATCAGGAAAAAACAAGCAAATGATAGCAGTGCAACAGAAACAGCATTGAATCCTAGAGACAAATTTCACGTATTTACTTGTAGACTCATAGACTCATAGACTTTAAGGTCAGAAGGGACCATTATGATCATCTAGTCTGACCTCCGGCGATCAGTTAAACCCAGAGCATGTGGGCAAGACTTACTACGCTATAATTGATACACGTGAATCTCATATGAACAGGAGAGGTGAAGTGTACAAAGAAGTATCAAGTAGATTTTCTTTTCTAAATGATATGGGCTTATCTGATGAACAATATTCACAAGTATCAGAGGGGTAGCCGTGTTAGTCTGGATCTGTAAAAAGCGACAGAGTCCTGTGGCACCTTATAGACTAACAGATGTATTGGAGCATAAGCTTTTGTGGGTGAATACGCATGCGTCTGATGAAGTGGGTATTCACCCATGAAAGCTTATGCTCCAATATGTCTGTTAGTCTATAAGGTGCCACAGGACTCTTTGTCAATATTCACAAGGTTCCCAAAAGCTAGTTGACTCTTACCCTGTTGACTTGAACATGAATCTCTGTGGAGAAGTACGGCAGTTCCACTGTTATAGGCGCGCAAAGTTTAATGAAACAGGAAAAATGAAATTCAGTCACATTGATCTTCATGACACAAATATTGAAAGACGGAATACAATGTGCATTTCCAAATGTAGAGATCACACTACGTATTTTTCTAACATTAATGATTACTAACTGCTCCGCAGAATGCTCTTTTTCTCAGCTGAAAAGAATAAAAAACCCTCAGAGAATAACAATGTGTCAGAACAATCTTGATTCACTTTCCCTATTGTGTATGGAAGCGGACATGCTTCATTGAGTCAGCTTCGATGAACGTATCCAGAATTTTTGCAATCAGAAAATCTAGAAAGAAGCTATTTTAATTTCATCATACATGTAAGTTTTGTGTCATTTCAAAAAATAAAATTTTATTTTACAGTATAGTATTGTTTTTATTTTGAATTACATATGGGGGGCACCATAATCTTTTCAGTGCTTAGGGCCTCTAAAGTTCTTAATCTGGCCCTGCACAGACCTGGTCCGCCAGCATCTGGGTTCAATTACTGGGCCCCCCAGTCCTTGTCTACCCTGGGCTCCTGAGAGCCACACTCTTGGCACTCCTGCCCGGCAGGTCCATTATTCCCACATAGCCAACACTCCTTAAGGGGCTCGGCTTGTTGTCTGGGAGTTTTCTGTCCCATGTCCCCCCCTTCCCCCAGCACCGCAGGAGAGAGGGGGGTTCCCTTCCCTAATTAGGGTTCGACCCTCTCCTCACCCCCTTCTGTTCTCTCAGTTAGGTAGCCCTGGTCTCCTTCCTCCGGCTCCCTGTCCCGGCTCTGGGCGTTGCCCGACGGGGGTCCACAATCACCTCCCAGTAGGATCGAATAGGGCAAGTTCTATACCAACCCTACCCGCTGCCACCAGAAGTGCCCATGGACCTTCAAAGGTACCTGGGCCAGTTGACATCTCCGGGTATCCCCATGGATGCACCGTAGGGCCACGGTTGCCCCTGGAATCACCCAGCACAGCTTAACTCATCCCTTCAGTACCAGTGAGCGGGTGGAGACGGAGTCTACCACCCCCTTCCGGGCTTCCCTCCCAGCTACACTGGTACCATAGCCAGGGGTTGTCCTCTGCTCTCCTGCATCCCCTAGGCCACCCACAAAAGTCTGCCAGACCACACTCCATTTGTGGGCAGTCCTGCTTCTTATGGCCCGGATGTCCGCACTGCCAAGAGGTCAGTTCTTGACTGCGGGCGGGCCCCGGGTCTGACCCCCTCTTGGGAGCAGGATCCAGTGGGCTGTTTACCTGGCCCCTTTACTGGGCTTCATCACCCGCTTGGGCCCTTCAGCCTCAACATATTCCTCTGTTAGCCGGACAGCCTCTGCCACCTGGGCCAGCTGATTTCTTCGGACCCATACCCTCACCAGGTCCATAACCTCCTCCATAGTTTGGGTGGTAGGCATCAGCCAGCGGGTAGCCCAATGGGTGAGTCTTTGGGCGAATGCCCTGGGCTGTGAAATTTCAGATTTAAATATCTAGAACCATGAAGTTTACAATTTTAAGAATCCCCCGATATTGACTCAAATGGAGCATGAATTTGGTTCCCCCCGCCCCCATCCCCTCCCGCCAAGAAGCTGGTATGTGCTATGTTACAGAGAGGTGCTGGAGAGATGGGGCCCAATGCAGAGCCCTGGATTTTCCTGGCCACCCTGTTGGGCCTCAGCCCTGCCCAATGGAGGTTGCTGGGGAGGGGAAGGTGGTGGCTGGTGCTGGGTCAGGGGGCTCAGGCAGGAGTTGTCCCTGTCTCTGGGGTGTGGATAATGATGGCACAGGCTGGGCTGGCGCTGGAAGCCCTGGCTCTCCTGCAGCCTCTGTATAGGGAGGTTGTCTAGGGCCACATGTCCAAAGATATGGCAACCTCGTGCTTGTGTCCACTTGGTTGTCGTGGTGCTGAGCACCTGCATGGAGCCGCACCTATGGTGCTGGGGCAGGGTGTAGCCATAAGCCATGGCACCAAAGGGGTCTATGAGGCTCCAGCTAACAGGGTGGCTGGTGGTATCCACGGGGTCGGTGCAACCATTTAGGCAAACTAGGCGGCCACCTAGGGCGCCTAATGGTTGAGGGCCCCTAAAAGTCCTCTCAGGCGAGGAGGTGGAGTGGAGGTGAGCTGGGGCAGGGGGAGGGTCACCCGCAGTAACGGGAGGGGGGGCGCACAGGGGAACCGCTCCCCGCCCCTGATTACCTCCACTCTGCCTCCTCCGCTGAGCACACAGCCCCCTTAAGGCTTTGGCTACACTTGCATTTCAAAGCGCTGCCGCGGCAGCGCTTTGAAGCGCTAAGTGTAATCAAAGCGCCAGCGCTGGGAGAAAACTCTCCCAGCGCTGTCCGTACTCCAGCTCCCTGTGGGGAATAACGGACAGCGCTGGGAGCGCAGCTCCCAGCGCTGGGGCTTTGACTACACTGGCGCTTTGTAGCGCCGCAATTTGCAGCGCTGCAGAGGGTGTGTTTTCACACCCTGCTGCAGCGCTGCAAATTTGTAAGTGTAGCCAAGCCCTAAGTCTGCTCTAATCGGCGCTGCAAGCCTGAGAGGGGAGGAGAATTAGAGCAACGCTGGCGGGCTCAGCGGAGGAGAGCTGGGGCGGGCTGCCTGGGCGGGGTTAGCTGCCGCAGCAGGCAGTCTCAGCTGCCGTGAAGGGGGATGGTGTTAGCTTCCACGAGGGTGCTCCCCAGGCAGTGTTAGCTGCCGTGGAGGGGGGCGGCGTTAGCTGCCGCCGGTGGGGCTCCCCGAGCAGGGTTAGCTGCCGCAGGGGGGGGGGCGGTGTTAGCTTCCATGGCGGGGGGGGGAGGGCTCCCCGGGCCGGGTTAGCTGCAGTGGAGGGGGGACTTTCAAGGGGGAGTAGCTGCTGCGAGGGGGTGCTCCCTGGCTGGGGAGGGGTTAGCTGCCCGGGGGGGCGGTGGGCGGGGTTAACTGGGGGGCAGGTGCAAGGTGAAAGTTTCACCTAGGGTGCGAAACTTCCTTGCACCGGCCCTGGGCATCCAGGAGGCAGAAGCTGGAGAAGCAACAAATCAGGTTGGCCAGGTACCGCCAGCCCTGCTCAGCCCCCACAAAGGGCCACGTCTCGTTCAGCAGGTCGGCATGGGAGACGTCCAGGGACGAGAGACTCAGGGCAGAGTCCAGCCTGGGGAGCACAAAGAGGCAGGGTAGAGCCAAGGAGAGGGAGGGACAGGCTGGCTGAGGAGGTGGGGAATGGGACATGGGGCCTTTCCCCTCAATGGGTGCTGGCTCCGATCCGGTCCTGGGGCTGGGGAACTGACTGGCTCAGAGAAGTGAGGAGCATGGGACCTTTCCCTGGTAACACAGGTGGGAGCAGCACTGTGTCATGTCCCTGCTTGGTGGGTCTCAGAGGGGGTATCTCGTTCCTCAGGGAAGCTTCTCCCCATTCCCAGAGCATCCCCTGGAGCCAGGCCCTTTGCTGGGGGCCTGAATGACTGAACTGGCTTCGGAGAGGGAAAATGACCCTGCCCTCAGGGGGTCCTTGTGCCTGGTGGAGCCGCGACATGGGGCAAGTGGCTGGTAGCTGTCCGTGCTCTGCCTGGGCTGCTTGCCAGGGTGCAGGTCTCCAGGGTTCAGGTTGGGCAACTGTTGGGCAGGGCCATCATGTGCTGTGGAGCAAGGGAGGCCATTGCCCCTCTAGACCTTGGCTTGCCCTCCCCCCATAGGTCTGTCTGCTCCACTTTTTGCCCCACCTGAGTTTGCAGGATACAGGATCACCTGTAATAGTCAAACACAGCTTTGCTCTTCCTCCCCCCCTGAGTTTTTCTGAACTGACACCTCTGGTGTTGGGGAATCAGGAGTCCCACACACATATACCCCCTGCCTGAGATGTGCAGTGTCTGCAGGGTCCCTGAGCAGCCAGAGAGCAGGCTGTGTGGGCAGTGCCAATCCCAGTGGGATACTGCCATTGGCATCACGAGCCCCTGTGCCTGGGGCCTAGATGGGGTGAGGAACAGGACCAACTGGCCAGTCTGTGGGACTTCCAGTGACTCTGTCCACCCCACTGTTCCCACCCCCAGGCAGACACTGACCAGATCTCAGGCATGGTGCTGGGATCCAGTTGAGGTAGGTGAAGTAGTTGGATGCCTCCAGCTGTACCCCCTTGGCCCTGGTGATGTCCCTCAAGGCCTCATACACCCCATCCTGGAGCCCTGCAGGAGGTGGCGACAGGCCCTGAGCAGTGACAGCCGTGATGGGGAACGTGGCTGTTGGAGGCCCAGCTTGGAATGTGGGGAGGAGAGGGGACCAAGCGGCATGCCGGTCTCATGAAAGGGAGCCTGCACCAAGTGAGGCAATCCTGTCCTGAGACCATGGGGCACATGGGAGCAGCCTGGTGGGAAATGTGTGGACCTGGAGACTCAGGGTCTGGTAGTGTCGGGGCTGGCTGGAGTTTGGCCCCAGATGGTGGGGGGAGCATGCAGTGACTGTGGGGCTCAGGAGGAGGCAACCCCAGACATTGCCGTGGATGCAGAAGGCCTAACCTCAGTTGATCACGCCCACGCTGCCCAGAAGGGCATGGTAGAACTCTGCGTACATGTTGGTGTAGAAGTCAGAGTTGTCTGATGCCACCTGCTATGGGAGACACAGAGCCAAAAGGCTAAAGGAGATCTCCCAACGGACAGATTGATTTGCCCGCTCCTCCTCCCCACCTCCTCCAAGTCAGCTGGGCCTCTGTCCAGAGGCCCCCTAGAGGGAAAAATGGCCCCGTGTCCCACTCCTTGAACTAGCCTGGCCACCTGGGTGCAGCATGGTGGCTGAAGGGGGACACTTCAGTCTGTGGCTGAGTGAGAATGGCTTTGAACTAGGGTTGTGAATCCACCAACACTTTATGCCCAGTGGGTTCCCGCAGTGTATGTTCATTGTGGTGCCGTGGATCTGCTGGAGATATGGTGGCGGGGGGGAGGGAGTCAGATTTGCAGTTAGAAAGCTCTTCGTTGGGAGGCAGCACTGAGGTGGCCCTTTGCCAAAGCAGCAGAGGGTGGCAGCAGAAATGAGGGAGCCCTGGGCAGCCCTCCCTTACCCCACGCAAACGAGGCTGAAATCACCAGATCTAGGTGGGGTGGTGGAGCCTGGGGGCTAGCCCAGCTGGCATTTCTCAAAGGATAGGGCACAGGCCTGTCTGATGCCGGGCTCTGGGACGAGGCCAACAGCTGACAGCAAACCGTGAGTGGAGCGTAGCGGAGGAGGAAACCACTGCTGAAGGGGCATCTGTTCAGTGGTTGTGGGTGGGGAACTGAATTAGAGGACACAGCTGGGGACACTAAGGGGCAGGACTGGGTGTTTACTTATTATTCATAAGTGCAGAGAGGTACGTTATTGCTGAGCTCTCCCCAGTTGGGTGCTGGTTTCCCCGTCCCCTCTAACAAAGCTCTTCTTGTTTCATGCACTCTCAGTTTGTCTCTTAACGTCCCCCCAGGAAAGATATTTAGTGATCCTAGAAATTTGATAGGATGGCTCCAACTGGTGCTATTGGTTAGCTTTCCAAAGGAAGCCCTAGATATTTGACCTGACATTTGTTGCTGCGGACACGACCCCGCAGACCAGGTTACGCACCCAGAGCACTTTGGTCTTCTGACCCTCAGTATTTTGACACAAAGCCAACATTTTCTGGGAACAAGCAGAACCTTTTTTGGGAAAATTTCATTTGAAAAGTGGGTTGAAAAATGGGAAACTGTTGCATGGCCCTAGCTGTAATTCTACCTTCCCCCTCGCCCGCGTGGTCCCAGCTGTGCCAGGGAGTGCCACCCCAAAGGGGAAATACTCAAAGGTGTCTTCAACAATCAGTTTAATCACAGCTGGGATCACAAAGCCCAAAACGCTTCCTAATATCGGTCAATGTCAGTGGGCAGAGTTAAAGGGATTTGGGTGTCTTGGCTGTGTGGTACTGAATTTAACATGTCTGGATTGCTTTTGAGTGTGACCTCAGGCCTGGAGTCCTTGGGGATAGTGAAGTTTGGTTTGAGGATAATCAACATCGCGGGGAGGTATTTAACTCTTGAGTTACTGAGACAGACTGGCCCTTGAGGGAGTCCTTTGCATGGGAACACTCTCGGGCTGGTTAGTATCAATGCGGAACAGGCAGATCCATCATGGGTTAGAAGCATCATGGGTTAGAGCACGCTGTGCTCAAGATGTTGCTGAATGGGGACCTATTTCCCAGCCCCTCCCACCCCACTTAAAGCTGCTCCAACTTGTATTGTCCATGAGATGGGGAAAAGAGCTGATGAGAGCAGGGTGGAACAGCAAGAGACATGACAAGCCCCAAGGAAGTGGGGGAGAAAGAGATCTGGGGAAGATGTCTCTGGCAGGGGATGGGGAAGGTGACACAGTGACTGTGGAAGAGTTAGAGATGCAATACGCTGAGCAGGATGTCCCAGGGAAAGCAAGGGAGGAGGAGCAGAGCAGATGCAGGAGGCAGATGAGCATGCAGTTAGATTGGGTGGAAGATCATTGAGCCGTTGCTGGAGTGTCTGGAAGAGGAACTGGGATGGGGCAGTGCAGGGAAGTGGGATGGGAGTGCTGTGTGTATGGGTCTAGGGTGGTAGGGTCCATCAAAAAGGGCAGGTTATGGGCCCTGGAGATTAGGACCGAACCTCTAAAGGTGGGTATAGGGCTGTGGGGGAGAGCAAGGCCTGTGGGGCTGGGGGTAGCAGGGCCCATGTGAGGCTGGAGTTGGGAGATGTTACTGATTCCACTTGGCCAACAATGATCCCCAGACTCCCCTACACCTCCTCCCTTGTCAGGTCCCCTGGGCGGTTGGGCTGGGGACTCACGCCAGGGCTGTGCCTGGTGCTGGCCTGGGGGTTAACGTGGGGTCTTTCACCAGTGCTGGGTTGTGAAGAATGAAGTACCACAGGTTGGGCTGGCGCTGGAAGCCCTGACTCTCCTGCAACCTCTGCATGGGGTAGTTCTCCATGGCCACATAGCCGTAGCTGGGATAGCCTAGTGCGTGCAACCGCTTGGCTAACAAATTAGTCAGCATCCCCATGTAGCCGCACCGCCGGTGCTGGGGCAGAGTGTAGCCAGGCCCCATGGCACCAAACGGGTATGAAGCGACCCAGCTGACCGGGTGGCCAGCAGCATCCAGCAGGCAGATACTGGGGAAGTGGCGGATCAGGCTGGCCAGGTACTTCCTGCTTTTCTCGTTCCCCCCAAAGCTCCATGTATCATTCAGCAGGTCAGCGTGGGAGACATCCAGGGACGAGAGCCTCATGGCTGGGTCCAGCCTAGGGGAGCAGAAAGCAGCAGAGCAAAGCCCCAAAGGTCACCGATCAGAGTGACACCTCAGAAACATGAGATGGCCCTAAGATCATGAGGTTTGTTAAAACTATGACACTGTGGTTGCTGGTCTCCCTTGACAGCTGAACTCCCCTGCCCCCAACCCCTGGATGTGACATGATCAGTACTGTCAACACTCCCAGATTTATTATGGTGATGTGGGCCTCACTGCAGAATCTCCTATCCCCATATCTGCCCATCTGTTGCCCAACAAATCATTCTGCCCCATCAGTTCTGCCCCTACACAGGCACCGATCAACTCTGTCTCCAGCCCTGCCCGCCCCAGCCCCCTCCCAGCTTCCCCTCTACACCCTCTGGTGTTCTTCCATGCCTCCCAGCCCTGTGGGGGCTGCAGCAGGCTCCCCTCTGCCCTTTCCAGGATGGGTGTCCCAGGGAAGTGGTGAACAGGGACACCACACTGTTCCATTGCTCACAAGAGGGGTGGGGGAGGAGGGAGTGGAACCACCTTGAGATGCTGAGCAAATTCTGCTTCCTCTTCCCCCAACCCATCCCATGAGAAGGTGTCAGTTACCTCAGGGAGAGGGAAGGGCAGGGACCTCTTACTGCAGCAGCTCTGATTGGCTGCTCTTCCCCCAGTGGGGCATGTGGGAGAGGCAGTCAGTCAGACTGGGCTCCCCCAACCCCCTCCCCGGCAGGGTGGGATTCCCATAAAGATCATTGTAAAATGGGCTCCAGGCCTGGCCAAACTTGTGGGACTCAGGAGAGGGGGATAACAGAGCCAAGTAGAGAGGTGAGGAAGCTGCCTTGCTTGGGGGATTGGAAATGGGACATGGTGCCTTTTCCCCTTACCCATACGGTGGCAAGGCTGCCTAATATCTCGTCTCATTAGAACTGAGTGTCTCATTCCCCTTCCTGATAGAGACCCCCCATCCCTAAAGTGCCCCTGGGGTATCTGCCCCTTCCTGGGTGAGAAGCTGAGGTCTGCACAGACTGTGGACAGGGAAGGCTCCTCTCCATCCTGGGCAAGGTGAGATGTGGTGCAGGGATGGGTGGGAGCACGGTCTCTTGCTGCCCAAGCCCTGCCAGGGCTGGCTGGCTGAAGGAGTGCCTGGTCCCCAGGGGCCATTTGCATCAGGGTTTCCTGGCACAGGCTGGGGGCCCTGTGCAGGAGCTGAAGAGAGATCTCCCTCCCCATGGCTGGCCCCACCTGAATCTGGCTACGCTCCCCAGTCCCTGCAGGGTCCCTGAAGGAGGTTGGGCTCAGTGCCAATCCCACTGAGATTCTGCTGGTGGCAACAGGACCCCAGTGCCCTAGGCCCTGCATAAGGAATAGTCAGCCAGATCTTTGGCATCCCAGTTAGGGTGACCAGATGTCCCAATTTTATAGGGACAGCCCTCATATTTCGGGCTTTGTCTTATATAGGTGCCTATTACCCCTCACCCTCATCCCAATTTTTCATGCTTGCTGTCTGGTCACCTTAATCCCAGTGCCATGCTGGCCAATGCCCCCACTTCTTAGGCTGCCTCCTCCCTACCACATCCCCTGTGGGGCCCTGTGACACAGGCAGACACTGACCGGATCTCAGGCATGGAGTTGGGATCTGGGTGAAAATAGGTGAAGTAGCGCAACACCTCCAGCTTGATCCCCTTAGCTTCGGCGACGTCCTTGGAGACTTCATACATTCCATCCCGGATTCCTGCAGGGGGCAGCGACGGGCCATGAGCAGTGCGGAAAGGGACTGAATGATGGTGACAAAAGGGCCCATATGTGTGGGGAGCCCAGCCTGGCACACGGGTCGGGAGGGGCAGGAGTCTGAGCTTCCAAATCCCCATCCCCAGCTCTTGGGGAAGAGGGTGTGGTCAGGTGAGCTGACACCAGCCCAGCACTGGCAAGGGGCTACCCCATATGTTCCTGCCCTGCACAGGGCTTCTGGGAGCAGCCTTGCAGCCTGGGGGGAGCAGAGGGCTCTGGGGCTGGCATTGTAGGGTGGGATCCTGGGGTTGACCCAGACAGGACATATATGTTCAGTTGCTGTGGGGCTCTCCCAGATGCTTTGGGGCACAAGTTACCAAGGATGCGGAAGGTCTGTCCCCAGTTGACAGCACCCGCACTGGCCAGCAGGGCCTGGTAGGCACCTACGTCCCGGTAGTACACTGTGTATGTGTTGGTGTACAAATCAGAGTCATCCGATGCCACCTGTTGGGGGAGACATACAGCCAAGACGGGAGAATTCCCAGTGGAATGACTGATCTGCCTGCCCCATCTCCCCTGAGCCAGCTTGGTCCCCCCTAGAGGGGAAGGTCTGCGTGTCCCATTCCCAGCCGCCAAGCCAGCTTGGCTCAACCCTGTGGCTCCTTGAAGAGGAAGGGCCCCGAATCCCAGTCCCTGTCTCCTCCCTGAGCCAATCTGGCCCCCTGTCCTGGAGTCCCCTAGAGAGGAAAGGCCTCGGGTTCCATTCTACATCCTCCCGAGCCATCCAGGTCCCCAGGTGCAGCGCAGTGACTGAGGAGCTTCACCTCTCTCTGTGGCCGGGTGAGGACGACTTTGAACTCAGGCCATGAATCCACCAGCACCTCCTGCGCAGCTGGGTTCCCCCGGTTTATGGTCATCACGGTGCCATAGACCTGCCAGAGACATGGAGGTGTTGGGGTCAGAGCTGGAGGGGAGGCAGCAATTCCCACTCCCACAACTCTGTTTGGAGCCACCCAGTATTTATTGGGGGGTTTCATTATCTCGTGATCTTCTGCACATTAGGTGGGTTTTTGCCCTTCTCCAACATGGTCTCCCTCTCCCATCCCTTCCAATGGGGCTGACACCACAGGCTGCCCTTAGTTAAAATGGCCAACACATCACAATGAGTTCAGGGGGCTGAGGCCTGGGAAGACGAGTGCCCCAGGCTCTGGGTACCAGAGATGGGGGGCAGGGGAATGTGAGGAGCAGCAAGGAGAGGTGAATGGGGAGCGAGTGGGGGATGTGGGGGAAGCTAGGGGTTGGGGTGAGGAGCAGGGAGGGGGTAGGGATGTGGAGGGGAGAGAGATGGGGAAGGGAGTATGAGGGATGAGGCAGGACCTGTCTCTGACCACTCCCTGGGTTTACTCTCCTGATTTAAGGGTCTGACTCCTTATTTGTGGGTCCTGGCCTGGGATCGCAGGAGAGACCCAGAGAGCAGAGGAGGGGAGACAAAGGGGCTGGTGACCCCCACACACACTTGAGCCCTGTGATGACATGGAATCATGGAGGGAGCCAGAGCTACCCAGGTCTTTGCTCGGCTGGCACGGAGCCTGCCCATGCAGTGACTGGCTGGCACAGAGCCTGCCTGTGCTGTAACTGTTTGATATGGAGCCAATCTGCCCTGTGACTGGCTGGGGAGGTCCCACCAGCTACACTGGGTGAGCAGCAGGAATTTGCTGGATTTGGAGTTTGGGAGAAAGGAGATGTGAGTGGGGAGGGGGCGGCTTGGAGAGCAGCCAGCACCTGTGGGGAGGGGCCTGACCCCGAGCTAGCCCTTGACCCGGGGCTTGGGTCTTGCCCCCAACCAGCCCTATCTCATCACCCCATCACCCTGGGGAGAGAGAACTTTCTGCCCTGCTCCCATCCCCAGAAAAAAGATCGGTCCTTGTCACCAGCAATGTATCGGGCAAGTGCCTCCGTAATGTCCCCTCCATCAGCCGCAGCTTGGAGGAGCAGCTCAGGATCAGCATCTCTGGTGTGAATGGGCCCTCGGCAGATTCCAGCAGGGGTGGCACAGGGGATGCCCTGTGTGGGAGAGACCCATCAGTTCCCTGTGACCTTCCCCCAGCCGCCCCCACCTCCCTGGGGACAGGAGGGGTGTCTGCAACCCCCGCCCACCACCCTGGGGACAGGAGGGGTGTCTTCCAGCCCTGCCAAAATAACAAATGCTGTGGGTAGACCTACAATAACAAACCACTCTGGTTACAACACCTTTATCCACCAGAGACCCTACAATAACCACCCCAATGGTTTTATTCTCAGTGCAGCATTTCTTGTGGATTTTCCTCTCCTCCTAAGTATCAGCACTTCCTTGCTGTTAATGTTTCAGATTTTCAATCTAAAAATTACTTCTGATGAGAATTTGCACAAGTGGTGCTTGGACGTTCCCAGAGCTCAAGCAGCGGCAGGTCAGTACCTCAACTGAGTTTAATTTCTCTTGTAAGGGGCAAAAAATCTTCACAACATTTCCCCCACAATTTGCTAAACTGTGTTTGTGATAGTCAAGACCCTACAAAAACATACCAGTCTGGGTGCTTCTCCCTTGCTCATCATAGACCCTACAATACAATCATAGAATCATAGAATCTCAGGGTTGGAAGGGACCTCAGGAGGTCATCTAGTCCAACCCCCTGCTCAAAGCAGGACCAGTCCCCAACTAAATCATCCCAGCCAGGGCTTTGTCAAGCCTGACCTTAAAAATCTCCAAGGAAGGAGATTCCACCACCTCCCTAGGTAACCCATTCCAGTTCTTCACCATCCTCCTAGTGAAAAAGGTTTTCCTAATATGCAACCTAAACCTCCCACACTGCAACTTGAGACCATTACTCCTTGTTCTGTCATCTGGTACCACTGAGAACAGTCTAGATTCATCCTCTCTGGAATCCCCCTTTCAGGTAGTTGAAAGCAGCTATCAAATCCCCCTCCTCATTCTTCTCTTCTGCAGACTAATAATCCCAGTTCCCTCAGCCTATCTTCATAAGTCATGTGCTCCAGCCTCCTAATAATTTTTGTTGACCTTCACTGGACTCTTTCCAATTTTTCCACATCCTTCTTGTAGGGTGGGGCCCAAAACTGGACACAGTACTGTAGATGAGGCCTCACCAATGCCGAATAGAGGGGAATGATCACGTCCCTTGATCTGCTGGCAATGTTCCTACATATACAGCCCAAAATGCTGTTAGCCTTCTTGGCAACAAGGGCACACTGTTGACTCATATCCAGCTTCTCATCCACTGAAACCCCTAGGTCCTTTTCTGCAGAACTGCTGCCTAGCCACTCAGTCCCTAGTCTGTAGCATTGTATGGGCTTCTTCTGTCCTAAGTGCAGGACTCTGCACTTGTCTTTGCTGAACCTCATCAGATTTCTTTTGGCCCAATCCTCTAATTTGACTAGTTCCCTCTGTATCCTATCCCTACCCTCCAGCATATCTACCACTCCTCCCAGTTTGTCCTGTCTATGTGTCTGTGGCCCCAGCCATGCCAGGGCTGGTCTGTGCAGGACTCAGGTGGCCCCACTAGCTCCTACTTACCTGGACAGTTTCTCTGCCAGAGTAAGGGGCAGCCCCTGTGAAGATAGAGAGACAAGGTGTCCGTGAGGCAGTGAGGTCCCTGCCTGGCAGCAGCTGGTCCTGGCTCCACTGGGTCTCACTCTCCCTCAGGGGCTCCTCCAGCCTCTTATCCCTGAGTGAATGAACCATTAACAGAGTCTGTGCCTGGCCCAGAGCTGGGGGCAGCCACATCCCTGCAGTCACGGGCTCTCCTTCCATTGGCAGGGAGAGATGAGATGATTTCCTGGGGCCAGTGGAGTAGAATTCTGAGGAAACGTGAGCACAGCCAGGCGTGGGACATGGGCAAACCAGTTCTGCTGGTGCCCCTCAATCCTGAGTCCGACCCACAGCGCCTGCTGTCCTAGCCCTGGGCTCCCCCACTGCAGCTCCTTCCTAGCTTGCAGTTTCTGTCTATTGCTTTGATTGAGGGTTGTGTTGTGAGCCCCCAGTCTGGGCCCCTCTCCTTGGCTTCGTCTTTGCCTCAGCTCTGTGTCTCTTCCATGCCAAGGGGTGTGTGCCCTGGGACACTCTTTCCTCGTTACACCCATGCCATGGCCTGGATCTCGCATGGTCCCTATCAGCATTGGGGAGCAGCCATGGGTTTTGGGCTGGGCAGGTTTCTACCTATGACAAGATGGAAACCCCTTGGCATGGGACTGTCACGGTTCTTTACCTGCCGGGAGCAATGCAATCTGTATCTGCAGCAACTTGGCATCACATTTATTATTCAGCTGGAATCTGGTATCAGAGAATCCTCAGGTTGGCTTGGCAAAGCTGAGCTGAAGGCAGAGGTTGTGTTGGCAGCAACAACTGCCTCAATACCCCCAGCTCTGTGGGATCCATCTTAGCTCTCCCTCCTTTTGTAATGTTTGGAGTGTGTAGTTGGTCTATGACCCAAAAACTTGGTGGCTATTTATTGTGTGTGTAAAAAGACTGCTGTCTCTCTCTCCACCTCTCCACCCCACCATCTCCTGCAACATACAGCCCTCCTCCCCTGTCCTCCCACCAGTATTTCCACCTCACCCTCTCCTTCCCATCCCATTAAGGCATCAGCATTTCTGAAGGCAGGTGTGCATAAAAAAGCTGCGAACTTGAAGAAAAGCTGTTTTTTCAGATGGCGGATGGCTGTAGTTCAGGAACCTGTTGTTCAAATGATCTCAAATATGGGTCGCTAACCCTACGTCAGACCCGCGGGAGGCACCCCAAATTTCAAGACTATCCAAGTAAGCATGGGGATTTCAGAGCACTTAGAAAAATTGGTTTTAAACAGAAGCCTTCTCTATTTTAACCGTAGCCGACCTGGCACTCAGCTGTAAAATTGTATGAAATTAATCATCAGCAGCTGCTTTGCTATCTCCAGATCCCCAGCCTGGGACAATCTTGAAAGTACAGGGGGCTCTGAGCAGTGTGACGGGGCCCATGGATCTCAGTGTGATGGTATCTGCTGAAGGAGAGCACTGTTACCAGATGTGCCCATTACTTTGGGGTATGCTCATTTATTAGGGTTACTCCTCTGGGGAGAGGAGGGTGGTTCTGTAATTCTATTAATGTACTGCTTGTGTCACATGTGTGTTCACACGGAGCTCTGCTCCTTCCTTCTGCAAGGCCCCTCCCAATGGAGCTATCCTGCAGGACCTAGGTTCCCCAGGGCTGGGTTCCTCCAGCCCTAGAACCAGATGAACACAGACCCACCCACCCACTCACTAACAGAGCAAGTCTGAGAAGACTGGGTCAATCAGTACTCCCAAGCTGACCCCCTTATATGTCCCTGGACTCAATGAGCTGGATCAAGCAGCACTTTCAGCTGCCACCCTTATATGCCACAGGTTTAATACGTCCCTGTGCCCACTTTCACGTCACAATTGTTCTGGTAGTAACCCATTTGATGAGAAAACCCCTCAGTATTTTGGGTGCTGCAGGGATCTTTAGCTTAGGTAAAAGAAGCATTGCTGCGGAGTAAATGGGGGAAGCTAAAACCACAAAAGAGTAAAGTTCAGAGAGAGAGAGAGAGAGAGAAGCAACTAGCTTAACCATAAAAGTTATTTATTGAATAATAGTGATAACTACACAGGGAGAGCCTAAACCAAAATAACAGTTACAGGTTACTACCTGAAGTAGAAAAGAAAACTGAGAGAGGGAAGAGAGAGAGGGATTTCACCCACTCCATGGAGCTTGAACTGGTCGGGGTTCCCAGGTGATGGTGGTAGCTCAGGGTCCTGAGTGCTGGAGACAGGCAGAGCCCCCAGCATAATCAATCAGGAGATGGAGTCCCAGTGGAACAGATGCAGAGATTGGGTCCATGCCTCAGAACTCTTATTTGAACATAGGTAGGGGGTTTTGTAGAGAAACAACAATGGTTCAAGGGAGAACACTAGATTTGTTTATGGGTAAACTGATGACTCAAGGGTTTTCTTTAGGCTAGACAATAGGAGCTGATCACTCTTAGCTATGGGTGGTGTTTTCTTCCAGGGAGCTCACAATGCAACTAGACTGCTTCAGTATTTTGGATATCAATCAAGGATTCATTACTAGGACTGGTCTGATAACTGCTGAGCTGGGTGTGTGCAGGTGTAGGTTCATTAACATCTGGAGCAGAGATCCCCCATGATGCAGTACTTCCCTGCTTTTTTAGTCCCAGAGTTCAGTGTGGTTCTCTGTTCTCCATTCTGTGTGCAAATGAGATGAATCCCTGTCCCATCTTTCATGCAGATGAAGCTAGGGGCATTGTCTCTGTTTTCCATTCTGTATGCTAATAGAGATATCTTAATCTTGTTACCCTTGTCAGGAGGGGTCTAGGTGTGTCTCCCAACTCCCTTCACAGCTCTCTGCAAGCCTTTTCTCTCGGTTTTGGCTCAAGCAGAGACTCAAGCCTTTGTTTAAGTTTGTTAGCATATGCATTGTGCTGCTAAAGACAAATAAAGAATGAATGCCCTCCCTAGTTGTGTTCTGCTCCTTTAAGGAGCAGAGTGCAGCCCCTTCCCACCCACCCCCCACTTCCCCGAGCAGGGGAGCTAGCCCCAAGTCTTTCCAGTATCACATACCCCCTAAAAATCTTTTGCCAGTACTGCATACTGGAGAGTACCACCCTACTTGCACTACTGCCTGGGGGACCCTTGTGGCTGGCAGAGCTGTGGCATGGGGCAGGTGGCTAGTGGAGAAAGCGTGGTCAGTGGCTGTCTGTGCTTTGCCTGGGCTGCTTGCCAGGGTACAGATCTCCAGCGGTGCTATGGAGTAAGGGGGCATTTTCCGCCCTGGGCCTTGGTATCCCCCCCGCCCCCCGACTTTTCCACTTTTTGCCCCACTTTGTGTTGCACGATATTATCACCTGTAATGTTCAACCCACTGTCCCCTGAGTTTTTCTGAAACAACACCTCTGGTGTTGGTGTCCCTGTGTGGGGGCTGAAGCAGGGAGTCCCCTTTAATGGGGTCCCCAGTGTGCAATCTGGACTATGGAACCACTGAGTACTCCAAACCCACCAGCTTGGGCTGTGCCTCACACTGTGATGCTGATGTCAAGCTACAAACCTCTGATAGACACTGCGGTTACACAGCCATCCACAGGTAGGGACACACCCAGATGAGTTACATGAACAATCTCCCAGCCACTCATGAACCATCAATACAGAGGCTACAGCCATTTCCCCCCAGCTCCCCAGCCTTGCACCCCAGACCTGCACTCTCTTACTTTGCTCAAGGCTCCCATGGGCAGTGCAAGTTCATTAAGTTTGACATGCCTTCATAGGAAAATGGACATGCACCAGCCATTGTAATCTGAGCTGAGATTCCCCCAGCACTTCAACCAAAAACATACTGCTTTAGGTAAGAGAGAAAAGAGATTTATTAACTACAGAATGATAGATTTTAAGTGATTATAAGTAGCAGGCATAGAGATCACAGTTGAAACAAAATAAATTCACAGTCTAAATTCTAACTTAAACAGACAAATCAAGATTTGAATCAAGCAGTGTCTCACCCTAACGCAGTGGTTCTCAACCTGTGGGCCTCATGTGGCCCAATTAGCACACAGCTACAGTGCAGTTATGTGCTAAAAAAATCTAGTTCCCGCTGAGTTCAATTGGGTCCAGGGTCCGAGTCCTAGCTGCCCAGCCCTGCACAGCGAGGTCCAGGTGTCCGGGTCCTGCCTGCATGGCTGGGTGAGGATGGCTTTAAACTGGGCCATGACTCATGCCTGGCCAGGTTCCTGCAGTTTATGTCCGTCACGGTGCCGTGATCTGCCAGAGGCATGGAGGGAGGAGTGTCAGATTTTGCAAAGTCAGAAAACTCTTCATTGAGAGGCTGCACCAAAGTGGCCCTTTGCCAAAGTGGCAGAGGGTGACAGCAGGCCTGAGGGAGCCCTGGGCAGCCCTCCCTTACCCCATGCAAATGAGGCTGAAATCACCTATCTGTACTTATACCAGCTGGGCCAGCCCCCAGGCTCCACCACCTTGCACTACTGCCTGGGGGACCCTTGTGGCTGTCAGAGCTGTGGCATGTGGTGGCGCCCATCTGGCATTTTGCAAAGGATAGGGCACAGGCCTGTCTGATGCCAGGCTCTGGGACGAGGCCAACAGCTGACAGCAAACCGTGAGTGGAGCGTAGCAGAGGAGGAAACCACTGCTGAAGGGGCATCTGTTCAGTGGTTGAAGGTGGGGAACTGAATCATAGGACACAGCTGGAAACACTAAGGGGAAGAACTGGGTGTTTACTTATTATTCATAAGTACAGATAGGTGATTGGGTTTCTCAACCTCTGGGTCAGGACCCAAAAATGTGTTGCCAGAATATTTGAAACAGTCACATGGCTGCTCCTGTGGCTACTGTCCCATGGCACTGGCTGAACTCATTTCCCTGCTACAGGCACTGCAACCTCTGGGGTCCCGGTGGCATTCAGGTTTGGCTCAACCGCTATGATGATGGGAGGCCAAATTTGAGTGAGTGGCACTGCAGCCCCATGAGCCAGGGCACAACTACACTCACAAATTTGGTCCAGTCAGGGGGGTGGGACCAAACCTGAGTGGCACTGAAACCCTGGAGGTGGCAATGGCCAGAGCAAAGAGCCAAGCTCAGCCAGCCCCACACCACAGGTGCTGCCATTTTGAGGTGAGTGCTAGGCAGGACCCAACCCCGCACAGGGGACAGAATCCGACAGAAACTACCCCAGGGCCTCCACCCCTAGACTATTTACTGGGTCACAACAGTTACAAATGGGTCCTAAGCCCCAAAAAGTTGAGAACTACTGCTGTAGAGTGGAAAGGTCCTTAATACCAATCCCTGCCCCTCTGAACCAGTTTGATCCCTGCCCTGGGGCCACCTAGATGGGAAAGGAGCTGAATCCCAATCCCTGCCCCCTGAGCTAGCCTGGCCCTCACACCATGGCCCACCCAGAGGGGAAAGGCCCCAGGTCCCACTCCCCAGCACCTGAGAGAGCCAGGACACCCAGGTGCAGCATGGTGTCTGAGGGCGGCACCTCTTTGCATGGCCATGTGAGGACAGCTTTGAACTCAAGCCACGAGTCCACCAGCATCTCCTGCGCTGCCGGGTTTCCACAATTTATGGTCATCACGGCATCATGGACCTGCCAGTGACATGGATGTGGTGGGGGTTAGAGCTGGGAGCGGGGCAGCAATTCCAGCTCTCCTGACTCTGTCAGGAGCCTCCCAATGTTTATCGGGGGGTTTCAGCATCTTGTGATCTTCTGCACCTTTGCAGTTTTTTGCCCTTCTTCAAAATAGCCACCCTCTCCCATCCCTGCCAATGGGGCTGACACCACAGGCTGCCCTTAGTCAAGATGGCTACCACCACACAGTGATTTCAGTGGGCCGAGGCCAGGGAAGATGGTGGTCTCCTGCCCCCCACTCCGGCGTTACTCTCCTGATTTTTGGTGTCTGACCCCTGGGATGGTATCACAGGGGAAACCCTGACCGTGACCCTGACCGTGGCTGGGTTAGGGTTGCCAGGCATCATTTTCACAGACCCTGGTGGCTCCAGTCAGCACCGCTGACAGGTCAGTAAAAGTCCAGTCGGTGGCATAGTGGGGCTAAGGCAGGCTCCCTGCCTCCTCTGGCACCGTGCCCCATGCTGCAGAGGAAGGCAAAAAAAAAAACAGGGTTTCTGCCAATCTGCCCTGGAGGAAAATTCCTTCCCGACCCCAAATATGATAATCAGTTAAACCACGAGCATGTGGGCAAGATTCACCAGCCAGCACCCAGGAAAGAATTCTCTGTAGTAACTCAGATCCCATCCCATTTAACATCCCATCACAGGCCATTGGGCATATTTACCGCTAATAGTCAAAGATCAATTAATTGCCAAAATTAGGCTATCCCATCATATAGTCCCTGCCATAAACTTATCAAGCTTAGTCTTTCACCCCCACTGCTCCCCTTGGAAGGCTGTTCCAGAACTTCACTCCTCTGATGGTTAGAAACCTTTGTCTAATTTCAAGTCTAAACTTCCTGATGGCCAGTCTATATCCATTTGTTCTTGTGTCCATATTGGTACTGAGCTTAAATAATTTGTCTCCCTCCCTGGTATTTATTCCTCTGATATATTTATAGAGAGCAATCATATCTCCCCTCAGCCTTCTTTTGGTTAGGCTAAACAAGCCAAGCTCTTTGAGTCTCCTTTCATATGACAGGTTTTCCATTCCTCGGATCATCCTAGTAGCCCTTCTCTGTACCTGTTCCAGTTTGAATTCATCCTTCTTAAACATGGGAGACCAGAACTGCACACAGTATTCCAGATGAGGTCTCACCAGAGCCTTGTATAAAGGTACTAACACCTCCTTATCGCTACTGGAAATACCTCACCTGATGCATCCCAAGACCTGCCTCATCTGGGCAGTCTCTGCGCTAAGGTAAGGAGCAGTCCCAGAGAAAACAGTGCGGTCCCTGCCTGGCAGCACCTGGTCCCGTCTCTGCTGGATCTCTCCCTTGAGTACTGCTCCAGCCTCTTAATCCTGAGCGAATGGGAGCGAATGAACCATTCTGTGTCTGGCCCTGAGCCAGGGGCACCTCCCTGAAGTCACAAGGCACGATCAGGCTCCTTCCATGGGCAGCCAGGGGTGAAATGATTTCCTGGGGTCAGTGGAGTACAATTCTGAGGAAACACGAGCACAGCCAGGAGTGGGGCATGGGCAAACCAGCTCTGCTGGCGCCCCTCTATCCTGACCCACAGTCCCTGCTGACCCAGCTCTGGGATCCTGCATAGCAGCTCTGCTAACTCTGTCTCTTGCTTTGATAGAGGGTTCTGCTGGGATGGGAGCCTCCATTCTGGGCCTCTCTCCTTGGATGCATCCTTCCCCCTGGCCTGTGTCTCTCCCAGCCCTGTCCCCCAAGGAGTGTGTGCCCTACACTCTGTGCTTGTTTTGCTCATGCAGAGGCTGGGATTTCACATGTTTCCCTATCAGCATTGGGGAGGGGTCATGGGATCCAGTCTGGGCAGGTTTCACCTACAACAAGATGGAAGCGCTCTGGGATGCGGCTGTCATGGTTCATTACCTGCCAGGAGCAATGCAATCAGTATCTGCCATGACCTAACGTCATATTTATTACTTAGCTGGAATCCAGCATCAGAGAACCCGAGCTGAAGGCAGAGGCCATGTTGGCCGCAGCAACTCTGTGGGATTGATCTTGATTCGCCCTCCTTTTGTCTCTGCATCCCTGTGTGAGTTCCTGGGATGCTGAGTCTCTGGGGTTCTCACAAACACAGTTGCCTTCCTCGCACCCCGTGTCTTTGTTCCAAGCTGCAGCAGAGCTGTGTCCATGTCTCCTGCTCCCTTCCATGCTAAGTCACTGGCAAACCACAGAGTTAATGTTGCCCAGAAGTTCCATGCGCCCTTCCAGAATGTCAAGCCCAGCAAAACTCTCACATCTGAAAACCATGCAATGAGGAGTTAAGGTGCCTGCCCATGGTCCTTAGCTCTGCCCCTGGAGCTGCCCAGAGCCCCTGGGCTCCAGCTGTCCTCAGCGCGTTACATGTTGCTGTATTGAATGAGGGAGAGGTCAGCTGGAGCAGCTGAGCAGAGCTGTGACTGAGACGAGGTGGTTTGGGGGGGCTGTTCCCTTCAACAGAGGTGAGCCCCTCTTCCTGTTCCTCCCCTGCAGTGTGTGATCAGAGGAAAGGTTCACAGGTACCCTGAGAGATGTATTTTGCCTCATTCCAGTGCTGAGTTGTGCACGTTGTGTCACTAATGAGGCACAGAGTCTTCCTGCCTGGGGGACGGTTATCAGTGAGGTGGGTATGCATGAAAGGTAAATGACAGTGTAGTGTTAGATGGCATCATGTACCTGAAGGGTAGGAGGTTGAAGGGGTTGTAAAATTGAACAGATGTGATGTGGAACAGGATCAAGCTGTGTCTACACTGAAAATGCTGCAGCGACAGTTCTTCTACCTGTAGCACTGTCTGCACGGTGACTTGACTTAGGCCAAAATGTGATGTGTGGTCACTCTATCGTTCCCCCGACTCCATACCCCCAGAAGGCAGCCCAAATTTCAAGACAATCCAAGTAAGCATGGGGATTTCAGAGCACTTAGAAGAATTGGTTTTAAACAGAAGCCTACTCAATTTTAACTGTAGCCAACCTGGCACTCAGCTGTAAAATTGTATGAAATTCATCAGCAGCAGCTGCTTTGCTATCTCCAGATCCCCAGTGTCACAATAAAATGCCCCCCCGCCCCCTGGGGTCAGCACCAGCGTTGTATATTGTTAACGCCTTTTTATGCATTGGAAAGTATCTTGGGAAGGGTTGAAGGTGTGAGTGTGGTGTGGAAGATTCCTTTGCAGGTTACAAGAGGCCGAAGGGGGAGGAAGGGAGAAAGGAATGGGTTAACTTGATGATCCAACTAGGCCCAAAGATAAGGAACGAAATTGAAGCCCAAGGCCAGTGCACAAAAACAAGCTCTCTGTTGCCAAACAGCCAGAAGCCTGTAGCTTAATCCCGGCCAGCCATGAGAAAGGAGAACTGAGCCAAACAGAACTGAAGGGGTTGCAAAACTAGTAAGATTGCAAAGGTCAGTGAGTTGAAAAACAACAGTCTTACGACCCTGAAACTAGTGTGTTTTGGGGAAACTAAGGGAGCCGCAGAAGGCCGGTTCGGACCGATACCAAGAGCACTGGGGATGAGGGTCCCTGGACGAAAACGCCCCCGGAAAAACCCAGGGATTAAAACCCTTCTGAGAGCTGAAGCAAGTCGAAGATTTACAGCGGACCCTTGACGGCCTGTGCACAGGGCAGAACTCTCATCTACCCTTCCCCTCACCCCCTTCTTCTTACATTACACCCAGGCTTGGTTAGCCTTGGGTTGTGCGTGTGTAAGTATGAAAGTGGGTTAGGGCTCGGGCACTAATGCTTTCTTCCTCCCTCTGAGTGATGTGGGGCACGCCCAGCACTCACTGCTGTTATTTGGTTAATAAAGCTTTAAACTTAGTCACTTGGTGTGCTCCTTCATCTCCTCCCCTAAAGATCCTACGACTTCAGCCTGATCACCTGGCAGATTGGTAACATAAATCTGTGACACCAGCATGGGACAATCCTGAAAGTACAGGTGGTTCTGAGCAATGCGATGGGGCCCATGGATCTTGGTGTGATGATATCCGCTGAAGGAGAGCACCCAGTGAGAGGATACAGCCTGGGACAATAGCTCCATTCCTCTCAGTGGGTGTTCTCAGCCCCTCTCCCCGGTCAGTGCTGGGGAGCTTGTGCTAGGCACCAAGCCTTCTCGTTCTTAGTTCCTCACCCCAATCTAGTGGTGTGGTTTTGGTGCATGCTCCTGGGATGGCTGCACTCAGCTCCCCGCCAGAGAGACAGGGCTTCCCTGGATGCCGCCTCACACAAAGGGCAAGGAAAGGAGGTCAGATACCCCCTAGAGAGGAAGAGTCCCCTAGATCCCAGCACACCTGAGTGGAGGCAAGTAAAGCAGTTAGACACCCCTGTAAAGGGGCAGGGACTCCCTATCCTGGCAGATACAGGGGCAAGGAGATGGGCTCAGACTCCCCCAGAGCAACAGACACCCCCCCCCCCACTCCCAGACCTCTGGGCACATATGGGAGGGAAGAATAGCGGCGTGACTCTCACCCGTTCAGCCTCCCTCCCACCACCTTATATCCTGTCCCAATATCCCACTCTCCATAGTCCCCCTCCCTTTGCTGCAGCCCCAGTCCCCTCTACTCCTATTTCGCCCTGCCTCCTAATTCCCCGTCACAGCAAACTTTCACAAATGGCATTTATTTATTTGTTACTAGTTTAAGCACCTTCTGAATCTTCTGCCATCCTGCAATTACATTTCCCCCACAGCTCCAAATAATAAGATTAAAAACCCCTTTGGCAGAGTCAGGTTGTAGCAGCAAGAATGGTTTGTTCTCAGACTGCTCTCGGGAGTTGGATATGAACTTAAAGCCATTCAACCACATTGATACTGGCCTGTGTGCTGTGGCTGGCATATAGCTTTATTGATTGGGAAATTGTTACAGTTGCTAGGATGTCTACAATCCAAGGAAGGGGGCAGCGAAGGGAAGCTGGATTGCAGGGTGCTATGTTTATAGTACTCAGGGTAAGTTCCACCCAGGGAGGCTACTGAGCCCTACCAAATTCACAGCTGTGAAAAATGCATTACAGATCATGAAATCCGGTCTACCCCAGGAAATCTGGCTATTGTACAGGGTTGCAGGATTTGCAATTCTGGGCTGCTGTGGTGCCTCACAAGCAGGGTGGCTGGAGAGTGGCGGCTGCAGGCCAGGAGCCCAGCTCGGAAGGCAGCACTGCCACCAGCAGCAGCCCAGAAGTGAGGGTTCATGGTATGGTATTTCCATCCTCACTACTGCACTGCCATCAGCAGCAGCTTCCTGCAGCCAGGCGAGGTGCTGGAGGTTGGAGTGTAGAGACCGGCGCACAGGAGCCCTCGGCTGGGGTGCCCTAAACCTGCCCCTACCCGGCTCCAGACCTAGTGCTCAGTGGTTAAAGAGGCTTTGGGCTGGCTGTGTATGTGCCACAGCACCCTGGGGATTGTCCATCCATAAGGCTGGACCTGTCCCGCCCCCTCCCCCAAAGTGACAGCCCCCCCAATACTATGCCAGCCTTACCTCTGTGCTGCTGGTGGTGGCAGCACTGCCTTCAGTGCTGGGCTCCCAGCCAGCAGCCACTGCTCTTGGGCCTTCCAGCTCTGAAGGCATCGCCACTGCTGGCAGCACTGCAGAAGCAAGGGTGGCATGGTATGGTATTGCCAGTCTTACTTCTGTGCTGCAGGTGGTGGTAGCACAAATGTAAGGGTGGCCACCCTCACTTGAGTGCTGCTGCTGGCGGTCGTGCTCCCTTCAGAGCTGGGTTCCCAGCCATCAGCCGTGGTGCTTCCTGAAACCAGGGGAGGATCCCGGAGGTGGGTCTAACCCGCCCCAGGGAGCGGCCCATGCAGGGGAAGAGGAAGACCCATCTCACCCCAGCATGGATGGGATTAGCAGCTGGAGCTCAGTACATGGTAGGAAGCCCCAGCCCTGCCCCTCCCTGCTCTGGTCCCAGCACTCAGAGGCTTAAGGGGCTTTGGGATGGCTGACCTCTGACCATGAAGGCTGTTGCCCACCCCTAAGACCAGCCCTTCCTCTCCCAAAAAAGTGATGGCCCCTCTCATACTATGCCACCCTCTGCTGCTGGTGGTTGCATCGCTGCCTTCAGAGCTGGGCTCCTGGCCAGCAGCCACTTTTCTCCGGCCACCCAGCTCTGAAGGCAGCGCTGCTGCCAGCGGTGCTCAGAACTAAGGGTGGCAATGCTGTGACCCCCTCTACAATGGCCTTGCAACCTGGCCCCACAGCTGCATTTTGCGTCGGGAATCCCCACAATTTCAACACCATGAAATGTCAGATTTAAATATCTTGAACCGTGAAGTTTACGATTTTTTAAATCCCCTGATATTGACCCAGATGGAGCGTGAATTTGGTAGCCCCTCCCCCCCCCACCATGAGGCTGGTATGTACTATGTGTGATAGACCCAGGCCAGTTGGGTACAGCAGAATAGCGGAAGGCAGATATAAATTAACAGTTTTCTGTTCCCTGACTGACCAGAGCAGGGGCTGCTCCAGGCTAATGAGAACACCTGACTCTAATTAGCCTGTAAAGAGTCAGGTGAGGCCATTAAGTTAATGTGACCACCTGACTCTAATTAAGGCCCTGCTGATACTATAAAAAGGGCTCACTCCAGTCAGGCAGGAGAGAGCCAGAGGAGAGGAAGTGCGGCTGAAGGGCTGGTTAATGGAGACACCCTCAAACCATCGTTAAGGGAAACATAAGGTATGGGTGAAGAAGGGAGAAGCAGGAGAGCTGTGGGGAAGTGGCCCAGGGAAATGTAGCAACTCTGGCAGTGAAAGGTTGGCTGCCAACAGCTGCTACCATTAGGGTCCCTGGGCCGGAACCCAGAGTAGAGGGCGGGCCCGGGTTGCCCCCCAACCCACCACTACAGGAACAGCTCCTGGGAGGGGAAGTGAGGCCCCTGTCAGAACAGGAGGCTAAACTGTTCTGAAATAAGCTCCCAGGGACAACAGAGACTGTGGGAGTTCTCTCACCAACCTCCTTGCAGGCCTATGATGAAAAGGGCTCAGTAGACTGTAACCCTGGCCCTAGAGAGAGAAGGGCTATGTGGAGGGTCACAGTGAGCCACTGAGGCTAGCATAAACTGCCTAGAAGCGCAGGACCCACTGGAGCAAGGTCAAAGCTCTGCCATATGTTACAGAGAGGTGCTGGCGAGATGGGAGATGTATGTTTCTAGTTCTATGGGGCCCAATGGAGCGCCCACCCTGTTGGTCCTCAGCCCTGCCCCATGGATGTTGCTGGAGAAGGGGACTTAGGTAGGAGGTGGTGGCTGGTGCTGGGTCAGGGGGCTCAGGCAGGAGCTGTCACTGGCTCTGGGGTGTGGATAATGATGGCACAGGCTGGGCTGGTGCTGGAAGCCCTGGCTCTCCTGTATGGGGAAGTTGTCCAGGGCCACGTGGCCAAAGATGGCTACCGTGGTGCTGAGAACCCACGTGTAGCCGCACCTGTGGTGCTGGGGCAGGGTGTAGCCATGAGCCGTGGCACCAAAGGGGTCCATGAGGCTCCAGCTAACAGAGTGGCTGGTGGCATCCACAGGGCCGCCCAGAGGATTCAGGGGGCCTGGGGCAAAGCAATTTCAGGGGCCCCTTCCATAAAAAAAGTTGCAATATTATAGAATACTATATTCTTGTGGGGGCCTGTGTGGGGCCTGAGGCAATTACCCCACTTCACCCCTGTCCTCCCCGGGCAGCCTTGGGGAAAAATAAACATTTAAAAACTTCCGCATCTCTGCACAAACCCAGTTTTAAGAACTTCTTTTCAAGTCACCTTTACAAGGTATCACTGGTTCTCAGCATCACCTAGTGCTAAAAGGCACTAAAGCTCATTAAAAGGGTTGGACAAATATTTTCTGTCAAAACGTTTTTTGGATCGAAAACTAGGGGTTTTTAAAAAGCAGAAAAAAATCACAGACAATGTCTGCTTTCCTTCAAAATTTGTTGTGTTTTTTTAATTGAAAAGCTGAAATTCATCTCCCAAAACCTGAACATGGTTTGGGGTTTCAGAAGTGTGTGGCCAAATATTTGCTGCTTGCTGTGTTTGTTTAAAGAAACAAGAAAAAAATTCTGCTTAAAAAAAATCCAAAACTTTTGAACCACCTCAGCTTGTGACCAAACGCCTGAGCCCAGCCAGTCAGAGATTTTTCCAAGTTTCTGATACTCTGCTGGCTTCCTTGTCTCGTATCTGTCTCCATAACTTTGGGTTCATTTAGCTTAGAACATAAGAATGGCCATACTGGGTCAGACCAAAGATCCATCCAGCCCAGTATCCTGTCTACCAACAGTGGCCAATGCCAAGTGCCCCAGAGGGAGTGAACCTAACAGGTAATGATCAAGTGATCTCTCTCCTGCCATCCATCTCCACCCTCTGACAAACAGAGGCTTGGGACAGCATTCCTTACCCATCTTGGCTAATAACCATTAATGGACTTAACCTCCATGAATGTATCTGTTTCCTAGAGACTGGCTCCATGGGGTCCCTCACAAACTGGAGATGGTTACTGTGGGTTTGTCTTTAGTATAGCTTATGTACATACTCCATGAACTGAGCATTTGAGCTTGTTCCAGAATTGAGGATGAGCCTATGTTGTGAAAACTGAAATGCTCAAAATAGCACATGCATGTGAATGGACACAGGGTGCTAAAATTAAATTAACCCAGGGGTTCTCAAACTGGGGGTCAGGACCACTCAGGGGGTCATGAGGTTATTACTGGGGGTTGTGAGCTGTCAGCCTCCACCTCAAACCCTGCAATGCCTGTAGGGTCAAACACATTGTCCGGGGTGGTTCAGAGTATAGCTCGTCAATTTACCCCTCCACACCCCAGAAGGAAAAGGGAAAAACATCATCTCTTGACTCTTTTAAATGTCACCCTATGTGTACTGAATGCTGCTGGTAGACACGATGCTGCGGCAGTGAACTGCAGCATCCTCACCCCCCCTCCTTGGTGGCTGATGGTACAATATGACTGATATCCATTATCATCATCAGCCTTGTGGCAGATGGTACAGTACAGAAGGACTGGTATCCATCCTCATCATCAGCCCGAGTGCTACTGCTTCCCAGTAGATGGTACAGAACGGCTGGTAACCGTCTTCATCATAGCAACAGGGGGCTGAGCTCCATCAGCCCCCGCCCTTCATGTGTAAAGAAAAGATTCTGTTCTGCCTGGACTATCATAGCAGCAGGATGCTGGGCTCCTCTCCCCCACACTGCTTAATGTCCTGTCTGGACGATCATAGCAGCTGGAGGCTGCCTTCCCCTCATTTTCTCTCACTAACAAGTCATTGTTTCTTATTCCTGCATTCTTTATTACTTCATCACACAAATGGGGGACACTGCAACAGTAGCCCAGGAAGGCTGGGGGAGGAGGGAAGCAACAGGTGGGGTTGTTGGAGGAGCACCCCCTGTGAATAGCATGCAGCTCATCATTTCTGCGGGATCTGACATGGAGCAGCTGTGCTCTCTGGTTCTCTGATACACTGGGTCTCTAGTACACTTGCCCCATACTCTAGGCAGGACTGATTCTATTTTTAGATACCATAAAGGAGAGATTGACTTGGGGAGTCATTCCCATTTTTGTCTTTTGCGCCCCCGGCCAACCTCAGCCAGGGGCACCCATGACAGCAGCAGACAGTACAGTACAGAAGGACTGGTAACCGTCATCTCATTGCCAATTTACAATGGCAGCAGACGGTACAGAATGGCTAATAACCATCTCTGCTATCATGCAAAAGCAAATGAATACTGCTGTGTAGCGCTGCTGAATCGCCTCTGTCAGCGGCATCTAGTACACATACCGCGACAGTGACGAGGCAAAACAGGCTCCATAGTAGCATTGCTATGGCGTCTGCCAGGGCAATCCAGGGGAAAAGGGCGTGAAATGATTGTCTGCCGTTGCTTTCCCAGAGGAAGGAGTGACTGACGACATTTACCCAGAACCACCCGCGACAATGATTTTTGCCCCATCAGGCACTGGGATCTCAACCCAGAATTCCAAGGGGTGGGGGAGACTGCGGGAACTATGGGATGGCTATGGAATAGCTACCCACAGTGCAACGCTCCAGAAATCGATGCTAGCCTCAGACCATGGACACACACCACCGAATTAATGTGCTTAGTGTGGCCACGTGCACTCGACTTCATACAATCTGTTTTACTAAACCGGTTTATGTAAAATCGGAATAATCCCGTAGTGTAGACGTACCCTGAAACACGGGGCCTTTTCTCTCTTACCGATGTAAGCAGAGTCAGGATGAGCTCTATCCTGACATCTGGTGGTGAATTATGGCGAGTGTGGAAAAGAATTTCAGAGGCTGATCGTGTTTGCATAGGCACACCCACTCCGCCTAGCATAGCCCACGGCAGCCTAAAATGGTTACTTTCACAGCTGTGGGATCCCCAATTTCTTTGTTATTGGGGCAGGAGGAAAAAAGTGTTGTCACCCTGATTAAGTAAATGAGGAACTACAAAACTGTTTTATGATAAGGGGTCAAGTATCAGAGGGGTAGCCGTGTTAGTCTGGATCTGTAAAAGCAGCAAAGAATCCTGTGGCACCAGACTAACAGACGTTTTGCAGCATGAGCTTTCGTGGGTGAATACCCACTTCGTCGGATCCGAATTTTCACCCACGAAAGCTCATGCTGCAAAACGTCTGTTAGTCTATAAGGTGCCACAGGATTCTTTGCTGCTTTTATGATAAGGGGGTTCACTATCAACTAAATAGCACTTGCTAGACAAGGGACATGGGTTCCAAAACCCAGTGAATTGAGAGAGGCTGGGGACAGGTATGTGTACCTGGTGGTGTAGGTGCCTTGTGTGAGCCAGAAGCACCAGTTCCACCTACTCCTCTTGCCACTGTGGAATATCAGAGTTGATTTTTGATTCTCTTGAGAATCTAGATACAAGTTACTGAGCTGAACTCACTATGGGCTAATGGTGCACTAGCACTGGGGCTCCCATACTGTGAGCTGAAATCACTAAAGAGCTGGAATTGCTGAGCTGAGAGTACTGAGTATTGTGCTAACTAGTGGGGGAGCCTGAAGCTATACAGCAGAGCGGAGTGGAGCAGTTTGTGGAGCCATGGAGTGAGTAGAGCTGAGCAGTTTGTGGGGATGGCTGGAGCAGATCACAGGATGGCTGGTGGAGCAGAGCAGCTGGCGGAGTGGAGTGGAGCAGTTTGTGAGGAGGGCTGGAGGAGCAGAGTGGAGTGGCTGGTAGAGTGGAGCAGTTCGTGGAACAGGCGGAAGCAGAACCCCACGGAGAGGCAGGGCAGTTGGCCCTGGACCATGTAAGGTGCCTCTTTCTACCCAGGCTGGGAGAGGGGGACCTCTGCAGATAGACTCTCAAACTCTGGGGCTGCACTGACCCGGGCCAGAGACTTTTGGATTGTGGGACTTTTGGGACTGTGGGTGATCTTTGGGTTGCTGGACTCTAGGGACATTTGGGGTATTGGACTTTGGAGTCTTGGGGTGATTTGGGGGTTGCTGGACTCAAGAGCCCAGGGAAAAGGACATGGCCCAATTTCCGGGGGTGGGTCTTTGCTCACGGTTTGGTCTATGAACTCTAGTTGAGGTGTTTTCCCAATTTAATGCTTGTTGTTTATCTCATGTAATTAAACCTTTTCTGCTACACCAAGACTTTGTGCTTGTGAGAGGGGAAGTATTGCCTCTTTGAGGTGCCCAGGGGTGTGTGTAAGATTTTCCCAGGTCACTGGGTGGGGGCTCGAGCTGGTTTTGCATTACGTTGTAGGGAAGGGACCCCTATGTATTGAACCCGGCCCTTGCTGCTATCAATTCGGCCTGGCAGAAGGGTTACACCGATACGATGGCAAAGCTGTCTAATATCTCTTCTCATTAGAACCGAGTGTCTCATTCCCCTTCCTGATAAGAAACCCCTCCATCCCTAAAGTGCCACCAGGGTATCTGCCCCTGCCTGGGTGGGAAGCCGAGGCCTGAAAGGGCTGTGGGCAGGGAAGGTTCCTCTCCATCCTGGGCAAGGTGAGATGTAGTGCAGGGACCAGAGGAGCACAGTCTCTCGCTGCCCAAGCCCTGCCAGAGCTGGCTGACTGAAGGAGTGCCTGGTCCCCAGGGGCCACGGATAGGGCCTCATTGATAGCACAGAAGCCATTTGCCTCAGGGTTTCCTGGCACAGGCTGGGGGCCCTGTGCAGGAGCTGAAGAGCCATGGGGTTGAGCCATGGGGAGGAGGATCCCTCTTCAGCTCCAATCCCTTCAGCACCACGACAGCCAAGTGGACGCAAGCACGAGGCTGCCCCATCTTTGGCCACGTGGCCCTAGACAGCTTCCCTATACAGAGGCTGCAGGAGAGCCAGGGCTTCCAGTGCCAGCTCAGCCTGTGCCATCATTATCCACACCCCAGAGACAGGGACAACTCCTGCCTGAGCCCCCTGACCCAGCACCAGCCACCACCTTCCCCTCCCCAGCAACCTCCATGGGGCAGGGCTGAGGCCCAACAGGGTGGCCAGGAAAATCCAGGGCTCTGCATTGGGCCCCATGGAACTAGAAACATCTCCCATCTCTCCAGCACCGCTCTGTAACATTGCGCATACCAGCTTCATTTTTTTGGGGGGGGGGGGGGCTACCAAATTCAAGCTCCATTTGGGTCAATATCAGGGGATTTTAAAAATTGTAAACTTCATGGTTCCAGATATTTGAATCTGAAATTTCACAGTGTTGAAATCGTGGGGGTTCCCGACCTAAAATGCAGCTGTGGGGCCAGGTTGCAAGGCCATTCTAGAGGGGGTTGCAGCATTGCCACCCTTAGTTCTGAGCACTGCTGGCAGCGGTACTGCCTTTAGAGCTGGGAGGCTGGAGAGCAGCGGCTGCTGGCTGGGAGCCGAGCTCTGAAGGCAGCATTGCCACCACCAGCAGTACAGAAGTGAGGGTGGCATAGTATGAAAGTGGCCATCATTTTTTTGGGAGAGAAAGGGATGGTCTTAGAGGTGGGCAACAGTCCATGGTGTCTTGTCAGGGAGGTGCTATGCTCCCTGTGGCAGGGCAGTGTGGAAGCAGGGAAATAATTAACAAGGATTTGAAGGGGATTTTAATGCATGTCAGTCAGTTAGCAAGAGTCAGGCCATACTGTAACCCTAATGACGTGAGACTTGTAGAAGCAAGGATAGTGCGAGGCGAGAGGACAAGAACTGTGTACAAAGTTATTACGACCTTGTAACTGATAACCAAATATGCAGGCTTGCTTTTCTTAGGAGTGAGACAAATAAGATAGCAGAATGGTTTATGTATATGGCTTGGTAGTCAGCCAAGTCTTAGCCGTGAGCGGTGTCCTTGACTGGGGCCAGCGCCTTATCCTTAGACTGAGCATGTTAGCTATTCTTTTTTCTCCCTTCATGGCTTGTTTTAACCTACAAAGGAAACTTTTACTCTTTACTTATACACCTTCTTTTATACCATGAACACATAAACATTACTGTTATACAGTACATTAGTCTTATTATTCAATGTATGCCACATATACCCTTTCATTAAAATAACCTTATTACAGAACTTTGGAACAAGAAGCCAGGACAAGCACACCCACTTTGAGAAGTTCACTTAATATAACCTCTAGTCCAATAGCTTTCCACCATCCCCAGCCCTCTGGCTAAAAGTCTGAGGTAGCCAGAAGGATCCCTTGTACAATATGGGGAGTGGGTTAACTTTTCATGTCCTTGCTTCCAAAGACTGTCAGTATGCAAATTTTAACAACAATTCTCAATTAAAAGATTTGGCCAATGTAGTTTCTTTCTCTTACTTAAGAAAATGTATTAGACTTTAGTATATCACATTTTTCTGATGTAACCAAACACTTTGTATTCTAAGTTGAACAAAACAAGTATCTGCATTTCAATCCAACACTTCCGCTTGATTTCAAATCAGACCATCTCATGAAAATATTAAACACAACAATTCTGGCCATGAGACAAACACCACAAGACAGAACATAGAACACACAACATAATTTTGACTGTGCCAGTAAATCATGGTACGTTGAATGCTGTGCAGCTGGCATTAGTTTTCTTTGATTATCTGAAAGACAAAAACAGAGGTCCACCCCTTCTGGATAGTTAAATACTTAAAATATACAAATACTCTTGTTGATTCTAGGCAAAACAGAGGAATTACCCCATATTTTCTCATATGTGTTTCATAGACAGCCCAGGTTTCAGCGGACCCCTTCTACCTTATCAATTAGATAATGTGCATTAACACAGATGCTTTCTGGCTTGCTTTTTTTACTTTTAACTTTTAAACACTGAAAGAAAACACCACCACTTACAGTGCCCTTAGAGCCTAATACAATTTTCATTACATAACACTGTATACATGCTTCAACTAATCTAACAAAATTGTTCATAGCCAAATGATTGCAATCTAATAATATCTTTGCCTGAATTTATTTACAAACATTTTAAAAAGGCACCAAGAACTCTTCTCTTTAGCATTTTTACAAAGTTCAACTGCTGTTCCCTCCAGCAACTACAGAGTCAACTTTTCATGTTCCTTAAAAATCACTTGCTTATCTCCCAACAGTCACTGTTATCAACTCAAATCACCATACCAAATATCCTCCTGAGTATTTGAAATCCTCATGCTTATATTCACTTACTCCTTCCTTCCACTACACCCTCAAAAGTTTCCAACCTGTTCTCCAATCTCTCTGTCTGTTGCCTGCCCGCCTGGGCCCGATCCTGTTTTTCTCGCTGAATCGTCCCGTCCATGGACACTAGCTTGTTCCACAACCAGTTTAGCTAGGAGGGTGGGCTTCTCAACTAACCCCCACCCTTCTGGTCTTTTCCCTAAAACATTTTTACTTACAAGGCTACCCGAGTCCTCCCTAGTAAGGCTTGCCACCTGGGCAAAAATACATGGCCATTGCGTAAAGGCCATTTACTTAACACACAATCCAAACCCCCCCAGAGACCCACCCATTTGTCTGCTGACACTTAAACAGAAAAGAAAATTACACAGAAAGCAGAGAAAATTACAGTCTAAGCCAGATTTTTCTACTTCTATTACATTGTCCGTTACAGGGGGCGGGACAGAAGGATCTCAATACTACCTCAGAGCTTCATTGCACACATGGCTTCCACCCTGAGGAATTACGAACGAGAAGTTCAGTTCCGCCCACACACCTAACGCCCAAATGAACAGAGCAGAAAAACAACAGTAACCGGTTAAACAAAACAGAACAAAACCAGATAGTGTTTCCTTATTCTATTAGGGCTTACCTTTAATCATGCTATTCTTAACATATAACACCAACAGCACCAAACCAAACATAAAATAACAAGGGTAAAACAGATAGATGGTGTAAATTCTGCAGGGCTCCCCCATACATAATTGCTCACCAAACTGTGACAAATTTCTGTTACCAATTTATCCCTCATGTCAGGTGATCAGACACACTGCAGGACGGTGGGGGAGGAAAGAGAAAACACCATATAACCAAATTTTAAAGCTTCATTAAAATAATAAAACAACAATGGAGAGTGTTGGGAATGCTCCCACCTCACTCAGGAAAAATATGAATGCTCCAAGCCTTAAGCCACTTTAATACTCACACATGTCTCACTGGAAAGTTAAGCTTTGCAAATGTAATTTCAATTCTGTAACTTGTATTGCCTTTGGTTTGCCTCTGTCTCTATTTTCCACAAGCAGCTGGGGCTGAAAGCAGTTTTTCTTTGCACTTAGCATAGTCCGCGCTGATTCTTGACCTTGAACACAAAACAACTTCTCCTTTATCTCTGGGCTAAGCTGAATTTCAAATTAACCCGTTCCTAGACAAATTGCTCACACTGTGTCAGAGGCTTTTCTTTGGTGATTAAAGGCTCCTCTGAGATATATGATCTTATCTAGATTGAAGGTACCTTCTAATGGGCATTGTTTAAATGAATTTTCACGCGTGTACAGATTCCAATCATTTAAATACCTGCAGGTTTTAGGACCATAATGTACGTACATGTAATATGCTGGGGACCCTTAGGGGGTAAGGTGGAATGTTTAGACTGTCCCTCCCCCATTTTCCAATCACACAAACTGAGGGGGGTGCCCTGTCCGCGCTAGCGGATCAGAATCTAAGGATCTCTCCCTACAGGGTATTCACACAGGAGAGACTCACAAAAATGACCACGACTCTCCTACACCTCCCTTCAGCAAAGAGCGTCGGCTAGTCTCTGGGAGACGGCGCCGCTTACTCTGATTGCATCCAGTGAGATGATCAGACTGTCAGTAGCCCACACGGAAAGGAAGGGGAGGGAAGATGGGTTCACACACTCCTAGACCCAGGTAGCTTCCTTGCCGGACTATGCCAGGCCGAGTCAGCCCACCATGGGTCGGATCTCCTAAAGATCCACTAGTTACCGGGCTTGCGTTAGAGTAGTCCTGATCATGAGCATTCGCTTCACAGGGTATTCTGGGCGTCTTCCGGTAACAGCCACTCACACTGGTGTACACACACACACACACACACACACACACACACACACCCCCCAAGGCCTCTTTTTTTTTTTTTCCTTTTTAACCTTTTTATCTCTTTTTAATTTTTTTTTTTTTTTAAACCACGATGCATCTTTACCTGGTCCGGACCAATACCATGAGGCGGTATGACAACCCCTCTTGAGGCGGTAAAAACCCCTCAGCACCGGTGCATTCTAATGCATTTACCTATGCATTACCTTATGCATTTACCTATGCATTACCTTGTTGGCCAACTCAGCAGTTCCCAATACTGCTATAAACTAACCTTGTTGGGGCCTTTCCCCAATACCACTCTGCATCTGATCTTGCTGCACAGTCAATAAGTTCAGATGGCGTGAGCCCAACAGAGACAGACGTCCCCACGGACAGTCCTCCTCCGATACCCCAATAGAGATTTCAAAAGGTCTCATACCTCTCATGTGGCGCCATGGGGTTCGAAGGGGAATGATCCGTAGTAGCCGTCTGTGGGTCCGTGGGCGTTGCCATCCCGGACGAGCCCCCAAATTGTCGGAGAAAAACTCAGTTCTCGCTTTTTCTTTGGGTGCAGCAAAATCAAATACTTTATTATTTCTCCAGTAATTACAATGGAGGGAGAGAGTGCCATAGGACACAGGGTCACCCCAGTCCTGGACAGGTCTCTCAACTGGTAAACAATTACAGCAAGCTTTATACCTTTGTTACAGACAATAACTAACAATAATACAGACAATAAAGAGCAACACTACATTTTGTTTATACATAAGCCATTCTGCTATCTTATTTGTCTCACTCCTAAGAAAAGCAAGCCTGCATATTTGGTTATCAGTTACAAGGTCGTAATAACTTTGTACACAGTTCTTGTCCTCTCGCCTCGCACTATCCTTGCTTCTACAAGTCTCACGTCATTAGGGTTACAGTATGGCCTGACTCTTGCTAACTGACTGACATGCATTAAAATCCCCTTCAAATCCTTGTTAATTATTTCCCTGCTTCCACAGCAGGAGTAAAAACCCCTTTAAAGCTAAGGTGACCAGATGTCCTGATTTTATAGGGACAGTCCTGATTTTTGGGTCTTTTTCTTATATAGGCTCCTATTACCCCTCCATCCCTTGTTCTGATTTTTCACATTTGCTGTATTGTCACCCTATTTAAAGCCCTGCCAAAATGCTAGCTGCAGTCTGCTCTCTGGTCAGGAGGCCAGGGTACAGACACAGGTATTCAGCAGGGAGCCCAGCTGCAAGCTCTAATCAGGGCTGGCTCAGAGGAACATACTGAGCTGACAGCTGAGCTGACCCACGGGAGGGCTATGTAAACCCTGAACAAACCTCAGAGGAGACTAAACTGGGAGGAGACAGGAGGGTAGTATTGCTGTTGTCTTACCAAAGAGAGAAACCTCTGGGACAGGAGACCCTGGGGAGGGTCTGGGAGGAGCACTAGCTGTTGGGAGACTGGGGAACTGCATAAATGTTGTAAATAAAGACACTTGGGTGATCCAGCAAAAGAAGGCTCTTTATTATACCAGCCTAAACACAGGGTGCAGGAACAAAAGTGGGAGAGTCAGCAAAGAACCCTGTGACACTCCCCCTACAGTTAGCCATCCCAAAGTTCCTTAAACCTCTGAGTGCTGGGACCGGAGCCACTGAGGGGCAGGGCTGGGGGCTCCTACCACATACTGAGCTCCAGCTGCTAATCCCAGTCAGGCTGGGGAAGGATGGGTCTTCCTCTTCCACTGCATGGGCCAGGTCAGACCTATCTCTGGGAAGCTCTGTGGCTGATTGCTGGGTGCCCAGCTCTGAAGGGAGCACCACCGCCAGCAGCAGCACTCAAGTGAGCATGGCCACCCTTACATTTGTGCTACCACCACCACCAGCACAAAAGAAAGACTGGCAATACCATACCATGCCACCCTTACTGCTGCCAGCAGTGGTGATGCCTTCCGAGCTGGAAGGCCCAAGAGCAGTGGCTGCTGGCTGGAAGCCTAGCTGTGTAGGCAGTGCTGCCACCACCAGCAGCACAGAAGTAAGGGTGGCATAGTAAGGGGAGGGTTGTCACTTTTGGGGGGATGGTACAGGTCCAGCCTTATGTGGCACACACACAGCCAGCCTAAGGCCCCTTTAACCACCGAGCACTAGGTCTGGAGCAGGTAAGGGGCACATCTAGGACACCCCAGCCGAGGGCTCCTCCTGTGCACTGGGCTCTACACTCCAACCTCCAGAACCTCTCCTGGCTGAAGGAAGCTGCTGGTGGTGGCAGTGCGAAGTGAGGGTGGAAATACCATACCATGAACCCTCACTTCTGGGCTGCTGCTGGCAGCTGCGCTGCCTTAAGAGATGGGCTCCTGGCCAGCAGCCACCACTCTCCAGCCGCCCAGCTCATAAAGCAGCACTGCCGCCAGCAGCTGCATAAAACCAAGTGTGGAAATTCTACAACTCCCCTACAATAGCCAGATTTCCTGGAGTAGAGCAGATTTCACAGTCTCTAATGTGTTTTTCACAGCCTCCCAGGGTGGAACTTACTCTAAGTCCTATAAACATAGCACCCTGCAGCGCACCTCCCCTTTGCTGCCCCCTTCCTTAGCTTGTAGACATCCTAGCAATTATACCAATCTCCCAATCAATAAAGCTATATGCCAGCCACAGCTCACAGGCCGCTATCAATGTGGTTGAATGTAAGTTCACATCCAACCCTCGGGATAAGTCTGAGAACAAACCATTCTTGCTGCTACAACCTGACTCTGCCAAAAGGGTTTTTAATCTTATTATTTGGGGGACTGGGGGAAATGTAATTGCAGGATGGCAGAAGACTCAGAAGAACAAATAAAGAAATGCCATATGTGAATGTTTGCTGGGAGAGGGAATTAGGGCTGCAGCAAAGGGAGGGGGATTATGAGGAGATCAGAGGGGTTAGGGGATTCAGGTAAGGGATATTGGGTTCAGGTGATGTGATGGTGGGAGGGAGGCTGAGCAGGTGTCAATCACGCCCACATTCTTCCCTCCCATATCTGCCCTGGGATCGGGCAGTACTGTCCCTCTGAGGGTGTCTGGAGGCATCATGTAAGCCAGAATATGGGGTTCTCCCCCTTTAGGGAGCTCTGAGTTCCTCTCCCTGCCCCTGTGCATGTGCTGGGATCTGGGGGGAATGTCTCTCTGATGGTGTCCGAGCCCAACTCCCTGTCCCTTGGTGTGTGCCAAGATCTGGGGGTCCACACACCTCTATATGGTGTCTGGCCCCTCTCCTGGCCTCCCCTCATGTGTGCTGGGATCGCTGCCCCACTAGGGGGTATCTGATGTCCTTTCCTGCCCCTCGTGGGAGCCGGCATCTAGGGAAGCCCTGTCCCTCTGGTGGGGAGCTGAGTGCAGCCATCCCAGGAGCATGCACCAAAACCACACCACTAGATCGGGATGAGGAAGTAAGAACAAGAAAGCTTGGTGCATAACACAAGCTCCCAAGCACTGACCAGGGGAGGGGGGCTGACAACACCCACTGAGATGAATGGAGCTATTATCCCAGGCTGCATCATCTCACTGGGTGCTCTCCTTCAGCGGATACCATCACACCGAGATCCATGGGCCCCGCCACACTGCTCAGAACCCCCTGTACTTGCAGGATTGTCCCAGGCTGGGGATCTGGAGATAGCAAAGCAGCGGCTGATGATTAATTTCATACAATTTTACAGCTGAGTGCCAGGTCGGCTATGGGTAAAATAGAGAAGGCTTCTGTTTAAAACCAATTTTTCTAAGTGCTCTGAAATCCCCATGCTTACTTGGATAGTCTTGAAATTTGGGTTGCCTCCTGCAGGTCTGACGTAGGGTTAGCGACCCACATTTGAGATCATTTGAACAACAGATTCCTGAACTACAGCCACCCGCCATCTGAAAAAACAGCTTTTCTTCAAGTTCACAGCTTTTACCAATGGTTTTTGTGCACACTTGCCTTCAGAAATGCTGATTCCTTAATGGGATGGGAAGGAGAGGGTGAGGTGGAAATTCTGGCGGGAGGACAGGGGATGGGGGCTGTAAGTTGCAGGAGATGGTGGAGGAGGGGAGATATAATTACACATGTAATAAATAGCCACCAAGTTTTTGGGTTATAGACCAACTACACGCTCCAAACATCACAAAGCATGAGCATTATTCCCATTCCACTGTTACCAAGTGTGCGTGGTGAAGGGAGGAAAGCAATGCCCCGATACACCCATAACACACCTACTCACACTCTGTCTTTGCACTGACTCCCTACCCTTACCTTGAACACAAACACTAAGGGCTGGTCTACACTACAGAGGTAGATAGAGCCAGTGAAAAATCCCCACTCTGGAATGATGAAATTACACCGCCCTAAGTCCCCGTGCAGACAGCGCTAGGAGGGTGTAAGAACTGTCGCTGCAGCGTTTTCAGTGTAGACACGGATTGATCCTGCTCCACATCACATCTGCTCAATTTTACAATCCCTTTAACCTCGTCTCCCTCAGGTACATGATGCCATCTAACACTACCCTGTCATTTACCTTTCATTCATGCCCACCTCACTGATGACAGTCCCCCAGGCAGGAAGACCCTGTGCCCCATTAGTGACAATGTGCACAACTCAGTTCTATAATGAGGTGAAATGGATCTTTCAGGGTACCCAGGCACCTTTCCTTTGATCACACACCTGGGGGCAGGAAGAGGGGCTCACCTCTGCCAAGTGGAACAGCCCCCTGAAACCACCTTGTCTCAGTAACAGCTCTGCCAAGCTGCTCCAGCTAACCCCTCCCCGCTTCAGTAGAACGACACATACACACTGAGGACAGCTGGAGCCCAGGGGCTCTTGGCAGCTCCAGGGGCAGGATGTAGGACCATGGGCAGGTACCTTAACTCCTCATTGCTTGGTTTTCAGATGTGAGAGTTTTGCTGGGCTCGACATTGTGGAAGGGTACATGGAACCTCTGGGCAATGTTAACTCCATGGTTTGCCAGGCAGGGACCTCACTGCCTCACGGACACCTTGTCTCTCTATCCTCACAGGGGCTGCCCCTAACCCTGGCAGGGAGACTGTCCAGGTAAGTGGGAGCTAGTGGGGCCTCCTGAGTCCTGCACAGACCAGCCTTGGCATGGCTGGGGCCACAGACACATAGACAGGACAAACTGGGAGGAGTGGTAGATATGCTGGAGGGTAGGGATAGGATACAGAGGGATCTAGTCAAATTAGAGGATTGGGCCAAAAGAAATCTGATGAGGTTCAACAAGGACAAGTGCAGAGTCCTGCACTTAGGACAGAAGAATCCCATACAATGCTACAGACTAGGGACTGAGTGGCTAGGCAGCAGTTCTGCAGAAAAGGACCTAGGGGTTTCAGTAGACGAGAAGCTGGATATGAGTCAACAGTGTGCCCTTGTTGCCAAGAAGGCTAACAGCATTTTGGGCTGTATACGTAGGAACATTGCCAGCAGATCAAGGGACGTGATCATTCCCCTCTATTCGGCATTGGTGAGGCCTCATCTGCAGTACTGTGTTCAATTTTGGGCCCCACCCTACAAGAAGGATGTGGAAAAATTGGAAAGAGTCCAGCGAAGGTCAACAAAAATTATTAGGAGGTTGGAGCACATGACTTATGAGGCTAGGCTGAGGGAACTGGGATTATTAGTCTGCAGAAGAGAAGAATGATGGGGGGGATTTGACAGCTGCTTTCAACTACCTGAAAGGGGGATTCCAGAGAGGATGAATCTAGACTGTTCTCAGTGGTACCAGATGACAGAACAAGGAGTAATGGTCTCAAGTTGCAGTGTGGGAGGTTTAGGTTGCATATTAGGAAAACCTTTTCCACTAGGAGGATGGTGAAGCACTGGAATGGGTTACCTAGGGAGGTGGTGGAATCTCCTTCCTGGGAAGTTTTTAAGGTCAGTCTTGACAAAGTCCTGGCTGGGATGATTTAGTTGGAGATTGGTCCTGCTTTGAGCAGGGGGTTGGACTAGATGACCTCCTGAGGTCCTTTCCAACCCTGATATTCTATGATTGTATTGTAGGGTCTATGATGAGCAAGGAAGAAGCACCCAGACTGGTTTTTGTAGGGTCTTGACTCTCACAAACACAGCTTAGCAAATTGTGGAGGAAATGTTGTGAAGATTTGTTGCCCCTTACAAAAGAAATTAGACTCAGTTGAGGTACTGACCTGCCACTCCTTGAGCTCTGGGAACATCCAAGCACCACTTGTGCAAATTCTCATCAGAAGTAATTTTTAGATTGAAAAGCTGAAACATTAACAGCAAGGAAGTGTTGATACTTAAGAGGAGAGGAAAATCCACAGGAAATGCTGCACTGTGAACAGGGGCGGCTCTAGCCATTTTGCCGCCCCAAGCACGGTGGCATGCCGCGCGGGGGGCGCTCTGCCGGTCCCGCAGCTCTGGTGGACCTCCCGCAGGCATGCCTGCGGATGCTCCACCGAAGCCGCGGGACCAGGGGACCCTCCACAGGCACACCTGCGGGAAGTCCACCGGAGCCGCCTGCCGCCCTCCCGGAGACCTGCAGAGCACCCCCTGCAGCATGCTGCCCCAAGCACACGCTTGGCGTCCTGGGGCCTGGAGCCGCCCCTGACTGTGAATATAACCATTGGGGTGATTATTGTAGGGTTTCTGGTGGGTACAGGTGTTGTAACCAGAGAGGTTTATTATTGTAGGTCTACCAACAGCATTTGTTATTTTGGCAGGGCTGGAAGGTTGCAAGACACCCCTCGTGTCCCCGGGGGCGGTGGGGGGGGGGCGGCTGGGGGAAGGTCACAGGGAACTGATGGGTCTCTCCCACACAGGGCATCCCCTGTGCCACCTCTGCTGGAATCTGCCGAGGGCCCATCCACACCAGAGATGCTGCTCCTGAGCTGCTCCTCCAAGCTGCGGCTGCTGGAGGGGACACTACAGAGGCGCTTGCCTGATACATTGCTGGTGACAAGGACTAATCTTTTTTCCCCAGGGATGGGAGCAGGGTAGAAAGTTCTCTCTCCCCAGAGTGATAGGGTGATGAGATTGGGCTGGCTGGGGGCAAGACCCAACCCCTGGGTCAAGGGCTAGTTGGGGGTCAGGCCCCTCCCCACAGGTGCTGGCTGCTCTCCAAGCAGCCCCCGCCCCACTCACGTCTGTCTCCCAAACTCCAAATCCAGCAAATTCCTCCTGCTCACCCAGTGTAGCCGGCGGGACCTCCCCAGGCAGTCACAGGGCAGATTGGCTCCATATCAAACAGTTACAGCACAGGCAGGCTCTGTGCCAGCCAGTCACTGCATGGGCAGGCTCCGTGCCAGCCGAGCAAAGACCTGGGTAGCTCTGGCTCCCTCCATGATTCCATGTCATCACAGGGCTCAAGTGTGTGTGGGGGTCACCAGCCCCTTTGTCGCCCCTCCTCTGCGCTCAGGGTCTCCCCTGCGATCCCAGGCCAGGACCCACAAATAAGGAGTCAGACCCTTAAATCAGGAGAGTAAACCCAGGGAGGTGGTCAGAGACAGGTCCTGCCTCATCCCTCATACTCCCTTCCCCATCTCTCTCCCCTCCACATCCCTACCCCCTCTCTGCCCCTCACCCCAACCCCTAGCATTGCCCACATCCCCCACTCGCTCCCCATTCGCCTCTCCTTGCTGCTCCTCACATTCCCCTGCCCCCCATCTCTGGTACCCATAGCCTGGGGCACCCGTCTTCCCAGGCCTCAGCCCCCTGAAATCATTGTGAGGTGGTGGCCATCTTGACTAAGGGCAGCCTGTGGTGTCAGCCCCATTGGCAGGGATGGGAGAGGGAGGCCATGTTGGAGAAGGGCAAAAACTTCACCTAATATACAGAAGATTACAAGATGCGGAAACCCCGCCCCCAATAAATACTGGGTGGCTCCAAACAGAGTTGTGGGAGTGGGAATTGCTCCCTCTCCCCCAGCTCTGACCCTCACCACCTCCATGTGTCTGACAGGTCTATGGCACTGTAATGACCATAAACTAGGGAACCCGGCTGCACAGGAGGTGCTGGTGGATTCATGGCCTGAGTTCAAAGTCGTCCTCACCCGGCCGTGCAGAGAGGTGAAGCCCCTCAGCCACCATGCTGCACCTGGGGACTGGATGACTCGGGAGGATGTAGAATGGGACTCAATGCCTTTCCTCTCTAGGGGACCCCAGGACTGGGGGCCAGATTGGCTTGGGGAGGAGACAGGGACTGGGATTTGGGGCCCTTCCTCTTCAAGGAGCCACAGGGTTGAGCCAAGCTGGCTGGGAATGGGACACGCAGCCCTTCCCCTCTAGGGGGGACCAGGGCAGGGACCAGGCTGGCTCAGGGGAGATGGGGCAGGCCAATCAGTCATTCCATTGGGAATTCTCCCATCTTGGCTGTATGTCTCCCCCCAACAGGTGGCCTTGGATGACTCTGATTTGTACACCAACACATACACAGTGTACTACCGGGACCTAGGTGCCTGCCAGGCCCTGCTGGCCAGTGCGGGTGCTGTCAACTGGGGACAGACCTTCCGCATCCTTGGTAACTTGTGCCCCAAAGCATCTGGGAGAGCTCCACAGCAACTGAACATATATGTCCTGTCTGGGTCAACCCCAGGATCCCTGCAGGGACTAGGGAGCATAGCCATAGGGTAGGGCCAGCCATGGGGAGGGGATTGGAACCACTCTGAGATGCTGAGCAAATTCTGCTTAGGGTTAGGCAGTCAGTCAGACTGGGCTCCCCCCTCCCCCACCCCGGCAGGGTGGGATTCCCATGAAGATCATTGTAAGATGGGCTCCAGATCTGGCCAAACTTGCGGGACTCAGGAGAGGGGAATAACAGAGCCAAGAAGAGAGGGGAAGGAAGCTGCCTTGCTTGGGGGATGGGAAATGGGACACGGGGCCTTTTCCCCTTACCCATACGGTGGCAAGGCTGCCTAATATCTCATCTCATTAGAACTGAGTGTTTCATTCCCCTTCCTGATAGACAGGGCCAGCTTTAGGAAGTGCGGAGCCCAATTCGAACAGTTTCAACAGGGCCCTGGCAGGGATGACTAAAAAACAAAAAACCACACACACACACACACACAGACACACGTGTAAAAAAACACGTGGGGCTTGTACTCACCAAGCGGTGCGCCGAGTCTTCAGCAGCACTTCAGCGGCGGGTCCTTCACTTGCTCCAGGTCTTTGGCAGCACTGAAGGACCCGCCGCTGAAGTGCTGCCAAAGACCCGGAGCGAGCGAAGGACCTGCCGCCGAAGTGCCGCTGAAGACCCGAAGCACCGCCAGGTGAGTAAAAATTAAAAAGGCGCCTCTAGCCAGGGAAGGGATTCTCACTGGGCGCGGGGCCCGATTCGGGGGAATTGGTGGGATAGGCCTAAAGCCGGCCCTGCTGATAGAGAACCCCCATCCCTAAAGTGCCCCCGGGGAATCTGCCCCTCCCTGGGTGAGAAGCTGAGGTCTGAACAGGCTGTGGACAGGGAAGGCTCCTCTCCATCCTGGGCAAGGTGAGATGTGGTGCAGGGATGGGTGGGAGCACGGTCTCTTGCTGCCCAAGCCCTGCCAGGGCTGGCTGGCTGAAGGAGTGCCTGGTCCCCAGGGGCCATTTGCATCAGGGTTTCCTGGCACAGGCTGGGGGCCCTGTGCAGGAGCTGAAGAGGGATCCCCCTCCCCATGGCAGGCCCCACCTGAATCTGGCTATGCTCCCCAGTCCCTGCAGGGTCCCTGAAGGAGGTTGGGCTCAGTGCCAATCCCACTGAGATTCTGCTGGTGGCAACAGGACCCCAGTGCCCTAGGTCCTGCATAAGGAATAGTCGGCCAGACCTTGTGCACCCCAAGGTTAGGGTTAGGGTGACCAGATGTCCCGATTTTATAGGGACAGTCCTGATATTTGGGACTTTGTCTTATATAGGTGCCTATTACCCCACACCCACTGTCCCAATTTTTCATGCTTGCTGTCTGGTCACCCTAATCCCAGTGCCATGCTGGCCAATGCCCCCACCTCTTAGGCTGCCTCCTTCCCTACCACACCCCCTTTTGGGGGACCCAGGAGTGTCTGGCCCAGGGGGGAGCCCAGACAGAAGGTGGGGGGGGGGCAGAGAGTCTGCCCACCTGTTGTAGGGAGGAACTTTAAAATGCCAGACATCCCCACCCCTCCTGTGGATCAGGTTTTAAGGGAAACCTGGGGTTCAGATTTCCTGGAAGGGGGGGTCCATCCAGCTGACCTGTGGGGAACAAAAATTGGGGTGTCCAAAGGGTCCAGAGCACTCCATTGAAAGATGTTCCTGCTATGCTTGTAAGAGATAAAACTGTCTCTTCAAGGCAGGAGAAAAAAACAACAACTTTGCCTTATTGCACAAGTGTGTGGGGTCCAGCCCAGAGAAGTTCCAGAGGGAGGGGCAGTGGGCAGGCATGGTTGCAGTACACCCCTTCCTGGGGAAAAGACTCAAACACATGCCTGAATTGAAAGCAGGGCCAGCTCTAGGTTTTTTGCCACCCCAAGCAAAAAAAAAAAAATGTTGGCTGACACCTGTCCCAGCCCTGGGCTCTTCACTGCACTCCCCCTGCTGCCCCAGCCCTGGGCTCTCCCCCCCACTCACACACCCTGCCGCCCCAGCTCTGGGCTCCCCCCTGCCCCCCCGCCCCCCCCACCTCCTGCCTCCCCAGCCCTGGACTCTCTTCCCCCCCACCCACGTCCCCCATCTGCACCCTCCTTTCGCCGCAGCCCTGGGTCACTGGTAATTTTAGATGTGCACAGAACACATACAGGGTTGGTTCCCATATGGTTACAGAGCTGCAGTAAAGTGGAACAGTTTTCAGCTTGTGTAATTGGAGGATCTCTGGATGCATATTATAAGACTGTCCTCCATAAATGAGGAAAAGTTGAGGTGCCTTTATTATTCTTTTGTTCCTCTCTTTCTTTCTATGGGGAATTTGCCAATGCAATATCACTGTTTTCCTTTTAAACAAACAAACAAAAAGGCAATGGCTGTTGAAAATAGCAATTGCAGTCGTAAAAACCACTGGGAAGCATTTCTTGCTCAATTTTATCCTACTTTTTCTACAGCAAGTTACAGTGGACTAGTATATTTGATTTGGGAGAAATGAAGTAACAGCTGCCCAAACTGAGCTTGAGCACTCCTGAATTTTGAGGTGTTCAAATCTGGAAGGCAGGTGCCGGGGGTGGGGGTGCTGTGGCTCCACAGGGGAGCATAGCAGCATGTATGCAGCAGCATGTCTGGCGCTGCACGAAGCCAGACATGCTGGTCTGAGTGACACAGTAAGGGGGCTGGGGGGTTGGAGAAGGGGTAGAGGGTTCCGGGGGGCAGTAAAAGGGACAGGGATCAGGGGGGGTTGGATGGGGCAGAGGTTCGGGGGGGCAGTCAGGGGACAGGCAGCGGTTGGATAGGCATGGGAGTCCCAGGGGTTTGTCAGGGGACAGGTAAGGGGTGGAGTCCTAAGGGGGAAGTTGGAGAGGTTTCAGGAGGGGGCAGTTGGGGACAAGGAGAAGGGAGCCTTAGATAGGGAGTGGGGTCCCAAGGGGCAGGGGTCCCAGGAGGGGGCAATCAGGGGACAAGTACCAGTGGCGATTAGATAGGGGGTGGGGTCCTGGGGGGGGCAGTTAAGGGCAGGGGTCCCAGGAGGGGGTGATCAGAGGACAGGGAGCCGAGGGGTTGGATGGGTTGGGGTTTCTGTGGGGGGCAGTTGGAGGGAGTGGATGGTGGCAGGATGGGGCTACTCTCCCTCCCCGTGGAGTGTCCTAATTTTTGAATGTTAAAATATGGTATCCCTACCCTTCACAGGGCAGTTCTCCATTCACAGCAAGCTGCAGCATGAGGTCTCAGCTACCTCACTCCCTCCCCATTCCTTTCCTGTTGGTAGTGGCCAAGGGAATGCTGGGAAATGTAGTCTTTCCCTGCTCCAGGGCTGTCTCTATAGGCAAGGAGCTAACCAAGGAACTACAGCTCCCAGGGCCCCCTGTTGGTTCTCAGCTCCCATGCTGGATCCCTGCTGCCCCTGCAAATGGGCTGCCCCAAGCACATGCTTGCTTTGCTCGTGCCTAGAGCTGCCCCTGATTGAAAGCCTTCTCCAAAGAGGCAGAAGAATCAGAGTGCCTACCAGGGGGCACAAAGAACTGGGAAAATGCAGTAAACACTAAACAAGCCAAATTAAGTAAACAAAGCCTGTTCACTGTAGATTTGCTGTTCACCTTGTGTCTTTTGCTAATTAATCTATAGGATAAAATAAAGAAGTTAATACTAGTGGTAAACCCTTTAAAGATGTGGGACATACCTGATTTGTGGAAGAAACTGTTGTACAGACTAGAGATGGTCATAAGACAACCCCACAAGCATGTTACTTTTCAGCCTATACCTGTAAACAGACTGAAAGCTTGGCACAAAAGCTTGGCGAAAAGCTTAACAGGCCCATGCTGCTGTATAGAAGGGGAAACTGAGGCACACCGCCTCATGGCATTGATGGCTAAATGCCAAGACAACTACTCTAACAGATATTACCGTCTGCATTCTGTTAGCAATATTACACCCCAACCTGTTTTCAGGCACCCGGGGACCAGGAACCCCAAGACTTGTTAGAACACTTATGAATGACATCATATGGTTTAAAAGGTACTAAATGGGAGTGCAACCAAAGACAAACAGGGGTTTTACATGTACTGCCTCCGTCATGGACAGTGTCCAAGTCTCTGGCAGTAAGTTCAGAAGGAGGGTGTGACGGTGCCTCCCATAAGGCTTCATTCATAAGCATATTTTCATATCTATAGCCCCTTTAGGGGGCTCTGAGCCCCTCTCCCTGCCCCTGTGTATGTGCTGGGATCTGGGAGGAAGGTCTATCTGAGGGTGTCTGACCCCATCTCCCTGCCCCTTGGTGTGTGCCAAGATCTGGGGGTCCACGCAGGGCCGCCCAGAGGGTGGGGGAGGGGCAAGTGGGGCAATTTGCCCCAGGCCCCAGATGAGAATCCACCTTTTCATGTTTTCTGTATGTATAAATATCTTCTGTCTGTGTGTTCCAGTCTATGCATCCGAAGAAGTGAGCTGTAGCCCATGAAAGCTCATGCTGAAATAAATTTGTTATTCTCTAAGGTGCCACAAGTACTCCTGTTCTCTTTTCATGAGAATACAGTATTCTATAATATTGCAACTGTTTTTTTATGGAAGGGGCCCCCAAAATTGCTTTGCCCCAGGCCCCCTGAATCCTCTGGCCGACCCTGGGTCCATGCACCTTTATATGGTGTCTGGCCCCTCTCCTGGCCTCCCCTCCCCTCATGTGTGCTCGGATCTGGGGACCCTGCCTCACTAGGGGGTATCTGACATCCTTTCCCTGCCCCCACTCCTCTGTGAGCCAGCATCTAGGGAAGTCCTGTCCCTCTGGTGGAGAGCTGAGTTCAGCCATCCCAGGAGCATGCACCAAAACCACACCACTAGATCAGAATGAGGAACTAAGAACAAGAAAGCTTGGTGCATAACAAACAAACTCTCAAGCACTGACCAGGGGAGAGGGGCTGAGAACACCCACTGAGATGAATGGAGCTATTGTCCCAGGCTGTATTGTCTCACTGGGTGCTCGCCTTAAGCAGATACCATCACACCAAGATCCATGGGCCCTGTCACACTGCTCAGAGACCCCTGTACTTGCAGGATTGTCCCAGGCTGGGGATCTGGAGATAGCAAAGCAGCTGCTGATGATTAATTTCATACAATTTTACAGCTGAGTGCCAGGTCGGCTACGGGTAAAATAAAGAAGGCTTCTGTTTAAAACCAATTTTTCTAAGTACTCTGAAATCCCCATGCTTACTTGGATAGTCTTGAAATTTGGGGTGCCTCCTGGGGGTCTGACATAGGGTTAGCAACCCATATTTGAGATCATTTGGGTAACAGGTTCCTGAAATACATCCACCTGCCATCTGAAAAAACAGCTTTTCTTCAAGTTCACAGCTTTTACCAATGGTTTTTGTGCACACCTGCCTTCAGAAATGCTGATTACTTAATGGAATGGGAAGGAGAGGGTGAGGTGGAAATTCTGGTGGGAGGACGGGGGGGGAGGGGCTGTATGTTGCAGGAGATGGTGCGGTGGAGAGGTGGAGAGAGAGACACCAGTCTTTTTACACATGTAATAAATAGCCACCAAGTTTTTGGGTCATAGACCAACTACATGCTCCAAACATTACAAAGCACAAGCATTATCCCCATTCCACTGTTACCAAGTGTGCGTGGTGAAGGGAGGAAAGCAATGCCCCGATACACCCATAACACACCTACTCACACTCTGTCATTGCACTGTATTGAACAGGGACTCCCTACCATTACCCTGAACACTAAGGCAGAGGTGGGCAAACTTTTTGGGACAAGGGCCACATCTGGGTGGGGAAATTGTATGCAGGGCACAGGGTTGAGGTGCAGGCGGGAGTGCAGGGTGTCAGAGGGAAGGGGATTGGGGTGCAGCATGTACAAGGGGGCTCAGGGCAGAGAGTTGGGTTGCAAACTGCAGGAGAGGGCTCATGGCAGGAGGGGTTCAAGCTCCAGCCTGGCCCCACTTACCTCAAGCAGCTCCGGGGCGGCGACAACAGCAGGAGCACCTATTGAGGTCAAAGCAAGCTCCCTGCAAGCCTGCCCTATCCAACCGTGCAGGGCTCCTATAAGAGCTGCGGTCTCTGGGGGAGGGGGGCCGGAGGGCTCCACGTGTGCTGCTCTTGCCGGGACTCCAGGTATCTCCCCCGAAGCTCCCATTGGCCGCAGTTCCCCGTTCCCAGCCAATGGGAGCTGCGGGGGCCGGTGCCTGGAGCGGAGGCAACGCAGGGAACCCTCTGCCCAAGGGACGGACGTGGTGCCGGGGAGCGGCGCCGGATCCAAATGCATGAGGGGCCGGATCCGGATCCGGGCTGCGGACCGTAGTTTGCCCACTCCTATTCTAGTTCCATTGGGCCCAATGCAGAGCCCTGGATTTTTCTGACCACCCTGTTGGCCCTCAGCCCTGCCCCATGGAGGTTGCTGGGTCAGGGGGCTCAGGCAGGAGCTGTCACTGGCTCTGGCGTGTGGATAATGATGGCAGCCCTGCCGGAGGGAAGGGGGGGGCTCTGCGGGGGGAGGGAGAATGCAACTTATGGGGAGCAACAAAGGATATTGCCGGAGGGGAGGGGCAGGGGCGGCTCCAGGCACCAGCACGCCAAGCGCATGCCTGGGGGTAAACCACAGAGCGCGCTCTGCCAATCGCCGCGAGGGCGGCAGGCAGGTTGCCTTCGGCGGCTTGCTTGCGGAGGGTCCGCTGGCCCCATGGCTTTGGCGGACCTACCGCAGGCTGCTGCCGAATTCGCAGGACCGGGGACCTCCCGCAGGCAAGCCACCGAAGGCAGCCTGCCTGCTGTGCTTGGGGCGGCAAAATACCTAGAGCTGCCCCTGGGGAGGGGGGTGCTCCGTGGAGAGAGGGGGGTGCTCCGTGGTGGGGGGGGGAGAATGCACCCTATGAGGAGCAACAAAGGATACTGCCGGAGGGGAGGGGGGTGCTCTGCAGTGGCGGGGGGAGAATGCACCTTATGGGGAGCAACAAAGGATACTGCCACAGCCCCCCAGCCTGCCTGGCCTCATGCCGGGGAGTGTTCACACCCGAGTAAGTCCTCTCCCCCTCCCCCTCCCCAGAGCCCCCAGCAGCCAGTTCCCACTCTCAGAATGTGCTGCTCGTGCTGCATTCGGCTCCCTCTAGGACCCAGCCCTGCTCCCGGCCTGGCAGAGCGGGGCCCCAAACACACCGGTGTCCTGTGCAGCTGCAGCTGCGTGTGTCTAAGCATGGCCCCGGCCCCCAGCCTGGTGGGTTTGGGGGTGGGGTTCCCCACTCGCCCCGCAGCCACGCTCCTCCCACCTGGGCTACAGATCCCAGCAGTGCCCCAAAATCCTGAGGGGTTTGCTCATCACGTGGGTGACCCAGAGCAACTGGGGCAGGAAAGTGGGGCTAGGGAAGTGCTGAACCAGGGACATATGAGGGTGGCAGCTTTGAGGTGCTGGTTGACCCAATCTGCTGAGTCCAGGGGCATATAAGGGGTCAGCTTGGGAGTGCTGATTAACCCGGTCCACTCAGACGTGTGGGGTGTGGATCTGTTAGTGTGTGTCTGATTCTGATTCTGGGGCTGGAAGAACCCAGCCCAGGGCAGCTGAGGTCCTGCAGGATAACTCCAGTGGGAGGGAACGTGCAGCAGGGAGAAGCAGAGCTCTGGATGAAAACGCATGTAACACAGGCAGTACATCGATTGAATTACAGAACACCCCCCCCTCCAGAAAAGTAACCCTAATAAATCAGCATACCCCAAAGTAATGGGCAAATCTGGCAACAACTCTCATGCTCTAGGGCAGGTGCTGGGCCCAGCCGGATCAGGAAGTAATTTCTGCCCCACTCCATGGGAAAGGGTCGCTCCATGGGGGGGCATTGTGTATGTGGCAGGGGATCCCTCCTCTGTTCTGAGCAGAGGCTCCAGGGAGGCTAGACAGGCATGTTGGAAAAGGTCAAGGCAGCCTGGGCAGCCCTTTACACCTCCTGAGATTGTCCTTTTCCCAGCTGATCCCTGGACTGGACAACTCCCATGCAGAGCTGGTGCAACCATTTAGGCGACCTAGGCAATCGCCTAGGGTGCTAGGATTTGGGGGGCGCCATTTTCTTCGGCAGCGACCGCGGCGGCCGGATCTTCGGCCGCCCTGGTCACCGCCGGCATTTAGGCAGAGGGAGCTGGGGCAGGGGAGCGCGGGGAGGGCCGCCTGCAGCAAGTAAGGGGGGGGGCAGCACGCAGGGGAACTCCCTGTTCCAGCTCACCCCTGCCCCACCTCCTCCCCGAGCGCGCTGTGGCCGCTTCACTTCTCCCACCTCCCAGGCTTGCGGCGCCTAAGCTGATTGGTGCTCGTGCGCAGAGCAGGGGCGAACTGGGGTGGGGGGGTGCCTCAGGGCAGAGGGTGGGGAGCTGCCGCAGGGGGGCCTTAGGGTAGGGGGAGGAGGGTGCAAGGTGGAAGTTTCGCCTAGAGTGTGAAACATCCTTGCACTGGCCCTGCTCCCATATGAGGCTGGGAGGTGATGGGTGGTGGAGTGGGTCCGGGCAGCTGCAGGAGGGGATGTGGTTTGCTGGATGTTGCAGGGATCTGGCTTTCCTCTGACTGAAGTAGATTTGGCCTAGAGGTTGCAGAGAAATCATCTGAAGAAGGGGAAGAAAGGGGTCGAGCACATCATGGGCTGCCGCCCCCTGTGCAGTTCTTCATTCCACTCGCACTCGGGCCTCAGACTGGTTGGAGCTCAGCACTGAGGTGTTGGTGGCAGCACTGAGAGGTCTCCCCCTGCCCCGTTCTCCTCCTGGGAGAGTATCAGACAGCCAGGGGCTGTGCCCATGGGTGGGAATCTGAGACTGGGGGCGTGGTGCCCATGGGGGGGATCTGAAACCAGGGGGCGTGCCCATGGAGGAGGGGGGGCATGACGGATCTGTGACCATAGTGTAGGATCCAGTCACTCTGGGATCTGGTCCCTAACAACCTGTCTCCTTTCCAGACTACTGGCTGGCTGGGCGGAGCAGGGTGTTGGGGCATGAGTGTCCATGAGGCCAGGGGACACCCGAGTGGGGATGGAGTCACTGAGGGTTCCCAGCCCAAGAGAGCAGCATCTGCTGCAGATTCAGGGCTGAGGGAGAGGGACCCTGCCCCCAGGGGGAGCTGCAGAAAAGGGTGGGGGCTTTCCCAGGCAACACATCAGTTACAGGGTGATTGGCAGAGCTGAAGGTTATAAACCTCAGTGTATAGTAGAGACTTGCACTGTCCCCTACAAGTCAGTGGTGGTACCGTGCAGAGAACCGAGGAGTCCTGGCATGCACTCTCCCTGCTCTCCCCACTAGACCCCACTCTCCTCCCAGAGCCAGGGACAGAACCCTGGAGTCCTGGCCCCAAGCCAGCCCCTCCCCTGCTCTGACCACTAGACCCCACTCCCCTCCAAGCAGTAGCAGATTTACCATGGAGCTACTGGTGCCATGGAGCCAGGCCCACACTCCAAGGGGGCCTTGACCGGCCCACTCTTCTCCACCCCCTGCTCTCTCCTGCGGGGGGCAGAAGCTTGGTGCTCCTGGCACTGAGGCTCCTGCTGCAGTAGGGCAGCCAAGCTCCCCCTCCCCTGCCTCTTCTCACAGCTTGCTCCCTTCTCACCCTCCTGCTCCCTGCTGCTGATCAGCTGTTTGCCAGCAGGAGGGTGGGAAAGGAGCACAGCCGCAGCATGCTCACCTGGGGAGAGGAGACAGAGAAGAGGTGGGGCGGGGCCTTGGGGATGTGGGTGGGACGAGCGGACCTACTCTGACTGCAGAGCTGCACAACCAGGCTGAAAAAAGAAGGTGCTGCTCAGCTCCCTGGACTTTGCAGCTGGACACCACCTTCTGAGTCCTAGTGCTGGTTGAGCTCCCTTCTGTATGCTGGGAGCCATCCTTCATCTTGTACAACAGTGAGTGCCTGTGGTGGGGCAGGCAGGGCAGGGGGACAGAGGCAGTGGGGAAGGAAGGGGGTGAGATGGGGAGGAGATGGAGTGGTGGGGAAGGGGCATGGGATGGGGAAGAGAAGGGGATAGGGCAGGGATCGACAGCCTTTGGCCCACGGCCCTCCAGGGTAAGCCCTCCAGGGCCAGTTTGTTTACCTGCTGCATCCACAGGTTCGGCTGATCACGGCTCCAGGCAAATGGGGGGCTGCGGCTTCTGTGGGAGCCACAATCGGCCGGACCTGCGGACGCGGCGAGTAAACAAACTGGCCCGGCCCACCAGGGGGGCGTACCCTGGTGGGCCATGTGCCGAAGGTTACCGATCCCTGGGATAGGGGAAACGGGGGGCCAGCATGCAGATCCCCTTGGCAGCAGCTGGGATTGCCCTGTTAAGCAGGCCCATCAAATCCTCACCCTGATAAGCCCCACCTCCCCTGCATCTGTACCACCCTGATGAGCCCCCCACAGACACCCTCCCCACTGAGCCCCAACCACCTACACCTAGACTCCCACCCAAATGAACCCTCTAGATAAATCTCTCTATTAAGCATCTTCACATAACTTTAATATGATTTTGTATTATGCCCCTCTATATAATCTTGTATTAAGCCTATCCATATATAACCTCTAACTTTCATATGACTTTGTATTATGCCTCTTCATATAACCCTGTATTAAGCTATTTTCATACAACTTTGTATCAAGTCCTTTGATATAGGAACTTTGTATCACATCCCTATGTAGAAAAACTTATAGAAAACTTTGTATTAAGCCTTGGTATAATGTTATAGCCCCTAAGGATAGTTAAAGTAGAAGAAAAATGTCTTTTTGCTAGGAGTAGAATAAGATTCCCCCTCCCCACACTCCCTTAATCAATTGCCCTGTTGAATGAATAAGGTGTGAATGAGTAAGGCTGGAAGGCAGGCACCTCCAGACAGCTAGCTGGAGAGGGGATGGAAGCCAGACCCAAGGACAATCAAACTTGTCAAGTGAGCTCACTAAAGAAGAGCAGACATATTGACGGCCTTGGCGGCGGGGGTTTAGAATCAAGCATCTTCTTTTGGAAACACCCTCTTTGAACAATATTGGGACAACACCCAGAAGGAAGCAGCACAAAGGACCAGCGGACTCAGATTTTGAATCTGGCACAGATTTGCATGAGCGGGAAGCTGCTGTAAATGTGAGATGTCTTGCAGAAGACCCTGGGTCTTGTCAACATCGGAGCATTGATCCAGATCGGCAGAAGCCCGGCTCCACCCCTCCCCTATCTAACTCATCTGGCCAGTGAAGTTAAGGGGAGCAACTAGTTGATAACAACAAGACGGAGTGTGTTTGTGTGTGTGTATGTGAGTGCATGAGTGTAATATAGATCATATGCATAAGATACAGTGTTGATTGATGCATGTATTACCAATGAATGTGTCATTTCCCTTATTCCCCCTGAAAAGATCCTGTGCAGTACTTTAAGTACAACAACCCCACCTCCCCTGCACCCAGATTCCCCCCACCCCCGCTGAGCTCCAACCCCTTTCACTTGGTCCCCCCTGCAGACTCACATTGCCCCTGCACCTGGCACCTCCCCGTGCCTCCAGATCCCCCACTGAGCTGCCTGCACCCAGACTCCCCCCACAGGACCCTCTTACCCCCATCTGGATACCCCCACAGAAGTCCCTCTGCACTTGGATCCTGCTGCTGGGCTGAGCCTCCCTGTCCATATCTGGTGTGCTTGGCGCAAAAGGGGCAGGGCCCCAGGGTGTTTCTGTGGCAGGCCTGGCCCTTGTGCTGTGTCAGGTTCAGTCTCACTGCCAAGTCCCTGTCCCAGGGGGGTGGAGGAGGCTGCAGGGTATTCTCCCACCTCCATGCAGCCAGTGGCCTGTGCTCCCCACTGCCATGGTGGAGCTTCCACATTTATTTATTTAAAAAAATCAGAATTTTAAAATATTATGCACAGAATTTGATGCAGAATTCCCTCAGGAATATGGGGCGCTGTGCAGCTGTGATGGTGGCACTGTGAAGTGGGTGCTGGACAGTAGGGGATCTGTGGGTGGGGGAGCTGGGCAGGGGGTATGGTGGGCAGGGTGCTGTGTAGTTGTGGTGGGATGTCAGCGGGAGAGGTCTCTAGGCAGGGGGTGCTGGGCATAGGGATCTGTGGGGGAAGTCTCTGGATGAGGGGGCACTGGCATAAGGGCAGGGCACTGGGCAGGGGGCAGTGTGGAAGGGGCACGCTGGCAGCGCAGGGCTGGGTGGGCCCATGTGCATCTAGCAGTTTGGGGTTTGTAAACAGCGCCCTTGTGCTGGGCTGAGTGGGGCCACTCCTGCTGCGCTGCGTCTCATTGCCCCCAACCAGGCCCTAGCTCTGCGGACTGCCCCCCATCACATGTCTTATTTCCCCAATGGGGGCCCACAAATATGTTGGCACTGGGCCCACAAAAGGTTAATCCGGCCCTGGATGGCACAGGCTGGTCTGACAATGGAAGCCCTGGCTCTCCTGCAGTCTCTGTACGCATGCGTCAGCTTGGCTGCCGTGGTGCTGAGCACCTGCAACTAGCTGCGCCTACAGTGCTGGGGCAGGGTGTAGCCATGAGCCATGGCACCAAAGGGGTGCAACAAGCTCCAGCTGACAGAGTGGTCAATGGCATCCAGGAGGCAGAAGCTGGAGAAGCGGCGAATCAGGTTGGCCAGGTGCCGCCGGTTCTGCTCAGTCCCCACATAGGGTCACGTCTCGTTCAGCAGGTCGCTCTGCGAAACATCTAGGGATGAGAGCCTCACTCACAGCAGCCTGCAGCCTGGGGAACATAGAGGGGCAAGGTAGAGCCAAGGGGCGGGATGGACAGGCTGGCTCAGGGGGTGGGGAATGGCCAAGGGAGGCAGGATGATGATGGGGGTAGGAAGGGGCGCAATGGCTGACGTAGGCATGACGGTGTTGGAGGGTATGAAGGGGTCCAATGGCCGAAGGAGGCAGGGTGGTGATGGGCTGTATGAAGGGGCGCAATGGCCGAGGGAGGGAGGACAGTGATGGGGGATGTTATGGGGTCCAATGGCCAAGGGACGCAGGGCAGAGATGGGAGTATGAAGGGGCACGATAGCCGAGGGAGGCAGGGCACTGATGGCGGATGTGAAGGGGTCCAATGGCCGAGGGAAGCAGGACGGTGATTGGGGGCATGAATGGGCACAATGGTTGAGGGAGGAAGAGCAGTGATGGGGGGTATGAAGGGGTGCAATGGCCGAGGGAGGGAGGGCGGTGATGGGAGTATGAAGGGGAGCAATGGCCCATGGAGACGGGAATGATGGGAGTGCAGAGTGGTGCAATCGCTGTTCCCCATGCACAGGCTAGGGCGATTGTGTGCACCAGTGGGCGGCTGTGCAGACAGGGCCAGCTCCAGCTTTTTTGCTGCCCCAAGCGGCGAAGCAGAAAAAAAAAGATAAAGCCGCAATCGGCGGCACTTCAGTAGCAGCTGTTCTGCGCCGCTTCATTCTTCAGTGGCAATTTGGTGGCAGGTCCTTCCCTCTGAGAGGGACTGAGGGACCCGCCACCGAATTGCCACCAAAGACCCGGACGTGCCACCCCTTTCCATTGGCTGCCCCAAGCACCTGCTTCCTTTGCTGGTGCCTGGAGCCGACCCTGTGTGCTGGGGAAGCATGGCACAGTGATCAAGGCAGCGGTCTAGGCACCAAGACCTCAGACCCCAGCTCTGCCCCAGCCTGTGTGTGGAGCATCACTGTGTTTGTGTGAGCCTCAGTTCCTTCTTGGTAAGAGGGGGTGGCAGCTTGGCCCGGCCATCTGAGGGACAGCAAAAGGCTGGCAGGTGCCTAAGTGATTACGCCTGGGTTCATTGCACCCAGCATGGTCTCAAAATGTGGGGGGTGGGAATTAATTTCCCATCTCATCCCCCACCCACCTGCCTGCCCCTGGGGTTTATTCTACTGATTGGTGGCCTCTGGGACAGGTGACCTTCAGTGTGGTGGAGGGAAGAAGGGGCTGGTGATGCCACCTCCCCCCCCCCCCCCCACAGTACACTTGAGGCCTGGAGCCATGAAGGGAGGCAGAGCTACCCAGCTCTCTGACTGGCTGGCTTGGAGCCCACTGGCTACACTGAGTGAGCAGCAGGAATTGGTGCTGGGTTTGGATTTTGGGAGACACGAGGGTTGAATGAGAACGGAGTGGCCAGGAGAGCAGCCAGTACCTGGGAGGGATGAACCTGTCCCTCCACTACCCATGGACCCAGGGGTTGGGTCTTGCCCCCAGCCAGCCCAATCTCCACCCCATCACCCTGGGGAGAGAGAACATAACGTAAGAACGGCCGTACCAGGTCAGACCAAAGGTCCATCTAGCCCAGTATCCTGTCTACTGACAGTGGCCAATGCCAGGTGCCCCAGAGGGAGTGGACCTAACAGGCAATGATCAAGTGATCTCTCTCCTGCCATCCATCTCCATCCTCTGACAAACAGAGGCTAGGGACACCATTCCTTACCCATCCTGGCTAATAGCCATTTATGGACTTAACCACCATGAATTTATCCAGTTCTCTTTTAAACGCTGTTATAGTCCTAGCCTTCACAACCTCCTCAGTTAAGGAGTTTCACAAGTAGACTGTGCGCTACGTGAAGAAGAACTTCCTTGTATTTGTTTTAAACCCGATGCCTATTAATTTCATCTGGTGACCCCTAGTTCTTGTATTATGGGAGTAAGTAAATAACTTTTCCTTATCCACTTTCTCCACATCACTCATGATTTTATATACCTCTATCATATCCCCCGTTAGTCTCCTCTTTTCCAAGCTGAAGAGTCCTAGCCTCTTTAATCTCTCCTCATATGGGACCCATTCCAAATCCCTAATCATTTTAGTTGCCCTTTTCTGAACCTTTTCTAGTGCCAGTATATCTTTTTTGAGATGAGGAGACCACATCTGTACACAGTATTCGAGATGTGGGAGTACCATTGATTTATATAAAGGCAATAATATATTCTCAGTCTTATTCTCTATCCCCTTTTTAATGATTCCTTACATCCTGTTTGCTTTTTTGACCTCCTCTGCACTCTGCGTGGACATCTTCAGAGAACTAGCCACGATTACTCCAAGATCTTTTTCCTGACTTGTTGTAGCTAAATTAGCCCCCATCATATTGTATGTATAGTTGGGGTTATTTTTTCCAATGTGCATTACTTTACATTTATCCACATTAAATTTCATTTGCCATTTTGTTGCCCAATCACTTAGTTTTGTGAGATCTTTTTGAAGTTCTTCACAGTCTGCTTTGGTCTTAACTATCTTGAGCAGTTTAGTATCATCTGCAAACTTTGCACCTCACTGTTTACCCCTTTCTCCAGATCATTTATGAATAGGTTGAATGGGATTGGTCTGACGACTGACCCTTGGGGAACACCACTAGTTACCTCTCTCCATTCTGAGAATTTACCATTAATTCCTACCCTTTGTTTCCTGTCTTTTAACCAGTTCTCAATCCATGAAAGAACCTTCCCTTTTATCCCATGACAGCTTAATTTACATAAGAGCCTTTGCTGAGGGATCTTGTCAAAGGCTTTCTGGAAATCTAAGTACACTCTGTCCGCTGGATCCCCCTTGTCCACATGTTTGTTGACCCCTTCAAAGAACTCTAATAGATTAGTAAGACACGATTTCCCTTTACAGAAACTATGTTGACTATTGCTCAACAGTTTGTTTTTCTATGTGTCTGACAATTTTATTCTTAACTATTGTTTCGACTAATTTGCCTGGTATCGACGTAATTGCCGGGATCACCTCTAGAGCCCTTTTAAAATATTGACGTTACATTAGCTAACTTCCACTTTGTGCCCTGCTCCCGTTCCCGTCCCAGGAAGAGGCATGTCACCGGCAATGTATCAGGCAGGCCCCTCCATAGTGCCCCCTCCAGCAGCCACAGCTTGGAGGAACAGCTGAGGATCAGCATCTCTGGTGGTGATGGGCCCTTTGCAGATTCCAGCAGGGATGGCACAGGGGATGCCCTGTTGGGGAGAGACCCATCAGTTCCCTGTACCTTCCCCCCCGCACCCTACTTCCTTGGTGACACGTGGAGTGTCTACAACCTTCCAGCCCTGCCAAAATAACAAATGCTATGGGTAGATAAATCAATCTGGTTATAATACCTGTACCCACCAGAGACCCTACCATAATAAACCCAATGTGTATAGGTGTTCATGCTATGGCACCAATGGTTATATTTTCAGCGCAGCATTTCCTGTGGATTTTCCTCTCCCCCTAAGTATCAGCACTTCCTTACAATTAATGTTTGAGCTTTTCAATCTAAAAATCACTTTTGATGAGAATTTGCACAAATGTTGCTTAGATGTTCCCAGAGCCCAAGGAGTGGCAGGATCTCAACTAAGTCTAATTTCTCTTGTAAGGGGCAACAAATCTTCACAACATTTTTTCCCCACAATTTGCTAAGTTGTGTTTGTGAGTCAAGACCCTATGATAACAAACCAGTCAGGGTGCAGCCTCTGTTATCACTAAAGACCCTACAATAACAATCCCTGTTTGTGGTCCCAGCCATGCCAGGGCTGGCATGTACAAGGCGAAGGTGGTCCCAGTAGCTCCCACATACCTGGGCAGTCTCTGTGCTGGGATAATGGGCATCCCCAGAGAAGTTGGAGGGACAGGGTGCCCTTGGGGCAGTGAGGTCCATGCTTGGTAGCAGCTGGTCCTGTCCCCGTTGGGTCTCTCCCTTGCAAGCAGCTCCAGCTTCTTATCCGTGAGCGAATGAACAATTAACAGAGTCTGTGCCTGACCCGGAGCTGGGACAGCCACATCCCTGCAGTTGGAAGGCATGATCGAGCGCCTTCTGTGGGCGGGGAGGGGCGAGAGCATCGGGGTAAGCGGAGTGAGACTAACACACACAGGGTAATGCCTCTCTCGCCATGGAGCGCTGCAGGGAGCGGGGCGAGGGCATTGGCTGTGTAGGGAGCTCCTGGTTACTCCAGTCCCAGCCTCTCCCTGCAGGGGGCGCAGTAGGGAACAGGGCAGGAGCCCTCCATTCCTGTTTCAGCTACTGAAGCATTCTCTCACCACACAGGATGACATGAAGCTGCTTCCAAGCAGAGACCCGTAGAACATCCCTCTGTGGTGAAAGTAGTTGTGGACTCCCAGCATCCTGCAGACAGGACTGAGCCTGCAAAGAATAAACACCAGCTCAGCTCTAGCACAGGCAGCTAGGGAACTCATGCCCCGAACACAGAAGAATATTCTAGTCCCAGCTCTTCTTCTAACCTACCATGTGACCCTGGGCATGTCTCTGGTCTCCTTGTGCCTCAGTTTCCCCACACACCCTTTGTCTAGCTTGTATATCTCCAATGTGACTGTTTTAGGGTGGGGTGTCCCTTCTCCCTGGAGGGGGAGAACTGGGACCTTTGCACTGAGATGGATAAATCAAGGGTATACAAGGTGAGTGAGCTAGTATCTTTGATTGAACAACTTCTGTTGTTCAGACCAGCTTGCAAGCTCCATGGAGCTCTTCCAGTCTGAGAAAGGTCCCAAGAGCATCCCAGGTACATACACGGTGGAGTGAACACATTGCAAGAGTCTGGTCATGGTGAAGTTGGCATTTAACTGGTCTGCAGGACACAGGAGGATTGGTAGGTTCTGGATTGTTGTAATGAGCCATAAATCCAGCATCTCTGTTCAGTCCATGTGTCTAGCAGCATTATGACTCTAAGCTCCCAGGCTTACCTTGGGAAGGCATTGTGCAGGTTTCCTTTGAGGATGAGGATTGAGAGGCCAGATATGGAGTGATCACTTTGTGAAAAGAGTTCACCGACGGATGAGAGGGTCTTGTATCACATTCCTGGGGGAGTTCATTTGAGAGAGTTGTGATTGTCTGGTTTCAGCCACACAGTGGCCATTGGGGCATTTGATGCACTGCACAAGGTGCACCACATGCTGGGGTAGGCATGTGTAGGACCCTTGGATCTTGTATGGTGTGTTGGGGGTGGAATTTGGATGGTACAATTTAGATAGGGGCAGGCTTGGCGCTACCAAGAGGGCAAAGGGGACATTTCCCGCACCCTCAAATTATCTTCAGGGCGCCTTACCTGCAAGGACAAATACAGGCCAAGTTCCCGATGGTAAACAGTGGAAGTGACAGTGAGAAAATACTGAGAGAGTAGCCTCATTATACCTTTTAAAACTAAAAATCCAAGATTTCCCAGGGATCAAACTAGGCTCTGGGAGGTTTGTTAGTTGTTTATTAAATAGCAACATACAGGGGCTCCAATATACCCCCTTCCCCCAATAATGGGATACTAACACTGGCTTAATTATAAGCACCAGGCACTATTTTTTAAAATATGCACAATTATTACCTACATAACTATAAATTTATTTGCAAATAGATTTGTAGAAAAATGACTCTCATTATTTTTAAATTTTTATTTTTTATTTTTATTGTAGATTTTTTAGGAACTTGGGGCTTTTGAAGTGCAGGGCAAAGTAACTTCCCACTCTCCTCCTGGTGTTACTACCTGCAGCCTTGCTTTTTAAAAATATATATTTAGTAGGGCTGTCGATTAATCACAGTTAACTCATGCGATTAACTCAAAAATTAATCATGAAAAAAAATTAATCACAATTAATTGCAGTTTTAATCTCACTGTTAAACAACTGAAATTTATTAAATATGTTTGGATGTTTTGCTACATTTTCAAATATATTGATTTCAATTACAACACAGAATACAAAGTGTATAGTGCTCACTTTATATTACTATTTTTATTATAAATATTTGCATGGTAAAAATGACAAACAAAAGAAATAGTATTTTTCAGTTCACCTCATACAAATATAAGTCTCTTTATTGTGAAAGTGCAACTTACAAATGTAGATTTATTTTTGTTTTGTTACTCAAAAACAAAATAGTGTAAAACTTTAGAGCCTACAAGTCCACTCAGTCCTATTTCTTGTTCATCCAACCACTAAGACAATCGAGTTTGTTTACATTTACAGGAAATAATGCTGCCCACTTCTTATTTACAATGTCACTAGAAAGTGAGAACAGGTGTCTGCATGGTACTTTTGTAACCGGCACTGCAAGGTATTTACTTGCCAGATATGCTAAACATTTGTATGCCCTTTCATGCTTCGGCCACCATTCCAGAGGACATGCTTCCATACTGATGTCACTCATTAAAAAAATAATGCGTTAATTAAATTTGTGACTGAACTCCCTGGGGGAGAATTGTATGTCTCGTGTTCTGTTTTACCCACATTCTGCCATATATTACATGTTATAGCAGTCTCGGTTGATGACTCAGCACATGTTCTTCATTTTAAGAACACTTTTGCTGCAGATTTAACAAAACACAAAGAAGATACCAATGCGAGATTTCTAAAGACAGATACAGCACTCAACCCTAGGTTTAAGAATCTGAAGTGCCTTCCAAAATCTGAGAGGGATGAGTTGTGGCTCATGTTTTCAGATGTCTTAAAAGAGCAATACTCAGATGTGGAAACTACAGAACCCAAACCACCAAAAAAGAATCAACCTTCTGCTGGTGGCATCTGACTCAGATGATGAAAACTAACGTGCATCAGTCAGCACTGCTTTGGATCATTATTGAGCAGAACCTGTCATCAGCATGGACGCATACAATGATTTCCCTACACCCACCCCTGAATTTCCCCAACACCCCCCCCTCCCCAGTTTTGTGAACTAGTTACATGGTGGCTGAACTTTGCCACTTTGTCCTCACCCACAACTATTTCACATTTGGGGACAATATATACCTTCAAGTCAGTGGCACTGCTATGGGTACCTGCATGGCCCCACAGTATGCCAACATTTTTATGGCTGACTTAGAACAACGCTTCCTTAGCTCTCATCCCCCAACTCTATTTATCCCCAAACTCTATTTGTGCTACATTGATGACATCTTCATCATCTGGACCAATGGAAAAGAAGCTCCTGAGGAATTCCACCATGATTTCAACAATTTCCATCCCACCATCAACCTCAGTCTAGACCAATCCACACAAGCGCTCCATTTCCTTGACACTACTGTGCTAATAAGCGATGGTCACATAAACACCACCCTATACCGGAAACCTACTGACTGCTATACTTACCTACATGCCTCCAGCTTCCATCCAGGACACACCACACAATCCATTGTCTACAGCCAAGCTCTAAGATACAACCACATTTGCTCCAATCCCTCAGACAGAGACAAACACCTACAAGATCTCAATCAAGCATTCTTAAAACTACAATACCCACCTGCTGAAGTGAAAAAACAGATTGACAGAGCCAGAAGGGTACCCAGAAGTCACCTACTACAAGACAGGCCCAACATAGAAAATAACAGAACTCCACTAGCCATCACCTTCATCCCCCAACTAAAACCTCTCCAATGCATCCTCAAAGATCTACAACCTATTCTGAAAGATGACAGCCCCCCAACCTGAAGCAAATACTCAGCAGCAACCACACACCACTGAACAAAAACACTAACCCAGGAACCTATCCTTGCAACAAAGCCTGATGCCAACTCTGTCCACATATCTATTCAAGTGACACCATAATAGGACCTAATCACATCAGCCACACCATCAGGGGCTCATTCACCTGCACATCTACCAATGTGATATATGCCATCATGTGCCAGCAATGCCCCTCTGCCATGTACATTGGCCAAACCGGACAGTCTCTATGCAAAAGAATAAATGGACACAAATCTGACATCAGAAATCATAACATTCAAAAACCAATAGGAGAACGCTTCAACATCTCTGGCCATTCGATAACAGATTTAAAGGTGGCAATTTTGCAACAGAAAAGCTTCAAAAACAGACTCCAACTAGAAACTGCTGAACTTGAATTAATATGCAAACTAGATTCATCTAAATACTAGATGTCTTGCATCCGACAAAGTGGGTATTCACCCACGAAAGCTCATGCTGCAAAACGTTGCATGCTGCAACGAAAGCTCATGCTGCAAAAAAATGTTAGTCTATAAGGTGCCACAGGACTCTTTGCTGCTTAAACTAGATACAATCAACTTAAGTTTAAATAGAGACTGGGAATGGCTGAGCCATTACATACATTGAAGCTATTTCCCCATGTTAAGTATCCTCACACCTTCTTGTCAAACTGTCTTAAATGGGCTATCTTGATTATCACTACAAAAGTTTTTTTTCTCCTGCTGACATTAGCGCATCTTAATTAATTAGCCTCTTAGAGTTGGTTGGGCAACTCCCACGTTTTCATGTTCTCTGTATGTATATATATCTCCTCATTATAAGTTCCATTCTATGCATCCGATGAAGTGGACCCACGAAAGCTTATGCTCAAATACATTTGTTAGTCTCTAAGGTGCCACAAGTACTCCTGTTCTTTTTGCGGATACAGACTAACACGGCTGCTACTCTGAAACATGCCAATTTACTGACTGTTTGGAAATTTGAATTGAAATTGAAATATTAATACACACTTTAAAAGCGTATACAGTGTATGATAAAATACCTGTATCTGAAAGTATAATAGATTTGAAAAGTATGAACATAGACTAGCTTCCTTATACAGCTGTTGTTTTTTATGACAATGTCAGTGCATTCATTTTGGTGATGTTGGCCAACCTAATAATTTCAAAAGATGATTTGTAAGCAAAGTCTAAATGAGCTCTCCCTGACAGCTAATGTTGAGCTGGGGGCTGGGGGGAAAGGCTTCAGGACAGACTGTATTTACAGTCACACCTAATCTACCTAGGTATCCAGCAAACAGAGCTGTGTTGCCCAAGTGATAGATTTTGGCTGGGGTTGGGTTACAAGTCACTTGAATGCGTGGGGGGGGGGGGGGGAATGAAATGTTGTTTTTCTTATTGTATGAGTAAAGGGCAGTAGAACTATACTTAGCCTGTGCTGATTGAGGGCATCAAGAGAGAGGGTGGGGACCTGTCCCTCTCCACTGTTTAAAGACAGAGCTGATTAGGCTCCATAGATAGTCTTTTGTTCTGTTAAGTGACCACTGCAGCTGAAATCACTGATAATCAGGTCTAAGTGCTTAGTCCTGCTGTGGGGACAGTAATAAAGGTAATAATTGGAGATATACCAATCTCCTAGAACTGGAAGGGACCTTGAAAGGTCATTGAGTCCAGCCCCCTGCCTTCACTAGCAGGACCAATTTTTGCCCCAGATTCCTAAGTGGCCTCTTCAAGGATTGAGCTCATAACCCTGGGTTTAGCAGGCCAATGCTCAAACCACTGAGCTATCCCTCTCCTCTAGTGACAGTGTTCCTGTGGGGACAGTGTTTTTGTGTAAAAGACACCCAGACTGCACTAGTAGCAAGGTTCCCCCACTGAGAGCTCAGCTGAAATCACTGAGAGCTGGGTGGAACCTCAAGAGACCAACTCGCAGGTGGCAGCAGGGCCATTGGCAACAGAGTGGTGGAGTGAACGGTGGCACAACAGCCATGGCCAGAGCGAACAGTGAGCAGCTGGAGGAACAAGCAAGGTGCCTTCTTGTCCCCCACCTGGAAGGTGTACTCATGTGAAAGCACCTCTGAACTCTGAGTCTCCACTGACCAAGGACAACACTGGTGAGTGGGGTGTGATGGAGGGAAAAGTGTGGGGCACGTTAAATAACCATTTGTTTGTTGGACTATATTTTAGTGACTTTGCTCCAGAATGCTAGATTTGAGACTGGGAATGGAAACTTATATAAATATGTTTCCTAGTAGGCAAAGATTTTTAAAATGCATTATTTGCCAAGGTTGTTATCTCACATTGTTGCTATCTTGAGGGGTCATTATGTTGGGGAGTTTCTGTACTAAACATTTTTATTATTATAATTAATTTTTCCATAAGAATGGTCATACTGGGTCAGACCAATGGTCCATATAGTCCAGTATCCTGTCTTCCAACAGTGGTCAAGGCCAGGTGCTTCAGAGGGAATGAACAGAACAGGTAATGATCAAATGATCCATCCCCTGTTGTTCATTCCCAGCTTCTGGCAAACAGGCTAGGGACACTCAGAGCCTGGTGTTGCATCCCTCCCCATCCTGACTAATAGCCACTGATGGACCTGTTCTCCAGGAATTTAGCTAGTTCTTTTAATCCTGTTATAGTTTTGGTCTTCACAGCATCCCCTAGCAAAGAGTTCCACGGGTTGATTTTATTTTGTGTGAAGAAGTACTTCCTTTTGTTTTTTTAATTTCATTGGGTGACTGCTAGTTCTTGTGTTATGTGAAGGATTAAATAACATTTCCTTATTCACTTTCTTCACACCAGTCAAGATTTTATAGACTTCTATCATATCCCCCCTTAGTCGTCTCTTTTCTAAGCTGAAAATTCCCAGTCATTTTAATTTCTCCTCCTGTTTCATACCCCTAATCATTTTAGTTGCCCATCTCTGTACCTTTTCCATTTCCGATGTATCTTTTTGGGGATGGGGTGACCACATCTGCACACAGTATTCAAGGTGTACATGTACCATGGATTTATATAGAGGCAATGTGATATTTTCTGTCTTATTATCTATCCCTTTCTTTAAAAAGCAAAGGTTTCAGAGTAGCAGACGTGTTAGTCTGTATCGGCAAAAAGAATACATTGTGGATAGTTCTCTGAAAACATCCACTCAGTGTGCAGCGTCAGTCAATGATTCCCAACATTCTGTTTCCTTTTTCAAAAAGAACAGGAATACTTGTGGCACCTTCAAGACGAACAAATTTATTTGAGCATAAGCTTTCGTGGGCTACATCCAATGAAGTGGGCTGGATGTTTTCAGAGAACTATCCACAATGACTCCAAGATCTTTCTTGAGTGTTAACAGCTAATTCAGACTCCTTCATTTTGTATGTATAGTTGAGATTGTTTTCCAATGTGCATTACTTTGCATTTATCAGCATTGAATTTCATCTGCCATTTTTGTTGCCCAGTCACCCAGTTTTGTGAGATCCTTTTGTAACACTTCGCAGTCTGCCTGGGACTTAACTATCCTGAATAGTTTTGTATCATCTGCAAATTTTGCCACCTCACTGTTTACCCGTATTTCCAGATCATTTATGAGTACGTTGAACAGTAACGGTCCCAGTACCGACCCCTCAGGGACACCATTATTTATCTCTCTCCATTCTGAAAACTGATAATTTATTCCTACCCGTTGTTTCCTATCTTTTAACCAGTTACTGATCCATGAGAGGACTTCCCTCTTATCCCATGATGGCTTACTTTTCAAAAGTCAATTTAAATCAAATACATTTTTTTAAATATATATATATATTTTTAGAAATCTAGAAATGTTATGTGTTTTGGCGTAACTTGCATTATCCTTATGTTAAATTTGCATTATCCTAATAAAACATTTACTTTATTCATATCTCTTTTATATATCTCATCGGTCCTGACACCCACCCCCTGTAAATTCGAACACCCCCCCCACCCCAATTTCAATTCCTGGGGAAACTACTGGACACATATCCTCAGGAATGGTGATTTAAGCATGAAGGGACGTATGAATCTTTAGCACATCTGGCACGTAAATATCTTGCAATGCTGGCTACAACAGTGCCATGCCAACATCAGTTCTCACTTTCTTATGGGAGGCTTTCACGTGACATTGTAAACAAGAAGCAAGAAGCCGGCAGCATTATCTCCTGCAAATTGTAACCAAACTTGTTTGTCTGAGTGAATGGCTGAAGTAGGACTGAGCTTTGGGGGAGGTACCTGGAGGTGCAGCAAGGGCAGCACACTCGGAGCCCTCCGACTCCCCTCCCCCAGGGACCACAGTGCTTCCAGGAGCGGCGTGGGGCCTAGAGTGACCAGATAGCAAGCGTGAAAAATCGGGACAGGGAGTGGGGGGTAATAGGAGCCTATATAAGAAAAAGCCCCATATATCGGGACATCTGGTCACCCTAGTGGGGCTGGAGACAAGGCAGGTGTGCAGGGAGCCTGCCCTGGCCCCGGTGCACGCCGCTGCCACCCCGGAGCTGCTTGAGGTAAGCGGGGCCGGGCCAGAGCCTGAACCCCTCCTGCACCTCACCCCCCAACTCCCTGCCCTGAGCCCCCTTGTACACTCCACACCCCTCCAGCACCCTAACCCCATGCCCTGAGCCCCCTGCCGCACCTCACACCCCTCCTGCCCCCCAACTCCCTGCCCTAAGCCCCTGCCTGCACCTCACACCCCTCCTGCACCACAACTCCCTGCCCTAAGCCCCCTTGTACACCCCGCACACCTCCTGCACCCCAACCCCCTTCCCTGAACCCCCTGCCACACCCCACATCCCTCCTGCACCACAGCGCCCTGCCCTGAGCCCCCTCATACACCCCGCACCCCTCCTCTGCCCCAATCCCTTGCCCTGAGCTCCTTCCTGCACCCCAACCCCCTGCCCTTGCCCTCAGGGGCGGCTCTACGAATTCCGCCGCCCCAAGCAGGGCGGCGCGCTGCGCCACTCACGCTGCCGGGCGCCGGTCCTGCGCCTCAGCGGGACCTCCCGCAGATGTGCCACTGGTCCCGCGGCTCCGGTGGAGCATCCGCAGGCATGCCTGCGGGAGGTCCACACGAGCCGCGGGACCAGCGCACCCGCTGCAGTCATGCCTGTGGGAGGTCCGGTCGTCCCGCGGCTCCGTTGGACCTCCCGTAGGCATGACTGCGGAAGGTCCGCCGGACCTGCCTGCCGCCCTCCTGTTAAAATGCCGCCCCACGCGCACGCTTGGCGCGCTGGGGTCTGGAGCCGGCCCTGCTCGCCCTGCATACAATTTCCCCACCCAGATGTGGCCCTTGTCCCACAAAGTTTGCCCATCCCACTGTAAAGTTTTACATTGTTTTGTTTTTGAGTGCAGTTATTTTTTGTATGTAATTCTACATTTGTAAATTCAACTTTCATGATAAAGAGATTGCACTACAGTACTTGTATTAGGTGAATTGAAATATACAATTTCTTTTGTTTTTTTATAGTGCAAATATTGTAATAAAAATATAAAGTGAGCACTGTACACTTTGTATTCTGTGTTGTAATTGAAAACAATATATTTGAAAATGTAGAACACATCCAAAAATATTTAAATAAATGATATCCTAGTATTGTTTAACAATGCAATTGATTGCACGGTTAATCATGATTAATTTTTTAATTGTGTGACTAATCGCAATTAATTCTTTTAATCATTTGACAGCCCTAGTATTTTTTATTAACAACATGGAATCCGGTCTTGGAAAGTCTGGAGGAGTGAGGGAGGTGGAGGCAATCATTTTGTCCTATTGACGATGAAACACGCTGAGAAAACATTGGCAGCATTGTTTCCTGCTTCCTGGGTTTTTGCAATTGACATTTTTTGTTTGCATTGTTTATTTTACATTTGACAGTTATTCATGGTTTCCCCGTGCTGAAGACATAATGTGTTCCTGACTTATATTACCAGAGGAATAGGCCTGTGACCTGAATGCCAGTGCAACAGCACACAGGCGTGCATTATTTTTAATATTTGCACTATTAATAATTTGAAATACAAAGCACAACAAAACTTTTCCCCTTCCTATACAGTGGGAGGTACTAATATACATTTAAACAACATCACTTATTTAAGTAAATTTTAAGTAAATTTTTACCAAGCTGGGGGCTTTGGGGCTTTTAACTGTGCTTCAAGCACCCATTTGGTGTTTAGCAAATTTATTAATTTTGGATTGCTTGGGGTTTGATTATTTTACTAGGACCCCTTGGCTGGCTTAAGAGCCCATTATGGTGTGGTTTGTTTGTTTTTTTGGAGGGGAGAGGCTGACTTTTTTGCCTTTTTTGAATACTGCTTCTGGGGTGGGACATAAGGGGCACCTGACTCTACCAATAAATTTTATTTTAACACCCCTTCTTTAAATTTTATATAAACCCTGAACCTCCCCCACCCATCGGTGTCTAAATGTGCCACTATTGGAGAAATGAGAGGTTCCTGTCCTCCCTATAGGGAGACAATGGGTGGCACATTCAGACTTGGGGTCTTTCCTTCGTACCCCGTCAACTTTCACAGGAAGTTTGGGTAGGCAACCCATTTCTTTATTTTGTTAGCTCATGCCATCTAGTGTTTTTCTGCAATTACTAGAACTACCAGGGTTCTATTTGGGCCACTTCAGTTCTTCAGGTGCCTTAAGAGCTGTGAGCCAAAATCTTCACCAGTTCTCAGGGTTTGCCAGGGGGCATCTTCCATATAAACTTGTTAGTGAAGTCAATCAGCACATTCAAAGCATTAATTTTTAGGATCCCTACTTGGATAGCATAAAGGGAGCCCTGCAAAGTCCTTGGGGGTCATACATTTTCTGGCCAAGGCCACCACATCTGCCAGAGTGAGACCGAGGGTATTAGCTATCCTCGTCAGCTATCCCAAGGCTGTACTCCGGTTTCGCAGACCTACCAATTCTCCCTGTGGCCCTAACCTGATCATGGAGAAGTGCCTGATCTTTACCCATTCCTTTCATCCCTGGTTACACTCCTGGTGACCAATTTTCCTGACTGTGGTGTTTACTATTGGGGTTATGGGCAGGGACTTCTGCAGCCCTTCTAGTATCTGGAGGAAAGGGCCATATGGGTACTGCCCAAAAGGGCCCAGGGGAAAATCATTAATCTCCCCCTTCATAGTTATAACAAAGAAGATACAAATTAGGGTCCCCCTCTGCCCTATTTCTCTCCAGATTATGAGCCCCTTTTATCACAGCCACTATTCTCTTTTGCCTCCCAACTCTGCTTTAAGGGCACAAATGTGTCTTACATTCCCCATGGTCTGCCTGAGTCTTATCTTGGGAGTCCTTTAATAAGGCTGTGTAGCTAAGTGGTCTGGCTCCCCGCCACCCTGGAGGGGGACAAGCCTCTCTGGACATAAAAGTGGGTGGAGCCAGAAAACTCTGCACCCGCCCCTCAGAGGTCAAGGTGCAGGACAGGAAGTATAAAAGTCCGACCCCAGTGCTCACTTGGAACTCAGCCACTGGAGAGACCAGACGCCTGTGGTGTAGCTCCCGGTGGGGAGACCACAGCGATCGGCGGCGGACCTGAGGATGGCCAGACCAGCCAACACCTGATGGTAGCCCAAGCCCAGAGACGCTGCCAAGCCTACCGCTCTCCCGTTACTCCAAGGAACTGCCAGACCTACCGTTTGCCAGTTACCCCGAGGAGCTGCCAAGCCTACTGCTCGCAAGCTACCCTGAGGAGCCCATGGTGTGTGACCCCGTGGAGGATGCCGTCTGGACCCAGGTACCTCTAGAGGGGGAGGTAGGAAGTAGCCCGGGGGCAGCTGACCCTAGTCAGCCTGCTACACTGCCAGAGCCAATGTCAGTGTGTTGCAGCCAGGATCCCCACTGACACAGCAGTGGGTTTCTGCTGCTGCTAGGGCCCCGGGCTGGGATGCAGTAGAGTGGGTGGGCCTGTGTCCCCCCTGCCACCCACCTCGTGGGTGTCAGTCTCCTCCTCTCCCAGGCTGCTCAGAGCCAGGAACCTGGGGTTTGCTGTTCAACTGTTTGCTCAGCCCTGGCCTGAGCTAGTGACTGTTTGTTGCCCCGCCCTGACCCAGGGCCGGGGCTTGCTAATATTGAACTGTTTGCTCAGCCCCTGCCAGAGGGCCGGAGCTGCTGACTGTTTGCCGCACAGCCAAGCTAATTCCCCGACACACCTGATCAAGGTAGCAAGGCGGTCTGGCTCCCTGCTGCCCTGGAGGGGGATGAGCCCTGGCCGAACAGCCCACAGCCCACAGCTGCCTCACTTTGTGCCAGTGTAAGGGGACTGTTGCCCCCTTACTAACATTCACTGGGGGTGTTTTGGTTGCTAGCTCCCAGCACTAAAAGGGGAGGGGTTGATGGGAAATCAGGACCCTGAGACTGACAGTCCCCAGGAACAATGGCGAGAGGCCAATGCTCCAGGTCAGCCTGACAGGACGGGCAGGCTAATCAAGGAGTCAGAAGGCCAGGGTGGGTCCCGTCCTCCATGTGAGCTGGAATTGCCTGGGTCAGACAGAGTCGGGCCAAGCTACGCAGAAAGCAGGAGCCCAAGCTGAGCTGGAGAGCAGAGCCATGCCAGATCCAGAGGGGCTAGAGCTGCAGCCGCAGACAGGGCCGGCTCTAGGCACCAGCGGGCCAAGCACCCGCTTGGGGCGGCATCCTGGGGAGGGCGGCAGAGGGCCCCGGTGGACCTCCCGCAGGCATGCCTGCGGGAGGTCCACCGGAGCCGCTGACCCGCAACCGCCAGAGCGCCGCCCCGCCCCAGCAAATCCTAGCCGCGGCTGGGAGTTAAAAGGCTCTGGGCTGCCCGCCGCGGCGGGGAGCCCGGAGCCCTCTGATTCCCGGCCGCGGCTGGGAGTTAAAAGGCTCTGGGCTCCCCGCCGCCGCGGGCAGCCCGGAGCCTTCTGATTCCCAGCCGCGGCTGGGAGTTAAAAGGCTCTGGGCTCCCCGTCGCGGCGGGGAGCCCGGAGCCCTCTGATTCCCGGCCGCGGCTGGGAGTTAAAAGGCTCTGGGCTCCCCGCCGCCGCGGGCAGCCCGGAGCCTTCTGATTCCCGGCCGCGGCTGGGAGTTAAAAGGCTCTGGGCTCCCCGCCGCCGCGGGCAGCCCGGAGCCTTCTGATTCCCGGCCGCGGCTGGGAGTTAAAAGGCTCACGCCTGCCGCCCTAAGGGCGCACGGACTGCCCCCCCCCAGCCCAGGGCGGCAATTCAGTGCGCTGCTTGGGGCGGCAAAAACTCTAGAGCCGGCCCTGGCCGCAGAGCCAGAGGTGCAGCCCAGGGAAAGCAGACCCTGTGCTGGGAGCAGAGCTGCAGCCACAGAGCCAGGTGTGGTGATCAACCAGGGCCAGCCAAGGGGGGACCTTGGGCAAAGGGCCCAGCGCAGAAAGACACCCCCAGCCAAGGGTCCTTGCAGGCCAGGCTGGGAGGGGGATCTTAACCTGACTGGGGGGCTGACGCTGGGAAGAAGGGTCCCACCACCCAAAGCCCGGATGTGAGTGGCCACCACCATTGCAAGTGTCCAACCCGCAGGATCCCTGCAGCACAGCCAGGGCCTGAGATGGAGGCCTGGGACCTACAAGGAACAGACTGTGAACTGCCTTGATGTCCAGAGACACTCTTTGTAATGTTCCCTGCCCAGAGCAGGGTGATGTGTTTTCCTGTAACCTTTCCCATTTTTCCTTATTCTTTTTTTTAATTAATTGTTAATTAAACAAGTTGTATTTGCTTTAAATTGTATGGAATAATCAGTGGGTCAGGGAGGTGCCCAGTGCAGAGAGGGTACTCCAAGTGGGGACACCCTAGCCCCTGTCCTAGGTGACCATAGCAGGGCTGGGGGTCAAGCCCCCCAAGAATCCTGGGCCCAGTCTTGTTGGGGTTACGAGAACTCTGCCAGACAGGAAAGTGGAAGGGGAGTCCTCAAGGGCAGGGAGGCCTCTGGGTAAAGGAAGTGGGAGCGAGGACTCAGATCCTTTCGCTAGCCCACTTCACCGGGGTAGCGCAGAAGCCAGGAAAGTTCCCCACAATAGCGGGACCATTCCTCCGCTTACACCAGCAATGCCCCTCTGCCATGTACATTGGCCAAACCAGACAGTCTCTATGCAAAAGAATAAATGGACACAAATCTGACATCAGGAATCATAACATTCAAAAACCAGTAGGAGAGCACTTTGACCTCTCTGGTCACTCGATAACAGACCTCAAAGTGGCAATTCTTCAACAAAAAAACTTCAAAAGCAGACTCCAATGTGAAGCTGCAGAAGTAGAATTAATTTGCAAACTAGATACCATCAGATTAGGCCTGAATAAAGACTGGGAGTGGTTGGGTCATTACAAAACCTAAACTTAATTTCCCCAATACCTATTTCTCCCTACTGTTACTCACACCTTCTTGTCAACTGTCTGTAATGGGCCACTCTCTTACCACTTCAAAAGTTATTTCTCCTCCCTTGGTATCCTGCTGTTGATTGATTTTTATCTCGTTAGACTGACCTCACACTTGGTAAAGCACCCCCATCCTTTCATGTATTTATATTTGCTCCTGTATCTTTTACTTCATACAGCTGATGAAGTGGGTTCTAGTCCACAAAAACTTATGCCGAAATAAATTTGTTAGTCTCTAAGGTGCTACAAGGACTCCTCATTTCCCCCCCACACTTTCCCTTTTCACTTTCTGCCTTTTCAATTCATATACTTCCTGCTCCAGCCTTTCACTCACTTTTTTTTTTTAAAACTACTACACATTTGCCTCTGCATTGCCACTCGCTGTGCTGCCTGAGTCAGAGTCATAGCCCTAAGGGTGTCTGAATCTACCTTTAGGCTATCTGCTTTCTTTTCTAACTCCTTTACTTTTGCCTTTAACGGATCTATTTTTTTATTTACTATTATTGCTACCATTTGCTTACAGAGCTGCAGGAATGCCCCAGGGCTGGAGAAGGCTCCAGGCTTCCAAAGACAATTACCATATTCCTAGACAAAATTTGTCAAGCTGTTACCCAAAACTATATCCAACCTTTCCATTTTTTCAGATGTTCCCTTTTCTTCTGAAATATTTTTTTACTCTGCCAGGCTACCAGCCTGTGTCCCAGTAATGGATTGTAGTTTGAGAGTCAATTTACAGATACAACAGGGGAATTACAGGTTGCGTCCCTGTCTCACCATCCATCTCACGTCCTGCACTGCTTCCAGCAGCTCCCATTGGCCTGGAGCAGCGAACCGTGGCCAGTGGGAGCCGCGATTGGCCGGACCTGCAGACGCGGCAGGTAAACAAACCGGGCTGGCCCGCTAGGGGCTTTTCCCTACACAAGCGGCGTCCCAAGTTTGGGAAATGCTGCTCTAGTCCCTATTGCAACAAACTTAGTACCAATAATCCCCTTCCTCTCCACCACTCCTGGCTGGCTCACCAAATTTGTTAGTGGGAATTATTTGAATATGATACTCTGGTAATTAACTTTTGTCTTCCAAACAGTTTCAGGAATTAAATCAATGGGGACACAACTCCTCCCTCTGATAAATGATTGGTACAAACAAGCACTTTCACATAAAGCTCCTTTTTAAGTCTCAAGCACACACACATAGGCAATAGCAATAGTCTAGAGCAGGGGAGGCCAACCTGAGCCTGAGAAGGAGCCAGAATTTACCAATGAACATTGCCAAAGAGCCACAGTAATACGTCAGCAGCCCCCTATAAGCTCCTCCCCTGCTCCTAGCACCTCCCACCCACCGGCAGCCTTGCTGATCAGTACCTCCCCTTCCCTCTCCGATCAGCTGTTCCCCAGCATGCAGGAGGCTGGGGTGGGAGGGGAGGAGTGAGTGGGGGCAGGGCCAGTGGCAGAGCAGGTTTCCGGTGATCAGCCATGCTTCCAGCTGCTGGGGAGTAAGATGTCAGTCTGTTAACTCTTAGAAATCCTCCTTGAATTGCTCCAAATTGCACACTTTTCAATTAATGTTTAAGTTACTCAAAACAAAGTATATATTTAATAACTTATAGTAACCTCTACTAAGCTAACATTTTCCTAGCAACAGCAAAAAAAAAACAAAAAACCCTCCACACTTCATAATGCTACTTATCAGCAAAGTCACTCCTAGTCATAACAGTAAGATGCACAGATCCAAGGCCAGTTATTTACACTCTTTTTAAAAATAAATTAATTAATTTGTACAAAGCTGCAGCTGTGCCGCTGTTTGTCTGCTTTATTTAGGCAATAGCCAAATTATTTCTAACTATGTAGCGTTCTCATTTTTAACTAATTGTAGCTGAGTATACAAAATGGCTGCGGTTGTGCCAAGTACAGGTTACTTGAAGTCCACACTCTTGTAACAACACAACTTGTCCCAGTTGAGAGTTCCTTAAGTGGAGGGAGATGTTGGTGACTCTAGGATCTTTCCGTGCTTTTCCAACAGTTCTAGAGTGTATTTCCTCTCCCTCTTCAGCTCACTTCTGGGCTTCAGTTTCTTGGTGCTTTGGCTCCATGGCTCTCTTATGGGAGGCTTCTTCAGCTTCCCATGCAGCAGCTGCTTCTGTCTCCTTCATCTTCTTTCTGACTGCTCTTTTGGTCTCCTTTCTACCTCCCACTTTTGGAATTTGTGTTCTGTCTCTCTTCTACCTCCAATCTGGCCAGTTCAAACTTTGCAGTTGTTTCACTGGGGTTCATTTTTACACTTTTCTGTTTCTATTTCCCTCACCCAAAACAAGCAAATAGAAAACAACAAACAACAACCTGTTTGACCATTTCCAGCCACTGTACTTGAGACTCTTTAAATCATTATACCAGTGCTTAACATATACACTTCATTTAAAATAACCATCTGTGCATATATCCTGCCAACTATACCACTATGACATTGTAGTGGGGCAGTTGCCCCACTTTGGCAGAGGAGGGGATAAAGCAAGCTGGAGAGATGCTGTGCAGAACCCAGCCAATCAGGGCCAGGCTGGGTCCTATATAAAGGCTACAAAGCAAAGGAGACAGCAGTCTTCCCTGGATAAGCAAGGGAGGAGGACTGGCTCCCAGGAATGGGATCTTAGATAGTACAGTGTTGGGCAGGCTCAGGGGAACAGAGGAAAAGCTCCAACCTGATACCTGTCAGGCTGAGACCCTTGAAAGACAGGGCTGAGCAGGTGCAAGGGCCAAAGGGAAGTGGACCAGGGAGTGTGAGCAGTAGAGGGGAGAGAAGGAGGGCAGGACATGGCTGCTGCCAGAGGGTTCCTGGGCTGGGACCCAGAGTACTGGGTAGGCCTGGCTCCCTGCCCCCCCCCCTTACACTGCACCTGGTTGTGGAGGAGTGTAGCCTAATACAGACTGTGGCTGGCCCCTGAGGCAAAGGGCTAGACTTCGGGGCTGCACTTCGTCATGAGGGCAGGTGCAGACTGAGGACTGCTGATCTCCCCAGAAGGGGAGAGAACCTAGTGGGGCACAGACGGAGGGCTGTGTCCAGAAGAGGATGCTGCAAGCCAGGGAGCAACGTGGGTCCCCGACAGCAGAGCAGACAATGGGTGAGACACTACCTGCAGAGGGTGCTCCACAGCTGGACAGAGCTAATTCCCAGCACAGCCTGCAGGAGGCGCTGCAGTGGTGAGTCTGTGCTCTGTTACTGACATTATGCAGAGTACTGATAGGACAACTGTGTTCCCTGAATTCTCTAGCCTGGGGTGCCTTTTACACTGCTTTGCTGTAAGAGCACCAACTCCTGGACTACTCTCACACAGCCTCCCACATGTAAATCACTCAACTATATTACATGTGTAATTTGTAAATGACTAGCTATAGCACTCAACAGGGCAACATCATCAAACTCCCAGTCCCAGACATGTGCATCTTGTACTGCCCAGCAGCCTCCTGGATGATACAAGCTCATATAAAGCCCATTTATTAATAGAAAATGATGTGCACAAATCTCGTTATCCCAAATGCATTTCCTAAACACTGCAATCCAAACACACTGGTTAAGATGTTTTGTTTTTTATCTAAACTACAGAAAGATGTAATTTAAGTGACTAAAAGTGATGAGGTGTAAAAGTCCGAATTTGTTACAATAAAGTAAAAGGTAAAACAACACCTAATTTAACAAACTAAGTGAATATAAAGCAAAGGTGTCTCTCACATCAGGTTCCAGTGGTCTTACTGGAGAAACCTCTTTCAATCAGGATCTCCCCCCCGAGTCCACTGCTGCTTCTTTTGCTCTTCTGGTGTTGATGAGGTCATGGGTAGAGAGCAAGGGAGAGATGATTTAGGGCACCTGCCCTTTCCTCTTATAGCCCTTTCCCTTGCACAGTAATTATCTCTAGCTGATGTTCTGGAGGCAGAGTCTGTGTGGCCAGGAACCTGAAGCTGCTTCTTTGTCAAATGTAGATTTTATTTATTTATATTTTATTTTGCTCACATGCACTCTCCTGCTGAAGAGTGGCCACTGAATTAGGGGGTGATTCATTTGATCTAGTTGACACCTGGCTGAGGCATTGGCTAGCCTTTTGTCTTGGGGAACTTGTTTGTGACTGCCCTCCAGAACATGTTGGATTATGTCTTTGCACTGTATGATCTTACCATCTTATGTACAGTATTGCCACACATTTATCAGGACAGTAATGATCAGCAAATCATGAGTTTTCAAATGATACCTTACAGTGTGCTTTGTACAAAATGTATCATAGTCTTGTAATAGGAGTGAACATAGGTAGAGATCATCACACTCCCCTAAACAAACTTCACTCTGCCCCATGGCTGGCCAAGGCTCCCATCTCCCCAGCCCATGGCAGGAACAGGGTCCTGTGGGGCAAGGCCAGGAACAGAGCTGAGGGAGGCTGGCAGGCAGGGCAGGGGTTCCCCATGGACATGGTTCCACTCTGCGCTCTCTAGTGCTCCCCACAGGCCTGGCTGCCAAAGGCAGGCACCATCTGCCTGTGCGGCACCTGGTGCAGTGAGGCCCCCTACCCCTGACTGGACTCCAGGGTGATTCTCCAGCAAAACCAGAGCCCTGCTGTGTCCATTCCCCCTGCCCTGTCCCTGGAGAGGGATCAGCAGCACAGCACCATGAACAAGGAAGCTAAACTGTCTCCATCCTCCCTCCCACAGCATGCCCATCACTGTTGCACCTGCTTATATCAGGCACCTGTCCCCAGCCCAGTCAGTGATGAGTCTCTCTTGCCCTCCTCCTGGGTCCCAAGGACCTCTCTAGTCCCCCTCCTGCACTACACAGGCACCTGCTCAGTCCAACAGCCCCAGAATGAGACCCTGCCATGCTCCCCCTGTACTCCCTGCCTCTGAGACTGTAGTGTGCTTCCCCTCCCCCAATGCCCCCAACTGCCAGAGACCCAATTTTCCCTCCCCTATACCTCCTGCATCTGAGGGAGATGCCATTGTACTCCTCCCCCCCATACCCAGCATCCCCTACACCCCAGAGTGAGACCCTGCTATGCTCCCCTCCTCTTCCTACTCAGGACCCCCATTTATTCCCCTCAATTTTAGAGATCAAACTGAGGGAGGAGTCTGGTCCTGGCCTTGCCCCCTTGTGAGCACCCACCAATAAGCCAGCCCCATGTGTCCACCCTATCCCCCTAAACTGTTCACAGGGAGGGAGAGGGTCCCTGCTGACCCATTCACCCTGGGAATGCTCAGCCTGGCTAAAAGCAGGGCAGTGGGATGGGGAGGTGGGAGGATTATCCCAGCCCCAATTCACTGGCCTACATGAGTCCCCTCGGGATAGGAGGGGAGAGGGATTGCTTGGGGTCCAATCCCTGCCTTGAGATAGGGCAGGATGGGCATGACCTTCCCCCCCCTTAACCCTATCTCTCCTGTGTGCACCCCCCACCTCCTCCCCCCTGTCCCCATCCCTGCTGTGTACACCCCTATGTCCCCCATCCCTGCTGTGTGCACACCCCATGTCCACCATCCTTTCCCCCATGTCCCCATCCCTGCTGTGTGCACCCTCCACATCCCCCTGTGCCCGTGCTTCCATCACTGCAGTGTGTGCACCCCCATGTTCCCCCATCCCTGCTATATTTGCCCCCATGTCTCCATCCCTGGTGTGTGCACCACCTGTGTCCACCCCTCCCTTCCCCCCTTGCTCCCATCCCTGCTGTGTGCACTCCCATGTCCCTCATCCCTTCCTCCCCCCCTCCGGTGCTCCCATCCCTGCTGTTTGTCCCCGTGTCCCCATCCCTTTCCCTCTGTGTTCCCATCGGTCCTGTGTGCCCCCATCCTTTCCCCTGTCTCACCATCCCTGCTATGTGCGTCCTCCACCTCCCACCATCCCTGCTCTGTGCATCGTGTCCCTCATCCCTTCCCCCCGTGCTCCCATCCCTGCTGTGTGCGCCCCCCTCAGGTCCCCCCACCCGTGCTCTGGGCTGTTGTTCCAGCCCGGCCACCCCTGCTCCGCCATTTCCCCGACTCACTCTCTGCACCGCCCCAGCAGTGCTTGCCCTTTTAAGGCGAAGCGAAAGCAGCGCTCCCATTGGCTGCCGGCCCGGAAGGCGGGGGCCCAGGACCCCCACAGGGCTCTCGGTCTCGGTTAGAGGGTCCTGGCGCCGATCGCAGCCGTCTCCGGTACCGTCCCGTCCCTGTGACCGTCTCCCCCTCCCCAGAGCTGGGAGCGCAGGAAGGGGAACCCCCTGCCCTGCGGACGGAGGGGGAGGGACTGTGGTTTGGGGCTGGCAGCCAGGACTCCCGGGTTCTATCCTGGTCCTGAGAGGGGAGTGGGGTCTAGGAGTTACAGGGGCGGGGGGGGCTAGAAGCCAGGACTCCCGGGTTCTATCCTGGCTCTGGGAGGGGAGCAGAATGTAGCTAGGGGTAGTTATGTGTAATGGTCATTAGTTTTGCCACCTTGGGGCATCTCCCTCAGGCTCTTCTTGGGAGCTGCCCCAGGGCCCAGATCTCCTTTCCCCGCTAACACACTTTCCTGCTCCCCACTGCAGCTAGGAGCCATGGGCAGGAAGCGGCTTATCACCGACTCCTTCCAGGTGGTGAAGAGGCAGCGGCGGGACCCTGACACCAAGGAGGGGAGCCTACAGCCAGGTGAATGCCTGGTCCATGAAGGGGCAGGGCCTCAGAAGATGGGCTCATACCGTAGCCTGGCACAGCTGGGGCCCTGGATGGCACAGCCGGATCTTGGGATGCGGGTAGAGCAGGGATTGGGGGTGGCATGGGAGTGAGTGTGGAGCCATCTCAGAAGCTAGGGGATGCAGAGGGGGCAGAACTAGGGTTGCCAACTGTCTACCCACAGTGCTGGGGGGTGAGGGCTCTGACTGGGGGTGCAGGCTCGGATGAGGGATTTGGGGTACAGGAAGGGGCTCTCGGCTGGGGGTTCAGTGTGCATGAGGGGACTTTGGGCTGGGGCAGAGGGTTGGGCGGGGATGAGGGATTTGGGATGCAAGAGGGTGCTCTGGGTTGGGACCGAGGGGTTCAGAGGGTGGGAAGGGGATCAGGGCTGGGGTAGGGGGTTGGGGCTGGGGTCTGGGTGGGGTCAGGAGTGCAGGCTCTGGGCAGTGCTTACCTCAAGCAGCTCCTGGAAGCAGCGGCGTGGCCCTCCCTGGCTCCTACACAGGTGTGTGCTGCATCCACAGGCACCACCCCACAGCTCCCATTGGCTGCTGTTCCCAGCCAATGGGAGCTGTGGAGGTGGCGCTTGGCGTGGGGGCAGTGTGCCGGGGGAGAGCTGGCCGCCCCTATGCACAGAAGCTGGAGGGGGATCATGCCACTGCTTCCAGGAGCCACACGGCGCAGAGAGTAGCGGAGAGCCTGCCAGCCCTGCTGTGTGGCACTGCCAACCGGACAGATAACAGCCCAGTCAGTGATGCTGACTGGAGTCACCAGGACCCCTTTTCAACTGGGTGTTCCAGTTGAAAACCGGACACCTGGTTTCCTAGGCAGAACCGATTCAATAGCTGCAGGGTATGGGGGGTGGAGCTGTTTTGGGAGGTGCAAGGGAGTGGAGCTGTCAGAGGCTGGAGAAGTGCAGGGGGCGGAGCTGTCTCAGGGTCCATGGGCGGGGTACAGGGGCAGAGCGGTCTCGGGGTGGGGGATGAAAGGGCAGAACTGTCTCAGGGCTGGGGGCATGAGTATGCTGTACTGCTCATTGTCGTCTCCCCACCCCCAGGTGGTCAAGCCAGGGGTGCAAACTGGAGCCTGTTTCAGCCTCGCAGCTTGGGGCGGCTCAGTGGCTCAGACAGAGTGGGCTGCGTTCTCAGAGCTGGGTTCAGTCCTGGGGGGCGACATTGTCCCTGCAACATACCCCACCCTCTGGGTTAGGGGAGAGCCAAGGGTCAGGGCCGTTGGGGCGGGGGAGATGGATAGATCTGGAGCCATGGACAGACCCATAATAACCATTGTCACTTGATCTGCCCCTGGCCATTGAGAGCTGGGCCATGTCTTCTCAAGCCGTGCCCGTTCAGTCTCAGCCCTGGGGGGAGCAACTGGGGCCAGAAGTTCCTGACTTGCACTGGGTTGGGGGGGGGCTGCTGGGGGGCCTGGGCCTATTTCCACAGCAATGCTAATCTGTCTGTCCCCATCTGCTGCTCAGAGGCGGTGCCGGTCCCAGCTGAATCCCCCACAGACAGCTCCCTGCATCCGGCCCAGCTGGAGATGCTTAAACAGTTCGACCTCAGCTGGGAGTATGGACCCTGCACTGGTGAGAGCCCTGCCCCCTCCATCCTGAACCAGTGAGAGCCCCACCCTTCCCCCCACAAGTGAGAGCCCCCCACTGATGAGAGCTCCCTGTGACCCACAGGTGAGAGCCTTGCCCCCTTCTCCCTCCACACCAGTGACAGCCCTGCCCCTCTGTCCTGAACTGGTGAGAGCCCCACCCCCCTCCATCCTGAACTGATGTCTGTCCCTACCCTTCCCCCCCCACACCCCGGTGATAGCCCTGCCTCCTTCCCTCCCCGCCTCCTGATACTCACGAGAGCTCCGCCCCCAACCCTGCACTGAGAGCGCTCCAGCCAGTCCTGCTAAGGGGTTGCCAGGCCAGCTCACCACTGGGCCCCTTTGGGGGCAGGGGAAGCCCCTGGATCATCCTAGTCACCCTGTCCCATAGGACCTTGCCCACTAGGGCTGCTCCCTTCCCCATCCCCCGGTGGCCAATAGGGCCATACACTGGGGGACGTGGTGATGGGAGCCTGGCCAGTGGGAAATGAATGCCACGCCATCTGGCCCACTGCTGCTAAACAGCTCTGGGGGCCTGAACTCTGGGGTAGGGCTGGATCAGAGCTGGTGTCCCCTAGAGGAGAAAGGCCCTGTGTTCTATTCTCCGCCCTCCTGAGCCAACCAGCCCCCCTGGCCTGATCAGAGCCAGTGCCCCCTATAGGGGAAGGCCCCACATCCCTTCTGTCACAGATCCACAGAGTGGGCACTACACCCCAGCTTTGAAACAGTCTCTTGGAGAACCCCCGTCAATGTGCCTGACCCTCAGGGCGTCCTACGTTTCCTCAAGGACCTGCCATACGGCCTTAGCATCTCTGAGACACTGGGTTTCTGCTTTGTGTCATGAGCTCTGCCCAGTGAGTCCAACAGAGCCAGATGCCTGGTCAAAGACTGTCCCCCTCTCCAGGGCCCCGGACACCCCAGCCAGTGACACCAGGCAGCTTTTCCAACCGGAGCAGGGTTTGTTAGCCCGCTGGCACAGGGAGACCTCAGGGCAGTGCAGAGAAGCAGAGGTCACAGAGCTCAGTGCCCAGTCAAGCTGGGGTGGAATCCCATTTGGCTCTGGCTCCCCAAAGCCTGGCTTTTAGCCCAGCTGCCTGGCTCGTCGGTCTGATACCAGAGCCATGCTGAGTTCCTGGGCTCTGCCTGCTGAGAAGCAGGTGTCAGGTGCTCAGTCCTTGGAGTGCCCGTTGTCTTTCCAGACCCTCCGTGGACATGGGCCAGGCTTTTCATGGCGGCACCCAAACACCATGTTTCCTCTTTGGTTCACTTGTCTGGGGATCCCTGGGGGGAGGGGAGGAGCTACAGATTCCCCCCCAATGACCCCCATTTTCTCAGGGCTGGCCCCCTGATCAAAAATGGGGAGAGGGCAGCACTCCCATCCACCCTGCCCAGGGCTGAGCCTGTTCTGCCATTTTAAAATGAAGCTCTTTAGGGAAGGATCTGTGCAGCACCTGGCACAATGTGGAGCCCTGATCTTGGTCATCATCTGTGCAACGCTGGCACAATGGGGATGCACCTGGGCATTCAGCTAGCTGCACCCTCCTGCCACCCCACCCCCATTAACCTTTTACTCTCTTGCCGGCAGGTATCACCCGGCTGCAGCGCTGGGAACGGGCCGAGTCCCTGGGGCTGAGCCCACCTCTCATGGTGCGGGAGACACTGCTGGAGCATGAGGGAGACCCCAGCTTCATGCACTGGTTGGTTTGGGGCTCAGCCCCTTTCCAGGGGGCTGCAGGGCATCTGCAGATGTGTGTGGTGCTTTCCCAGCTGCTGCTCAGCAGCGTCATCACCCTGGGATAGTAAATCTCCCTGAAACAAGTCCTGCTTTGTGTGTGGTGGGGGGGGGCGGGGAGAAGAATGTGATCAGTCTCCTGGGTGCATCAGCTGGAACTCAGCCCCCACCCCCTTTGCTCCAAGCAGCCTTGCTTGGAAGGAGTTTTGTGCATAGATCTGAGGGACAAGGGGGCTCCACAAATGATCACTGCAGATCTAGGGCATCTCCATAACCCTTTGCAGGCTCACGCTTCAGGATCTGCTCCCCTGCCCCAACTCCCAGCAGAGAAACAAACCCTCTGCCCTTGCAGTTGTGAAGCAATGCTCCCCCTGCAGTGACACCTGCTGGAGTTTGCAGAGAGCCTAGACCCACAGCTCCCACACAGGAGAGCTGCCCCAGCAACTCAGTGGGGCATTAATCCTGAAACCTATTGAGGGTGATTCAAAGGTTAGTACAGTTGGTGCCCGCACTGACTGTGAGGAGAGAGCGCCCCCTACTGAGCCCCTCACCCTGCAGCACAGCGCCCCTTAGTGGTGCATTGGTGCAAGCAGTGACTGAGGGGAGAGTGCCACCAGCTGTGCCCTGTACCATGCAGCCCTTGTGGTTTCCAGTCCTGCCTTGGGGCACAGCCCTTGGCTCTGAGGGCTGGGCAAAGAGAAGGAAGAAATGAAGGTGTTTGAGGGGAGAGCAAGAGATCTGGGCTTCCTCCCCCCTGCTGCAGGCTGGCCATCCCTGAAAGCCAATAGTTGAGACCCAGCTGCGTCATTTCCCTAAATCAACCGTAAAATTGTCTCCTGCAGACCCACCACAGTGGCGCTGTGAGGAACCAGCTGCATTCCAGGCCTTCCAGCCCTGGCTGGGCCCAGTGGAGAGGGTGGGAGGGGCAGGATGCAGAGCCAGGGACTCTGGGAAGTAACCACATTCTCTCTGCCTTCTTCTGCAGCCTCTGGCGTGACTACCCACTCTGAGATGAGGCATGGCTGGCCCCACCATACAGTGCGGAAGGGGGAATCATGCTGCTGCCCAGACCCCACAGCATTTTACTCTGGTTCCTGATTGGAAAATAGCTCTGTGCTTGTATTAAGAAGGGGGGGCTCCCCTGGCAATTGGGGTATGGGGTGCCCAGGGCCCACACTGGATGGGCAAGCCCAGGTCCTGGCAACCCTAGACCAAGCTGTGCTCTGTCCCATCAGCTGCTGAGGTCCATATTCCAGATTAAAGGGCCTGTTTGAGAACTTCTGAGGCTTGGTGAATTCTAGCCCATGGGGCAAGGCAGGTGCAGGAGGGCCAAGTGCCACAGCATGAGTGGGCAGCATATGGGCCGTGTCTCTTCTGAAAAGCCTAGGTGCCATGGGGAAACAGCTCTCCAACTTCAGTGCAGACACAGTCCCTCTAGAGACAGGTGGGACAAGCAGCCACCTTTGGGGCCCTCATGCCCTCTAGTTATCTCTGCTTCAAAACACTGAGGCTTGCAGCTGGTCTGGACCCTTATGTCCAGTTAGCCTTGTGCTCTAGAACCCCCTAGTATCCAAGTAGTGCTGCCATGCTGGAACCATGGTGTCTCCTAATGTTCACTCACCTTGTGTTGTCCAGATAGCACAAGTAGTCTAGAACCACGGCATGGCCAATTGCAGACAGTTAGGGCATGTGCAATTTAGACCCACAGAGCATGTTCTAGAGCGATGGTGTGACCAAATAAGGTATGTGGTTTAGAACCATCCAGCTATGCCATCTGCTCTGTAACACCATCTTGCTAATGCACATATTCTAAATCCATTTGGCACCAGGCTCACCTGCATTCAGAAGCAGATTTTTCACTATCCAAGGCACCAGCTCCAGAACATCAGTGCACCTGTCTGGTCTAGAACATTTTCCTGTGTGGGTCAGCTCCAGCACACAGCTGTTCAGCTCTACTGCCTGTGAGTCTAGAATCACACTGTGGTGTCATGAGAGCCTTTGCGGGCCCTGAGCATGAACAAGTCATGGCCTGGGGCATCTGGTCCTACAGGAGTGACAGCACAGCCAGCAGCTGCAGGTGTAATTGTGTGACTTCTCCAACGCAGAGGCAAATGAACCCCAGCCTCAGTGCATGAACCCCTGCTCCAATCACAGGTCAGCAGGTATCCCCAGGGAAGACATGCTCATCAGCCTTGGCTTCTCCCTTGGCTCTGGTCCCAGCGTGGGGGGCTGGCTGGCTCTGGGGAATGGGAGACAGAGCCTTTCTCCGCTGGGGGCCCAGATTGTGCATGGAGGACCCCTGTGCCAGCCCTGGTCAGCAGGCCTGGGGGATGGCTGCTGGTTCTTGGCCTTGCCCAGTGCAGCTCCATGGGCTAGAGCAGGCTGGCCTGTTTGGGGTTAAACATTCATCATGTACCCTCTCTCTCAATCTCTGCCGTCTCTGCCACAGGGAAACAGAAACACCAAGCAGGGAGGGGGCTGCCTCTCCAGGCCTGCCAGTCCCCTAGGCACTGCCATCAAGCGAGCACCCTACGGTGAGCTAGTGGGTGTGGGGGGGTAAGGGAGGAAGGAGCTTCAGAGCTCGGTGAGGGGGAAGGGGAGTAGAAGGACCCAGCACCACAGTGTGGGGTAGGGGGGCTCAGCCAGTGCAGGGGCAGTGGAGCCCTGGAGGCCAACCCCAGCAGCGAGCTGTCTCCCTAGTGCCCAGGAGTCAGAGCTGGGTGGCTGCTTGCCATGGGCCCATGTGGGTGGCCAGCAGCTGTGGCACCTCAGTTAGGCTAAATCTCTGACCAAAGTGGTTGTGTTATCAAAGGGCAGGGGCAACCCCAGACAGACATGTAAGGAAACCAGAGCAACCCAGTCACCAGCCACAGCCTGCTCCCTGCAGCGCCCTTTGCTGGGACAGGTGTAGCTGGGAGCTCCCCCCCCCCCCCCCAGCCAGTGCTCCTGTCCCACTCCCTGCAGTGCCTCCTGCAGGGAGCCACATTCCCATGAGGCAGGGCAGCTATCATGAGTCAAGCACTGAGATGAGTTCATTGTGAGCCCCTGCCCCCCCTGGGCCTGGGGGCCTATCAAACCTCCACCTGGGGCTAACAGTTCGCAAGGGGGCAGGGATGGGGCTTTGCTCTGGCAGGTGACTCTCTTGCTGCCTGGGGGCCCAGGAGCAGGGTTGAGAGACTGGGGGTGGGGAGAACAGGTAGGATGCAGTAGCTGGGCCCCCACCCCATAGGCATTGACAGTTCCTAGGACAGGGGCTGGCGGAGACTAAGGGGAGAGCCCAAGTTAATCGCTGACAGACCCCTGGCTGGCCCACTGCCTTAGGAGCACTTTAGTGCCTTCTGGTGGGCAAGCAGGGGAGGGCAGGTGTCTCTGGCTGCTCCCTGCTGGCTCATCCCTCCGCCCTCCCATTTCCCCCTGCAAGGAGAGATCTGAAGCACTGGCCAGTCCCATATGCTGGGGGTTTAATACAGCTCCTGCTGTCACTGTTCAAAGAGAGCCACGACCTGCCAGCATCCCCCTGCCCCCATAGGGGGGATGCTAAAGGGGACCCTCTACTGATCCTCCAGCTCCCCTTCACTAGAGGTGTATAGGGGAATCCCCAGCTCTGAGAGATGCCCCTCTCTGAGTGCTACAGGGGAATCCAGTTCAGAGCCACCCCATTGCCATGTCAGTGGGGGCTAAAGTGATCCCCAGCTCTGAGCCCCCACCCCATTTTGCTCTCTAGGGATGCCCAGCTATGAGCCCCCCCAATTCCACCTTCTCTGTGGATCAAGCAGCCTCCCCCTGCTAGTTCTATTACAGAGGTCCCGCTGTAGCCCCCGCATGTCCATCCAGACGCTTCTGGGCCCATGGTGGGGTGGGGCGCCACCCAGGAGTCGAAGATGTCTGTGTCCTCTCTTCTCCGCCAAGTGGGCAGCGTCGGGACGTCCTCATGCAGCACCATAGGGCCCACTAGCTATGGCCCTTGGTGTGCGGGGGGCGGCAGACGGCCTGCAGGGCCTGCTCAGGGAGGCGCGAGGGCTGGGTCAGGATGGCCGTGAGCTTGCTGAGCTGCAGGAGGGAGCTGGAGATAGCTGCAGGGGAAGGAGAAATTAGCACCAGCTCCAGCTGGAAGCTGTCCACCCACATCCTTACCCCAAGTCTATCAGCCGGAAGAGCCCTGAGCTGGGCTTGGCAGGATGGGTAGAGAAGGGGGCTCAGAAAGCCCTGCCTACTGATCAGATTGTGGGGGAATGACTGGGGAGTGGGGGTGACATTGAATCCAGGGCAGGCACATTCCAAAGCAACCAGTGATTCTGGAGCCAACCTGCTTTGGAGTTTGGAGCCTAACTGTAGGGGTCTGATTTGGAAATACTTGGCTAGGGGAGTGATGCCTAATGGATAGAGTGGGAAGGGAAGCTGGGAGCCAGGACTCCTGGGTTTTAGTCCCAGCTCTGGAAGAGGAGTGGAGTCTAGTGGTTAGACTAGGGGGTGTCTAGGAGCCAGGACTCCTGGGTTCTATCTCCATTTCCACCACTGATGGGCTTTGATGGGGGTTACTACATCCTGTGTGCCCTGTGGATAAGGATACCCCCGTCAGGCAGGCAGGATGAATAAGTGCCCATCTCTGGGAGCTCAGGGGGCCCTACCTCAGGAAACAGGGTTTTCCTGTAGGCCGAGGGGGATTACAGAAGCTCCTTAAGAAGCTGGAATCCCTCTTCACCAGAGTGGGGCCCTTCCCCCCAGCTGCTGGGAGTGTGGGGATGTTTGGGCCTGGTGTGGGGGGTGGGACGTACCAGGGCGCAGCATGGGCAGGGCGCAGTGCTGCTCCAGCCAGCCCAGCACCGACTGGCAGAACTCCTTGGCACTGTGGGTGCTCACTGCTCCCCTGTAGCTCTCAAACAGCGGCTTGATGAGCATGCTGAACTGTGGGCAGAGCAGGGTTAAGGAGCATCCGCCTCCTGCCTGCCCCCTGCCTTGGAGCTACCTAAGGAGACCAGGAAGGGCCAGCTTAGTCCCCCACCTCCACCCACCACCTCCGGGGCCACCCCAATTCTGCAGGGATTGCCATTGCCCCCAGAGCCCCTTGTCCTGCCCTGCCCCGCCCCACCCCCAGAGACCCTTCCACTCTGCCCTGGGAAGAGCCATCCCTGCCCCCTCCCAGCCAGGGCCCTGTGGTGTCCCTGCCCCCCAGGATGCCCTGAATGCAATCATGCCAGCGGATACAAGCCAGAAGCGCCAGTTCTGCAGGGTGCGCTGGCGCACGTAGTCATCATACAGCTGGGCCATGTGGTCTAAGCGTGGAGGGGTCACCGGGGCCCCACTGGGGGGCAGCTGGCGCTGGAACTCCCTGGGATGAGAGGGGGCCAGAAGGTAAAACCAGTCTAGGGCACAGCCCTGCCCCTTCCCTGCACTCACCCAATGGCAGTGCTCAGCCACTCGATCTCACCCTGCAGGCCCCACCCCCTCTCTGTACTCACCCAAAGGCACTTCTCAGCCCCTCGATCTCACCCCACAGACCCTGCCCCTTCCCTGCATTCACCCAATGGCAGAGTTCAGCACCTCACTCTCATCCCACAGGCCTCGCCTGCTCTCTGCTCTCTTACCCAATGGTGGTACTCAGCTCTTCGATCACACCCCATAGGCCCCACCCCCTTCCTGCACTTGCCCAATGACAACAATCAGGCCACGCCCTCATCCCACACTCACCCAATGGCAGCACTCAGCTCCTCAATCTCGCCCCGCAGGCGCCGGGCTGTCTCCTGCACCTGCCGGCGCTCCTGCTGCAGCCGCCCCACGTACACCACACTTCTCTGCAGCAGCGTGGCCTTGCTGAGCTGGGGGAGACGGGCTGAGCATGAGACACAGCGGCCAGCCGGGCAGAGGGAGAGATGGGGTGGGACAGACGACGGACTGGGACGGGCAGAGAGGGGGGATGGGGAGGGATGTACAAAAGGCAGGGAGGAAGGGACGAGGACCCAGAGTGAGCAGAGAAGGAGATGGGGAGGGAGGGATGAGGACTAGGGATGGGCAGAGAGGGAGATGGGCGGGGGGGAAGACAAGGGTGAGGGACCAACAGAGAGACGGATGGATGAGGGACTGGGCCAGCCCAGCGAAGTGGGGCCAGGTGTTCCAGCACCCCCTGCTGGGGAGAACAGGGCCACGCAGTGGAGGGAAGAGCTAACTGGAGGGCTGGACAGCAGGGGTCCCATGTGGCATGTACCTTGACGCTGGGCTGGGCCAAGCCCGGCAGCACGAGGCTCGCGAGGGTGTCGAAGGCGCAGCTGATGTTCATGCGCCGGGTGTGGTCAGCAGAGGTAAAGCCGGCTCTTCGGCTGCCCTGCAGGATCCAATCAAAACCAGGCTGAGCCCCGCCTCAGGGATCAGGACTGACTCCTCTCTGACAGCACAGAGCCAGGAGCTAACACAAGGGGCAGTTATGCCCATCCAGCTCACGCATGGCACCCGCTGCAACACAGCACCCCCTGGCTGGGGCACTGGGCTCAGCACTGAGTATGAGGGGAGAGTGCCCCCCTACCAAGCCCCTACCCCACTTCAGGCAGCACAGCACTGGGGTCAACACTGCTGCTCCCTGCAGCACCTGGGCTTTCCCTGGGAAGTCTCCGTGCCACCCCACTCAGCGGGGAGGGGCCCGGGTATGAGTGGGTTGGTAGGGGCCCATGTTACCTTGGTGCTGGGGAGGCTGCAGGGCTGGTGGGAAGCATGGGGTCCCCTGCGCTCAGCTCTATCTTCGGACTTGGCATCTGGGGGAATCCAAAGGAGACAGGGAAACGTGGGTCGCTCACGTGCTGCTCCCCAGGGCCCAATAGGGCATGGTGAGTGAGCCATCCCACCACAGCACTTCTGGGCGCACGGGCTGGTGAGAGAACATGTCAGACCCAGCCCACTTCTAGAAGCAGAGGTCTGTTCATGTGGAGGAGAGAGGGCTCCAGATCCCACACTCTCAGGATCCACAGCATCGCTGATCTGGTGCTGGGAGTGAACCCTCCCCAGCTCCACCCTCACCATGGGGAGGAGCCTAAAACTGCAGCCTCCCCATGTCCTCCCCAGAATGGCGCATTCCAGATCAGCCCCAGGCAGCGCCAGCCTGGGGCCAAACCAGCCTCTGACCCACAGACCTGGCTGTCCTGGGTGTGATCACTCCTTGGTGCCATCCCCGAATCTGAGCAGCCAGGCCCCCAACCAGCAGGCAATGCAGGGTGAGCCACCCCCTAGTCACTCCATTCCCCTGAGCCAACCCCCTCCACACACACACAGGTGCCCCAGCCAACCCCATCTTGCCATCACCTCAGATCCTCCAGCCAGCCCCCATCTTGCCATCTCTTCAGATCCCCCAGCCAGCCCCCACATTGCCATTACCTCAGATCCCCCAGCCAGCCCCCACCTTGCCATCCCCTCAGATCCCCCAGCCAGCCCCCACCTTGCCATCCCCTCAGATCCCCCAGCCAGCCTCACCTTGCCAACACCTCAGATCCCCCAGCCAGCCCCCACATTGCCATTACCTCAGATCCTCCAGCCAATTCCCACCTTACCATTCTCCCAGGTCCCCCGAACCAGCCCCCCATCTTGCCATCCCCTCTGGTCCCCCCAGCCAGCCCGCCAACCTTGCCATCCCCACAGATCCCCCAGTCAGCCCCCACCTTCCCATCCCCTCAGATTATGAAGCCAGCCCCCACTTTGCCATCATCCCAGGTCCCCCCAGCCATCCCCCACCTTGCTATCCCCCCAGGTCCTCCAGCCAGCCCCCCACCTTACCATCACCCGATTCCCCAGCCAGCCCCTGACCTTGTCATCCCTCAGTCCCCCCAAGCTGGCCCCCTTTACACTTCCCCAGTCCCCCCAGCCCACCCCCCACCTTGCCATCCCCTCAACACGCCCTCTCTCCAGCCACCTATGAACCCACCAAGTTCCCACTCCCCAGATGATTCTTATGAGCCAACCACCTTCCTGCCCCCTAGCCTGATGCTCTTCCCCAGCTCCATCACCCATCTCCCCTGTCCCATCACCCCCAAGAGCCAAGCACCCACAGCGAAAGCCCATGTAATGAGGGGCTTGACAGTAGCACCCCGCATCTTACCAGTGCTGGAGGAGGCAGTGACAGAGCAAGGGTGGATGGGCTTCTCCATCAGCAGGACGCCTGCAGGAAGCTCTAGGGGGGTGCAGACCTAGAGGGGAGAGACGAGGAGGGAGTCAGCAGGGGAGGACAGAAATCTGCCCCAGTCACAAGCACTGGGGGAGAGCAGGGCACCCCTAAACCCAGTAGCGTTAGCTGAGTGATTCCTGGGTGGATTTAAATTGTATAGCTCATCAGCAGGGGGTGCTGTGACATCAGGGAGGAGGACAGCCGATAGATGCCCAGTGCTGCCCTCTCCAGCAGGGGGCACCAGGGAGGGGGAGGAGCCTGCACTGCCCAGTCCCACCCTCCCGAGCAGGGGGCACTGTGACATCAGGGAGGGGGGAGGAGCCTGCACCACCCAGCACCACCCTCCCCAGCAGGGGGCACTGTGACACCAGGGAGGGGGAGGAGCCTGTACTGCCCAGCCCCGCCCTCTCCAGCAGGGGGTGCTCTCACCTGGGAAGAGTCCCTGGCTGGAGCGAGAGGCTGTGTCAATGGGCCTGGGGGAAAAGGAAAGTGGGTAGAGGAGGAGTGAGGCTCTCCCACAGAGGTCACAGCTCCTAGGTAGTCACCTAGAGCAGTGTCTCTCCAGCCCTGGGTCTTGAGATGGCCCACATCTGAGGAGGAGGGGGAGAGGTTCTCCTGCACCGTGGACACCCCCACCCGCTCCTCCCACCAGCAACTCCATTGTTCTTCCCCCCCCCCCAAGAGCCCTCCCCTGCACACCCACACCAGCAATACCCCTTATGTTCAGCCTCCTGCCAACTCCCCCCCAGTATCTGGTCCCCCGCCCCGACAGCAACCCTCTGTGCCCAGTCCCCCGCGAGCAACTCCCCCCCCACACTGACCCCTCTGCCAGCAACACCCCCAGGCATGCCCAGTTCCCCAGCCCCACGCACCCGTCACCACCTGCCTGCCTGTAAAAGCAATGCCCCCTGTGCCCACTCTCCCCACCCCACACCTACTCCCCCTCATCCCACCACAACAGCATCTCCCCCCAGTGCCAGGCAGGCAGGCTGCGCTGCCCCCAGAAGCACATACCTGCTACGAGCAGGCGGGTAAGGAAGGCACTGGGGGCTGCCGGGGGGTGGCTGGAGGTGGGCGCTGGGGCAATGTGCTGTAGCTGCCGGGATTTGGCCCTGTTGGGCAGGGGGCCAGACACAGGCATGGCAAAGGTGCCTCCGGGGGAAGGAGGGTGCCGGGTGGGTGAAGGGAGCTTTTCGGCAGCTGTGTGGGTGATGTCGGAGAACACGAGGGTGGCTTGGGGGTGCTGCGTGGGAGGGCCTGGCGGGGGGGGGCTGACCCGCAGCGGGGAGGTGGGGAAGAGCGGCAGGAAGGTCTGGTGTCCGTTCAGGGGTGTCAGGGGCTCCAGGTCCAGGGGGAAGGAAAGGGGGGTGAGGGAGCCCCTGTGGAGAGGCAGCTCCTTAGTGCTGGTGGTCACATCCGGGTCACATGCGCTGGACAGAGAGCCCTGTGGGGCAGCAGCTGGCAGCAGCGTGGAGGCCTGGGGGAGAGGGGAGAGAAAATCAGCCTTGCCCTCCCCAGCAGGGGGCCTGCGGCACTAGGCCAGGGGGAGAGGCCTGTACCACCCAGCCTTGCCCTCCCAGCAGCGGGGGGGCTGTGACACAAGGGAGGGGCCTGCACCACCCAGCCCTGCAACAAGGAGGAGGTCATAGACCTTGCAGTGAAGGCGAAGCATGGGCTGCAATGTGATGCCAGCTGATCTCTGCAGACACAGGGCAGGGGCATTGCTGAGCAGTCAGATGGCAGCTGCTATTTGCTACTCACCTGGGTCACAGGCTGGGGGCGACAGGCAGCAAAGAAATCTGTGAAGGGAAAGAGAGAAAGGCTGAAAGGGAGGTGGAGAGATGAGGACAGGGGGAAGAGAGAGAAAGAAAATGCGAAGGACCTGGATAAATCAGAGCAGAATAACCATAACAGGAATGATCATGATTACATCACAACACTCGGTACAAATGGCAGCGTCAGAGCTCAGACCTAGGAGACCCCAGAGCTGGGATTGCAGGGGGCTGTGGGTAAGGATTGAGGGGCATCGGCAGAGCTGGAGGGTGGGAGGGTCCCAGGTCTCAGATCTCAAAGGGGGACTGCAGGTCAGGATTGAGGGGCACTGGCAGAAGTAGGGGGGGCTGTGGGTCAGGATTATGGGGCACTGGCAGAACTATGGGGGGGAGCTCAGGTCTGGGCTAGCAGGGGGCTGTGGGTTGGGATTGAGGGGTGCTGGCAGAGCTGTGTGGCTGAAGGGTATGCAGGATTCCCTGGTGCGCAGTGGCTGGAGCCATAGCAGCAGTGGCTAGGGTGACAGCTATGGGTTGGTCTGGTGTGTGCATGGTAATTCTGGGCATATGGGCAAACCCCTTGATGAAATGGTGGTCCACTGTTCCAATTACCTCATCTTGAATATGGGGAGGTGGCCTGGAGACACTACATATCCCAGATGCACTGCTCCAATTTGACCTGAGACACTTCACTGGGTCCATGCTGGGACCCGTAGTCTCAGCCAGCTGCCCCTTGGCATCAGGGATGTTGGCAGTCGGGGCGTGGCCATCCAGCTAGCCTGGGCAGCATCTGGGCCCAGCCCTACGTGCAGCAGCAGGACGAACAGACGTGGGGGCCCACTCTGTACCTTTCTTGGCAGCGGCTACTTGAGCGACAGACAAGAGGAGTTTCAGGGAGTCAGAGGAGCTAGAGGCGACAGAGGAGGCACAGCTGAGCCGCTGGAGGCTGGGGCTGGCGGCCCCAAAGGGAGAGCTGGCCGGGCTGTCTGTTGGGTCCAAGTGAGGAGCGGGAAGAGAGAGACAGAGAGAGACTGAAATAAGGCTCCTTGGCATATAGCCCTGGTGTTCTGCCAAGGCCCTGCAGCAGGAAGTTCTGCTGGTGTGTCCCATGCTGCGGGGGCAGCTCTCTGTCCACAATCACTTCACAATCTCTCTGCCACTTCCCTTTGATGAGCCAGTCAGACAATGCCAGGCCTGCAGGGCCAAACCCCATTCCATGCCCCCTGAGCTTGCCAGTCCTCTGCCCTGGGGCTGGATTGGAGCCGGTGTCTCCTAGAGGGGAGAGTCCCCATGCTAGGATAGCTGCCCTGGGGCACAGAGAGCAGGGGGCATCTCTTTCAGGGCAGTAAACAGTGTTTAAGCTTCCTCTGTAGGGGCCAGTCTGTAGAGAGCACAGCGCCCCGCCCCGCCAGGGGCGGGGTTCAGGTGAGATACTGGGCGGCTCTCCCCACCATGGTATCTCCGCCTGGCCTGTAGCGTGTGAGGTAGCAGGCGGCTCAGCAAGCATCTAGCAGAGGCCTGGATCTGTGAGGAAGAGCAGTCTCTGCAGCCAGCTGAGCTAGCAGTGGGTCGGCCACAGGCCAGGCCATGAGCAGCACTCAGCTACACAATATGCCCATGGGGATTTCCAATTCCCCCCAGCAACAGATTAACAGGGTGCTCCAGCATGGTGGGGAGAAGACACCACTGGTCTGACCCAGGGCAGCCAGGAGGGGACACCTGGCTGATTCCCTCTATTGCCAGGCAGCATGGTGTTTGGAAACCTTCTCACCGCCCCTGTGCACCAGGATTGCCCAGCTCACCCCAGATGGGATCTGTGCACAGTGGCCAGTGAAAGTTACCATGAATGGGATCCAGGGTGTCCATGAAATCCTCTCCGAAGTTAGGGTGCAGCTGGGTCAGGGTGGGCTGAATCATGTCCGCGTTGAATTGGTGAGCTGGGGATATGGGGATGGGAATCAGACACAGCACCAGCCGCTCCCATTCCGCCCAAAGCAGAGCCCTGCCCCACCCACCTCGCTCCCCTCAGGTACCAAACTGCCAGGCAGGGAACGAGGTTTCTAGGGGGGCCCATTCACACCCCTAGATAGAGAGGGGCAAAGATCCGGAGACAGGAATCCTTGGGGGATACAAGGGGGTCAGAGCTCAGGACTGCCCCCTTTTAGCACTTGGGGGGCAGGAGATGCAAATGAGAGAAGGGGAGAAATGGGAAAAAGGGGCTGAGACCTGGAGAGGGGAATGCCTATAGGGCACGGAGAGGGGAATCCCCTGTGTTAGGGACGCTGACCAGAGCTCACCAAGGCTGCGGGGGTTGGGCCCCCCATACGGGTTGCGGCTGTAGAAGATGGTGTCGGCCAGGTCAGAGATGAGGCTGTCCAGGGTGTCCAGGTCGAGCTCCATGGGGCAACTGCCCTTGGCCTCACTGCTCAGCCCCTCGCCCTGGATGGCATGAGCCGCTTCCTGCCCAAATGAGGAGGGGGACAGAGAGAGATAATTGGTGACCCAGAGCCTGTGACAGACGGGACAATAATTGGCAGCACCCTGAACAAACCCTGCTGAGTTAAGGTGAAGTGTCTTGGGAGGTCGCTGTATATTAAAGCTGTGTCCGGATTACTGTGGAAGGATGTAACTCTAAGGGGGAGACAGGACTAATGCAAACCCTGGGAAGTGGCTCGTGCTTCAAAGGACTCTTTAAAGCGATGGGCTAGACTAGACTGATTTTTTAGTTAAGTTTCCTAGGAAATACTTGGGAACGGAGGGGATGCAAGTTAGTGGAGTTACCGTTTTGAAGCAGTGCCTTGGGGAGAAACCCATTGCCTGGCTGATACCTATTCACACTCTTCAAAGGGGCTAAAGGAGGGACTCCCTAACTCTTGGGGGAGCTAGTTCTGAGTGACAGCTGCTATGAACTGGTGACCACAGAAATATCCCTGGGTGAGGTCGGAAGGATTGATCACCGGACAGAGCCCTTGACCTCTGATAAGCTTATTACCAGTGTGTAGCTCGTGTTATTGTTTCTATGTTTTCTCTGTAATGCTTTTACCTTAAGAATAAAAGTGCCTGCTCAGAAAAGCCACGTGATCACTTGTAACTGCTAGCAATGTCATTGTTATTAGTCTCTGATGAGAACGCCCAGCACAGATGCTGGCCTGTTTAGACAATCTGCTTTGCTGTGGGATTTCACAGCACAGTCAGGGGACTGTGCAGCCTGAAAATGCCCCAGGCAGGGCGAGAAAGATGTGTGTCTCCACCCCAAGAAAAGTGGTGTCTGAGAAGCGTGCAGCTAAGAGGGAGTGCCCTTGCAGGACCACAGAGGGGGAACAGAGGTGCAGATGCATCTTACGCAGGGGCTCTGGAGTGCCATTTAAAGTGGAAGGGGGCAGCAGCATAGATTTGGCCCCCCTGCCACCCGCCCCTCCTCTTCCCTTCTCACGTGCTCCCCCCGCTCCACCAGCCTGACCTCCTGGCCTATGAACCCATCCATCCACCACCTCCAAATCTGAGTTTGATGCACCAGGTTGCAGTGCCACTCATGGCTAGGCCACGGCCCAGGTAGTCTTCCTAGCTCTGCAGCCGATGCCATGTACCAAGACAGGGTCAGGAACTCTGGCTGGGAGGGGGAGCTCCCAGCTACCTCAGTCTCAGCTTCTCCCAGCAGGGGACGCTGTAGGGAATGGGGCAGGAGTGCTGGGAATGGGGAGAACTCTGGGCTACTCCAGTTCCAGCCTCTTCCAGCAGAAGGTGCTGCAAGCTGTAGGGACAGAGCAAGGAATCTGTACCTGGGTGGATAAAGACTCAGGTTTATCTTTCTTCTTCTGGACCTAAACATTAAACAAACAGGAGCTTTAAAACCAACACATGGTCCTTGCCCACGAGTCCAGGGCATCGTGTCCTCTGGCATGGGGCTGTTGCCCATTCAATCCCCATCCTCAGCAGGCTGGGATTTCACTGACCCAGCCTTTGCTTTCTCAATCACTGAGGTAAATTTGGGTGATCTGAGAAGGAAGTGGGGGAATCGTGAGGGAGGCATGTCCCACCAGCTTAGCATTATAGCAGCTGGGGAGATCTACAGAGGGCTGTGGGCAGGCAAGGGTGGCTGCTGGCAGAGATGACAGCCAGCTCTCCAGTGATGGAGGGAGGGGGAAAGGGACTGATGGATGGATGGAGTATGGATTCCAAGGAAACCCACAGTTGGGCATTGAGTCACCACTAGACTGCAGAGCAGTAATGGCAGTTTCTCTCTACCTGGAAACTGCTCCTTACTTGGCATAGAGATCTCAAAGTTTTACACCCCGGGAGGGAGGGGAGGGGCGCTTAGTTTTACTCCTGATGGGCACATCACAGAACCCATCCCCCACTGCTGCCAACTTGCCCCTAGATGGCAGTGGCAGCAGAGAGGCTGAATACAAAGCCGGTCTGGAGGCCACAGCATCTACTGCTGCCTGGGCTGTACCTCCTCTGGTATACAGGACAGTGGCCTCTGGGCCTGCTAGCAGACCAGGGCACTGTTCAGAGCAGGGAGAGGGGTCCATAGATGCAGGGGGGGTGGTGGTGGTGGGGTCTTACCTGTGTGCAGAAGTATGTCCGCCACTTGTGATACTCTCGAATGACCACTCCGATCTGGTGCTTCCAGTACTTCTCTTCCATGCTCACGGCCTGCAAGGCAAGGGCAGGGTGGGGCTAGAGCCAATCGAAAAATGGGGGTGAGGGGGAGTTTCTACAGAAAATTCAGATTTTTCAGCAGAAATTCAAAAACCAAAAAATCTCAGCTAAAAAATGAAATATTTCAATTAATAAATGCTACAGCTGTGCCCCATGAGAGCTGTAGTTTGAGTGCCTCGTGCTCCCATTCTCCCCTATAAGGTGGCCTTCCCGGTTGGACTACATTTCCCATGAGCACCAAAAACTCCCCTCTTGGCAAAGGGAGGCTGTGCACTATGGGCATCCCTGACCATGATGCATCATGGGAGATGTAGTCCCACTGGGGAAGAGACTGGGGACATCAGGAAACTGAATCACAACTCCCATGATGCATCACAATCTGATCTCTCGGAGACAGGAGGCTGTGCATCATGGAATTCCCTGGCCCATGGTACATCATGGAAGATGTAATCCAGCTGGGGAGTCCTGTCAGTGGAGGAGACTGAGGGCCAATTCCTAAAGGCACTACAGCAGCACTGCTAAATCACAACATTTCAATTTTTGGGCATTCCGTTTTCCAATGAAAAATCAGAATTTCCCTGCAAAGCAGACACTTTTTGTGGAAATTCTGTTTTGTGGAAAACCCATCTTCTGCCAAAGGCAGTTTGAATGGAAAAATATCAGAGAGCCCTTTTGAGGACCCCATATGGGGAAGAGGAGTGGAGAGGTGACCCTAGGACTAGTGGGTCAGAGTCCTCTTGGGAGGGGAGGGGCGGGGTAAGTGAGGGGCAACCCTCAGGGGAGAGGAGGCAAGGAGGAGCTATGAAGTAATCTGTGTCACTGGTGCAATAAAATCTCTTGTAGGAGAGGAGCCCCTTGCAGTGCCCTTCACCCCCATGTGCTCACCTCCGGTTTGCGATGGTCGTCCCCGACACTGCACTCCAGCGGCGTCACAAAATTGCACACAGGGTTCTTTCTCCTCTCCACATCTGCAGGGGACAAGAAACAACAGCTGCCTTTGCTATAGCCTCCTCCGCCACTGACTAGGGAGCACTCCCATGGGGATTATGCAATGGGGCATAAGGCCTTTCCCCTCGAGGGGTCACCGGCTCTGATCTGGCCCCATGGTAGGGAGACTGGCTGTCTCAGGGCAGGGGGGTGGGGTTGGGGGAATGGGACATGAGGTCTTCCCCTCTAGGGTGGGGCAGTGACTGAAAGCTCCTTACATGGTGCTCTGTCAAGTGAAGCAGGTTCTTGCTGCCCTGAAAGTGACTCTTGCCTCGCCCACTCAGCATAGAGCCCTGGTAACTGAGCAGCCCCTCTGGCATGATGGCTACTCTGCTTGGTCAGCTCACCCTGCCACTGCCTGCGCTGTGCCCACTCTGGGGAGACTCCAGAGCCCCATGTGCCCTTGGGCAACCCCAGACCCCACTCACACTGCAGGTACCATGCCCTCCAGATGGCATTATTGAGCCGGATTTTGTCACGCGGCAGCAGCTTCAGGCCTTTGAACGTTTTCCATTTGGGGGACACAATTTTCCCACTATGAAAAACATAAGGAACAAAATCCTTTAATGATTCAGGTCCAGAGGGAAGGGGACGCGGGCAGGGAAGGACAGAGCTTAATGGGAAGAGCAAGCCAATGACAGAAGAGAACAGAGATGGAGAAGGGACAGGAATCCTGTACAGAACAAGTCAGTATCGCACCCCACCAGGCACCCGCACTCACCCCATACACCACCCCATGGATCCCGTACAGAGCAGGTCAGTATCCCCCACCAGACACCCCCACTCACCCCATACATCACCCCATGGATCCTGTACAGAGCAGGTCAATCTCCTTCCCAACCAGACACTCGCACTCACCGCATATGCCACCCCATGGATCCAATACAGAGGAGGTCAGTATCCTGCCTCACCAGACACTCCCGTTCACCCCATACACCACCCCATGGATCCCGCACAGAGCCCAATTTCCACCCCATCCACACACAGGAAAACCTCTGACCTGTGTTTGGAGATATTTCACGCTCAGGCTAGCTGGTCCAACTATGTGAATAGGTTAGAACCCAGGCTCTGGTTTAACTTGGGCTGGAACCCACCCACTTTGCAGTGAGGATGCAGGCTAAATCATTTGAGTGCTGATAGTCCTCCAATGCCTTCCCACAATTCCCCACAAGGACAGACAAATTCTGCTGCAATTAACACAACTGATTTGGAAAGAATCCGAGTGTCTCAGCACAAAGAACCAGGGGATAATCAATCTGACATACACAGGAAAGTGTAGAAACAGTGAGGACATGGTTGGGCTTTGCAGTGAGGACGTTGACACCTAGGCCAACCTGGGTGCCAATCACCCAGGGCTAACTGTGCAGTGAAGACATGCCCTAGGACAGTGGGTCTCAAACTTTTTTACTGGTGATCCCTTTCACATTGCAAGCCTCTGAGTGCGACCCCCCTAATAAATTAAACAACCTTTTAAATATATTTAACACCATTATAAATGCTGGAGGCAAGTGGAGTTTGGGGTGGAGGTTGACAGCTCGCAACCCCCTTGGTAATGACCTCACAACCCCGAGGGTTGAGAACCTCTGATCTAAGAGATGCAGGACATTAAGAAATGAAAAGACTCTCCGGGCTTCTCCACATGGGGACGTTTCTTTGGTGGATCTAGTTTTTTTGGCACAGACTTCCTTGCATCCAAACACACAAGTTCTTTTTTCAACGTTATCTGATGTCTTATCCTGTGCTGGAAGTTATCATCATCCACATCATCAGGCTAAGCCACAAAGGCAAATGGCATGCCACCTGGTTCAGTCTCTAGCTAGGTCCATAAGACAGTCTGGCTGGATGTTCAGTCTCTGTCCATCATCAGAAGTCTTCCTGTGCCACCAAACCTTTTGGTGTCCATGTGATGGCTGGCCAAGTAGTGACATTCCTGGGTAAACACACTTAGTAATTTGTTGGTCTTCCATCCTAGTAATATGTCTGTGGCCTGGTCTACACTACGAGTTTAGGTTGAATTTAGCAGCATTACATCAATTTAACCCTGCACCCGTCCACACGACGAAGCTGGTTTTTTTTACTCAGAGTGTTCTTAAAATCGATTTCTGTACTCCTCACCCGACAAGGGGATTAGCGCTGAAATCGACATCACCGGGTCGAATTTGGGGTAGTTTGGACGCAATTCGACGGTATTGGCCTTCAGGAGCTATCCCAGAGTGCTCCATTGTGACTGCGCTGGACAGCACTTTGAACTCAGATGCACTAGCCAGGTACACAGGAAAAGCCCCGGGAACTTTTGAATTTAATTTCCTGTTTGGCCAGCGTGGCAAACTCAGCAGTCCTCAGCAACACCGGTGACCATGCAGTCCCCCCAGAATGTTTCTACGTTCCCCCTATCATCTCCATCCCTAAGGTTATTGTAGATTAGAAAGTGAAAAAAACGCACTCGGGATTACATGTTTTCCGAGCTCGTCCAGTCCTCTCACACTGATAGGGCACAGTGTAATGCATGGAGGCATTCAGTGGCAGAGGCCAGGAAAGAATTGCTGTGTTTGCTTAACAGCAAAAGTATCATGCCTTGCTAGCGATCCTGCCCTAGCCAGGTCGCTGTGTCAGACTTGGGTCAGGGCAGGACCACTTTGTGAGCAGGAAGGCCTTAGATATAGACATTGCATTAGGTAGCTTCTGTAGCTAGAGAAAACATTCCTGTGCATTTGGCAGTATATAGCAAAAAAAGAGAAGCCCTGTAGTGTAGTGGTTATCATGTTCACCTAACACACGAACCATCCCTGGTTCAAAACCAGGTGGAAACAGGTCACTTTCCTTTTTCTGACTCCCCTCCTGCATTTTTAGTCTTAGAACAGACCATGCTGTGAAATTTTACTTCGAATTATATCAATTATGAGTTAAATAATATGGAAGCTCTCTCTAAGTTATAGTCCCGGGTTCCTTATCCTTTCAGCTGCTCTGGTTAGGGGTGGGGGAAAATTTTCATGAAGCCTTTTATAGGGACTAATGCTATCTAGGACTCTGAAATAATCTTAACGTGGCCCATAGAGTGCAATCCTTCGTTCTGGATTTGTCATTCCACAAGTTGAACTGCTCCTTACTACTGTTCAGGCTTCATGAGCCATGGGAGCAAGGGGCAGGCTGGGGTAGATGCGACCGCACTGTGCTGCTGGCTAGGAGAGTAGCCTGAGGCAGAAGCCTCCAGCTCGCATGATATTCTAGGCAGGACTAAATCTCCATGAGACGAAACCTAAAGAAGAGAATGACCTGGAGTCACTCCCATTTGGTGCTCTAAGAGGAGGACAGCCATGGCTGTCCAGGCACCCCTGATCGACTTCACCAAGGTCTGCCAGCTGAGCAGCACCCTGGCTGGCAGGAACCAGCAGACGGAGCCCCAGACCGGCAGCGAGCTGAGCCGCTCACCCCGCTGCCGGTCTGGGGCTCCATCCGCCAACCCGCTCAGCCTCTTGCCTGCCTGGGGTTCCGATCATCCAGGCAGGCAGCAGGCTTAGCGGGTCCGGTGGACTGGACCCCAGAATAAAGGTGTGAAACAATTGTCTGCCGTCGCTTTCACGGGGGTGGGGGTGGCCTGATGACATGTACCCAGAACCACCCATGACAAAGCTTTTGCCCCATCAGGCATTGGGAGCTCAACCCAGAATTCCAATGGGCGGTGGAGCCTGCAGGAACTGTGGGATAGCTACCCACAGTGCAATGCTCTGAAAGTCGACACTAGCCTCGGTACTGTGGACACACTCTGTCAAGTTAATGGTCTTAATAGCCTTAAGTGGGGACACACACAATCGACTGTATAAAATCGATTTCTAAAAAATTGACTTCTATAAATTCAACCTAATTTCGTAGTGTAGACATACCCTTAACCAAGAAAGCCACTGAGCCTGAACCTGTGCTGATGGCAACGGTTCAGCAATAATCTCCTTATTGCTAATCTTGCCCTGCCACTTGATATGGAGCAGCTGATGAAGACGACAAGAATAAAAAACGTCCTTCTGCTGCTCTTCAGCCTTCCTCAGCGCCCACATTTCACTGCCACACGTTTCCTGGACTGATCCTGGAGAGCCCTGCTTTGGAAGTGACATAACTCTATTCCGGAATGAGCTGTAAGGTTTGTGTGAATGCATCCCAATTTTGGATTATCTACACTGCTTCAGATAGCCTTCCCATAATGCTATACTTCACATGATCTAATGGTCCCTTCTGGCTTTAAACTCTATGATTTGTATGCCCTCCACTGCTCCAGGAACATCTTGACCATATGTCACACATGCACACTCAGGGTTAAATACCAGCATACACTCGAATATGCACCTTTGTGATCACAGCTCGTGGCAAGCTCACATCCCCCAATCCCTTATAGCAAGCCATGCCCTGTACTTCCATACATCCCGTACAGAGCAGGTTAGTATCCCCCACCATACACCTCCGCTCACCCCATACACCACCCCATAGATCTGTGAGGTGCCATCCAGAGGTCTGGGACTTCTATGGGATGGAGAGCATGTCCACTTCCATCTACCCAAGAATCACCATAACGCAGATCTAGAAGTGGCTATGGCAGCAAATGAAGGAGAAGAGGCATTCTTGGGATGAGACACCAGCACAAAGAGCTCTGGCAGAATTGCAAAACCAAGACCTCTCTGGACATGCGCTTATTGTGAGGGGCTGAACTGGATTTTTGCCAGGGTGCCCACTGCGGAACCCCTGTATGCTGGATTGTTTGCCCATACCATCAAGAGGCACCCAGTCTATCACAGACCCCTAGGAGATTCCCCCAGACAGCCAAGATCTCTTTGGCACACCAAACACTGAACCAAAGACACAGGGAGAGCCAGTGTTGGAGATAGCCCCTGAGATCCAGCCATTAAGGGTTGTGTGCTGTGTTACAATTATCTGTCTAGGTTCCGGCACTATAGGGGGATGTAAACAACTCTGATCCAGGTACTGGCTGGGTACTGTCATGTTGGGCAGACAACGCTCTGCGGAAGGACAGATGTGTCCATCCCTGGCCATTGTCCTTAGTTCTCTGCCTGCTTGGCTTTTATTCCTGACATGCTCAAAATGGCATGAGCACCACAAAGTTGAAGCTAACAAGGGTTTATGTCCTGAAATATTGAATCCCACATCCATGGCCCAAACATGCCAGTCCCTACTCCCTTTCCGGTGCTGCTTGATGCTCCTTCCTGGTGGACTGGGGCAACCCCCATCTCCTCTCCAGTGTCATGTGGTTCAAGGTAGCTGCACAGTGCGATAAACGCAAACACACTGCGTGGCAGGCATTTTTACTGCAGCAGCAGAACAGGAGAAAGCAATAGAAACTGTATTTAGGATTCCAGTGTGATCAGTGCCCTGGTCTTGAATTGTTTCTCTTTGTTCTCCAAGCACTTGGCACTGCATGGCCCTTGCAGAGAGAGCGGTTATCAGTGCTGAACACCTGGCAAACCTCCAAGAAAGACACATTTGCTAGATCCCAGCAGAAGGCAAGAAGAGTGGAGGGAAAGATTCACACTGCAGAAGAAAAAGAGAGAGGAGCACAGGGAGCAGTCTGAGAGGGTGTCAGATAATAAAAACCACTTGTGAATCGTGCTAACAAAACTCAGAAATGCACCTCTCACTGTAAAAGTATCAAAATGCAAAATACGAACAGTCGAAGTCCCTCGTTTTGGGCATTGAGTAGGAGGGTTAAATTCCACCAGATCCCTTGGAACTGGCCTATACCCCAGTCTAAAAGACAAGTCCAGTCTTAATATAGATGTGGGGTAATAAATAGTGATAATATAGTGGCAAACTCATTGTCCAGGCAAGAGGCTTCTGAACCAACAGTGGCTGACCCTACTGCATCAATTTAAGAGAGGTGTGATCCATGAACCTCTTCATGCCAACTGGCATGGGGCACAAAGGGAGTACACAGGTGTTACAAGAATCTCCTGTGTCTGATATGTACGTTCCGATTCACCAAAGAATGTCATGTGAGGTCTCAAGTAAAGGCTGGTGTCACAGTGGTTAACAATATCATGGCAAAACGCATATACAGATTGTTGACCTACAACCCTGCCCTGAATGTTTGCTATATTGCTTAAAAGTTATATTATAATGATGTTAAGCGGCATAATGGGTCTATCAGAAGCCTAATTATGGTCACCTGGAACACCACACCCAGACCAAAGGCAGGTTTAAGTTTATTATAGTCATGGAAATGGTCACATATGGCCATGAATCCGTGTGGGTTATATAACGTAAGGGTATAAAGCTCTAAAGATTTACCCTAAGCCAGCAGTGGTCAATTATTTTTTGTCAAGGTCCAAATTTCTTGGTCAAAGCATAGTCAGGATCCAGACTCCAGAAAAAATAATAAAAAAATAATAACTATAATGATGATAATAAGTAAATAAAAATATTTTGGGGTCCATTCATAAAATGTCTGGCAGCCCAGATTTGGCCCACAGTCTGCCTATTGACTACCCTGTCCCTAAGCCCTTGGGTTCATTGGCTTCCCAAAATGGTGTCAACTAGAACAGGACCTGTTCTCTGATGTGCTCCATGATTCCTTCGACCTTTGTTTTCCTCCATTTTAGGAAAATATGAGTTTGTTCATAATGCTAAAAGCTATCTCTCTGGAGCTTCATGTTGTTTGGTTATATTAATGAATGGACTTATTTGGATGTTAAATAAAGCATTTATCTGTATCTGTTGTGTCTCATGAATCCCATACTCAAAAACAATCAGCTGTGTAGCTGCCTGAAGGGAAGAACCTGTGATAATAATAAATATTATTGGTACAACTATGTGTGAAAAATCCACATCCCTGAGTAATGAAGTTAACCTGATCTAATCCCTGGTGTAGACAGTGCTAGGTCAATCGGAGAATTCCTAGCTACTGCCTGTTGAAAAGGCAGAGTACCTACATCAACAGGGAGAACCTCTCCCTGTTGGTGTAGGTAGCATCTTCATTGACGCGCAACAGCTTTGCCACTGCAGTGTTTTAAGCGTGGAGAAGCCCTCAAGACTGTGAATTTTTCACATCCCTGAGCAATAAAGCTAGGTCAACCTAAATTTTTGGCACCAACCAAACCTAAAAATGGTTTTATATGTACACTGGAATCTGGAGCTTTCTTTACAATTTACAAGTGATGAGCCTATTAACAGGCCTATGTCCCATCTTTTTAAACTGTCTTTAGAGAAGTTTTTGTTCTGTTGGGGCTTTTTATATATTGGGCATTTCATTTAGGCAAAACTTTACAACCAAGCTAATATTATTTTTTAAAGGTTGGGATAGTGTTGGTGTCATTAGGCATGACTCTAGGTAACTCAGGAGGGTGGAAAGCCACAGTGTCAATGAAGCCTTTCTGTAGTAGGCCTGAATGAACTAAAGTCACTCCATGTCTGACCAAAGCGCTTCCATGTTTATGTTTGAACTTTAATCGACCTAACAGGCCAGCAACAGAGAATGGTTATCAGTTACAACACCTGTACCAGAAGGTAATAATGAGGCCTGTTATAATGAGGCCTGCTTGCTTCTGGCTAAGGGGCAAAATAACAGATCAAAAGAAATAAAACAAGATAACAGTTCAAAGAAGAGTTACTAACGAGCTAGGCTGGTTTTTGCCAAGTATGACTTAACTGCTTAATGTAATTGCTATTGCAAAGTGTATTTGCTACATGGGAATGAAAGGTGGGGGGAGAGGGAGAAATAGAAGAGGCTTAGCTAAAGTTATGTATAAAAAGAGAAAAGGGGCTTGTAACTGTGTGCTTGATTTGAGATGTGTCTGTCTCCGAGCATCCCGCTTTGAGATCTCAAATAAACTTTGTCTGCTTCTCCACCTTGGTGTGTTTATTGGAGCAAAGCACACCGGGCAATGAACCGCTGTTGCTGCCTCGGGCATTCTGTGCCGGCAACAATAGTGTAGCTTTTAAACACTGTAATTTCTATTGCACTAGATCAGGGGTCGGCAACCTTTCAGAAGTGATGTGCTGAGTCTTCGTTTATTCACTCTAATTTAAGGTTTCGCGTGCCAGTAATACATTTTAATGTTTTTAGAAGGTCTCTTTCTATAAGTCTATAATATATAACTAAACTATTGTTGTATGTAAAGTAAATAAGGTTTTTAAAATGTTTAAGAAGCTTCATTTAAAATTAAATTAAAATGCAGAGCCCCTCAGACCGGTGACCAGGACCTGGGCAGTGTGAGTGCCACTGAAAATCTGCTCGTGTGCTGCCTTCGGCACGCGTGCCATAGGTTGCCTACCCCTGCACTAGATCTCTTCCTCTGTGATTAAGATAAAACCAAAATGTTTTTGAGAGGTGGGATGGAGACAGGAGTGGGATTGATAGAGGCTACAGTTTTAAAGGCACTATGCATATTCCTAAGGGAAACCGCAAGCGCAGAATTAATGTCCCCCACAGATTACTTCTCCCCGCAAAATCATTGATTCTGATGGGGAGGCGAAGGAAAGCTGAAATTACACCCTTCACCCACCAGGGGCTGATATGGTGCCAGAAGAGAGGTCAGCTGATTCACAGGCTGGAGCCGCCAGCCGCAGAGAGGGACAGGGCAGAGGCTGCCTTCCTCACAGCACCCTGCCCGCAGGGCCAGGTGAGGAGGCATGGGATATGGGGGGACAGACCGAGCGGGGCACACAGGGCTGCTGGGGATCACACAGATTAGGATGCAGAAGGGCTAGTGGGGGAATAGACTGGGGTGGAGGCACAGAAGCTAGTGGGGTGACAACATTGAGCCAGGAGCTGAATGGGAATGGATGTGCAGGACCACATGGAGATGGTGGCGGGGGGAGGCAGGGATACATGGGGACGGGGCAGCTACGCCTGGCTGAATGGGGAGCGGGGGTGCAGGGACAAATGAAGACGGGGGCAGCTATGCCTAGCTGAGTGAAGGTGCAGGGATACCTGGGCAAAGGGTGGGGATGCGGGGCCACATAGGGACAGGGGAAGATGTGCCTGACTGAATGGGGGAGGCTAGGGGTCAGCCAGGGTCAGCCAGGGTCTGCCTGGGGAGGTTCCCTAACAATCCTTTCCCCTCAAAAAAACCCTGTTCCATACTTCTCCCACCCACACCCAACAACCCTCCAGGTTCACTCCCAGGCTCCTTCCCAGCAATTACTTCCCTCTCCCTCAACTCCTCCGTTACCCCTGTCTCCTCCAAGCCTTTGCAGTGCTTCTGAAGGGTGCAGGAAATACATTTCTGTATTGTCGTTTAAATGAATTATTACTCAGAGTTCTGTATTAATATGCCTAATAAAGAATCTATTTGTCAAAAAAAACCATTTCTTGAATCTTACTTACTGACAGGTATTTTGAAATAAATTACCAAAATAACTGAAACTAGATTGTGTTATTTTGACAAATAAAATATGCTGAATTTTAAAATATTGTGCATAAGAACATACATGTGATTGTGCACAGACTTTTTAATTTTTTGGCACAGAATATCTCCAGGTTTATATACAATGCAGAGTTTTGTATAAGGGCATGAAAATTAATTCTTTGGAGCTGCTTCAATCTGATAAATAAAATGGGGAAAAAGTATTTGTTTTGCAGAAAGTTCTGTAAAAATTGCTACAAAAATGTAGACACTGATGCATTTTCATTATATCAATGCACTTTTTTATCAATCAAAAAAAAAGTTTGCGCTTGAAGTTTTGCACCTCTGTGGCTGCACAGTGTAGCTATTGGCTTCCCTCCCACCATCATTCTTTCTATGCTTCATGTTTAGGCACTGCAATTCTTTTAGAGCCTCAATGTGTGGCTTGGGGTACTAACAAACAAAAGTTTTTGCTGCTTTTGAGGTAATTCTATAAAATATCACTAAGGCTGTAAAGACAAGAATATTAATTATGTTACAATGTTTTCCCATCTCTGCCAGAAAAAACCAATCTTGCAGTTTTGCCCTAGTATGGATACTCATTCCTCCTGATGCTTTTGTGTTATTTACTTACTCTTTCTGACCACCTGTGAAAAGTAATTAGAAAAAAATTAAAAAGGGGTAACACAATGATGAGGTTGGGAAGAGTTTCTGTATGTGTTTACCCTTGCTAAAACACAACAACTAACAATGAACAGACACAAAACTGCTTCACTAAAGATTTCAAACATTTGTTAAAATGTCCCTCAAAATCCTAATGCTCTGTTTTGTCATGTTACCATTAGCATGGGTTACTCTGTGAGTTGGTTTTGTGACTTTTAATTTTTTTTATTTTGCTAAATGTGTCATATGAGTTAATAATGCAAAATATTTACTGCTAAGGCATTCCATGTATTTTAAGAACATTTTGTTTGTTTCCACTGCCTCTCAAATACAAAAATAGTTTTCCCTAATACCCAATTCCTGCTTTTATTTTACTTAAACACAAGTTTAATCAATTTATTTAATCGACATTCCATACCATACATTCTGAAAGTGTTACAACAAAAAGGGCATAGGTTGTGGAAAAAGCAGTAAAAAGTGTTATCAACTCTTTTACATAAAATAGTTTAAACTAGCTCTTCATTTTGTCAGCACCATAAGATTTCTTGTAAGTTAGCTCTGTGTCTGTGTTGTCTAAAATGATGCTGAAAAACTAGTATGCACGTGTGTGACTTATCTATAAAACAAACATAATTGGAATTATGCTTAAGGTAGTTTATCTATAAAACAGTATCCAATTTGGTTTGAATCTATGATTGTGTGCTTAATTGTTTTGAGAAAGAGGAGGGAAGGGTGGATGTAAGTGCTCTGTGCTGAAGGGGCAGGGAGAAATAACATTCTTATCTTTGATAAAAAAAAGTGTAATTGACTTTTTTTTTAATGTAAAATAGTTTAAACTAGTGCATTTTGTCAACACGGGGTGTATTAACCAATTTTACACTGTTCAATTTCTTTTAAGTTAGGCTGTGTGTATTTTGTATAAAATAATGCTGAAAAAACAAGTATGAAAATGTGTTTGGGAAGGTGACTTATCTATAAAATAATATAAAACTGGTTTGACTATGCTTACAGAAGTTTATCTATAAAATAGTATACAAGTTGGCTTCAACGTATGTTTAATTGTTTTTGGGAAGCAGGGTGGCAGGGAGGGGTTAGTGGTGCTGTGTATTTGTGTGCTGTTTGCCCTTATTTATTTATTTGTAAGTCATTCAAAAAGTTTACAAAATTTAAGAGGCCTCTAATGCAACTTAAGCCAACAGGCTTGGTCTTCCATTTTTTAAAGACAAATGCTAAAGGCATTACCGAGAAAGAGGAAAATTGATTCCTGGTACAGGTTAAAACCAAATAATGCTAATTGCTAAATTTATGGCTAATTGCTAAAGAAATCTACACACATGCTCTTTTTGACTGGTATTTTATCTCTAATTTACATTTTAATATGTTACAACCAGTAAAGTACTGTGTTCATCATGACAGGAAAATATTAATGGATAAATCCACGAAGTACTGTGCTCAGCGTGAGTCTGGAAAATGGGATGCATTTTAATATTCTATGCCATATGATTCCTTAAGACACCCCGTCATTAAAGAATATCTTTTGACTGGCTCAGCCAAAGAAGTTTTGTGCCATCTGGCCAGTAACAATCTGTGAGGTAAGATGCTTTTCTCTGTCTTCTTTCCTTCCTTTCTGTTTCAAAACTTTCATGGTTATCTTGTGTCTGTCATCTGTAATATGTAACAAGCTCTCTGGTTATAGTTTCTTTCTCTATCGCTAATATTTTGTGACTTCTGTACAATTGTTTAATGAACTTTATTTAGAATTGTACTAACTGCAAACAATTATTTTTTTCTAAATATGTATACTTATGTGTATTGATATATCTCCTTTATTCCTCTTTGTACAATTATTTAATGACTTTATTTAGAAATGCACTAACAAGATAAAAAGAATATTTTCCTCTAAAAATTCATGTTTTTTATATATATACACACACACATACACTTCTTTATTCTGTTGTTACTAAGATTTTGTAAATTATTTAATGACTTTTAAAAATAAATATACAAAAAAAATGCATAAACCTATATTTTTATCTAAAAATGCATTATTCTATATAATGCTTTTCCTTTATTCCCTTAACCTTAAGGCGTTATTTAAAATTGACTAACTGATTATAAAATATTTTTCTCTACAAATGCCTATTATACACACAGAGAGAGAGAGAGAGAGAGAGTGTATTCTGTCATTACTAAGATTTTTGTAAATTATGTAGTGCCTTTATTTAGAAATATAGTATGTTAAAATCATGTTTCTCTCAAAATGCAAGTTAACACTTTTCCTCTGTTATCTACAAAAAGAACAGGAGTACTTGTAAAAGCAGCAAAGAGTCCTGTGGCACCTTATAGACAGACATATTGGAGCATGAGCTTTCGTGGGTGAATACCCACTTTGTCGGATGCATCACCCACGAAAGCTCATGCTCCAATATGTCTGTTAGTCTATAAGGTGCCACAGGACTCTTTGCTGCTTTTACAGATCCAGACTAACACGGCTACCCCTCTGATACAGGAGTACTTGTGGCACCTTTCAGAGACTAACAAAGGTGCCACAAGTACTCCTGTTCTTTTTGCGGATACAGACTAACATGGCGGCTACTCTGAAACTTCTATTATCTGTCATTCAGACTTTGTATACCTGTTTACTAGATAGTATTGAAAATAGCTCAGTGGTTTGAGCATTGGCCTGCTAAACCCAGGGTTGTGAGCTCAATCCTTGAGGGGGCCACTTAGGGATCTGTGGCAAAAATCTGGGGATTGGCCCTGCTTTGAGCAGGGGGTTGGACTAGATGACCTCCTGAGGTCCCTTCCAACCCTGAGATTCTATGATTCTAGTGGACCAGAGAGATATTTCAGCCCTCCCATCCAGAGGATTTTAGGGCATATCTATCTGATCAAATACTTTAGATCAGTGGTCCCCAACCTTTTTTGTCTGGGCAGCGGTCGAGCATCTGCCATTTTGGCAGATGCTCGACCACCGGCCAGGACGCGGGCGCATTTAGATGCCCTCGCGGGCGCCATGGCACCCATGGGCACCACGTTGGGGACCCCTATTTTAGATGTTCTGGGGGGTGGAAGGGAGAAACAAGGGGTGCTAACTGGCCAATTAGCTGTAATTCACAGTCAATTAACACCCCCAAAGTCATTCCCTGCCTCTCAGTGCCCAAATCATGCCCATGCTCCCAGTGCAAACTGAGATAATCCGGCTAAACAGTAATCTAAATTTGCACTGACACCATACACAAAACAAAATACTTTGTGCTCAGGAGGATGGAGGAGGGATTCAGGGCTGTTAATTAACTGTACATTACAACTAATTTCAAAAGTAACACCCCTGGCTTCTCCTTGAGTATCTTAGGCTTATTTATAAAATTATGGAAATTTCCTGACCAAAATCTCTGTTACGGTTGAGGGTTTCCAGTGGTAACTTAACAAACACTCTATAAGGAATATTGTAGTATAAAAAAAACACAAGCCAAGCATAGCAATTGCACGAAATTCAGAGTTAATCTTAAACTTAAAGCGAAAGCTTTGAAAGGGTGGAAATGTACAGTCAGGCTCAGCACGGGATGCCTTGAGGAAATCTCGCAGACACAACTGTGTACATCTGCACACCAAAGATTTCCTTCCTTCTCAGGAGGGCCTACAAATGCTGTCTGACTTGTCCAGGCATCGTGCAACCTCCTATGCAGCCCCGCAAAAGAGATGCTCTTTCCCACGCCGTGATCTGACAATGGAAGAGCAAAGGCAGCCCTTCTTCAGTACAATGCCATGTGCTGCCACATACACAAGTCAGTGATGTATTGGGTGTATACAAACCTCACAGGCCTGGAGCAGGAAATTACAGCACTAGCATGATGAAGAGAGCAAAGGTTAGAGCAGTGAGGAAGTGTCCTACTTACAAATGGCTTCCTCTGTATAGATTCATAGATTCCAAGGCCTGAAGGGGCCATTGTGGTCATTCTAGTCTGACCTCCTGTTTAATACCCCAAAATCATTCCTAGAGCAGAGCTTTTAGAAAAACATCCAATCTTGATTTACAAATTGCCAGTGATAGAGAATCCACCACAAGCATTGCTAAATTGTTCCAGTGGTTAATTACTCTCACAGCCAAAAATTCACACCTTATCTCCAGTCTGAATTTGTCTAGCTTCAACATCTAGCCATTGGCTCATGTTCTACCTTTCTCTGCTAGATTGAAGAGCCCATTATTAAATATTTGTTCCCCATGTAGGTACTTACAGACTGTAATCAAGTCACCCCTTAGCCTTCTCTTTGTTAAGCTAAATAGACTGCACTCCTTGAGTCTCTCACTATACGGGCATGTTTTCTAATATTTTAATAATTCTTGTGGCTCTTCTCTGAACACTCTCCAATTTATCAACATCCTTCTTGAATTGTGGACCCCAGACCTGGACACAGGATTCCAGCAGCGGTCACACCCGTGTCAAATACAGAGGTAAAATAACCTTGCTACTCCTACTGGAGAGTCACACTCCCAGCTCCCCCTCCCCACTGAGATCCACACTATGAGGCACTACAGTGAGAACTCACCCTCTCAGCTCATGCCCATGGTGGAATCTGTGCCCTGGGGCACTAATATCATGATTCACACCCCCAGGTCTCCCCAGGAGGATCCACACCCAAGGCACCAGCATTCACACCCTCAGCCATGCCCAGCAGGATCCATGCCCCGGGGCACTAACACCAGGATTCATATTCCCGCCCCCACCTCACCACAGGATCCGTGCCCCAGGGCACCCGTGCCAGGATCCACAGTCCCAGCCCCGCCCCCCCCCCAACAGGATCCATGCTGCGGGGCACTAGCGCCAGGATTCACACTCCCCTGCTCTCAGGATCCGTGCCCTGGGGCCCTAACGCCAGGATGCACATTCCCAACCCCAACCCCCCCACAGGATCGTTTTTCCACCCTCTCACCTGTAGGCGAGTGTCATGCACTCAAAGAGCTTGGTGAGGGATGCGTCGATGCTGAGGGCGCCGCTGCTACAAGGGCCAAAGCGGTAGGTCCGGCACGTGCAGGCGTTGACTGTGTCGAAGTCGTAGGCGTCCCCGGGCACTGCGTCTTGCTCACCCGCCCCAGCCCCCTCCCGCCAGTCGCCAGCCCTCAGCTCCACAGCCCCCACCTGCTCTGCCATGCTCCCAACCACAGCCCTGCCCCCCGGGTCCAGCTCGGGGTCAGCATGCGGCTCCGACACCATGAAGTGGCCGCTGTGGATGATCTGGGGTCGCGACATCCTGGGCAACCAGGGCGCGTCCCTAGCAACTGCCTGGCAGTGCCACAATCACCAAGCCAACACACCCCTGTCGCCAAGGCAACCAGAATGTTGGTGGAGGCTTAATCGCTCCCAAAAAATTGGTCACTGGCAGGAAGTGGAGCGCAGGCTATAACTGTGCCAGGCCCCTGCTCCAGGCTCCCATAGCAACAAGGAAGAAACCTCGCGGGCATGAGCAGCACCTCCCCCTCTGCGCAGGGCACGATGGGAATTATAGTCCCCTCGCACTCTCCCACACTGATCGCTCGCCTGGCAGACACAAGATGGCGCCCGAGCCCAGACGCCGCTGCATAGAACTACATTTCCCGATCTGCCCCGCGGCCGGCGGGAGGCGCAGGCTGGCGGTGTGCATGGGCTGCTGGGGACTGTAGTTTTGTGGCCGCAGGCGGAGGGAAGGGGGTCGGTGTGCCTGAGCCCTGCAGGGTGTGGGACTGCGGAGAGGGGCCTGTATGCCCACAGCCCCTTTCCACGCCCCACAGCCCCGTGAAAGGGGCCCTGGTGTAGGTGCCACTCAACACCAAGTCCCAACCCAGAAACCCTGAGTCAGGCCCCTTTGTGCAGGGAGTTCAGAGGGGCAGAGTTCATGGAACCTAACGACAGCAACAGTGTCAATTATTTCACTGCTGAGCACCTAGCTACACTGGGATACTGGGTGGAGGTTGGAGTTCTGTGTGGAGCTTGAATAGACCCCCCACACACACACTGCCCCTCGCTCCAATCTGACCCCTAGCTTCCAAATAGGGGATGACTCAACTCTCCCAAAATCCCAGGCCAAGAGCACTTGGACTAGCGGCTTCTCCCCACCCACATTCTGCTCATCTGCACATGCCTGCTGATGGGCTTAAGGGACTCGGGGCCACCTCCCAAAACCTGAGTGCTTTCAGTGGAGCCACAGCTTTGACTAGCCAGGAGGGGCTGCAGGGGTGCAGACCCTGCATGGCTGGACAGGGAGCAGGCCTGAGTCCCAGCCACACCTAGATTCACCTCTTATAAGGGGCAGATTAATGCCTCCTTCCCTGCTTAGAACAAAATTATTTTTTTTTAAATTTCCTTTTTAAATGTCCCCCCTCTCTCGGTCTCCCTCTTTCACAGCCTTTTCCAGCCTGCACCTTCACCCCTTTGTCTATGCCAATCTCTCACCAGTTCCAGCACACTCTAATCCCTTCCCCGCTCCCTCCCTCATTGGTAGTGACCACAAATTGCACTTTGGTGGCCTCTCCATGATACGAATTAGTGACCTCTCTCCAGTTCTTCATTGCCAGGCATGTACTATTACCAGGGCCGGCTTTAGGCCAATTCCCCCGATTCGGGCCACGTGTCTAAGAGGGCCCCGCGCCTTAGGCGCCTTTTTAATTTAAAAAAAATTTTTAATCACCCGGCAGCAGTCCGGGTCTTCGGCGGCACTTTGGCGGCGGGGGAGTCCTTCACTCGCTCTGGGTCTTTGGCGGCATTTCAGTGGTGGGGGGTCCGCGGAAGACCCGGAGCAAGGGAAGGATCCCCCACTGCTGAAGTGCCACCAAAGACCTGGACTGCCGCCAGCTATTCGAATCGGGTCCCACAGTTCCTAAAGCCAGCCCTGACTATTACTGGCCCCCCATGATGGCACCTGCCCCTCCCCTCTCCTCACCCAAAAGTGGTCCTTGGGGTTTACTCTATTCATGTCTGCATTATAATCACATCGGTGTACTGGCTGAGCCCTAGCATGCTCAGTTCATGCCCCATCTCTAGGGCCCTACCAAATTCATGGCTATGAAAAACACGTCACAGACTGTAAAATCTAGTCTCCTGCCCCCCGCCCTGTAGGGTTGCCAACTGTCTAATCACACAAACCTAAACACCCTTACCCCGTCCCTTCTCCGAGGCCCCTCCCTGCTCACTCCATCCACTCTCCCTCTGTCGCTCACTCTCCCCCACCCTCACTCATTTTCACCTAGCTGGGGCAGAGGGTTGGGGTGCGGGAGGGGGTGTGGGATCTGGGCTGAGGCCGAGGGGTTTGGAGTGTGGGAGGGGGTTCTGAGCTGAGCCTGGGGCAGGGGGTTGGGATGCATGAAGGGGTGTGGACTCTGGGAGTGGGCTGAGGGTTGGGTCAGGACATTGGGGTGCAGGAAAGGGTGAGGAGTGTGGGATCTGGGAGGGAGTTTGGGTGCTGGATGGGGCTCAGGGCTGGGGCAGGGGTTGGGGTGTGAGGAGGAGTTCAGGGTGTGGGATTGGGTGTGGAGTGCTGGCTCTGGGAGGAGGCTCGGGACTGGGGCAGGGGGTTGAGGTGTGGGTACGGGCTCTGGGAGGGAGTTAGGGTGCGGGAGGGGTTCTGACCTGGGCACAGGGTGGGGGTGAGCGGCGTGAGGTCTGACTGTGGCGGCGCAGTGGGGCTAAGGTAGGGTCCCTGCTTGCCCTGGCTCCACGGCGCTCCCGGAAGTGACCAGCACGTCCCTGCAGCTCCTTGGGGGTGGGCAGGGGGCTCCACGCACTGCCCGTGCCCGCAGGTACCACCCTTCAGCTCCCATTGGCCACAGTTCCCGGCCAATGGGAGCTGCGGAGTCAGCGCTCGGGACATGCTGAGACCCCCTGCCCCCTCTTCCCACCCCCATCAGGGGCCACAGGAGCATGCCAGGCACTTCTGGTAGGTCTGTGGAGCCAGTGGCCTAAAATCTCCCGGTTTGGCTTCAGTAGCCTTCAGGAGATCAAGCCCGATTCCGGGAGACTCCTGGCAAAACCAGGAAGGCTGGCAACCCTACCCCTGTGAAATCTGTATACTATAGGGTAAAAGCACACAAGACCAAATTTCATGGTGGAGACCAGCGTTTCTCAAATTGAGGGTCCTGACCCAAAAGGGACTTGCAAGGGGAGGTCTCAGTATTACCATCCTTATTTCTGCATTGCCTTCAGAGCTGGGTGGCCAGAGAGTGGTGACTGTTTGCCAGATGCCCAGCTTTGAAGTCAGCGCCTCTGCCAGCAGCAATGTAGAAGTAAGGGTAGCAGTATCGCAACCCCTCCCTCCCCAATAACCTTGTGACCCCTCCACAACTCCGTTTTGGGTCAGGATCCCTACAATTACAACACAGCTGAAATTTCAGCTTGGAATAGCTGAAATCATTAAATTTACGATTTTTAAAATCCTATGACCTGAAATTGACCATTAATTTGGTAGACTCCTACCCATCTCACACACCCCTGCAAGCACTGATTGGCACCCAAAGGGTCAGGGAGAGAGCCCGTCCCCTTTAATAGCCCTGTTTGCCCAGACCAGACCAATCCAGTGCTCCTTGGGTGCACACTTCCTGGGATCAAATTCTCATCGTGCTGCGGGCCCCTCTCCTCACCTTGAGATCACTGAGGGTGCCTGACACATTGTAGGATTGGGTCCCAGAGTTGCTTCCGAGAAGAGCAGTCTGGTGAGTGGGGGAGAGCTGGAATGAAAGGGTTTGGGGGCAGAACTCCTTAGAATGATACACTGCGGTAGGCAGGGTAGGTTGACCGTGATATCTGGAAGGTCAGTCGCCAGCTCTCAAGCACCGTCCTCCCCAGAGAATGGTGAATGAAAGGGAAACCTCAAGAACTGAACTTGACAGGCTCAGCTCAGCTGGAGGCCACCAAGGGCCAGCAAAGGCTGCCTGCTGTGTGAGGGGCCACATGCAGAGACAGAACCCAGCCAAACATCACAGAGGGACATTGGGCCAGACCCCCAGTTGGTGTCAATTGGCCATAGCTCCAGTGGAGTTAATGGCCAGATTCAGGGGTGCTGTAACCATGGAGTATCCCCCTTTCACAGCCCTTTCCAGCCTGCACCTTCACCCCTCTGTCTATGCATTTGTAGTCTATTTCATGACTTAGATGCACGATTTGCATGTGTAACCCACACACCTCCTGGGTGTGGTGTTCTGTCCCATCTAGTGGCACCGAGACCACTTAGGGAGAGTTAAATGAGCCTGCTCCACAGCCTTAGCTAAGAGCCAGTTGGCTTTTAGCTCATGTGGTAGAGGTTCATGCACTAAGCTCCAGAGGTCCCAGGTCCGATCCCACCCGCCAATGACCGGGGTCTGTCAGCGTTACATATGAATGATTTATCCCCGTCATATAAAATTATAAATTTGCATGTTAGGATATGTAAATTTGTATTTATTCATGCCATATATAAGCAAATTAAAATGTTGATTCCTCTATGCTTGTCGAAACTTTTTAATTTTAAGAATAACTAATATGTACTAATATCAAGAAATTGAACTGTGGACCAGTATTAAATAGTGTTACAGTAGGTGACAACCTTAGAATGTTAACCCTAGTGTCCTTTAGTTCAAAAGACACTTTTCTCACCTTTGCCCTTGTGAACAGAAGCACAGCATCAGAAAGATCCAAAGACTGGCCAATGGTATTTTCAGGCGATAAAATAGCAAGCAATGTCAGTCTCTCATCGGCCGTCATTGATCGAAAATATGTTTTAATGAGCTTGAGCTTCGAAAAGCTGTTCTCACCACTCACGACTGAGACCAGCAGCGTGAGAAGAATCCTCAAAGCTATCCACACATTAGGAAAAATGTCCTTCAACTCTGCATCTTGAATGAATTGGAGAACCTGGAGTGGAGAGTGCTTCCTGAGTTGCAAAATGTGACGGATGTTGTCCAATACGACATAGAGGTCTTTATCACTGACATCCGAACATTCCCAATGTGTCAATTGTTCAAGAGTGTTTTCCTGTCCACGGGCAGTTTCCTAAGGTCATACAACTGCACACCCGCCCCCTCCACCCCAGGTCTTTTTATGGTGCTTCATTTGTCCAAACCTTTCTTCAATTAACACTCAAGCAGTGTCAGTGAGCGAACAAAAAACTCCTTCTTGAATTTTTCTTCTGAGCTTCCTATCACCCCATTTCTGTCCTCGTAACCAAACTGTTTCTTCTTCTGATGAATACGAGTTTCCTTGAAGACAGGCTCAATTGCTAAGTTTTCCATAATTTCTTTGGCATCAGAGATGGCATCTTGAAATCTATCATCTCTGTTGGCCACAATTAAATCAAGGCAGCTTCTCATAAAAGTTGTAGGGGTTTTCTGGCATCTCATTAAATATGTCCTTTATAAGTCGCTACTTACACTCTTCAAGTCAAAACACAAGTACACTTTCACAATAAAACAAGGTTCACAATCTTGCAGCTGGGCTTTCACTTCACTTCATTCTTATATCTCACTGACTGACAGGCAACGCTCTGCCCCTTATATACCCGCAAGGGCATAGCTGACAACATTGAGGGAAGTTCAAGGAACATGTAGTTTTCAGAAAGTCTGGAAAGTTGAACAAGATTCAACAAAGGTGCAGAACATTTTAGGAGGTTAGTGAAAAATTAATCCACATACAGAATACCTGAAACATTTTACTTCAAACATTCTATTTTCCCTTTTGTCACTGTGATGGGGGCCTCTGCCCTACACTGGCGCATATGGGCTTAATAGAGCCCTAGGGAGGCTGCACAGGAGGAAGCCAATTAGAGAAGGGCTTATAGGAGCAGCCAATCAGGGCCAGGCAGGCCCATATAGGAAGACCTACAGTACAGAGCAGCCTCAGTCACTCCCTGGAGTTTGAGGAGGGAGGAGGACAGCCTGCCTTGCAGGTGGAAGGCAGCAAGCACCCTGGATATAGCAGTGCTGCAGGCAGAGACCCAGGGAGATAAAGGCAGCTCCTGGCAGGCTGCAGGAATCTGCAGGCTGAGGCCCTGAGGCAAGGGCAAAGAGGCTGCTGGAGGGCTGCAGGGAAGTAGCCCAGGGAGATCTACAGAGGAGTTGGAAGGGATGCAGCAAGTGGGGCCATCTACAGGGTCCCTGGGCTTGGACCTGGAGAAGAGGGTGGGCCTGGATCCCCCCAACCCCAACTCACCACTGAGGAAGTGGCTGGACTGAGGGACTGTGATACTGTCCCCCAGAAGGGGAGAGCACAGAGTCATTGAAGAGGATACCATAGTCCTGGGAGTGGCACTGGTCCTGAAACAAAAGTGATGGCACCAAGGCACCGTCAGAGGAGGGTGCATTGGTGAACAGAGCTAATTCCAGGATATCCAGCTGAAGGTACCACAGTGGTGAGTGAACCCCATCACAGTCACTAACAACAAAACAGCACCCCAAGCCTGGCACCCCCTAAGCCCAGCACCCCGGGCAGTCGCCTGGGTCACCTGCAACTAAATCTGACCCTGACTGTACCTCTCACCAATGAGGACACAGTGGATGGATTTGCAGCAATGGGGTTCCTAGACTGCAGTGAGGAAATAGACAGCATGCATATCCCTATTTTGGCACCAGACCACCTCACCACAGAGTATATCAACAGAGTATATTAACTTTTCTGTGGTTTTGCAAGTATGGATTACCAGGGACACTTCACTGACATTCAGTGTTGGCTGCTCAGGGAAGGTGCATGACAGCCGCATCTTTAAGAACACAGGACTGTTCAGAAAGATGTAAGCAGGGACTTTCTTTCCCAACTGGTGGATTACTTTGGCGATGTTGAAATGCCAATAGTGATCCTGGGGGATCCAGCCTACCCGTGGTTCAAGAAGCTGTACACTGACCACCTCGACAACACCAAGGAAAATTCAACAATTGGCTCAGTAGGTGCAGAACGACAGCTGAATGTGCTTTTGGCAGATTGAAAAGATGCTGGTGTGTTTGCTCACTAGATTGGATACCAATGAGAAAAATAGTCCAATGGTTATAGCTGCCTGTTGTGTCCTGCACAATATCTGTGAGGCAAAGGGGGAAAAGCTGCTGCCAGAATCGAGGGTGGTGGTGGAGCGGCTGTCTGCTGACTTCAAACAGCCAGACACAAGGGCCATTAGAAGAATTCAACATGGAGTCATGCAGGTGAGGGAGGCTTTGAAAGAGCCCTTTAACTGTCAGCCAAAGTAGTGTTCTGTGCTGGGCTGGTCTCTGGCCCTGGAGCATTAGGAACTGCCTAGCGCTCGCTGTACATTTATAAATATGACTTTTCCAAACCCTAAGAGTTGTGTGGTGCTTGCTGTATATTTACAACAACTATGTGCTTTGAGTACCACTATGCATTCGGCAGTATGTGTGGTGAACTAAAAAAAAGATAATTTTATGCTCCATAAATAGAAATGTACTGAGTGCAAAAATAGTGCAGAAAAACAATGTGCAAAAAACAACAGGCAATGCCATACAAACTTTAAATATAAATTAATGGAATGGGACTTTGAAATTGGAAAGGCAGCAAACATTTCTGTACATTTAGTGCACAAATGTAGTCCATTGTGGCTACACATACACTGACCTGTGAGAACCATGGTTGGCATATGTGAAGCTGTGGTTTTCCTTGCTGTCCCCTGGCATGGAGTGGTAGGGGTAGGGATGCGGCCCATGATGCTATGTGGTATGTTGGAGGGCGTGGGGCAATGCTTTTCAAACTTTTTTTCTGGCGACCCAGTTGAAGAAAATTGTTGATGCCTGCGACCGAACGGAACTGGGGATGAGGGGTTTGGGGTGTGGGAGGGGCTCAGGTCTGGGGCCGGGAATGAGGGGTTCAGGGTGTGGGAGGGGGTCAGGGCTCTGGGCTGGGAGGTGCAGGCTCTGGGGTGGAGCCGGGGATGAGGGATTGGGGTGCAGGAAGGGGTTCCGGGTTTGGGAGGGGCTCAGGGGTGGGGCAGGAGATTGGGGCGTGGGGTTGGTACATGGGCTAACCTTAGGCATCTCCTGGTCAGTGGTGCAGCTGGGAGTGCAGAGGCAGCCTTCCTGCCTGTCCTTGCGCTGCGGACCGAGCTGCGCCCTGGAAGCAGCCAGCAGCAGGTTCAGCTCCTAGGCAGAGGTGTGCAAGAGGCTCCCCCCCAGCTCGCATTGGCCTTTTCCCGGCCAATGGGAGTGGGGAGCTGGTGCTCGGGGCAGGGGCAGCGTGCGAGCCCTGTGGCCCTCCTGCCTTGGGGCTGGACTTGCTGCTGGCTGCAGCCGTGCAGTGTGGTGTCAGAACAGGTAGGGACTAGCGTGCCTTATCCAGGCAGCACTGCCAACAGGACCTTTAACGGCCCGGTCGGTGGTGCTGAGCAGAGCCGCTGTAACCCACTACCTTCCATTCTGCAACCCAGGACTGCAGGGTTTCTCAAACAGGGGTTGCCACTTGTGTAGGGAAAGCCCCTGGTGGGCCGGGCCGGTGTGTATACTTGCCCTGTCTGCAGGTCCGGCCAATCGCAGTACTGTGTCATGAGCCTCAGTTTGAAAACCACTGGTGTAGGAAGCTGCTACCAGGGAGTTCTCCAAGGACTGCAAAGGGTGGGCAACCTGGGATTTTTGAACTTGCAGGTCAACCAGAGTCTGCAACACTTGGGTTTGGGGCCTGAGAAGATACAACACATCCTGGTGTATCTCCCTCTCCTTTTGCTGCTGGGATTCCTGGGACTTTCCCCTGTTTGCTCTTTCCTTTTTCATGCCGTCTGCCAAGTTAGCCCTCCAGGCCTTTTGTCTGCAGTCTGGTGCAGCACTGGCTTGCAGGATCTCACTGAACATGTCCTCCCTAGCAGTCTGCTTTCTTCTCTTCCTCAGGGTCTGGCATTCTGCAGCTATGGAGGGGACACTTCTCAAGGCTGCCATGGCAGCAGCTGCTGATAAAAACAGATAGATCCATCATTGGATTTACAGTCACAATAGAAAGTGGAAGATAAGTTTCAAAACTCCCTTCCCTTATTCCCATAAAAACTTTTGATAAGACATGCTTTTTGACACTTCAGTTTTGGAGTGCCTCTGCACAGCACCTCTCCAGCCCTAGCCCTGGTGAGTATGGCCCATCAAGGGGCAAGGTGGGGGGAAGGAATTTCCCTTGCATTAAACAATAAAATTGCAGTCCCTAGTCCATGGATACAAGTATAGGACAATGGCACTGAATATTGGCACTGTTTTCTTCAGGCGGTGGTGATTTTAGCTGATATCTTATTCGAGAGGGTAACAAGGCTGCAGAGAGCACAGGTGCTGCTGGCATACCAAAGCTATCCAGGCCTGTATGCCACTAGCCTGTTTTCTGCAATAGTGCCAGCCAAACTCATTATGGAGTGGCATGGAAAAGTGACCTACCACCGTCCTTAGAAATCTTCGGGAGAGGATTGCAGAGTATCTCCATGAAATTTCATCAGGATCTGTCAGGAGACATTCCTTTGTTCATAAACAAACTACTCCAAATGCCCCCACCTAACCCTACAAGGGAATGAAAAGCAGATATCAACTTTACTTCTCTAGTAACGCTACCTCTTCTTGTACAAGTAAAACAATGAAAAGTCAATACTTGTGTCTTGTTGGCTTGGGGATGGGCCGGGGATCCATCTTTAAATTTAACCATTGCAAGGGGAAATGCATGCACACACTTATCTGAGTTTCCTTCCCCTCTGTTGGGCTCGTCTGTGCTTGGCTGCCTCAACTGGTTAGACTGTGGTGGAGTTTCACACAGGTCCCAGCCTGTGGGATGACTGGAGCCCCCTGCTGTATTTACCCTCTCCTCATCGATGTTCATGGCAGGGGTCTCTGTCTTTGGCTCCTCCACATTAACCACAGTGGTCTGCAAGGTGCTGGTGAGGTCTTCGCCAAGTATGGCATGCAAGCTTGTTGTAAGCTGCAGCTCAGCAGATTTACTCCCTGGCCTTGTGGTGCTGTTCTTTTGCTTTCACATAGCACTGTTGCTGATCCTTCGCACTCCTTTGCCTGTGTCCCCACTTCACTGTTTTCGTAGATGTCCACATTTCTAAGGCTGATTGCTTGCAGAGCCTCTTCTCCCCACAGGCCCAGGAGATCCAATACCTTCAGTCTACTCCAGGCAGGAGTGCGACCAGTGCGTGGAACCAGCATGGTTGGTTGGGCAGTTGCACACAAGAAGGGAGAGCTGCTAGGTGTGCTTGCCAGGCAGGGCAATCAGGAAAAGGCATTTCAAAAATATCTGGGGTGTTTCAAGGGTTGGGGTGTGGCCTTTGGTCTCCATGACCTCTGGGCAGTGGAGTTCACAACTGTGACCAGAACGGTCACTGTCACAGGAAATGGGGCGATGCTGGACAGTTGCTGGAGGACTGTTAGGGTTGACACAGGTGTCACAGGAAATGGGGCGATGCTGGACAGTTGCTGGAGGACTGTTAGGGTTGACACAGGTTGGGTAGCGTCTACACTCGCACTGTGTCAAGCTTAGTAGGTTGACCACCATTCAGGGAGGTGGTTTTATCACGTCATCATAACCAGGTGCTTACATCGGCCAGGGACAAATTTGAGCATAGACACATGCACAAACAGGCTGACACAAGGCAACTTATGTCGACCTAACTTTGTAGTGTAGACAAGGCCTCAGAGTGAGTGATAAGAGTCCATGAGCTACATCCCTAATGGATGGAATGGCCAAGTGGAATGGCTGGCTAGACTCACTTGGCTTGGTGTCAGGATCAGAACCATTTCAAAGGAGGCTTATTAGCATCCTACCTTCTCCTTCAACTATGCCCCTCCCACATTGAGGCTAGGAAAATCTACCACTGGTGTCTGTAACCCACAAAAGACTAGACAGGTGAGGGAGAACAACAGAGCAAACACCTTGTGTAAGTGAGGCTGGAGATGATGGCATGGAAGGCAGTTGGGCCTAGTACCTAGAGCACTGACTTGGGAGCCAGAAAACCTGGGTTTCATTCCCCTCTCTGCTACTGACCTTGTGGGTTACCTTGGGCAAGTCACTTCCCCTGCTCTGTGCTTCAGTTTCCCTTTGTTTGTAGGTTCTTTGGGGCAGAAACTGTTTAGCCCAATTTTCCAACAAGCAATTTCTCCCGTGTTGCCCCTCCCATGTTGGAGGAGTGCCCTATTTCATTAGTCTCCCTCAAACTGTCCTTAGCCACAATGGCTGCAAAACAATTGACAACAGTTAGCCTACTGGTGTGCTGAGCTGACCACTGTCGTCTCCTTGTGCTCCCCCATCGGTTTGTCTGTCTCTTCCTGTTGTCTCTTGTTTAAATTTATATTGTGAACTTTTGGGAACAGGGCCCTTCTTTTTGTTCTGTGTTTGTCCAGCTCCAAGCTCAGTAGGCATCTGCTCCATGACTAGCTGTGACAGTCAACCAGAAAGGGTTAAGTGTCCTGCAGGATGAATGACTCAAATTCAACCCTTAAAGACATATGGGGAGATAATATTTATGTTTTTTTCTGTATTTACATATATATTGGTAGTGATCAACAATGTAATCAACAGTCCCTGTCTACGCTGTATTCTGTTAATTCAGAGAGCAAAAGAACATCCACATTTAAATGAACTGTAAACATGGGATATCGCTGTATTCATCTCTCTTTGAAATGTATAGCTGATCATCTGCGAATGGTGGAAAAACAGGCAATTGCCTTATGTTAATCTGTGTGAATAATTACCAGGGATGCTTAGGAAGTAGACCTACTTCAAAGTTGCTCTGATTGCCCATTGTTTACCTAGGACTGTATAGTCAAGTGGATGCTAGAACATTGTATAAAAGACCCTTGGGTCCTGATCCTGTCATCATTTAAGCTTCATCAGGGGAAGTTTGAGTCGCAAAATTGAGGTCTCAGTTAAGCTGGAACACCCTGAATATGATTTTAGACATTGGACTATAACCTATGGACTAAATTCTAAAAGAACTCTTTGCAACTACAAAGCTCACCATCTCTGCTATGAATCTGAACATCAAGTATTGTACTCATGTCTGTATGTATACTGATCGTTTAACCATACTCTCTCTCTTTTCTTTTTAAATAAATTTTAGTTTAGTTAATAAAAATTGGCTGTAAGTGTGTATCTGGAATATTCATTAACCTGGGATGTAATGTGTCTGATCCTTTGGGATTGGTATAACCTTTTTTTTTATATGGCAAATAAGATTTTCATTAATCCTCATCATGTCTGACTTGGGTAACTAGGTGGAGGCCTGAGGCTCGGTTACTTTAAGAGAACTGTGTTGTTGACTTCTGGGTAATCAGTGAGATATATTAGAAGCTGTTTTGTGCTGGTTTGGTAAATCTAAGTATTGGAATAACCACCAGCTTTGGGGATTGTCTGCCCCATTCTTTGCAGTTCACCCTAATTGAGTAACCGCAGCTGGCTTTCCTGGGACCCCAGTCACACTAGCTCTCCTAAGCGCTATACTAATACAAATAAATAACAACAACAGTGCGTGTTTGGTCATAATAGGAACTATTAGACTCTATAGTGATACTAAGTGATTTAAGGGTAGTGGTGGATAATCAGCAGATCATGAGCTCCCAGCATGGTGCTGTGGCCAAAATAGCTAATGTGATCCTGAAATGTATAAAAAGGGAATCTTGAGTAGGAATAGAGAGGTTATTTTACCTCTGTATTTGGCACTGGTGTATCCAATGGTGAGCTGCAGCCGGTTCGCACCGATTCACGGCAAACCGGTTGTTAAATTTAGAAACCCTTTTAGAACTCGTTGTAAAGGGCTTTTAAATTTAACAAAGGCTCCGCCTGCAGCAGCTTCCTGCCCTGCCCTGCCCTGCCCCCGGCCCCAGCTCACCTGGCTCCAGCTCTGCCTCCTCGGGCCAATCAGCTGTTAGCGCGGGAAGCCTGGGAGGGCTGAGAAGGAAGCAGCAGCTTCCTGCAGGTGAGCTGGAGAGGGGAGGCACAAGGAGGGCTCTAGGCGCCGTGCATCCCCGGCCCCCTCCGGGCAGGCCCCCAACCCCGACTCCGGCCGGGCGGCGTGGCTCCGGCCGGCCCCCGGCCCCGACTCTGGGTGGCGCAGCTCTGGGCCGGCCCCCGGCTCTGACTCGGACACGGACCCCGGCTCTGTCCGGGCAGCGCGGCTCTGGGCCAGCCCCCGGCTCTGACCCGGACCCGGACCCCGGCTCCAGCCGGGCGGCGTGGCTCTGACCCGGACCCCGACTCTGACCCGGACCCCGACTGCAGCCCAGCACCCGTTGCTCCCAGCCCCGACTCTGGGTGGCACGACCCCCATCTTCAGGCAGTGCGGTAAGGGGGGCAGGGAGAGGGTGTTGGATAGAGGGCGGGGGGTGGATTAGGGTCGAGACTGGGGGCAGTCAGAGGGCAGGGAACAGGGGAATTGAATGGGGGCAAGGGTCCTGGTGAGGCAGTCAGGAAGGACCAGGGGTTGGATGGGGCAGTGGGAGGCAGTCAGGGGCAGGGGTTCCAGGGGCAGTCGGGACAGAGAGAAGGGGTGGTAGGATGGGGCAGGGGTGCCGGGGGGCCATCAGGAATAAGAGGAGGGGTTGGATGGGGTGACAGGGGGCAGTTAAGGGACAGGAAAGGGGGGTGGCTAGGGCAGGGGTCCTGGGGGGTGGGGCAGGAGTCCCGGGGGGCGGCGCGGGTCACGACCCCCTCCTGGGGTGAGGAGGAGGGAACTGGTTGTTAATATTTTGGCAGCTCATCACTGGGTGTATCCACTGCTCAATTACTGTGACTCGTTCTGGTGTCCACAGTTCAAGAAGTATGTTGATCAGAGAAGAGCCACAAGAATAATCAAAGGCTTAGAAAACATGCCTTGTAGTGACAGACTCTAGGAGCTCAATCTATTTAACTTAAGATAGAGAAGTTTAAGGGGTGACTTGATTACTGTCTGTAAGTACCTACATGGGGATCAAATATTTAATAATGGGCTCTTCAATCTAGCAGAGAGGGGTATAATGCGATCCAATGACAGAAACTGAAGCTAGATACATTCAGAGTGGAAATAAGATGTCAATTTTTAGTGGTGAGAGTAATTAACCACTGGAACAATTTACCAAAAGTTGAGGTGGATTCTCCATCACTGGCAAGTTTTAAATCAAGATTTGATGTTTTTCTAAAAGATCTACTCTAGGAATGGTTTTGGGGAAGTTCTCTGGCCTGCGTTATACAGGAGCTCAGTGGTTCCCCTCTGGTTCCCCATGTGTACACTACAAAATTATGTCAACCTAGCTTACGATGGCATACAGCCACCGGAGTTATTAAATCATTTGTGTATGTGCACACATGGCTCCTTGTGTCGGTAGTGGAGCACTTGTATCAATTTGTATTGTCCGTGTGGGGCAGCTTGTGAAGGCCAGTAACAGCTGACATAGTGTCTACGCTGATACTGTATCAACCTAATTACATCAATCATAACTCTACACCGCTCGGGGAGGTGGTGTTACTAAATCGGCATACAGAGAGGGACTTACATTGGCAGGAACCAAATTTAAGTGAAGACACTCCCTCGGCTAGGTTGATGCAAGGCAGATTACATCGACCTAACCATGTAGTGTAGACCAGGCCTCGGAATCTGTGAATCTATAATGATTTCTGGAAACACCTGTGATCTGGAGATGGGCTAGTTGTTGATCTTGCAAAATGCGTCCTGGGAGATTGAGCAGAGGCCCTGGAGGAGACAAAAGGGAGGTAGGCAGCTGAGTGCAGGTCTTTGGCAAGAAAGGACAGGGCTGCCCAGAGGATTCAGGGGGCCTGGGGCAAAGCAATTTCGGGGGCCCCTTCCATTAAAAAGAAGTTGCAATACTATAGAATACTATATTCTCGTGGGGGCCTCTGCAGGGCCTGGGGCAAATTACCCCTCTTGCTCCCCCCTCTGGGCGGCCCTAAGAAAGGGTCATACAGAAGGCACCTAGGCCCAGATCCTCAGTGGTGTTTAGGCACTTACCTCCCATTGGAGCTGGGCCCTAAAGATTATTGCATGACTAAGGCCTTGTCCACACTAGAAAGCTTTACTGGCAAAAGTTGGGATGGTTTACAACTACTAACACAGCTATTTGGGCAGAGGGCATTCACATTTGACTGCCTTTGCCAGGGTAGGCTGTTATGACAAAAGACATAGCACTGGGAGACATCCCAGTGTCCCCAACACTCCCATCTGGTACACTGCTTTGTGGGAAATTTTTGCAGCATACCGTTGAATATCAGCACTCCTCTCAATGGATTGTGGGAGTTTGCCTTCTGTTCCATCCCACAACCTACTGTTTCTCATGCCATTTTTCCATCTCACCGCCAAAAGCACAGAGGCTGCACAGACAGGCAAACAATTTTTCTTCTCTTGCTTATTTATCTGTGGTAGGTGACGAGACCTTTACATTTAGCTCTGTTATGCAAATCCATTCTCCTGTATGGCTACCATCTCCCTTCCAGCCAATCTTGTTTTCTGAGACTAGCCAAGTGTTAGACTGTTCCTCCAAGAAGAGGCAGTGGAGGAGGGTCAGCGGTTTGGATCAGAAGAATGTAGCACCTTTGGAGGTGGGTTGTCTGTGGAGCTGCAGTCTCAGGAACCTTTATGGACCAAAGAAGAGACGCAGGCTCAGTATTGCCAACCTTCAGAGATCAAAACCCAGGAGTCAGACCCCCTCAAGAGCTCAGAAATCATGAGATTGCCCCCAAAATCATGAGATTTAAAAAATATGTAAGCAGCATCTGAATGAGCTCTCCTCTGACATCTAGTGTTGAGCCATGGAAAAGGACTTCAGGCGCCGATCGTGTTTGCATGGGCACACCCACCTGGCCTAGGAGCTCAGCATGATGGGATTGCTTGCCCAAATTGTCACTTTTGGCTGGTGTGGGATCCCCCAGTCTCCTTGTTTTTGGGACAGGAGTAAGAAAGGGTTGTTATCCTTGTGTGAACCAAGGGCTGCAGACCTCTACTTCGCATTGCCCGATTGAAGGACGCACCCTCAACGAAATGACACTCGCTAGGCAGGGGACATAGGTTCCAAAGCCTAGGGGGAAACAGATACTTGTACTTGGGGGTGTTTAAGGGTTTTTAAATGTTGTTTGACCTTTTTTTTTTCTCTCCACTGTGTAATAATAGAGTCAATTAAGACTCAGTTGAGAATTTTGTTATATGCTTCAATGCTGAAATCACTAATATCTAGGTTTAAGTATTAGCTCTGTTCTGGGACAGTGTGTACCTCTGATGAGGCTCTACTACTAACAACTGAAATCACAGAGATGTGTTAAGTGAGGGGTCCTGAAGACATCTTAGTGCGGTGAGTGGCCAGCAGGGCAGCTTGAGATATTGCCACAGCAGAGCCCTGCAGAGAGGGGTGGCGAGTGAGTGCCCAAACAGCAGAGTGAGTAAGGTGCCTCCTTGCCTCCCCGGTCCCCAGGATGGGAGGTAAATGTAACCTCTGAACTCTGGGTCTGCACTGTCCAAAGACAGCAACTAAGTGTGGGGTGCAGAGAAAGGATGGGCATGTTAAAGGGACTTTTGGGTTGCTGGACTTAAGAACCTGAGGGGGAAACTGCACAACTTACTTGGTGGTGGGTCTTTTGATCATGGTTTATGTTTACAAATCCTGTTTGTGGTGTTCCCCAAATTAATGCCACATTATTTTCTTCCTTTTATTAAAAGTTTTTTGCTACACTCAGACTCTGTGCTTGTGAGAGGGGAAATATTGCCTCTTAGAGGCACCCAGGAGGTTGTGTGTAATTGTCCCAGGTCACTGGATGAAGGCTCGAGCCGGTTGTGTGTTGTAGTGTTGAAAAGGAACCACTAGATACTGAACCCAACTCTGACTGGCAGAAGGGTTACAAATATATTTATAAAAAGAACGAGGTGTACTTGTGGCACCTTAGAGCCTAACAAATTTATTTGAGCATAAGCTTTCGTTCACTGAAAGCTTATGCTCAAATAAATTTGTTAGGCTCTCAGGTGCCATAAGTACGCCTTGTTCTTTTTGCGGATACAGACTTAGGATATGTCTACACTACAGGATTACTACGATTTTACAGAATTCGATTTTTGGAAACAGATTGTATTGTATTTTGGAAACATCGAGTGCATGCAGCCACACTAAGCACATTAATTCGGCGGTGTGCGTCCATGTACCGAGGCTAGCATCGACTTCTGGAGCGTTGCACTGTGGGTAGCTATCCCATAGTTGCCACAGTCTCCCCCACCCACTGGAATTCTGGGTTGAGATCCCAATGCTTGATGGGGCAAAAAACATTGTCGCGGGTGGTTCTGGGTACATGTCGTCAGTCTCCCCTCTCCCTCCCTCTGTGAAAGCAATGGCAAACAACCATTTTGCGCCTTTTTTCCTGGGTTACCTGTGCAGATGCCATCCCACAGCAAGCATGGAGCCCGCTCAGCTCAACGCAGCAGTCATGAACATTGTAAACACCTCACGCATTATTGTGGAGTTTATGCTGAACCAGAACCTGCAAAACCAGGCGAGGAGGAGGCGGCAGCGCGGCGATAAGAGTGATGAGGACATGCACACAGAATTCGCTCAAACCGTGGGCCCCAGCGCTTTGGAGATCATGGTGTTAATGGGGCAGGTTCATGCCGTGGAATGCCGATTCTGGGCCCGGGAAACAAGCACAGACTGGTGGACCACATAGTGTTGCAGGTGTGGGACGATTCCCAGTGGTTGCAAAACGTTCGTATGCATAGGACCACTTTCATGGAACTTTGTGACTTGCTTTCCCCTGCCCTGAAGCGCCAGAATACCAAGATAAGAGCAGCTCTCACAGTTGAGAAGCGAGTGGCGATAGCCCTATGGAAGCTTGCAACGCCAGACAGCTACCGGTCAGTCGGGAATCAATTTGGAGTGGGCAAAGCTACTGTGGGGGCTTCTGTGATGCAAGTAGCCAAAGCAATCACTGAACTGCTGCTACCAAAGGTAGTGACTCTGGGACATGTGCAGATCATACTGGATGGCTTTGCTGCAATGGGATTCCCTAACTGTGGTGGAGCGATAGGTGGAACCCATATCCTTATCTTGGCACTGGAGCACCAGGGCAGCCAGTACATAAACCGCAAGGGGTACTTTTCAATGGTGCTGCAAGCACTGGTGGATCACAAGGGACGTTTCACCAACATCAATGTGGGATGGCCGGGAAGGGTTCATGACACTCGCGTCTTCAGGAACACTACTCTGTTTAAACGGCTGCAGCAAGGGATTTACTTCCCAGATCACAAAATAACAGTTGGGGATGTTGAAATGCCTATCATTATTCTTGAGGACCCAGCCTACCCCTTAATGCCATGGCTCATGAAGCCATATGCAGGCAGCCTGGACAGTAGTCAGGAGCTGTTCAGCTATAGGCTGAGCAAGTGCAGAATGGTGGTAGAATGTGTATTTGGACGTTTAAAGGGTCGCTGGCACACGTTACTGACTCGCTCAGACCTCAGCCAAACCAATATTCCCATTGTTATTGCTGCTTGCTGTGTGCTCCACAATCTCTGTGAGAGTAAGGGGGAGACATTTATGGTGGGGTGAGAGGTCGAGGCAAATCGCCTGGCTGCTGATTACGCACAGCCAGACACCAGGGCGATTAGAAGAGCACACCAGGAAGCGCTGCACATCAGAGAAGCTTTGAAAACCAGTTTAATGACTGGCCAGTCTACCATGTGAGAGTTCTGTTTGTTTCTCCTTGATGAAAACCTGCCCCCTTGATTGATTGATTCCCTGTAAGCCACTCATCCTCCCCCATTCGATCACAGTGTGCTTGCAAAGGAAATAGAATAATAGATTATTAGGGTTGGAAGGGACCTCAAGAGATCATCTAGTCCAACCCCCTGCTCAAAGCAGGACCAATCCCCAAATGGCCCCCTCAAGGATTGAACTCACAACCTTGGGTTTAGCAGGCCAATGCTCAAACCATTGAGCTATTCCCCCCTCACTTTTGTTTAAAAACCATGTATTCTTTATTAATTGATTATAAAAATAGGGAGAGAACTGACAAGGTAGCCCGGGTGGGGGGAGGAGAGAAGGAAGGAAAAGATTACTTCAAAACTTGTTGAATGACAGACTTTTGCTTGGGTTGTCCACTGGGGTGGAGTGGCAGGGTGCACGGAGCCTCCCCACCCGCGTTCTTGGGTGTCTGGGTAAGGAGGCTATGGAACATGGGGAGGGCGGTTATACAGGGGCTGCAGCAGCACTCTGTGATCCTGCTGCTGTTCCTGAAGCTCCACCAGACGCCGGAGCATTGTCCGTTTGATCCTGCAGTAGCTGCAGCATTGCATCCTGCCTCCTCTGATCTTCCTGCTGCCACCTCTCATCTCAAGCTTCCCTCCTGTCCTCACGTTCATCCCTCCTGTCCTCATGTTTGTTGGCCGCTTTCCTGTACTGTGATACTGTGTCCTTCCACTCATTCAAATGAGCTCTTTCACTGCGGGTCAACTGCATGATCTCAGAGAACATTTCATCTTGCATGCGTTTTTTTCGCCGCCTTATCTGAGATAGCCTTCGGGACGGAGGAGGGAGGCATGAAAAATTTGCAGCTGCGGGAGGGGAAAAAAGGGAAAGAAGTGTTTAAAAAGATACATTTTACAGAACAATGCGTGTACTCTTTCACGGTGAACAACACTATTCACATTACATAGTACATGTGATTTTGGTACAAGGTCACATTTTGCATCTTAATGTTGAGTGCCTGCGGCTTTGGTGTTAGAGATCACAGACGCAGGGCCGGGCAATAGAATTCGGCTTGCATGCGGCCATGGTACGCCATTGTCTTTCAGCTTCTGCAACCTTCATAAAAGCAGCGCCTTCCTTTCCCATACCAAGCAAAGCCCCTTGAGTGCTGTGGTTTTTGTGTTAATGTGCAGCAGCAGAAACCAAACTAACCCCCCTGTCCCATCCAATTCTTTAGGATGATCACTTTACCCCTCCCCCCACTGTGTGGCTGGTATCAGGGAAGATCCCTGCTAGCCAAACGCGAACAGCTCAGCCCCAATGCCCCCCCCCGCCCCACTTGGCTAACTGCAGGGAAGGATTTCTTTTCAGCCACAGGCAAACAGCCCCGTAGGAACAGCCACCTCTGTCCCCTTAATTAAATTCCCAAATTTCAACCAGGTTACCATGAATGATATCACTGTCCTGAGGATAACACAGTGAGATAAAGAATGATGTTGCTTGAATGATACCAGATTACTTGCTAATAGCATGGCGTGGTCAAGTGTCCTACCATGGAGGATGGAATAAGGCTGCCCTGCCCAGAAACCTTCTGCAAAGGCTTTTGGAGTACCTCCAGGAGAGCTTCATGGAGATGTCCCTGGAGGATTTCCGTTCCATCCCCAGACATGTTAACAGACTTTTCCAGTAGCTGTACTGGCTGCGAATGCATCCCAAGTCCTCAGGGCAAATTAATCATTAAAAAACATTTGCTTTTAAACCATGTTTTATATTTACAAAGGTACACTCACTAGAGGTTCCTTCTATAGCTTCATGGTACGGGATACTGCCTTGGGAGGGTTGGAAGGCTACTTCAGTCAGGCTGAGAAAAAGATCCTGTCTGTTGGTGTGCTGTGTACTCTCCGCAAGCTCATCCTCCTCCTCATCCTCATCTTCCCTGTCCGCAAAATCCTCAGGCATGGCTGGAGAGTACCCCCTTCCTCGGAATCCACGGTCAGGGGTGGGGTAGTGGTGGCGGTGCCCCCTAGAATTGCATGCAGCTCAGCGTAGAAGCAGCATGTCTGCGGCTCTGCACCGGACCGTCTGTTTGCTTCTTTGGTTTTCTGGTAGGCTTGTCTGAGCTCCTTAACTTTCACGCAGCACTGTAGTGAGTCCCTATTGTGGCCTCTCTCCATCATGCCCTTGGAGACTTTTTCACATGTTTTGGCATTCCGTTTTTTGGAACGTAGTTCTGCTAGCACGGAATCCTCTCCCTATACAGCGATCAGATCAAGTATCTCCCGTACAGGCCATGCTGGAGCTCTTTTTCGATTCTCGGACTGCATGGTCACCTGTGCTGATCAGCTCTCCAGGCTGGGCAAAAAGGAAAGGAAATGAAATTCAGGCTTTTCCTGTCTACCTGGCCAGTGCATCCGAGTTCAGATTGCTGTCCAGAACGGTCACAGTGGTGCCCCGTGGGCTAGCTCCTGGAGGCCAATACCGTCAAATTGCATCCACACTAACCCTAATTTGAATCGGCAATGTCGATTTCAGCGCTACTCCCCTCATTGGGGAGGAGTACAGAAATCGATTTTAAGAGCCCTTTATGTCGAAGTAAATGGCTTTACTTCATGTGCAGGGTTAATTTGATTTAGCGCTGCTAAATTCGACCTAAACTCATGGTGTAGACCAGGCCTAACATGGCTGCTACTCTGAAATATATATTTTTTTTAGTCTCTCTTTTGTCTTTTTAACTTCCTTTTACTCCTCTCCCAAGGTGTGTGTGATAATTTCAGGTTGAAAAGTCAACCTTTAATACACACCTTTCCCTGGCTGCTTAGATGGCAACTCCACTAACCCTTTCCTGACCCCGCCGCGAAGGGAGCCAGCCAGCCATTTCCTGTTACCGTCTTGACCCAGCAACAACACCTCCCTGCCTCCTGCTGTCCTGGGGGGAGGGAAAGCTCAGTGGTTTGAGCATTGACCTGCTAAACCAAGGGTTGTGAGTTCAATCCTTGTGGGGGCCATTTAGGGATCTGGGGCAAAATTGTCTGGGGATCGGTCCTGCTTTGAGCAGAGGGTTGGACTAGATGACCTCCTGAGGTCCCTTCCAACCCTGATATTCTATGATACCAGCGGTACCACTTCCTCGATTCCCCACTGATCTCTGGCCCCATGGCATCTCCTTTACCTGGGACCCAGCAGGCCCTCTTCCCTGATTCCCTCATCCTCTGCCTCCCATTGCCCCAGGACCCGTTCTCCACTCTAGGGCCATCCATGCAGACAGAGCTCAGAGGCTGTGCTGCATTCTCGGCCCTGAGGCTCTTGCACAGCGCTCTGCCCAAATGCCCAGCTGTGAAAACCATGGGATTGGAGGAGCTTCTTGTGTCATCATGACAGCATGTCATTCAGGCACCAAAATCATGTCACCCGTGGACAGCTTGCAAGAGTTAGCCACACTGCAAACACAGCCTTCCCTGGCTGGTCAGTGCTAGTGTTGCCAGGTGTCCAGTTTTCGACTGGACCATCCAGTCGAAAAGGGACCCTGGCGGCTCTGGTCAGCACTGCTGACTGGGCCGTTAAAAGTCCGGCTGGAGGCACAGTGGGGCAGGCAGGCTCCCTGCCTGATTCCGCATGGCTCCTGAGAAGCGGCCAACATGTCCCTCTGTCTCCTAGACTCTGCTGTCCCCGCTCTGAGCACTAGCTCTGCAGCTCCAATTGGCCAGGAACCATGGCCAATAGGAGCTGCGGGGGTGGCACCTGCAGGCAGGGGCATCACGCAGAGACTTCTGTCTGTGCCTCTGCCTAGGAGCTGGCAGGCCATGTTGCTGGTTCCTGGGAACCACCTGAGGTCAGCTCTTCATGGAGCCTGCACCCCCTTCTCCTCCTCCCCCCCCACCTCAACCCCCTGCCCCAGCCTGGAGCCCCCTCCCACACTCACCCCTCATTTCTGGCCCCATCCTGGAAGCTGCACCCCCAGCCAGAGCCCTTAGCCCCTTATACACCCCCAACCCCTTGCCCCAGCCCAGTGAAAATGAGCGAGTGAGGGTGAGGGAGACTGAGCGACGGGGTGGGGGATGGAGTGAGTGGCAGACAGGACCTTGGAGAAAGTGCGGGCCAGGGACGAGGTAGGGGGCAGGGCAAGGGTGTTCAGGTTTGTGCGATTAGAAAGTAGGCAACCTTAGTTGGAGCAGAGACCCGCTACCCTGCGGCTGGTGGAGCTGCCATTCTATCACCTCCATTTCCCACCCCTATTGCTATCCTCTGCACCCCCCTCAGCCTCCCTCCTGCCCCCCCACACCACCCTGCACTCCCTTCAGCCTCCTTCCTGCCCCCACAGTACTGTGCACCCCCTCAGCTTCCCTCCTGCCCCCTCACACTCCCTAAAGCTGCCTCCTGCTCCTCATCCCCCTTTGACAGCATCTTTGCAGCTCCTAATGGTCCCTGTGTCTTTTCTAGCCCCACTCCCCCACCAAAGAATGGCAGCCATTTTGCCTGTGGGCATGGCTTCAATCTCATTGACACTAGTGCAAGGTGGCAGCTGTCTTTATTAAGAGCCACCTCCCTTGCACATGCAATAGACTGTAGGGGAAATTGTGGCCATCTTGCTGGCTTCACCCCCTATTGACAGTAATAGGAGACAGCAGCCATTTTAAATTAGGGAAAACTTATGCCTTAGCCCCCTTTCAAGAGAGGTAAGAAAACACCCCAAATTGCCAGAATCATGACAAAATTGCAAGAGTGGACAATGCCATGGGCTGGAACAGGGGGTGCAGATAACACTGAGGCACATCACAACCACCCCCTGCTGTGTAAAGTGAGAACTGCTCAGCCATGCATCATAGAATCGCAGATTCATAGAATAATAGGGTTGGAAGAGACCTCAGGTGGTCATCTAGTCCAGGGGTGGCCAACCTAGGCCTGAGAAGGAGCCACAATTTACCAATGTACATTGCCAAAGAGCCACAGTAATACGTCAGCAGCCCCCGCATTGGCTCCCCTGCTCCCAGCGCCTCCAGCCACCAGCAGCCCTGCCGATCAGCACCTCCCCTTCCCTCCTCGCACTTCTCGATCAGCTGTTTTGTGGTGTGCAAGAGACTGGGGGAAGGAGGAGAAGCGAGGGCACTGCAGGCTGAGGGGAAGGGATAGAGTGGGGGCAGGGCCTGTGACAGATCCAGGGGTTGAGCAGTGAGCACGGTATATTAATTTCTCTTCAGAGGTTGGCCACTCCGATCTAGTCCAATCCCCTGCTCAAAGCAGGACCAACACCAACTAAATCATCCCAGCCAGGGTTTTGTCAAGCTGGACCTTAAAAACCTATAAGGATGGAGATTCCACCACCTCCCTAGGTAACTCATTCCAGTGCTTCACCACCCTCCTAGTGAAATAGTGTTCCCTACTATCCAACCTAGATCTCCCTTACTGACCATTGCTTCTTGTTCTGTCATCTGCCACCACTGAGAACAGCCAAGCACCATCCTCTTTGGAACCTCCCTTCAGGTAGTTGAAGGCTGCTATCAAATCCACCCTCACTCTTCTCTTCTGCAGACTAAATAACCCCAGCCCACTAATCATTTTTGTTGCCTTCCGCTGGACTCTCTCCAATTTGTCCACATTCCTTCTGTAGTGGGGGGACCAGAACTGGATGCAATACTCCAGGTGTGGCCTCACCAGTGCTGAATAGAGGGGAATAATCACTTCCCTCCATCTGCTGGCAATGCTCCTACTAATACAACCCAATATGCCATTGGCCTTCTTGGCAATGAGGGCACACTGCTGAGTCATATCCAGCTTCTCGTCCACTGTAATCTCTAGATCCTTTTCTGCAGAACTGCTGCTTAGCCAGTTGGTCCCTAGCCTGTAGCAGTGCATGGGATACTTCCTTCCTAAGTGCAGATTTCTTTTGGCCCACATAGGGCAAACCTCCCCGTGGCCAAGGAAGACTGGGACGTGAGGTCTCACCATGACACCCTCTGCTGGTGCTGGGCTGGGCATACAAGAGCAAGGGGGAATGTGCAGGTGGAGAAAGCTTTGTTAGATGTCCAATATTTTGGTTTAGACATGCCACCCCGATGCCTCATGGGAGTTGTAGGCTGGGCTTCCTTGTTGGACTACATCTCCCATGATGCACCTCATGATAAGGGTGTGACAAAGAATCCTGTAGCACCTTATAGACTAACAGACGTATTGGAGCATAAGCTTTCGTGGGTGAATACCCACTTCGTCAGACCCATGAAAGCTTATCCTCCAATACGTCTGTTAGTCTATAAGGTGCCACAGGCCTCTTTGTCGCTTTTTACAGATCCAGACTAACACGGCTACCCCTCTGATACATGATAAGGGAGGTGGCTCAACATGAAAGCCACAGTGCACCATGGGAAATGTAGTCCAGCTAGGGAATCCCGCCTGTACAGAGACATGAGGCATCCGACCTACAACTCCCATGAGGCATCACGGTGGCATTTCAGAATTGAAATATTTTGGGGCTTAGGTGCTCAGATTTGCCCTGAAAAATCCACAGTTCCTGCAGATACTTTTCACAAAAAATCATTAAAAATCCCAATTTTCCACCAAAGAACAATTATGATGGGAAATTTCCAATGTGGCCTAGCTCTATTATTTAAACCTTGGTTTGCTAAGGAACTCAGTGGGGTGGGGGTCGAACATGTGGCTTTCAGCATCAAAATCTTGGGCTTTATCCCTTTGAGTTCTTCATGTGTCAGTATAATAATACCTACATTTGTAATTTTCACTCTATGCATCTGAAGCAGTGGATTTTTTGCCCATGAAAGCTTATGCCCAAATAAATCTGTTAGTCTTTGAGGTGCCACCTGACTCCTTGTTGTTTTTGAGTTAAAGAGTTACTCTGCTATTAGTAACTGTGCCCAGCAGTTGTATAGTCTATTGAACCAGAACCATGATCACATTCACCAGGCCTGTTCAGGTTGACAACCCTCCAGGATTGTCTTGGAGTCTCCAGGAGTTAAAAATTAATCATTAATTAAAGATGTTCTGTGATGAAACCTCCAGAAATACAGCCACCCAAAACTGGCAACCCTACAAGGTCTGTGTATTCTTCTAATGGCTGTTCCAGTCACAGAGTGCTTCATCTCCAAAAGCAGCTAGTGTTGCGATGTGGCCACAGTACAAACAGCAACCCCTTCATTTAGAAAGCACAAGAGCTTCAAAACTAGGAAACTATCAAGCACCTGTTAAATCCTACAGGCACTTTCTGAGAGACAGAATTCTTACTAAGTGCATCGAAATGCATATTTCATCATGATAGCCTCAACTCTGACCCACATAGTACTGACAGGTTTCAGAGTAGCAGCCGTGTTAGTCTGTATCCGCAAAAAGAACAGGAGTACTAGTGGCATCTTAGAGACTAACAAATTTATTTAAGCATGAGCTTTTGTGAGCCAGCAATGCCCCTCTGCCATGTACATTGTCCAAACCGGACAGTCTCTACACACAAATCTGACATGAGGAATCATAACATTCAAAAACCAGTGGGCGAACACTTCAACCTCTCTAACCACTCAGTGACAGACTTGAAGGTGGCAATTTTGCAACAAAAAAACTTCAAAAACAGACTCCAAAGAGAGACTGCTGAACTTGAATTAATATGCAAATTAGACACAATTAACTCAGGCCTAATCAGAGACTGGGAATGGTTGGGTCATTACACTAATTGAATCTATTTCCCTATATTAAGTTCTCCTCACACCTTCTATGGGTCATCTTAATTATCACTTCAAAAGTTTTTTTTCTCTTGCTGATGATAGCTCATCTCAATTGATTAGACTCTTCCTGTTGGTATGCATACTTCCACCTTTTCATGTTCTCTGTATGTATAAATATCACCTGTCTGTGTGTTCCATTCTATGCATCCGAAGAAGTGAGCAAAAGCTCATGCTGAAATAAATTTGTTAGTCTCTAAGGTGCCACTAGTACTCCCATTCTTTTTTCATAGTACTGACAGTTGCTATGCAGCATTGCTATTTATTACTTGTACTAACATAGCAGCTAGGAGTCCTGCCAGTCAAGGACCAGGACCCTGTTGCACAAACACATAATTATCTCAGTTTTGGTATCTAAATCATAGAATCATAGAAGATTAGAGTTGGAAGAGACCTCAGGAGGTCATCTAGTCCAACTCCCTGCTCAAAGCAGGACCAACACCAGCTAAATCATCCCAGCCAGGGCTTTGTCAAGCTGGACCTTAAAAACCTATAAGGATGGAGATTCCATCACTTCCCTAGGTAACCCATTCCAGTGCTTTACCACCCTCCTAGTGACCTCCAACCTAGACCTCCCGCATTGCTTCTTGTTCTGTCATCTGCCACCACTGAGAACAGCCTAGCTCCATCCTCTTTGGAACCTCCCTTCAGATAGTTGAAGGCTGCTATCAAATCCCCCCTCACTCTTCTCTTCTGCAGACTAAATAAGCCCAATTCCCTCAGCCTCTCCTCATAAGTCATGTGCCCCAGCCCCCTAATCATTTTCATTGCCCTCTGCTGTGGACTCTCTCCAATTTGGCCACATCCTTTAGGGCCCCCCAAAACTGGACACAATACTCCAGATATGGCCTCACCAGTGCCAAATAGAAGGGAATAATCACTTCCCTCGATCTGCTGGCAACGCTCCTACTAATGAAGCCCAATATGCCGTTAGCCTTCTTGGCAACAAGGGCACACTGTTGACTCATATCCAGCATCCAGTCCACTCTAATCCCCAGGTCCTTTTCTGCAGAACTGCTGCTTAGCCAGTTGGTCCCCAGCCTGTAGCAGTGCATGGAATTCTTCCATCCTAAGTGCAGGACTCTGCATGTCTTGTTGAACCTCATCAGATTTCTTTTGGTCAAATCCTCCAATTTGTCTGGGTCACTCTGGACCCTATCCCTACCCTGTAGCATATCTACCTCTCCCCCCATCTTCGTTTCATTTGCGAACTTGCTGAGGGTGCAATCCATCCCATCATCCAGATCATTAATAAAGATGTTGAACAAAACCGCCATTTGATACCGGATGCCAACTAGATATCGAGCCATTGATCACTACCTGTTGATCCTGATGATAAAGCCAACTTTCTATCCACCTTATAGTACATTCATCCAATCCATACTTCTTTAACTTGCTGGCAAGCATACTGTCGGAGACTGTATCAAAAGCTTTGCTAAAGTCAAGACATATCACATCCACCGCTTTTCCCATAATCACAGAGCCAGTTATTTCATCATAGAAGGCAATCAGATTAGTCAGGCATGACTTGCTCTTGATGAATCCATGTTGACTGTTCCTGATCACCTTCCTCTCCTCCAAGTGCTTCAAAATGGCTTCCTTGAGGACCTGCTCCACGATTTTTTCAGGGATTGAGGTGAGGCTGACCCGTCTGTAGTTCCCCAGATTCTCCTTCTTCTCTTTTTTAAAGATGGGCACTATATTTGCCTTTTTCCAACAGTTCAGGACCTCCCCTGATCACCACAAGTTTTCAAAGATGATGGCCAATGGCGCTGCAAATGATATTGCTCAATGGGGGTAGACGATCAGTCATTAGGCTTATTAATTGTTGGTACAATACGCTCATTTGCTGTGTCCCAAGAATCATGTTTTACATATAGTTTTATAAGTATCAGAGGGGCAGCCGTGTTAGTCTGGATCTGTAAAAAGTGACAAAGAGTCCTGTGGCACCTTATAGACTAGCAGACGTATTGGAGCATAAGCTTTCGTGGGTGAATACCCACTTCGTCAGATGCATGTAGTGGAAATTTCCAGAGGCAGGTATACATTTCTAGGCTGATTCTTGCCTGCATATTTATACCTGCCTCTGGAAATTTCCACTACATGCATCCGACGAAGTGGGTATTCACCCACGAAAGCTCATGCTCCAATACGTCTGCTAGTCTATAAGGTGCCACAGGACTCTTTGTTGCTTTATATAGTTTTATAAGAAAATCTGATTTCTATCAATTTATGGTAAAAATATTGTACATAAGTGGGTGCATATCTGAGAATGGCCAATCAGTGTAATTAATCTGTCCCTCTGTTATAACTGATTCATTCATTAATTCAGAGAAGTCCCTATGAACCTGTGTAATGCAGGTCAGACTATATAATCACAAGGTTCCCTTCTGGCTTTAGCATCTATCATTCACCTATATTTCATTTGCAGGTGACCTGTGATTTATATTTTGAGGTTATTAATGAAACTAACATATATTTAGGCTTAGATGGGTTAAATTTTTATCAGTAAATGTCAATTTCACCATGCACACAAAAAAAGACAAAAACTATTTCCATTGATAATCATGAAAATTCAGAGACAGGCCACGTAAGAAAAATGTTGCTTTTAATGTTGCTATCCTTAGAGTTTGATCTAAGGATATTTAGTGTATATATTTTGACATGTGATGTTGACAATTTTTGTTTTCATAGAATCATAGAAATGTAGGGCTGGAAGGGACCTCAAGAGGTCATCAAGTCCAGCCCCCAGCGTTGAGGCAGGACCAAGTGTACCTAGACCATCCCTGACAGGTGTTTGTCCAACCTGTTCTTAAACACCTCCAATGATGGGAATTCCACAACCTCACTTGGAAGCCTAGTCCAGAGCTGAATTACCTTTGTAGTTAGAAAGACAAGGTGGGTGAGGTAATATCTTTTATTGGACCAACTCCTGTTGGTGAAAAAGACAAACTTTCGTGCTACTCAGAGGGTCACAGCTAAATACAAGGTGAGACAGATTGTTTAGCATAAGTACTTACCACATATTATAAGAGACCATTCTCGATGAAGTGGCCTGTTAACACCCCTCCAGTCACAGGAGAAAAAGCGGGGGGAGGTAAGGGTAGTGGATTGCAGATTTTTGGACTAAACCATAAATCCAGAGTCTTTATTAAATCCATTATTTTTAGCATCTAGCAAAGTTGTGAATTTAAGCTCCTGGGACCAACCCAACTACAACAACACAGCAAACAACATGTAGTCAAAAACTTTTCCCTACTATCTAACCTAAATCTTCCTTGTATATAAAACTTTAACATGTTTGACCTGACCCCCCCCATTATTGTCTGACCCCCCCAATTATTTCCCACCACTAAAAAAATTTAAATAGATATAAATAATTAAAAAATGCTTAAAACCCCTAATTTTATACAACTGTGAAAATTTAAATGAATTAAAAATAGAAAAAATGCTTAAAATCAACATTGTAATTATCCATCAAAATTATAAAATAATACAAACCGAAGGCTGGCCAAGCCTATCTATATTTAATAATACCTGATGCACTAGATATTAAGATTGTGCTGAAAAATGCACTACTTCATGCTTACTGAGACTGATGATGTTGAGTGCATGGGTAGCATCAGAGTGAGGTGTGGCTTTAACCATTAATTGCATTGCTTTTAAATATTGGCAAATGAAAAGAGAAGGAAGTAGATTGGTGACACTTAGCAAGAATCATAACTGGTTTTTGAAACCAAGTGTTTTGTTTTGGGCATTTCCCAGGTATGTGTGGGGGGTGGAGTTTTTTTGAAAAACATCTTTTGTGTTGGTAAATAAGACACATTTTTTTTAAAATGAAATCAATGGAAAGGGTGAGTCACTAGATTATTAAAACAAAGAAGTGAGCAGTGCTGGCATTTCTTATAATAAGCCCTGCGACATTGTATGTGTCTGACATGCTAAAAATATTCACTGTTGTATTACTACAGAGCCTAGTTGCTCCAGGCATGGCCCAAGACCCCACAGTGCTGTATGCACACATAGAGATGGCCCCTGCCACACAGAGCTTACACACTAAGTAGACAAGACATGGAGGCATAGAGGAGGGAAGTGATTTGCCCAAGCTCACTTACCAAGGCAGAGGCAGGAATAAAAACCCAGGTCTTTTCAGCCCGTCTGATGATCTGTTCTCAAAGAAGGCGCAGATACCCCGGTGAGGGGCAGCAGTATGCAACCCAAAGCTAGAGCGCCTACCCCCTGCCTCTCTGTGCCTTGATTATCCCAGCTGGCAAACATGGCTGCTAGTAATGCCTTGCACGTGATGGGCCTGTTCCCATCTGTCGGTGGGGCTGCACTCTGGAAAGGCGCAGTCAGCTGGCCAGCCTGGCTTTTCCAGCTGCTACGCTCCGGTGCCGAGACAGAAGCAGCTGAGGCAGCTTCCCTGAATGCAGGAGGCACAAGGCAGGGGCAGCGATCCGTGCCTGACTCTACTTCCCCAAAGGTATTTAGGTGCCTCCTCACTCCCAACTGGGAAAATTCAATTTTCTGTTGAAAACCAGGCTTGGCAGAAAACTCCCAGCCAGCTGCAGAAACCCAAGCCAGACAGCTGGTGTCCCTGAGGGAGGCAGCTGCCTGCATCAGCCAGCCTGCCCAGGCCAAGGGGAAAGCCAATGGTGCCCGGCTTCCTGCTGGGACAGAGTGAGGATTTCCTGCAGTGACTTTATGAATGGGTTGCCTGACAGTGACTGGGGTGGAGCAGGAGCCACGAGGGGTTCATGTCACGTAACCAGGCCAGGCTAGAATGCAGGGTCGTTAAGGCCTGGCTGAAAGTGACCCCTATCCACGGAGGGTCTAGAAAGACAACGGGGACCCCCAGGGCTGCACGACTGCCATCTAGCAATGGAGAAGACGTGAACTCAGCATGGCTCTGCAGGGCAACGGCACTGGGACCCGCTGACCTGTTGGAGACTCAGCAGCTCTCATGTGGGCCTCACAAACACACAGAGGGAGAGAGCTAACCATGGATTCCACAGCAGGCAGGCTGGGTGGAGCACCAGCTTGGCCAGGATGGATGATGTCTTAACCTTTGGCCCTCTGTTTCTCTCCTCAGGACTCCCTGCACCATGTGCCAGCAGGCTAATGAACCCTGCTCTGGTTGGAAAAGGCAGCCTGGTATCCCTGCAGACACTGGCTATGGTGCCTAGGGCCCTGGAGAGGGTGAATATCTCTGACCAGACGTCTGGCTCAGTTGGACTCGCGGGGCACAGCTCAGGCTCAAAGCAGGAGGGCTGGAGTCCAGCGGCTCCGTCTCGGGGGCATTGAGGCCGTGTGGCCAGCCCTGGAGGAACAGTGAGCCCCCTCAGGGGACTGGCACACTGAAGGGGGTCCTCTGGGACAGTTTAAAAGCTGGGGTATAGTACAGAACTTATAGATCCACTCCTGCCCAGTGACTCTGATTTCAGCCCAATTCATTGCCCTGTGGAACGTTTCTGTGCTGAGTCATAGCCTGGGAGACACCAGAGGGTTTGCGGGGGCAGGGGCAGGGACACAAATCACCTCGTGCTCCCATTTCTGATAATGAGACTGGCCTGAATGGCAGAGGGGTGAGCTATTAGGGCCAGACGCTCCAGTGATGGACACGGAGCCTGGTGGTGGATGGGAGAGGCATCAGGGGATTGAGACTGGACTGATAGACAGGGGATGTTCAAACCTCCTCAGGCCATGACTCAGCTCATCCATTCCTGTGCCTGGGACAGGGCTTTAAGCCACCTTTGTGCTCCCTCTGTCGGTGGCCAGGTGGCCTTGGGGCTGCTCTAAGTTACGCTCTGCTCCCTGTAGGAAGCAGAGCTCAGCTGAGGTGCTGTGCACTCTGGCCACACCCCCTGGGCTGTGGGGCTAAGCAGACACTGATTCCAACCAGGGAGGGCCAGTTCTCAGTGGGGCAAGCATAATTCATTAATGCACCCAGCTCCCACCATGGCATTGCTCACCCAGCAATAGTGCTGCCCCACAGAGACCTCAACAGACAGAACCTCCCTGGGCCAAACTGCTCTTTCCTCGCCCCGAAGCAAGATCTGGGCTGTGTTCATACCCCGGGCCCACTGATGCGGGTGGAAACTTGCCGCAAGCTGGCAGAGATCTCCCTGACAAAGACCAAGGAGGCGTTAGCCATTGTGCTTCCATTGTGGGGCAGAGGGAAGGATGTGGGGCTGCACTGGGAAGTGTCCCCTTCATGCTGCATTTCCTGGGTTTGAGCCGATTCAGTCTGGAGCAGGATAGGGCTAATGGTCAGAGCACATGAGTCAGGAGCCTTTGTTCTCACCCCAGCCACGTCAGGTGGGCAAGGCTTTCCAGCCCTCAGTTTCCCTCTTTGGAGCCAGCACCCATGTGTGTAAATTGCTTTAAGTTCAATCTGAGGAGGAGTCCAAGAGCCCCTGTCCCCCGGAGGTAGGGTGGGAATCAACTGGCAGGGACAGGGGAACCACCAGTGCCCCTGATCTGTGGGGCATCAGGGATCATGGAACACAGAGCTGTTGAGCCAGCACCTTTCCCTAGTTCTCCCCTGGGTGGCTGGGGACCCCACCTCACAGGGCTTTAGCCTGGGTGACTGCTCCTTGCTTCCTGTCCCATCCTTAGGCAGTAGGGGGCACAGGAGCCCGTGTCCCCCATGGGCAGGGGGACCCCAGGGAAGGGAGCCCAGAGCCAACTGCAAAGTGAATTAACTCTTTATTTACAGGCAGAGTGAGGCTGGCACAGAGAGATATGGCATGGTGTCTATGTGTGCAGTGCTGGGGAAGGGGAGGAGGGGTTCACCCCCTCTCTCCTCAGTCACAGTGATGGGGTTGGCATCCTTTGATGCAACTGACTAAAGCAGTGCTCAATGGCACAAAAGCAAAGGGCTAGTGGGGAGGGACAACAGATGGCATCATGCCCCCCTATCCTCCCCGAGTAACACCTGCTCAGCTGCAGGGCAGGAGCCTCAAGGCAGCATCGGGCTGTGCAGTGAGGGGCAGACAGAGCAATCCCCACGGGAGCATGTTCCAGCCTTCCTCCAGATCTGCAGGGGGAGAGGGGGAGATGCATACTTGGGGAAGGGACTTTTCCCACCATAGAGTCCATCCCTTCCATTGGCCCCACCCCCAGCAGCACTCAGGCCCCGCCCCCCAAAGGTGATCTGCACTGATGCCCCCAGTATCAAATGCCCTGCCCCCAGACATTGGCACAGGGCAGCTGCTGGGCCCCAGCACCATCCATTGCAGTATCCTGAGCTATGGGGGCAGAGCCACAGTCAGAGGCGGGGCTACGGGGGTGGAGTCTCACCCCGAGCCTGGCTCTAGGTCCACGCTGGCCTGCCGCACCATCCTCCTGGGTCGTGATGGGGGGAGGGTGCATCCTCCAGGCTGGGGCTCCTGTGGTGGGGGTGGGGGGCTAGCAGGCTCCTCCCTGGGGGGTCTTTCCTGGCCAGCTGCCTCCAGCCGCTCCTCGAACTCTCTGGTGCGGCTGAGCACCAGGGCAGCATCCATGAGCTGGGCCACGGAGTAGCGGTGCTCCATGGCACGAGCCCGGCGTTGAGACGGGGCCCTGGGGCTGGGGCCCTCCACGTGCTTCACAGCCTTGTGCACCTTGCCCGGCGCCGGGTGGTAGGAGATTTGCTTGCACGGCTGGGCATGGCTTCGGGGGACCTGGCGGCTGCGCTGCTGGCCCCGTCGTTTGCCTGTCTTGTCTGTTGGGACCCGCAGTGGGTGCTGCTCGGCCTTGGAGTCTGGCACTGCTGCCCCCGGCTCCTCCTGGTCCTGTGGGGGTGATGGTGAGGCTGCAGGTTCCGGGGGGGGGCACTCCACAGGTGACTCGCGCCCTGAGGCAGCAAACACCTGCAGGAAAGAGAAGAGGAGGTGATCAGAGAACAGGCTTGCTCAGGGCAATGATAGACTCAGGCTCTCTCTCTGCTGGGGACCCAATCCCTCCCCTCCTGCACCGCATGTGGGCCCCACCTCCAGCTGCATACAGGGCTGTCCTTACCCATACGCAAAGTACGCAGCTGCGTAGGGCACCAGGAAATTTGGGGCATAAAATTTCCTGGTGCCCTGCGCAGCTGCCTGCTGCCCCAGCCCCACCTCTTCTCAACCCTGCTCCACCTCAGCCCTGCCCCCTCCCCTCAGGACTGCAGAAGCAGTCGGGCTCCCTGCACTCACCGGTAAGTAGAGCGATCCAGCCCCAGCCACACCACTGGGGAGTGCTGGGGGGTGGTTCCCCCTGACCATAGGCACTGATTCCGTGGGTGCTCCGGGGCTGGAGTGCCCATGGAAAAAAATTGGTGGGTGCTCAGCACCCACCGGCAGCTCCCTGTGGCCCTGCCCCTCTGCTCCAACTCACCTCCGCGAGCCTGCCACCGCTTCCTGCTTCTCCTCCCTCCCAGTGCTTGCTCCACGACACAGCTGATTCACGGGGCAGGGAGGGAAGGAGGAGGAGGGGGATCACAGTGCGCTGGAGGAAGAGGCGGAGTTGGGGCGGGGATTTGGGGAAGGGATCCAATAGGGACAGGGAGGGGGCGGAGTTAGGGCAGGGACTTTGGGGATGTGGTTGGGATGGGGCAGGGATGGGTTGGAGTTGGGGCAGGGAAAGGGGCGGGGGGGGGGGCACGGGCACCTACCAGCGCCAAGAAAGTTGACACCTATGCCCCTGACTCCTTATCCTGGGAACCAGGGGAGCAGAGCAGGCTGGGCTGGGTCACTCCACTTCCTGCAGGAAGTGGCCAGCTCCCTCCCTCATGGGACTGGGGCGGGGCCTCACACAGCACCCCCACATAGAGCACCAAAATAGCTTGGAACGGCCCTGGCTGCATAACACCTTCCCACACCCCTGTATCCCACCAGCTGGGGCTTCCTCCCTCCCCCATGATGCCCCCTGGCTGTGCCACTTACCTCCCCCTCGGCAGCACCCCCCAGCGGGGTAGTGGCATCAGGGCTGTCCATCTCGCTGATGCTCCTCATCACGGCATAGAGGTTGATGCGCCGGTCGCGCGGTGTCCTGGGTGTCTCTGGCACCTGCAGCACGGCCAGGTGCCCCCGGACCTCCTCAGCCCCTGAGTCGTCTGAGCCCCCCGGCTCCTCTGCCTCCTGCACCCAGATCTGGGGCCCTTTGCCCCTTGCTGGGTCCTGGGCTGGCTCCTCGGGGGGCTCCCGCAGGGGCCGGAAACAATACTGGGGCGTCGTGACTGGCTCCTCCTCCTGCCGCCCTGGCTCCTCCTCTGAACTCAGTATCTCCTGGCACAGGCCCCCCTCACTTTCCGATTGGTCACTGCCAGTGTCGCTCCCGTTCACCGTGTCCTCCCATTGGCTGTCTCCTGCCTTCTGCTCCCACAGGCTGCTGTGCCGGCTGTGCAGAGACACACTGAGCTGAACATGAGGCACTGGGGTTGTCACAACAACCCCTGCTGGGGAAGGTGGGGCTGGGCAATGCAGGCTCCTCCCCCACCTGGATGTCACAGTGCCCTGTGCTGGGAAAGGCTGGGCAGTCTCCTCCCCCTCCCTGATGTCACAAAACCCCTGCTGGGGGGCAAAGCTAGGCAGTGAAAGCTTCTCCCCCTCCTTGCAGTTACCTGGCGTCCAAGATGCCCTGGTAGAACTCCAGCTGCCTCATGAAGCTGGGGTTGGGGTGCACGATGGGGCGCCGCTCCTGCACGTGCCGATAGGCCCGCTCCAGCTCCCAGCCGTACTCCTTCATGGCATAGGCAATCACCGTGGAGGCCGAGCGGCTTACGCCCATCTTGCAGTGCACCAGCACCCGCGAGTTCTGGGCCCTGCTGGGGGATACGGGCTGGTGAGGCAGGCACAAGGGGCTCAATGCACCTTCTTCACCTCCCCTTCCCCAGCTGTCTGCAGACAACTCCAGAAGGGCGCTCACAGCAGCGAGCCCAAGATCACAGCACAGGCTAGCGCAAGCGACAACAGAGGCTGTGGTATAATCCAGGAAAGCTAAGTACCGGCCAAGATTCACCTACAGAGCAGCTGCTTTACCTTGGAAGTGGATAAATCCATTAGTAGTATCACTCGGACGTGTGAGTGCTGGGGAGAATTTGTCTCCTGGTGTGGAAGACTGCCCAAAAGCACATCCCTGGGGGACTGCGACCTGGAGACCCTTTGGTGCCAACTGGCAGAGGGCATAATGGGCACAGGGTTTTACAGGTATCCCCTGGGTTTAACATCTACATAATAGTGCACCGAACGGAAGCACGTGAGGCTTCTACCAACAGCCAGTAATGTGCTGGTTGCCCTAATCACGGTGAGATGTGTGGATGTATCTACTGAACACTGCATTCTTAAGGCAGAATCATAGAATATTAGGGCTGGAAGAGACCTCAGGAGGTCCAATCACCTGCACAAAGCAGGACCAACACCAGCTAAATCATCCCAGCCAGGGCTTTGTCAAGCCGGGCCCTAAAAATCTCTAAGGATGGAGATTCCACCACCTCCCTAGGTAACCCATTTCAGTGCTTCACCACCCTCCTAGTGAAATAGTGTTTTCTAATATCCAACCTAGACCTCCCCCACTGCAACTCGAGACCATTGCTTCTTGTTCTGTCAGGTATGTAAGTTATGAAGGGAAGGAACAGGTTCTGTTCAGGCAGGAACAGCAAATGCTTCTCTCTCCCTGGCTGACCATTGTGTCGTGTGTGGCTTCCAATATAAATCAATCTGCATACAGAGCCACCAGCCACTCAAGACCATGAGGGCGACAAGAGCTCACAATGTCTACAGGAAGGAACACCCGGCAGGAGGGCGGCCAGGTTCTGACTAAGATCAACGAATTAGTCTAGTATATGGGGAGAATGCAGAGAGACATCTATATTCCTTCACCTAGGGGACAAGCTGTGAGACAGCTTGTCTTATGGAGGGCGACAGCTGGCCTGGTTAATAGCTGAGAGAATGACTCTGGGTGAGCTAAGCCTCTTTGAGACAGGACAGTGTAAGTTCTAGAAGGCGGGTTATAATTTTGTTTAGAGGTAACCAGCTGCTTCCAGAGCTTCTAAGTACTTGCTGTTATTTCAGTCTCTTTTCTTTGATAAATAACCTTATCCTTGTTTTCCCTATAAATGTATCACAATGCAGTGAGCTGAGATGTAAGTGGGAAGCTGAGGGGCATGGTCCCAAACGAACAATGGAGTGGTACATACTGCGAGTGTCCAGTGGAGCAGGGGCTGGATGCTCCAGGGGGACACTCGGGGGTTGGAGCGTGCCTGTCGCTCATTTGCAGAGGGATAGTGGTGTCGGCGCAGGCTGAGAGGGGGGCGATTGTGTTGCCGGTGGAGTCAGGAAGCTGATCTCTGGCAGGCACAGACAAGGCTCTTTCATGCTAAGGACAGGCAGTAGTTAGGTGCTGCACAATCCTGGGTACCGCCGGGAAGCGTCCCGGGGACATCGGACACTATCTGTACCGGGGCTTCAGAACAGACAAACCAGCAATATAGGAGATATTCAGACCTGTTTGACCTGGATCCCTATGGCAACAAACTTTGCCCTGACAGCAAAAAAGCACGGGCCACCATTCGCGAGCTGACCCCCATGGACTACAACCAAAGTGCACTGCCGCAGTCACACGGCGACACATTGCAACCCATAAACCCGCCCACGCAGCCACGTGCCGAACAGAACAAGTCAAGCAGGAGACAGCAAAGTCTGCAATGAGCAGCTCTGACACCAGGAGCTGACACGGCCACAAAAACGCTGGATTCTGGGAGATCGAATGAACTCTTAGCCCTGTCTCGCTGCGCCACCCCTTCTTCCTGAGCCTCCGTTCTTGCACTACCTCTTCCCCCCAAGACCCCATCCCCTATCGTTCACCCTTATAGCTGGTAAAAACTGATGGGGCCATGGCTCCCTTGCCCCCTGTTTTCCAGCACACCTGCTTCAGGGAGGGAGCACATAAGTGCCTGCTTGACTTCTTTAATTCCTGCATGGACGTACCCAGGCTGTGGAGACAGGCCCAAGTGGTTGCACTACTCAAACCACATAAAGACCTTAAACTCTGTAACATTACCATTCAATAGCCTTATTCTGCTTACCCTACAACAGGGGTGGGCAAACTATGGCCCACGGACTGAATCCAGCCCGCCAGCCGTTTTAAGCCAGCCCTCGAGCTCCTGCTGGGGAGCGGGGTCTGGGGCTTGCCCCGTTCTGGCTGAGGAGCAGGGTTGGGGGCTGCTCCATGCGGATCCTGGAAGCAGCGGCATGGGCCCCCTCCAGTGCTCCAATGGGAGCTGCAGGAGTGATTCCTGCGGATGGGGCAACATGCAGAACTGCCTGGCCGCACCTCTGTGTAGGAGCCAGAGATAGGACATGCCGCTGCTTCCGGGAGCCACTTGAGGTAAGCACTGCCCGGAGCCTGCACTCCTGCCTTTCCCCACGCCCCAATCCCCTGCCCGGATCCCTCTCCCACCCTCCGATCCCCTGGGTCCCAGCCCAGAGCACCCTCCTGCACCCCAAACCTTTCATCCCCAGAGCCCGCACCCCCAGCCAGAGTCCTCACCCCCCCAGCACCCCACTCCCCTGCACCCTGAACTCCTCATTTCTGGCCCCACCCCTATGCCCACACCCCCAACCAGAGCCCTCACATCCTCCCACACCCCAACCCCAATTTTGTGAGCATTCATGGCTCGCCATACAATTTCTATTCCCAGATGTGGCCTTCAGGCCAAAAAATTTGCCCACTCCCGCCCTACAAGCTATATGAACAGAGGCTAGCAGATGGAATAGCGACAGCAGTAGAAGGCCAGTTGACTAATGACAATGCCCAGGACCTCCCTGCCTGTGGCCAAGTTGTAAACCTAACTCAATACATCGAAGATGGCTTTGAAGCCTGTAAAATTACAGAAGTTGTGCTGTTGACCTGTCCGTTGCTTATAACCCTGTGAACTATCATGTGCTTCTACTGAAGTTGCAAGGCGGCCCAAGTCATCTCCCTGCTCAAAAAATGACCTTTTTTGTCGTGATGGATGGTCAGAAAAGTCGATGTCGTACTAAATGGAACGGCTTGCCCCAAGGTTTCGTGGCATCACCCTTTCTGGTTTATGTCTACACAAATGACCAACTTGAATTCCTGATGTGTGAAGTTTCATTTAGGCAGATGATCTTTGCGTCACTACCCAATTGGAAAGATTGGAGGACATTCTAACTGGCTCTTTGAGTGTACTTGGAGAATACTATCACGCATGGATCCTGAATGCCAGCCCTAGCAAGACACCAGCTTACGCCTTCCACCTGAAACACTGTCAGGCCAAGCATAGAATCATAGACTCATAGAATCATAGACTATCAGGGTTGGAAGGGACCTCAGGAGGTCATCTAGTCCAACCCCCTGCTCAAGGCAGGACCAATTCCCAACTAAATCATCCCAGTCAGGGCTTTGTCAAGCCTGACCTTAAAAACCTCTAAGGAAGGAGATTCCACCACCTCCCTAGGTAACCCATTCCAGTGCTTCACCACTCTTTGAGTGAAAAAGGTTTTCCTAATATCCAACCTAAACCTCCCCCACTGCAACTTGAGACCATTACTCCTTGTTCTGTCATCAGGTACCACTGAGAACAGTCTAGATCCATCCTCTTTGGAACCCCCTTTCAGGTAGTTCAAAGCAGCTATCAAATCCCCCCTCATTCTTCTCTTCTGCAGACTAAACAATCCCAGTTCCCTCAGCCTCTCCTCATAAGTCATGTGCTCCAGCCCCCTAATCATTTTTGTTGCCCTCCGCTGGACTTTTTCCAATTTTTCCACATCCTTCTTGTAGTGTGGGGCCCAAAACTGGACATAGTACTCCAGATGAGGCCTCACCAATGTCGAATAGAGGGGAATGATCACGTCCCTCGATCTGCTGGCAATGCCCCTACTTATACAGCCCAAAATGCCGTTAGCCTTCTTGGCAACAAGGGCACACTGTTGACTCATATCCAGCTTCTCGTCCACTGTAATCCCTAGGTCCTTTTCTGCAGAAAAGACGGTTACTCACCGTAGTAACTGTTGTTCTTCGAGATGTGTTGCTCCTATCCATTCCAGTTAGGTGTGCGCGCCGCGCGTGCACGGCTCTTCGGAAGACTTTTACCCTAGCAACACTCGGTGGGTCGGCTGGGCGCCCCCTGGAGTGGCGCCGCTATAGCACAGGCTATATACCCCTGCCGACCCATCCGCTCCTCAGTTCCTTCTTGCCGGCTACTCCGACAGTGGGGAAGGAGGGCGGGTCTGGAATGGATAGGAGCAACACATCTCGAAGAACAACAGTTACTACGGTGAGTAACCGTCTTTTCTTCTTCGAGTGATTGCTCCTATGCATTCCAGTTAGGTGATTCCCAAGCCTTATGTAGGCGGTGGGGTCGGAGTTAGATGCTGCAGAATGCAAACTTCTGTGCCAAAGGCTGCATCATCTCTGGACACTTGGGCCAATGAGGCAAAGGTGTGTACTAGCTGCACGACACATCCCCTGAAAGGGTATGTGGGCCAAGAAGGCAGCAGGGAAGCCTGAGCCCTGGTGGAATGTGCAGTAAGGTGGCTCCATGGAACATGGGCTAAACACAGGAGGCGCAGATGCACCAGTCATCGAAGATGAAATCCTCTAGGAGGAGACAGGTATGTCCCTCGTCCGGTATGCCAGTACGATGAAGATTCGGGGGCGTTACGCAAGGGCTTTGTCCGCTCGATATAGATTGCGGACGCCCTACGGACGTCTAGGGAGGGCAATTGTTGCTCTCCTTGCGATGAGTGTGGCTTCGGAAAGAAGACCGGAAGGAAGCTATCCTTGATGATATGAGAGGCTGACACCACCTTTAGGGAGGAAGGCCGGACACGGTCACAACTGCACTTGTCCTTGAGAGACACAGTATACCGTGGGTCCATCGCGAGCGCCTGAAGCTCGGAGACTCGTCTGGCCGATGAAAAGGCTACAAAGAAGACTGTCTTCCAGGACAGGTATGCCAGCGAGCATGTCGTCAGTGTCCTGAATGGGCAATCATAAAACTGGCGAGAACCAGGTTGAAGACCCAGGTTGTGGCGGGGGCCAACCGGGGGGGGGGTATAATGCTCCAAGTCCTTGAGGAATCTAGAAACCACAAGGCATAAGAATACGGAGCGGCCACTCCCCGCTGGGTGGAAGGGAGAGATGGCTGCCAAGAGTGCCCTTAATGAGGGCCGCGCCATGTGCTGCTGTTTGAGACCAGAGGTAGTCCAAGACGGACTGGATCGGGACCTCGGCGGGAGAAACATTGTGCGTTTCGTAGCAGCAGGAGAAACGCTTCCACTCTGCCAGATACGTTAACTGAGTGGAGGATCTCCTATCACCCAGGAGAATCCTGTAGAGCCGAGGCAGAACAATGTAATTCGGATCGGTTTAGCCACACAGCAGCCCTGCTGTGAGGTGCAGGGATTACCAGTCTGGGTGGTGAAGCTTGCTGCGATCCCGCGAAATGGGGTCTGGGCCAAGAGGTAGGGAAATAGGGTTGGCTACCGACAGGGGTAGCGACCTGGTGTACCAGTGCTGCCTGGGATACGCTGGAGCGATCATGATCAGGTGCGCTCTGCCCCTGCAGAGTTTTAGCAGGGCCCTGCAAGCCAGCGGGAACGGTGGAAATTGGACAGCCGATGGCTCATCCACGGCATCAGAAACCTCTCCAAGACTGAGCCCGGGGAGAGGTCTTGGAATGAGGAGGACTTCTCTCTGTTTTCGCTCTCGCGGGAGCGAAGAGGGCTATGCGGGGAAAGACCCACTTCCGAAAAACGGAATGGATACCGTTCGGAGGGAACGACCACTTGTGAGACTGGAAGGATCGGCTGAGGCGATCCGCCAGCTGAAAAGCCTGGCATACAAGGCAGACTGCTCCCAGCTCTCGGACACTGATGCGTAAGGCCAGCTCTTGGGCCGACCAAAGGCCGTGAGTGCGAAGCTGACCCAGGTGAGCACGCAGCCGAGAGATGGGGTGTCCGTCATGAGGGACCCCGAGGGGTGAATGGAACAGCATCCCTGGATACACCAGGGAGGGCACTGACTCTCGGTCGAGGGAGCCTAGGATGCTCAGGGGGAACGAGACGACCAGGGTGGTATCTCTGCCCGGGTGGTACACCAAGATGAGCCACGATTGGAGTGGACAGAGGCGAAGCCTGGCATGTTTGGAAACAAACGCGCAGACAGCCATGTGACTCAGGAAACCTAGGCCTGGGCGAGCCAAAGTTGTCGGGAAGATCCGTAGACCTTGTACAATTGTTACCACCGCATGAAACCAAGGCTGAGGTAAGCAGGCTCTGGTGAGATTGGAGTCCAGGGTGGCTCCAATGAATTCTATTCCCTGTGTGGGAACCAGAGTGGATTTTACCATTGATGATCAGGCCTAGACACCGGAATAGGTCCGTGTCGATGCCCACAGGACTGGTACTTGGGCTCGGAGGTCCCTCGAACGAGCCAATGTGGAAGAGAAATGGGGACATGAAAATACGCGCCCGTCATATCGAGGGCGGCATACAGTCTCCGGGATCCAAGGGTGGGATGACGGTCCCCCTGGGAACCATGCGGAACCTATCCGCAGCGTGAACTTGTTGAGGACCCGCAGGTCTAGGATATGTCTGAGACCTCCCTTCGCCTAGGGGATTAGGTTTCGTCCCTAGGCACCTCCTGTATAGCTCCGATGAAGAGGAGCGTCCGCACCTGTTGCAAGAGGAATCGCTCATGAGAGGGGTCCCTAAGAGGGACGAGGATGGTTAGAAGGACCTTAACCTTGAGGGCCTGATTGACGCCCACGACCGCATAAGTGACGCCTGCTGGCAAAGTCTTGTCTTTGTCTAGGCGCAGGGTAAGAGCGGTGAGGCTGGGGATGGAAAGGTCGGCGCTAAGCACCGGCGTGTGCATGCTAATAGAGAGCGGAAAGTGACCCTGCTGCCCTTCAGGCTTTGCAGCCTAGGGCCAGCTTTCTCAGAGAACAGGCCTTTGCCAGTGCAGGGCAAGTCCTGTATAGTGGACAGCAGCTGCGAGGGAAGGCTCGATAACCGGAGCCAGGAAATGCGCCTCGTGGCCACACCCGAGGCCAGGGTCGTGGCAGCGAAGTCAGCTGCATCCAACTAGGCCTGGAGGGAAGCTCTATCCAGCTTCTTCCTTCGATCCAGGAGGGCATCGAACTCTTGACGTGAGTTCTGAATAACCGACTCTGTAAAGTCGCCCACCGCCACCCGTAGTAGCGGCTAAGCAGGGCTTGCTAGTTTGCTACACAAAGTGGCAGGGCCCCCGCCGAGTACATCGTACGGCCCCGTAAGACCAGTCGCCTAGCCCCCTAGGATTTAGGAGCTGGTGCCTGCTGGCCATGGTGTTCCATCCCCTTGCGGGACTGGACGACAAGGGAGCGGGGGGGGGGGGGTAGATGTACCTATAGGTACTCGTACCCCCTGGATGATACCATGCACTTGCGTTCCGATCAGAGGAGGGCCCGAGGAGTATGTTCCTGCCCCCGCCTCAGCTGGGGAGGAGGAAGAAGAAAGGCCAGGGACAAGCGGGTCCTGTGTGGGCTCGCACTCCTGGACGACCTCCTGATCCGGTGGGATCTGGGAGCCCGGTGGCTGAACCGGGGCTTGCTCCGTACTGGTCGCAGGGGGACGGCTAATTGCCGCCTCTGGCACCCAGAGCTCCGACGGAACGGAGCGAGATGGGAGCACCGGTATGCCTCTGGCGTGGCAGTATGCCCATGGTGACTAGAAGGACCTCTGATAGGCCTCCTGGAAGACTCTGGAGGGCACATCGGAAAAGAGAGTACTGCGCATATGAAGTGTCCGCACGTGGCAACACTGATGCGTGACTGGGTGGCCCTGAAGGAGCTGAAGAGCCTTTGGTAGAGGCTCCTTCTCTAACTGACGTCGCTCGACTCGGCACCGGGGATCGGTACCGGGAGACATACCGGTACCGAGAACGAGACCTGCCACCGGAGCTGTGCTGGGCGGTCGACCGAGAGCGCGAGGCTTGACGTTCAGGAGTGGGTACGGGAGTCTCGGTGCCTGGGGCGGTGCCGGGAGCGGGATCGGTGCCGAATGTACCGGGCCAGCGAACGTGACGCTGGCCGGTGCCGCGAGTACTAAAGGTACCGCAATGGAGAACGGTGCCGAGACCACGAGCGGCGTCGGGACCTCGATCGGTGACGGGACCGAGAACGTCTGCGGGACCGCGATCGGGGACGGTGCCGCTCTGCAGTGCCGACGCAGGGTGGCGTGAGCAAGACAGGCTCGCCAAAAGACCATATAACCCGCACCGGCGATGTCGGGGGTTAAGCAGCGCAGGCTCTGCCCTTGCCATCAACTCCCTCGCTGTGGAAATGTTCCCAGCGTGGAGGGAATAGTGAGCTCGAACACAGCTCGCGCCGGGGAGCATTCAGGTGTTGGACTCGACGGCTCTTGCGAGGCCGTAGTCTACGGTGCTGATACTGTCGGTGCCGTAGCAGTCACCGGTGCCGGGCAGCCCGACGTAGTAGAGCACTCGGGCTGCGGAGCGGGCCGCTCGGACGCCGCTGAAAAGCGAGCTCGACCACGGTTCGTACCGGGGAGCTTTCCAGCACCGGACTCAACAGCTCTTGCCTGGCCGGAGTTAACGGTGTGGATACTGTCGGTGCCGCGGCAGACATCGGTGCCGGGCGATCCGACTGAGCATAGCGCTCGGCTGTGGAGCAGGCGGCTCGGACGCAGCTTCATAACGAGCTCGACCACGGTCCGTACCGGGGAGCTCTCCAGTACCGGACTCGACGGCTCTTGCCTGGCCAGAGTTAATGGCGCGGATATTGTCGGTGCCGCGGCAGACATCGGTGCCGGCGAACCGACTGAGCGTAGCGCTCGGCTGCGGAGCAGGCAGCTCGGACGCAGCGTCTTAGCGAGCTCGACCACGGTCCGTACCGGGGAGCTTTCCAGCACCGGACTCGACGGCTCTTGCCTGGCCGGAGTTAATGGTGCGGATATTGTCGGTGCCGCGGCCGACCTCGGTGCCGGGCGATCCGACTGTGCATAGCGCTCGGCTGCGGAGCAGACGGCTCAGACACAGCGTCAAAGTGAGCTCGACCACGGTCCGTGCCGGGGAGCTTTCCAGAACCGGACTCGACGGCTCTTGCCTGGCCGGAGTTAATGGTGCAGATATTGTCGGTGCCGCGGCCGACCTCGGTGCCGGGCGATCCGACTGTGCATAGCGCTCGGCTGCGGAGCAGGCGGCTCGGACGCAGCGTCATAGCGAGCTCGACCACGGTCCGTACCGGGGAGCTTTCCGGCACTGGACTCGACGGCTCTTGCCTGGCCGGAGTTAATGGTGCGGATATTGTCGGTGCTGCGGCAGACATCGGTGCCAGGCGATCCGACTGAGCATAGCGCTCGGCTGCGGAGCAGGCGGCTCGGACGCAGCAAGTATATTGTGCCTCTTCATCCTCCAGGAGAGGGAACCATGCCGAGTGGACATCGGAGTCAGCGAGGGCCAGTGCCGGGAGGCCTTGGCGGCACCGGGGAACCGGTGCCGAGGGAGCGCTCCTTGAAGACTAACCAGCGCTCGGCGCCGAGAGCGGAGGAGCAAGAGCTGCCTCCCTCAGGAGCTGTTTGAGACGAAAGTCCCGCTCCCCTTTGTTCTAGGATCAAAGGCCCCGCGAATGCGGCACTTATCTGTCAGTTGAGAATCCTCGAGGCACTTAGGAGAGGATCTCTTGTCGGCAATGGCTTGTGGCCGGCCGAGCAGTGTAAAACCCTGTGGACCGGGCATCGGACCCGGCACCGGGTGAGGGGAATGGGATAAACCCCGAACCCCTGAAAATAAATCCTATACTACAAACAAATAAAGTTAACTACAACTATAAACTATACACTAAACGAGAGAAACTACGAGTAGCTAGGGAGGTGGAGGTCAGCTAAGCTGCGCTCCACTGTTCTAACGGCCGTCACAGGCGGAAAGAAGGAACTGAGGAGCGGATGGGTCGGCAGGGGTATATAGCCTGTGCTATAGCGGCGCCACTCCAGGGGGCGCCCAGCCGACCCACCGAGTGTTGCTAGGGTAAAAGTCTTCCGAAGAGCCGTGCACGCGCGGCGCGCACACCTAACTGGAATGCATAGGAGCAATCACTCGAAGAAGAACTGCTTCCTAGCCATTTGGTCCCTAGTCTGTAACAGTGAATGGGATTCTTCCGTCCTAAGTGTAGGACTCTGCACTTGTCCTTGTTGAACCTCATCAGGTTTCTTTTGGCCCAGTCCTCTAATTTATCTAGGTCCCTCTGTATTCTATCCCTACCCTCCAGCATATCTACCACTCTTTGCAGTTTAGTGTCATCTGCAAACTTGCTGAGAGTGCAGTCCACGCCATCCTCCAGATCATTAATGAAGATATTGAACAAAACCGGCCCCAGGACTGACCCTTGGGGCACTCCGCTTGAAACCGGCTGCCAACTAGACATGGAGCCGTTGATCACTACCCGTTGAGCCCGACGATCTAGCCAGCTTTCTATCCACCTTATAGTCCATTCATCCAGCCCATACTTCTTTAACTTGCTGGCAAGAATACTGTGGGAGACCGTATCAAAAGCTTTGCTAAAGTCAAGGAATAACACATCCACTGCTTTCCCCTCATCCACAGCTTTCCCCTCATCCACAGACCCAGTTATCTCCTCATAGAAGGCAATTAGGTTAGTCAGGCATGACTTGCCCTTGGTGAATCCATGCTGACTGTTCCTGATCACTTTCCTCTCCTCTACGTGCTTCAGAATTGATTCCTTGAGGACCTGCTCCATGATCTTTCCAGGGACTGTGGTGAGGCTGACTGGCCTGTAGTTCCCTGGATCCTCCTCCTTCCCTTTTTTAAAAATGGGCACTACAGTATCCTTTTTCCAGTCATCCGGGACCTCCCCCGTTCGCCACGAGTTTTCAAAGATAATGGCCAATGGCTCTGCAATCACATCCTCCAACTCCTTGAGCACCCTCAGATGCAGCGCATCCGGCCCCATGGACTTGTGCTCGTCCAGTTTTTCTAAATAGTCCCGAACCACTTCTTTCTCCACAGAGGGCTGGTCACCTTCTCCCCATACTGTACTGGCCAGTGCAGCAGACTGGAAGCTGACCTTGTTTGTGAAGACAGAGGCAAAAAAATCATTGAGTACATTAGCTTTTTCCACATCCTCTGTCACTAGGTTGCCTCCCTCGTTCAGTAAGGGGCCCACACTTTCCTTGACTTTCTTCTTGTTACTAACATATCTGAAGAAACCCTTCTTGTTACTCTTAACATCTCTTGCTAGCTGCAACTCCAAGTGTGATTTGGCCTTCCTAATTTCACTCCTGCATGCCTGAGCAATATTTTTATACTCCTCCCTGGTCATTTGTCCAATCTTCCACTTCTTGTAAGCTTTTTTTTGTGTTTAAGATCAGCAAGGATTTCACTGTTAAGCCAAGCTGGTCGCCTGTCATATTTACTATTCTTCCTACACATCGGGATGGTTTTTTCCTGCAACCTCAATAAGGATTCTTTAAAATATAGCCAGCTCTCCTGGACTCCTTTCCCCCTCATGTTATTTTCCCAGGGGATCCTGCCCATCAGCTCCCCGAGGGAGTCAAAGTCTGCTTTTCTGAAGTCCAGGGTCTGTATTCTGCTGCTCTCCTTTCTTCCTTGTGTCAGGATCCTGAACTCGACCATCTCATGGTCACTGCCTCCCAGGTTCCCATCCACTTTTGCTTCCTCTACTAACTCTTCTTTGTTTGTGAGCAGCAGGTCAAGAAGAGCTCTGCCCCTAGTTGGACCAGGAAATTGTCCCCTACACTTTCCAAAAACTTCCTGGATTGTCTGTGCACCGCTGTATTGCTCTCCCAGCAGATATGAGGGTGATTAAAGTCTCCTATGAGAACCAGGCCCTGCAATCTAGTAACTTCTGCTAGTTGCCGGAAGAAAGCCTCGTCCACCTCATCCCCCTGGTCTGGTGGTCTATAGCAGACTCCCACCATGACATCACCCTTGTTGCTCACACTTCTAAACTTAATGCAGAGACTCTCAGGTTTTTCTGCAGTTTCATACCGGAGCTCTGAGCAGTCATACTGCTCTCTTACATACAATGCAACTCCCTCACCTTTTCTGCCCTGCCTGTCCTTCCTGAACAGTTTATATCCATCCAGGACAGTACTCCAGTCATGTGAGTTATCCCACCAAATCTCTTATTCCAATCACATCATAGTTCCTTGACTGTGCCAGGACTTCCCGTTCTCTCTGCTTGTTTCCCAGGCTTCTTGCATTTGTGTAGAGGCACTTAAGATAACTCGCTGATTGTCCCGCTTTCTCGGTCTGAGACAGGAGTCCTCACCTCTTGTGCTCTCCTGCTTGTGCTTCCTCCTGGTATCCCATTTCCCTACTTACCTTTGGTCTCCTTCTAAGCAAAACTATTGTGGGCTGGTATAATCCTTGAGCTCTATGAATATCCAGTGTACCTAAGGGTCACATTAGACAGAACATTGGCACTCAAAGAGCACATCAAGAAGCTGAAAAAGAAAGTGAACTGCAGGAATTGCGTACTTCAAAAACTGGGCTACATAAAAGGGGAGCTGACCCCAAAACACACCAACTAACCCATCTTGCCCTAGCTCCAGAGTACTGTGCCCTGTATGGTCCAGCATGAGTTATGCACACAAAATTGTTACTGAACTCAATCAATCCCGCAGGATCATCACAGGCACTTTTAAACTGTAGCTATACTGCCTTGCAGGGACTGTGCCATTGTCAGTGAGGTAGAAAGGAGAGACCAAAACAGGTGCAGGATCCCAGATACCCACTGCATGGACACATTCCACCATCCAGGAGGCTAAAGTCCCAAAAGAGCTTTGTCTCTGAAAATCCCTTACCCCAAATACCTCTGTGGCAAGCTCCAGAGTAACAAAGAAGCAGGAGAACTTGGAGAACCTGATTCCTTCAGAGCCACTCCCTCCAGGCACGACCTTGAATGAAAACTCTGCATTGTGGCTCCCCAGGGGCAGTGCAACACCTCCAAATCTGAACAGTCTCTTGGGGAACCCCCTTTGTGGTGCCAGGCGCCCAAGTGGTCTCCTTCTTCCTGCACAGGGCAGGCCACGTGGCCTCCTGGGCCTGTACCTCTGGGGCTCCAGCCCTCTTGTTTACACCGGGAGCTCTGTTCAGTGAGGCCAGCTGAGAGAGACTCCTGGTAGAGACTTGTCCCCTCTTCAGGGATTAATGCACCTCACCCAGCATTTGCAGTGACACCAAACAGCGTGGGCAGAACAGTCAGGTTTCTTAGGGCTGGTCTACACTACGGAGGAAAATCGATCTAAGATACGCAACTTCAGCTACGTGAATAACGTAGCTGAAGTCGAAGTATCTTATATCGAATTACCTACCATCCTCACAGCGCGGGATCGATGTCTGCGGCTCCCCATGTCGACTCCGCTACCGCCGTTCGGGTTGGTGGAGTTCCGGATTCGACAGGAGCGCGTTTGGGGATCGATATATCGCGTCTAGATGAGACGCGATATATCAATCCCCGAGAAATTGATTGCTACCCGCCGATACGGCGGGTAGTGAAGACATACCCTTAGTTAGCTGCAACCCAGCCGAGGAAGGCCTGAGGTTGGCACAGAGAAAAGAAGGCTGAAAGCTGATCTACTGTGGTCAGCCCAGATCCCAGCCAAGCTGTGGCGTCTCGCGAACTTCACTTTCAGGCTCGCTGTCTCTCTCTGACTTCTTTCCTTAGTCAGTTCCCAGGTGAGAGCTCCAAGCTTCTTCCAGCAGCCACCCACACCTCTCCCCCACCTCCCAGTCCTTTGTTCTGGAGATGGGCTCTGCTCAGCTTCCCTCCTTGTCCTGGTGAGTGCGCTTTCCATTGTCTTCTCAGATGTTCTGCCAGTCCTTTTTAACAACTCATTCGGTCCGCTCTGACAGCTAGGCCATACCAACGAAAACACACACACACACACACACCCTATGTCTCAGCCTTCCCTGAGAGCAAACTTAGTCCTTCTCCCCCCCACCAGGTTGCCATGCAAGGTATAGGGGAAACTGAGGCATGCATAGGCTCGTAAAAATACTACAGAAAATTCCCGCTCTGTTACACACAGATGTACTCTAAATCAAGTGAGAGCCGGGGTGGCAGAGACAGGTGACAATACGATCAAGTGGAAGCTGAGGAATGGCCCAGATGTGAATGTGGAGAGCCTAGGCAAACACCTCAGTGCTGCCCCCATCAACATCAGTCCTCCTGAGAAACTATTTGAGATAAAAGACACCCCCCGGTCATGGCTGTGGTTTTGGAGTGATAAGCTATGATGATTATCTCAGAGATGCCCTCCACGCTCCCTTTTCCAGTGCCCACAAGTGACGCAGGTTACATGTGATCCTTCCCATGCATGTCTTTGGACATGTCTTCCCCACACTCACTCCTTTTGTAATACACTCTGCAAGAGGCAGCTTATGTCGCCACCTAGAGGCTGCAGCCCACAGTGCAGCCACAGAGAGGACAAAGGACCAATTGCCACCTCGGGATCTCATTTAGCTTCAGTGACAGAGGCTGGGGTGTGTGGAGCTGATGGGGGACAGGAGGGGTGATTCGCTCGGTTATCAGCACATGTGTGATTCCTTCGCCCCAAGCCTCCCGCTTACCGGACAGCCGAGATGAAGTGATATGTCTCCTTCCAGTAGGGCAGCAGCTGGGAGGCCTCTTCGTCATAGAGCCGCACATTCAGGTAGGTGAAATGCGCTGGGAAGAAATTGTCTATTTCCCGGGTCACGTTGAGGATGTGGCTGATTCTGATACAGAGGAGGAGTCAGGGAGGTGCTGGGGGCTCCCCAGTACTACCACACCCCGAAACACCCTACTTCCAATGCCCATCCCAGCAGGTAGCCTTGGAGACAAGCTGCCCTGCCCCCACTAGGAGCACCAAACAGGGTGGTGAGGCAGTGCAGAAGGCAGGATTCAAACTCAGCTCAGGCAGCCCCTTGCAGCCTGGAGAACAATAGGTAGGCAGGGACAGGGTCGCTCCAAGACGCCCATCCCCCAGCACTTGGGCTCCCATGTTTCAGTATGCACCCTGGTCAGGATGGCTGCAGGGACAGACCCTGCCCTAGAAGCAGCAGCAGACTCACTAATCTCTCTACACCATCTGGCCACTGCAGGGCGATGGAAAGTTGCCCTGGGTCAACACAGGCCAGGTGGGGAATCTTCCCCTGTCCCTCCCCCAGGGCCGGAGCACACACCTGTTGCGCTGCAGCTCCTCCAGGTTGGCTGCGTTCCACTCGGAGCCCTAGAGACAGGCAGAGAGGGGGACAGCAGGGTGAATGGACGAATGGGGAAATCCAGGGCAGCGACTGCAGCCGCTCCCTTAGCGCCGTCTCAAGGAAAGTCCTACCCCCAGGGAGTTACGTCCAGCCCTGAGTAACTGCAAGAGCGCCCCCTGCTGAGAGAGGATGGGACTGGAGTAGCTAGGAGCTCCCCCAACAACCAGTGCTTCTGCCCCACTTCCCACAGTACCCCCTGCTGGAAGAGACCAGAACTGGAGTAGCTCTCCCCACAGCCTGCACTTCTGCTCCACTCCCTGCAGTGGCCCCTGCTGGAAGAGGCCAGGACAGAGCTTTCCCCAGCCCCTGGCAGCTCCTCACTAGGTACAGGTGGTCAAAGATCTTGGAGGGACGGTCCATTTGAGCCATGATGAGTAGCATCTCGTTATCAATGAACTCCTTGTACTCCTTCAGGCTGCAGCTAGTGCGGTGCTCCAGCTCTGTACGGATCTGCAAGGGGAACAGACCATCAGAGGGAAGATCCCACTCTGGCCCCGGGGGGGAGGAGGCGAGGTTGGCTGGTTACTCCCACTTCCCCCTAATGCATACATCCTGCCCCTTTTTCCCTCCCGCCCCCCCCAGCCAATCGCTTCCCAGGCCGCCTTTACCCACAAATGCATGCCCATTCCCATCTTCCACCCCGACCTGCCTCCTCCCCATGCACCCCACCTCCTTGGAGGTGATGCTCTCCAGATCAGCCGTGGCCATCAGCTCACGCAGTTTGGCCCGGATCTTCCGCTCCATAAGTTCACGCTCCGTTGGCCTGGGGCACAGAGAAAGGTGGGGTGTCAAAGCCCACAGGGCTCCCAGATTCTGCCCTCAGACCCTGCCCCACTGTTAGGGTTTGGCTTAGATCCAACCAATTTGTAGGCTCTAGGGAGGATTCAAACCTGGTGCTCAGCCAGTCAGCATCTAGCATTTGAGGCTTTTACATGGAGCCCTGCCCCATCCAGATCCCCACTTGCTGCTGAGGTGGGGGCTGCCCCAAGGGGAGAGGTACATGTGTGGCTTGCTGAATGAAGCTGGTGGGGGAGCCCCCTGGCCCCCCACACTGTGCCGATCCTCCCCCTCCCCCCATCCCGGCCTGGTACTGACCGGTCAGAGAAGAGGGCAGGGGAGTCGGGTCGCACGGACTCCAGGTCAGACATGGCCAGCCACTCGTTGATGCAGCTCTGCTCTGAGGCTATGGCACGCTGGTACCACTCAGCCCAGCCCAGCGCGCTGCCCCCAGGGAAGTGGTTGTTTTGGACGGCTTCATTGCATGCCTTGTGCAGCACCTGCAGCACCGACCTGGACGTCAGATTGGAGAGACAACAAGCATAAGGCACAGACCTCTGCCCACAGGGACTGGCGGGGGAAGGTGTCTTCCCATATGGGACCCCACCCGCTCCCCTGCTGCTTGGCTAGTGCCTGGGAGCAGGGCATCTGCACTACAACTACTTTACTGTAACAGCCCCTGTGTGATAAATGAGCGTGGAGGGAGCTCCCTTTTGTGGACACCCAGCCAACCAGTTAGCTACAAAATCCCTGTTAGTAGTTATTCTCTACTTGCTTTACCTGTAAAGGGTTAATAAGCCCACAGGTAAAAGGAAGGGAGTGGGCACCTGACCAAAAGGGCCAATGGGAGGGCTAGAACTTTTTAAAATTGGAAAAAATCTTCCCTTTGTCTGTCTGTTGTGGTTCTCTGGGAAAGAGCAGAGACACAGAGCAGCACTGCTGTACGCAGATTTAATACCAGGTATGAAAAAGGATAAAATCATATCTCAACACATACCTGGCACGGGGAAAAATTAGTGGGTGTTCTGCACACACCAGCAGCCAAGCTCCCTGCCCTGCCCCACCTTGCCTCCTCCCCTGAGCAAGCTCTGGGAGGGAGAGGGGAGGAGGCAGGGAAGAGGTGGGGCTGGGGTGGGGATTTGGGGAAGGGGCAGGGACTTTGGGGAAGGGGTTGGAATGGTGCCAGGTGGGGGGTCGAGCACCCACTGGCACCATTAGAAGTCAGCCCCTATGCCTCAACCCTACTTATCTGAAACCCCAAATATGTAAGTAATCAGGGAATGTCTAGGAAGACGCGATTAGGGTTATTTCTTTTATTTCTTCTTGGCTTGTGGACTCCTCTGTGCTAACCCCAGATGCTTTTGTTTGCTTGTAACCTTTAAGTTGAACCTCAAGACAGCTATCCTGATGCTTAATTTTTGTAACAGTTTCTTTCAAGGTTTAGCAAAAAGCCTAAATTCCAAATGTATTTCCTTTCTTTTTGGGTTTAATAAAATTGACCTTTTTTAAGAACAGGACTGGGTTTTTGTGTCCCTAAGAGGTTTGTGCGTGTTGTTTAATTAGCTGGTAGCAACAGCTGATCTCCTTTGTTTTCTTTCTCAGCTCTTCCCTGGGGGGTGGGTGGGTGTGAGAGAGAGCTTGAGGGTATCCCACAGGAAGGAATTCCCAAGTGAGCCTTCCTGAGTCCCAAGGGTTTTTTTGCAGTTGGGTGGTTACAGCATCTACTCATCCAAGGTCAGAGTGAAACTGTTTAACTGTTTGGGAGTTTAATACCAGCCTGGAGTGGCCAGTATTATTTTTTAGAATCCTTGCGGGCTCCCACCTTCTGTACTTGAAGTGCCAGAGTGGGGAATCAGCCTTGACAACCTATTCCATAGACTGCAGGGCTTTGGAGCAGGGATACACACGGGGGGAGGGGGGAGGAAGGGAGGAGAGATCCCCACAGCTGTCCCACTGCCTCCCATGGCCACTGCACCTCCCCTCAGGGCAATCCCCACAAATATCCCTCCATCTCCCATGGCCACTGTGACGTTGCAGTCTATATGGTTTTGTAAAAATATGCTAATGAGTGAATATAATGCAACTGGAATATGCTTCATGCAAAAGGTCTCTTGTAAGGTATCATTACAAAGCTTATAATCTACTGAGTGTGATCATCCTATTTGTATAAATGTACCACTCTTGTATCTGATGACTGTTTTACCTGTAAGTCTTCCTGTATACGTGTGTGCTGGCAAGTGGGTAATGAAGTCTTGCAGTGACATGTGATCGTGTCACCTGAACTGGAATCCATCTTTAACCTGGTGTCTTTCCATTGAGAAGGAGGGGGTGGGAACCCAGAGAGGGACAAAGGATTCCCGCCTTATGCAAAAGATATATAAATGGGTGGAACAGAACAAGGGAAGGAGCCATCATGAAGAATCCCCTAGCTACCACCTGAGCTGGGACAAGAGCTGTACCAGGGGAAAGAATTGTGCCCAGGCCTGGAAGGTGTCCAGTCTGAAAAAAAAACTTACTGAAGCATCTCTGAGGGTGAGATTATCTGTATTCAGTTTGATTAGACACAGATTTGCACATTTCATTTTATTTTGCTTGGTGACTTACTTTGTTCTGTCTGTTACTACTTGGAACCACTTAAATCCTACTTTTTATATTTAATAAAATCACTTTTTACTTATTAGTTAACTCAGAGTATGTATTAATACCTGGGGGAGCAAACAACTGAGCATCTCTCTCTATCAGTGTTATAGAGGGCGAACAATTTATGAGTTTACCCTGTATAAGCTTTATACAGGGTAAAACGGATTTATTTGGGTTTAGACCCCATTGGGAGTTGGGCATCTGAGTGTTTAAAGACAGGAACACTTCTGTTAGCTGCTTTCAGGTAAACCTGCAGCTTTGGGGCAAGTGATTCAGACCCTAGGTCTTTGTTAGAGCAGACAGGAGTGTCTGGCTCAGCAAGACAGGGGTGCTGGAGTCCTGAGCTGGCAGGGAAAGCAGGGGTAGAAGTAGTCTGGGCACATCAGGTGGCAGCTCCCAGGTGGGTTCTGTGATCCAACCCGTCACAGCCACCATACCTCCACCCCAGGGCAATCCCTTCAGATATCCCTCCTCCTCCCGTGGCCACCATTCCTCCACCCCAGGGCAATTCCCTCAGATATCCCTCCTCCTCCCATGGCCACCATACCTCCACCCCAGGGCAATTCCCTCAGATATCCCTCCTCCTCCCATGGCCACCATACCTCCACCCCAGGGCAATTCCCTCAGATATCCCTCCTCCTCCCATGGCCACCATACCTCCACCCCAGGGCAATTCCCTCAGATATCCCTCCTCCTCCCATGGCCACCATACCTCCACCTCAGGGCAATCCCCTCAGATATCCCTCCTCCTCCCGTGGCCACCATACCTCCACCCCAGGGCAATCCCCTCAGATATCCCTCCTCCTCCCATGGCCACCATACCTCCACCTCAGGGCAATCCCCTCAGATATCCCTCCTCCTCCCGTGGCCACCATACCTCCCCCCCAGGGCAATCCCCGTAGATATCCCTCCACCCCAGCGGCCATGACAGCTCCCTCAAAGGAAACCCCAGAGGTATCCCTCTATTTTCTGCAGCCATGACACCTCCTACCTGGGGCTATCTCCACAGATATCCCCTGCTTTCCAAGTCCGATGGGGGGGAACAAATGGAAAGCTCACAGTCCAGCCCAAATCTCATCTCTCCAACTCTGTCTCTAAACCCTTGTTCTAGTGGGTCCCAGCCATAGTGATAGTCCATCCCCCGCATAATCCCACAGCTCCCACCAGCTGCACTTGACAGGCAGTATGCGGGTCACTCACCACATGGTCTGCACAGAGATAGGTTTGAAGATGCGTGTCTGCCCCCAGGACATCACACTGAAGCCCCTAGAGACACAGAGAGGAAGGCAGGGATTTCACAGGGGGGTTGGGCAGGGAGAAGGGGCTGGATGCAGGAGGGGAGGAAGACATTCACCCTTAACACACAGAGCTGGACTGAGAAGCTCTGTGAATGCTCAGTGCCAGCTAGGGTGACCAGACAGCAAATGTGAAAAATCGGGATGGGGGTGGGGAATAATAGGAGCCTATATAAGAAAAAGACCCAAAAATTGGGACTGTCCCTATAAAATCGGGACATCTGGTCACCCTAGTGCCAGCCCAACAGCTCCCTGCAAGTCAGATCACATGCATGAGCAGAGGTGGGGTGGGTTTCAGCATCTGGGATCTGAGAGTCAAGCTGGGCTTTCTCTGCTCCATACAGCAGCACTGCATCCTTGATCCACATGAGCCATTTGCAGGGGGAGGAGAGTGTCCTGGTATTCTCCCAACCTCCAGCCACAAACCAAGCCCTGCCCATTTAAGAAGCCCCTCCCAACACAGACTCTCAGCTTCCATTAGAAAAACTGATGTCTGAGCCTTGCAGTGCTTCATACAGCCACCAGAGGTCGCAATGTGCACTAAAGAGCTCCAAATTGTGTGAGGACCCTGGTAAACAAAGGAGTCAAAGCTGGAGGACAGAAGGCTGTAGCTTTTTCCTTTAATAAATGCCTCCTGTTCAAGGAGGTCTGTGAGGCTAGTGGATAGAGCACTAGCCTAGGACTCAAAACACCTGGGTTTCTACTTCCGGCTTGGCTATTGGCCTGCTGGGTGATCTTGGACAAGTCACTTCCCCACTCTGTGCCTCAGTTTCCTCATCTGTAAAATGGTGCTAATGATCCTGACTTTCTTTGTATAGTGCTTTGAGATTTACTGATGAAAAGCCCTAGATAGGAGCCAAATGTTGTTGTTATTCCTCAGATCACCACAGAGACATCTGTCTGAGTATGCAGGCCACTCAGAGCAACAGCTGGGAGAGGTACAAATGTGTATCAATTTGTCATGTTGACTCTGAAACCTAAGGATAGTCCATTAAAGTTTCCTACATTAGGAAACATTTTGGTAAAATTTCTCATTACTGACTGGGCTGGCAATGGCTGGTTAAGATGCAGCTGCCTCTGCAGTACACATGGGACCCTGAGCACCTTGCTGGGGGACATGGCTGGTGGTGTTGCTGTGGAAGCTGGCATGTCTCTCGGAGCCCCATGACTCTGTTCGGAGAGAGGAGGGGAGCTGTGTGCCTGGCAGCAGTTCAGGCAATGAATCTAGAGCCTGTACTACCATCTCTGCCCAGCAGAGGGCAGGACAGGCTGTTGCTGGGGGCACTGTGTGTGGCATGTGGGGGGTGAAAGGCAGTCCGGATTGGACGCAAGGCAGAATTTCCCTCTCCCCCCCACCCCATCCCATCCCCGCACAGGAGATCTCCCCATGGGGGCAGCACAGACAACTGAGGTCTCTTACCCATCCCCGTCGAGGAAGACCTGGGTGTCGCTCCAGAGGGGCAGCACCATCCCCAGGGTGCATCTGGTCGACCTAGGGGCAGAGAGAGAGGTCAGAGCGCACAGCATTGGGGGGGGGGTGAGTGTAGGGGTCCCCACTGGGGTGTGGGAGAGGTTCCAGACTTGGAACAAGGACCCCACAGACTTCAGGGTTCTGCTCTGATGCTGGGGGGCAGCCTAAGGGCAGAGCAAAGAGTTTGGCCACCCTGGTGCTGAGACTCAGGGTTCAGGTAGCTCCTCCCATGGATTGTGGGGCATGAACCCCCCACTCCTCAGTCCTGCTCCCCACCACCTTAATTCCCCCCTCCTCTGTGCTCCCCCTCCCCTGCCTCACTCGCCAACACAACCCTTGCATCCCCCATCCCTCCCTGCTCCTCACTGCCCCCCCCCCCAATCTCCTCACCCCTCTTCAGGGAAGTCCACGCCCAGAAGCACTGTCTCGCTCTTGCCCTCCAGCTCCTCCGTCGACACGAGCAGCAGGTACCGGATCCGGTGAGGCCGGGCTGACTCCAGCCGCACGGCCTGGAAACAAAGCCAGAGGCAAACTGAGACCTGCCTCTCCATGTGACTTCCCAGTGCCCCTGATATGCCCCTGCCTCTGTATCACAGCGCCCTCTGCTGGGGAAGGCGGGGCTAGGCCATGTAGGCTCCACCCCCTCCTTGGTGTCCCATTGCCCCCTGCTGGGGAGGACAGGGCTGGGCAGTGCTTCTCCCCCTTCCCAATTTCCCAGCGCCCTCACTGGGGAGGGCAGCGTGGACAGTGCAGGCTCCTCCTGCTCCCCAATTTCCCAGCACCCCCTGCTGGGGAGGGCAGGGCTGGGCAGTGCAGGCTCCTCCCCAATTTCCCAGCATCCCCTGCTGGAGAGGGAGGGGTTGGACAGTGGTTTCCCAACTCGGTGTCAGGGCTCTGTCAGGGAGATGTTAAGAGATGAACCCTTGGTCTCTGTTCTGCTCTGGGGTGGTCAGTGCGCGACTGGGGCTCAGCGATCCACACACAGCTCTCAGGGATGGGGGACCCCTGGGGGCACAGGCAGCATGACTTAGCCTTGCAAGCAAGGGAAGCTCTGAGCAACCCTGGGAAGCTCCCTGCAGAGTCCCCTGGGCTGGACTGTGCAGCTGGCTCTGGCTGCCAGCCCAGGAGGCGAGAGCAAGAGCCCTGCAGCCATAAATGGGGAACTGGCTGCTCAGAAATGAGATTCCACGGGCAGGGATCCCCTCCCCCAACAACCTCCATGCTGCACACAGACAGCACCTCATCTGCCCCTGCCCAGCCCCACCCTCTCCAGCAAGGGGCACTGAGACACCGGGGGGGAGGAGCCTGCACTGGCCAGCCCCGCCCTCTCCAACCTGGCATGACATCCTGTACCCTGCCAGTGGGTGGAGCAGCCCACGTGCTGGAGTGGTTAACAATTCTCCAATCAGGCTGGGCCAGTGCCAGGGATGGGGGGAGGGACCAGGCCTGGGATCACAAACAATGAATAATGCTCATGCAATGGATGGACTGCAACCCTGAGCCAGTCTGCCCGGGAGGGTGTCTGTGCGTGCAAGGCTGTGGGGAGTGGGATCGGGGGGAGGGGGCGCTGCAGGAACTGGGCAGGTGCAATCAGGATGGGGAGGGGCAGCTGGGAGCTGGGAAGGGATGGGGCAGTGAGTAACAGGGCTCAGGAGAGGGGCAGTAAGAGTGCAGGGAGACACAGGCATGGGGGGTGCAGTCTGCCCCTTCCCCTCCTCACCTACAGTGTATATATCCTGTTGTTGCTTCCCCCTTGAGCACCAAGATCAAACCTGCTAGGCTATTCCAAGCTGTGCTCACCCACCCCACCCAGGGCACTGGCTGGGGACCTAGGCCCCGTGAATGGAGGCGCCAGGATGAGGTGAGGTGGGAGCAATGCATTGTGGGTACACCGAGATAGCTGCTCCAGCAGCACTGGAGCCTGGGGGGCTGGATCAGCCTATTGGGCTAATCTGGGGTAGGGGGTGATAGTGGGGAGATGCTGGACTAGATGGTCCCATAGAGCTGATCTGGGGTGGGGATGGGAGGGGGAGATGATGGACTAGATGGACCCATGGGGCTGATCTGGGTAGGAGGATGCTGGACTGGATGGACCCATGAGGCTGATATGGGGCAGGCTGGCAGGGAGGGAGGTGAAGGGAAGGGTTGATCCTGAGCTGGATGAACCCAGTGGTTTGATGATCTGATGTGGCGACTGTCCGCATCACTCATCTCCGCTCCCGTCCCATTGTTTCAGCCCCCTGGTCTGTTCTCTCCTGGGAGCTACCTCGGGCCAGCTCTGCCCTGTCTCACCAGGCGGATGGCATCCTCTTGCCGCAGTAGCCCCATCATCAGCTGCAGGTGCTGCTCCTGCTGGCTTTGCATTTGGTCCGGAGAGGGCGGGGCTTCTTGCACCGTCTCCAGCTTCTCCTCTTCCGGCAAGAGTAGGGCAGCCCCTTTGACCATGACGAAGCTGTGGCTGGGGGTAGAGAGGGGGAGGGGACATAGATATGAGACAGAGGAACATCCTGCACCTACAAGGGAAGCTGGCCCTGGGGGAGGGGAGGGACCCACTCTGTCAAATTTGAGCACGCCAGCTTCCACTGAGAAAAAGAACTGAGTCGCTAACCCTTAGGGTTGTGAAGGCAACCTCCCACACGTGAGGCATCTGCCTGAGTCTGTGGGCAGGTGGCTCCTGCGCCTCAGCAGCTGCTCAGAGCTTTGCCACTAACAAGCCCCTGGACAATTTCAGAGCAGGTGATTAGATGCCCGCAGGGGGCAGAGGTAAAACTCTCCAGGGGCAGGTTAGTTTCACCCTGGGGCTCTGAGCAGATGCAAAGGCTTGGGTGATTCATGGGGGCAGGATTCAAAAGTCAGCAGGGTGGAGAGGGATTGATAGGAGCACCCTCCCCCTCAGCAGCCTGGATGCTTGGGGGCAGGGGCGGCTCTAGGAATTCGAATGCCCCAAGCACGCCGGTCCCGCGGCTCCGGGGGACCTCTTGCAGACGTGCCTGCGGAGGGTCCGCTGGTCCCGTGGCTCCGGTGGACCTCCCGCAGGCATGACTGCGGAAGGTCCGCCATAGCCACCTGCCGCCCTCCCGGCAAAATGCCGCCCCAAGCGCGCGCTTGGCGCGCTGGGGTCTGGAGCCAGCCCTGCTTGGGGGGCCAATATGGGGCAGAGTCCCTTCTCCTATCCAGCAGCTATAGGGCAGGACCTTCAAATGCAACAGGGAGGGCCCAGCATGGGAATCTCAGCACCGCTTCCTCCTTCCAAACAGCAGTGTGCACGGTCATTGCTCCTCCCTGGTGGGACCACCTTGCCTGCCTCCCATCGCCCGCCAGTGACTACGTAGCAGGTAGAGGGGGTCTGGGGTTGGGAACCAGCTCCCCTTTGGCTGGTGGGGCGGAGGTTATGGGGGTGGCACCTCACCGTCGCTGCAGCTGGCTCCTCCTGGAAACCTCTTCATCCTGCAAAAGAACCACAGATAGATAGATCAGCCCCAGGCTGGGCGCAGAACTTGCTCCCCTGCAGGGGGTGGGCATGTAGGCCATGACCCCATGGCACCCAGCTGGGGCCAGAGATGAGGATGTACCATCCCCCAAGCTCCAGCACAGGCAGGGCAGGTCCAGAGCAAGGAACGAGGATAGGGCAGCTCCTCTGGCCCTGTGGGATGTGAGGGGCTCCGGGAACAAGTTGGCACTGCAGGGCTCTGGGGAAATTCCTGAGAGGCAGTGCTGGGCAGCAACTAGTGCCTGCAGATGTCTGAATAGGAGCTGGCCCACTGATCACGCTGCCAGGGGCCCAGTGGTGCTGACGGGGTCTCACATTCTGCTAGCAGAGCTCTTAGTTCAGAGATGGTGGCCTTGTATTGTGTCACCCTTAGTGACCCAGACCTAAAACCAAGAAGCTGGAGTCAGGGGAGGATCACAGACCCCATGTCTCATTCTTGAATACTTTCCTTTAAACAACCAGAGAAATTCCCCAGCAAGAAAACTTTGTTAAGGATGTAAACAGAACAGCAGCATTGCCAGGCACCCACGTGCGCTGGGAGTCTGGAACAGTGGCCTGGTTCACCCACCCTTACTGGCCATTTCTCCCGGGGGGGGGGGTGTTTCAAGCCCCCCCATGAGAGCAACAGAGCAAGGGGGACCAGGGATGCCTGGAAAGCCAATGAGGAAGGGCTCCTGGGAGCACGTAGGTGGGAAAGGGTCAGCCGGGGGGAGGAACTGCGGACAAAACAGAGATAGCAGCCTTAGCAGGGGAGAGCAGAGGAGAGAGGAGAACCCTGCCCTCAGTGAAGCGCCCCCTTGTGTCCAAGAAGTATCCTGCAGGAGGATTCCTGCTCAGCTCTGGCAGCCTGCAGGGGTCACCTGACTCCTGCCCCTCCCAGGAGCACGCACAGAGAGCTGAAGGGACAGCAGGAGAGTGTGGCTGATGTGACAGAGGAGCCAGGCTTGGTAGCAGGGTCAGGGACTCTTGCACCCTAGGCCCTCTACTCCAATGGTGCCTGAAGCTACTGTGGATCCCTGCAGCCTGCAAGGTACTCGCTCGAGGTCACAGTTGCTAGCACAGGAAGCTGGAGTTTCATGATGTTGGCTGGGGTTTGCCACCCACTGTCAGGCTGCAATGGGGAAATGGCCGCATTTGGGGCAGGCGTCACCCCAACGCCTCCCACCTATTTAGAGCATCGACTGGGCCATGAGCCCTTTTGGGCACCATCCATGGCCTCAGGCTAGGTATCAGGACCTTTTTGTTCCCTCCTGGGAGCCGGAACGGGGCTCGCAGCCCAGTGACAATTTCCTCTGACATTTTTTAGTGTGGAAAATAATATTAACAGCATCCCGGCCCTTCCTGAGCGGCAGCTCCCATTAGAGCGCATGCAACCAGATACGACGCTCACAAGCCCACGCAGCCAGGAGACTGCTGTACACGGGGAAACTGGGAGTGTGAATCCTGGCGCTAGTGCCCCTGGGCATGGATCCTGCTTTGGGGTGGGGGTGGGGGTAGGGTGACCAGATATCCCGATTTTATAGGCACAGTCCCGATTTTTGGGTCTTTTTCTTATATAGGCTCCTATTACCCCCCACCCCCTGTCCAGATTTTTCACATTTGCTGTCTGGTCACCCGGGGGGGCTGGGAGTATGAATCCTAGCGCTAGTGCCTGGGGTGTGTATCCCACTGGATGGTGACTCCTAGTGCTAATGCCCGTGGCATGGATCCTGCTGGGGGGAGGGATCTGGAAGGTGAATCCTAGCACTAGTGCCTGGGGTGTGGATCCTGCTGGAGGGACACTGGGGGGTGAACCCAGGCGCTGGGGCCCCATATCCCACTGCACTCAGCGTGACTTTGCAGACTGCAAGACGATAACTGAAGGGGAAGCAGCCTCCTAAGGAAGTGTCCGTTTGTGAAACTTAATGACAAGTCAGTACCGGTGCCCGATAAACCACAGGGCAGCGCAGGCTGCGCAAGGGGAATTAGAGCCAGCCACAGACACTGGGCACCCATGTGTAATGGCAGCCCTCTTGATGTGCACTGCAGCACCCCCTGCTGGGAGAGGCTGGGACTGGAATAGCTGGGAGCTCCCCCCAGAGCCAGCCTCCCACCCCGCTCACCATAGCGCCCCCTGCTGGGAGAGGCTGGGGCTGGGGCAGCCGGGCACACCCCCAGAGCCAGTGCTCCCACCCCGCTCCCTGCAGCGCCCCCTGCTGGGAGAGGCTGGGGCTTGAATAGCTGGGAGCTCCCCCACAGCCAGCCCCCCACCCTGCTCCTTGCAGCGCCCCCTGCTGGGAGAGGCTGGGGCTTGAATAGCTGGGAGCTCCCCCACAGCCAGTGCTCCCACCCTGCTCCCTGCAGCGCCCCCTGCTGGGAGAGGCTGGGGCTTGAATAGCTGGGAGCTCCCCCACAGCCAGTGCTCCCACCCCGCTCCCTGCAGCGCCCCCTGCTGGGAGAGGCTGGGGCTGGAGTAGCTGGGAGCTCCCCCACAGCCAGAGCCCCCACCCCGCTCCCTGCAGCGCCCCCTGCTGGGAGAGGCTGGGGCTGGAGCAGCTGGGCACACCCCCACCGCCAGCGCTGCAGGGCACTAACCACTCTACAAGCTTCGTCCCCCCAGCCATGGAGCTCGGCAGGGAGCAGAGACAGCCCCAAAGCCGACGCAATAACTAGCGCCGAGGCACGGAGAGGATGGGAAGGGAGGAGGGGGAGCCCAGCTGGGACAGGGGCTGGCCCGGGTGTGGGTCAGAGAAAGGGGAGCCCGGCTCGGGGAGTCCAGCTGGGGCCGGGCAGGGGTCCCGGCTGGGGCGGGGCAGGGACTCACCTTGCGGCCGGTGGGGGAGCCGTGGCCGCTACCGACTGGGGACCTGCGGACGGTGACCAGCGCCATGCGCCCCCCGGCCCCACCTGCCACAAACTTCGGGCGCCCCCGGCCGTCCGCCGCCGCCGCCTGGACCAGGAAGAGCCGGGAGGCTGCAGCGCCAGGCGCCTCCCCTGAGGGCGGCCCTTAAAGGGGCAGCCCGGCCCCAGAGCTTCCACGGGAGACATTGGCTGCCAAGAAGGGGACGTAGGGTGAGCTGAGCCCCTGCTAGCGCTCTCCACGGTGGTGCCCCTCAATCCCCACCGCAGCCGCTGATCTCCCAGTCCTGGGCTGCCCCCACAGCTCTGCCAGTGCGCCTGTCGCACAGAGCCCTGCTCTCCCGGTCCTGGGCTGCCCCCCACAGCTCTGCCAGTGCACCTCTGTCCTACCCCAGAGCCCCCTGCTATCCCAGCCCCACGCTCTGTTAATACACCTCAATCCCTAGTAGCCGCTGAACCGGCTATTCCTGTCCAGGCCTGCATGTCCCAGGAGCCCCACCAATCCCATTGCCTGGGAGCGCAGTGCTTTGGAATTTGAAGCTGGATGGGCAGGGGCAGCAGCTCTTTGTCCCAGTAGCATAACACCCTGTGCCCATCCAGGCAGCAGCCGCCCAGCTGTGGGGGTGCTTTGATTGCTCCAGTTCAAGGCCATGTTGGCAGCAACTCTTGGGATCTAATGAGGGGAAATTGATGGGAAGATGATAAACTTTGCCATGGGGGGACAGAACTAGTAGGGACCATCCAGGTGATCACATCCAGTCTCCTGCTCTCCCCTGTAACCCCAGCATATAATCCTGGTCATATATTTACCAATCTCCACTCTAAAACCAGGCCAGTTGTTTGCCCCACTACTCCTAGTGGGAGGTGGGTCAGCTCCTCACTTCGCTGGTGGGTAGAAACCTTCTAGTTCCCAACCTGTTTATGCCTGGCCACTTTCTCCCCCTTTGTTCTTGTGACAATGTTGTCCTTTATTTTAAATCGCTTGTCTCCCTCCCTGTTGTACTGATAGAGACAGCTCTGCTCCAGCTTCATTTTGCTGGGCTAAACAAACCAAACTCTCCCAGTCTTTTCTTGTCTAACAGGCCCCTGTTCATAGAGCCATCAAAGTGTAGGGCTGGAAAGGGCCATGAGAGGTCATCAGGTCCAGCCCCCCCATGCTGGGGCAGGACCAAGTAAACATAGACCATTCCCAGGCAGGGGGTTGTCCCACCTGTTCCTAAAAACCTCCATGATGGGGATTCCACAACCTCTTGGTTCCAGAGCTGAACTACCCTTAGAGTTAGAAAGTTTTTCCTACTATCTAACCTAGATATCCCTTGCTTCATATTAAACCCATTACTTCTCACCCTGCCTTCAGTGGACACACAAAACAATTGACCCATGGTCTCATTATAACAGCCCTTAACATATATGAAGACCTTATCAGGTCCCCTCCTCAGCCATCTTTTCTCAAGACTAAACGTGCCCTGTTTTTAACCTTTCCTCATAGGTCAGTTTTTTTAAATCTCTGATCATTTTTGTTGCTCCCTGCTGGCCTTTCTCCAGTTTGCCCACATCCCTCCCAAAGCATGCACCCAGGGTCGGTGCAAGGATGTTTCACGCCCTAGGCGAAACTTCCACCTTGCACTCTCCCCACCACCACCCTGAGGCGCCCCCCCCTACAGCACCCCCCCACCCCAGCTCACCCCTGCTCTGCGCATGAGCACCAATCAGCTTAGGCGCCACAAGCCTGGGAGGTGGGAGAAGTGAAGCAGCCACAGTGTGCTCGGGGAGGAGGCGGGGCAGGGTTGAGCTGGGGCAGGGAGTTCCCCTGCGTGCCACCGCCCCCCCCCCCTTGCTGCAGGCACCCTTCCCCACGCTCCCCTGCCCCAGCTCCCTCCGCCTAAATGCCGGCGGCGACCTAGGCAGCCGAAGATCCGGCCACCGCAGTCGCTGCCGAAGAAAATGGCGCCCCCCAAATCCTAGCACCCTAGGCGACCGCCTAGGTCGCCTAAATGGTTGCACCAGCCCTGCATGCACCCAGAACTGGACACAGGACTCTAGCTGTGGACTCACCAGAGCTAAGTAGAGTGGGACAGTTACCTCCCGTGTCATACATCCTAGAAGCCCTTTTCTCTGCACCAGTTCTGAATTCTTGAACACAGGTGCCCAGAACTGCGCACGATTCCAGATGAGTACCAGTACCTTGTACAAACAGCACGAACCCTTCCCTACCTGTACAGGAAATACCTCACCTGACACATCCTTGGATTCCATTTGCCTTTTGCACGGCCATATAACCTTGGTGGCTCACTGTCATCCTGTGATCAGCTCGTATGGGCAGGTTCTTTCCAACTGATGAGCACCCAATTTAGAGCAGAAATTCTTCTTTTTAAGACATTACTAATGCGAGGGGAGTGGCAAGAAAGGGGTAAGCTAGGGGGTGGACATGGGGATTGCAACTCAGGGATTCATGGAGCTAATGAAAGCCAGTGCAACCACTTGGCCCCTTCTCTGCTCTAGACTCTCAGGCTCAGGCATGGCCCCCTTGCCCACTGGGCACAGGCGTAGATGGGTCTTGCCTGGCTGTTGAGTATGTCCAAGTCTGTAGTGGATAGGAATAGGGTGATATTCCTTTAAATAGCATGTGAGCCCTCTAGCAGCACTCACGAGAACCCATCCAGAGCAGCAGTGGGCACATAGCCACGCCTGGCACACCCAGGTGTTTCTGTCCTGTAAAGAAGCAAGATGCAACCAAGCCCCCCTGATAAGTGGCAAGGCCTCCCAGTACCAGCAGGACTCTGTGACCCCTTGGCGACTCTGTCTGCATTGGGAGAAGCTGGCCAGAGAGGGACCCCAGAGCAGAGGGGATGCTCTGAGCAGGATACTGGCTCCATTCCCTCCCTCAGGCAGCTGATGCACCAGTAAAGGCCCAGGCCAAAGAGTGACATGCACAATGAAGGGAGCCAGAGAGCCAGGGGGCTGGTTGGTTTCTCCTTTTTATTTCATGGTTCCTGCTGCACAGAGGCCCTCACCTGGCCCCTGCGGGTGCCAGGAGGAGCCGCTCCACGCAGCTGTTCCCTTTCCAACCTTTGGAGTTGAGTTAAAAAAACAAAACCCACCTTTCGCCCTCCCCATTCTAGAGCTGCAGAGATATAAATAAAATAAATTAATCAGGCAGGAGAGGACATGGCAGCTACGCACAGGGGGTTCAGGAGGCGAAACACAGGACTGAAAATTATTGGCCCTGCTTCTGTTTGAGTGTCACATTCCACCTCTCCCACCAATGTAGCATCCCCGTCCTAGTCATCAGGTTTCCGGCCCTGCCTCATCACCTCTAGCCCCACCCCCTTCATTGCCCTCACCCCTATTGCCCATGTGGGCTGACAGGACACAGTCAGAGTGAGAGTGAGAGAGAGTGTGTGTGTTATGCCCAGTTTCAGAATCCCACTACTTCCACCAACATGAATTAAGAGTCCAGTTGGAAACTGCTTTCTCTACAACAGAGAGTTCTTCTTAGCCTCTGCCACTCTGTTGCTGCTCCTCTCCTCCGTTCCCTCAATTCTTCTCTTTCCTCCTAGCCCTACAAAACTTTCCTCCACCAGGCAGGGGGAACAGAATAACCATTTAAAAAAAAAACAAAACAGAAGAGTTAAATTAAATAAGACCCAAGAGGCAGCAGGACTGAGAGCCCTGGGAAAGGCAGAGGGTGTCTCATCAAGTCCAGTCCTGCCCCCTGCAAGACAGGGGGTGGGGAATGGGACGGGTACCCCCCTCAAGGTTAAAAATACAACAGCAAAGCCAGGGCACTGGGGAGCCCCTGGGAGTCTTGGGGGAGGCTGGGTTCAGGGCCCCCTGCTGGTATGCTGGGCATTACTTCTCCGTCAGGGAGAGCTGGAGGATGCGCTGCAGCTCCTCATCCTCCTCACGCCGCCGGCGCTCCTGCTCCTCCTGCTCCCGCGACGACAGCTCCATGGCCAGACGCAGCTGCTCGTCGAAGCTGGGGTAGGCTGGGGGAGGCAGGGCCGAGGAGGAGGAACCATTGGTGCTGGGGGCCGGGCTGTCCTCAGGAGGGACGATGCTGTTGTCGCTGTTGCCTCCGTCACCAGACTCAGTCGCAGCCAGGCCTTGCCCCGACTGCAGGAACATGCTCTCCTGGATGGCGCTGCGGGAGAGAGATGCGGGTCAGCAACTGCCCTCACAGTCCCGCCCCCCAAGACCTGCCTCTCTCTCACAGCTGTGCCCCTTCTTCACAGCCCCACCCCTCACCAATCAGCACCTGTCTCTCACAGCCCCAACCTCCACCAACCAGCCCCTCCCTCACAGCCCTGCCCCCCACTGACCAGCACCTTCCTCTCACAGGCCCATCCCCTCACCGACCAGCACCTGCCTCTCACAGCCCCACCCCACCACCTGCCTCTCACCACCTCACAGGCCCGCCCCCACTGACCAGCCCCTGCCTCATCCTGCCAGCCCAGAGAATGGCTATGTGAGAGGCCAAGGAAGGAAGGGAGGGGTCTGCTGCCCATGGAGGTCCTGGCACAAAGCTCATCCCACCCCAGAACTCACCGCTCCAGCTGCAACTCCTCGTCATAGGAAGGGGGGTTGGAGCCTGGGCGCGTGTTGGTTAGCGCCTCCCAGATAGTGACCTGCAGTCCAGGGCACCAATGAGCACATGGGAATATTCCCCTCCCTTGCTGAATCAGAGACCCCAAATCCCACACCCCTGAACCAGCCAGATAGCTCCCCACCTCAACTGGACAGGAACGGAAGTAGGGAGCTGGCATGCCCTAAAGGGGGAAGGCCCCATGTCCCATTCCCTGCCCCCCTGAGCCCACTAGTCCCAGCACCCTGGGGCTGGATCGGAGCTGGTGCCCCGAGAGGGGAAAGGCTCCATGTCCCATTCCATGCCCCCAAGCCCACCAGTCCCCTCACCCTGGGGCCAGATCAGAGCCAGTGCCCCAAGAGAGGAAAGGCCCCATGTCCCATTCCCTGCCCCCCTGAGCCCACCAGTCCCCCCCACCCTGGGGCCGGATCGGAGCTGGTGCCCTGAGAGGAGAAAGGCCCTGCCTGGATCTCACCTGGTCGGTCTCGGTGCCAGCGTCGAGCAGGCTCTGCTGGATGGCAAACTGCAGCAGGTCATCATCCTCGTCCCGCATGGGCTCATTGCGGCCAGCACCCAGCATAGCGTAGCCCTGGGGCACCTCGAACACTACCGGGTCCACCTCGCAGGGGAACGGGAACACTGGGGAGAGGGGGACGGGGTGAGAGTGGCCCATACCCCACTGGGATCACAGACACACTGCTCCACCTGTAGGAGTCTGCCCCTCCCAGAGAGACACCCACCCCCCACACATACTGCCTTGGCCCTCGACCCTGTGGAGATTGGGGTCAATAGAGGTCACTGTGGGTTTTGCAGTGGGATGCCTGGTGTGCACAGCCCCCCCACCCCTTGCAGGCTCCCCTACCTTTCGGGTTGGGGGGCGCCTCTGCCCCTGCAGCTGGTTCTCTGGCATCCCCTGGGGAGGAGCTGGGGGCAGGGCCGCAGACCCGCACGGAGCTCAGCGACTCATCGCACCCACACAGGTTGCTGAAGGTGATTCGTGCATTGAGCACATGGAAGAGGGGGATCTCTGGTGTGTGTGTGTGTGTGTGAACACGAGAGCATGAGACACTGGGAGCAACGGATGGTTCAGCCCCCAGGCATGCCCCTCACGCATCAGCCACCCTGGCCCAGCTCCCCCTGGCCCCAAGCCACACCTCCTGAGCTCCCCAATCCTGCCCGGCCCCCAGGCACTCCAGCCCAGCTCCCCCCAGCCCCCAGCCACCCATCCCCCTTATGATCCCTGCTGCCCCTCCCCAGCTCCCCCATCCTCCCCAGCCACCCCTCCCCCTCATGCTCCCTGCCACCCCTCCCCACCCCTCAGACCCCCCCTTTCCAGTTCTTCCATCCTCCCTGGCCCCCAGCCTCCACCCCCTTCATGATCCCTGCCACCCACCCCGGCCCAGCTCCTCACAACCCCCAGCCACCTCTCCCCCTCATGATCCCAGCCACACCTCCTCCGCCCCTCAGACCCAGCTCCCCCATCCTTGCTGGCCCCCAGACTCCCTCCTCCTCATGATCCCTGCTGCCCCTCCCCTGCCCCATAACCGCCACTCCCCCCAGCTCCCCCATCCTCCCCGGCCCCCAACCACCCCAGCCCAGATCCCCACGGTCTTCAGCCACCCCTCCCTGTCATGATCCTTGCCACTCCTTGCCCATCATCCCAGCCACCCTTCTCCATGATCCTTGCCACACCTCCCAACTCCCCTTCCCCCAGTCCCTGCCACCCCACTTTGGGGGACCCCTGCCAACCTGCATACCCCCACAACTGGCCCTCATTTCTCCCAACTCCCCCAACCCCCACCACATCTCCAGCCACCTCTGTGCCCCTCAGACTCCCCAGATCCCAGCCATTCCTTCCCCTCCACCCGTCCCCTGCCCACCAAATCCAGCCAGGCCGCCCCCCCTCAGATCTGCCCCACTCACCGATTTTGACAGGGAAGCCGGGTGGCAGCTTGAGGGTGATGAAATCACGCAGCTTGGCGAAGTGGGCGTTGCTGATGGCCATGAGGTCAATGATGGGCGTAACCTGCTCCACCAGCGACAGGGGGTGATCCTCGCACAGCCACAGCGTGGCCTTGAACCTGTCATGGCCGGGAGAGCATCACAGCCAGCTGCCCCAGCCCCAATTCCTGCACGGCACTGGCTATGCAAAGCAAGGGACCAGGCCTGGTGCCCTTTAGGGGCGAGCACTCTACACTGTTGTCCCGGACGCCTGGGTCCCATTCCCTGTCCTGGTCTCTCCCTCACTCTGGGGGCTGGGAGCTGCAGGAACTTCTAAGGTTGAACACACTGCCCTGCCATCCCAGACACCTGGGTCCCATTCTCTGGCAGAGGGGAGCTAGAATTAGGGTGGATTTTCCACGCCATGCAGTATCGCTGGCTGAGAGTGCAGAGCGACTCTTCATGCTCCTCTAGCACATTCTCCCTCTCTGCTGCCATCCCAGACCCCCACCCCCACTCCCCACCTCACCTCTGCACCTTGTTGGACATCTCAATAGGGCGGCCAATGTTGCGGGCCTCCAGGTTGAAGCTGGGGTCGAAGTACTCCTCGGGGGTGATGGCCGTGGGGTTGGTGAGGGTGGCGGACTGCAGCACAGGGGCCTGGAGGGGGCAGGCATGGGGAAGGGGAGTCAGATCCCCCATTCACATGCTCTCTGGCTGTGCCCCTTGTGCCGAATTCCCCCTCACTTGCTGTATTCCCCCCACCCCTCACCCTCAAACAGCCCCATCTCCAGATTCTACCATCATGGCTGGGAACTTGACACTTCTGCCCTGACCCCCACCACACCAGGCGCGCGTCTCGAGTCCTCAGAGCAGGAGGAGAGCCCGTCACTCACCCCGTTGTGGGAGGCATGCTGCTGGGCGATCCCCAGGAAGGACTGGAAGGGCGTCTTGGAGCCTGTGGGGGGCAGTGGGGGGGGAGGGGAAGTAGGTTAGACTCAAAGACCCACTGGAGTGTATGAATCCCCACCACCACCACCTCCCCCCGAGGAAACAGCTACCACTCTCATTCTGTGCCCTGGGGAACCTACTCTGGTAGGGCCAGTTCCCCCACCCCCAGCAATCAGGTCTGATGTGGGTGTGGATACAGAACGCTCAGCATCAGGGGGCAGCTTAAACGAGTGCTCGGGGGGCAGGGCTTGAGACATGATGGACACGTGGAGAGGCGGGCTGTTGTCAGTGGGTTGTGACTGGAGGGGAGGGATGGGTGTGGTGCTGTGACTGAAAGGCCAGGGGGTGGGGCCAGGCCCTTGTAGGCGGGTGCTGTGATTGGAAGGCTGGGGCAGGTCTGTCACAAGGGGAAGTAGGGGGCACTATGGGTGGGCATGTCAGAGCAGGAGGGTTGGGGTGCTGTGATTGGATGCTCAGAGTGGGTATATCAGAGGGGGAGGGGCAGTCTGAAGAGAGGGCTGGGGCCGGGCCTGGCGCCAGGATGGACAGTCGCAGGGGAAGGGGCGATGTACTAGGGTGGCAAAGTGTCCGATTTTCGACTGGAAAGTCCGATCGATGAGGGGACCTGACAGTGTCCAGTCAGATCTACTGACCGGACACCCAATGTCCGGTTACTTCAGGTGTGGGAGGTGGGGAGGAGCTCGGTCATCATCTGCTCCAGCCCCTACTCAGGCAGGTCTGCCTCCTGCCTTCATCGGGCAGCTGCAGCTCCCAGCCCTGGCTCCGCAGGCAAGTCCCTTCTGACCGAGAGGGTTGCAGGGTGGGAGGGGAAAAGCAGCAGGCAACAGGGAAGGGAGGGGGAGAGGAGTGGATGGGGGTGGGGCCTCAGGGGAAGAGGCGGGGCAGGGGAGGTTCCGGCACTCCTGCTGGAGTGTCCAGTTTTTTAATATTACCAAGTTGGCAACCCTATGCTGTGTATATGTGTGGGGCTGGCACTGTGATTGGATATCCAGGGTGGATGTGTCAGAGGGGAAGGGATGGGCCATTGCAGACTGCATGTTCTGATTGGTTGGCTAGGGCCAGCGTGTTACCTTTGGTGCGGGACTTGTCCTGGTCCGATAGGTGCTCGGTTCTTGTTTTAGTGATGAGCTCCACGTTGCTGGCACTGTAAACCTGCCAGGACATGGGGTGTGAATCAGCTTTCCCAGCCCCCTCCCCCATGAGCTACACCCCCGAGGGGTGAGCACCTTGCGCTGCCTTCCCAGACATCTGGTCCCATTTGCTGGCTTGGTATCTCTAGTACACGCGAGGCCCATAGAGGTGAGCACCTCCTCCTGCTCCTAGATGCCTGGGTCCCATTCCCCTTCCTGATCTCTCCTCCCTTGGGAAACTGTGATGCCCCTACAGGCAAGGACTTCACACTGCCATACCACAGGTCTGGGTCCCATCCCGTCCCAGTCTTTCCCTCCCAGTTAAGGTTCCCATCCCATGCACCCCCAGGATGGGGAACAGGGCATTACCTTGGCTTCATAGCCACTGATCACTTCCATCTTCTCCGAGCGCCAGCCCCAGATCCCAGACTTATTCCTGCCAAGATGGGAATGGTCGGGTCAGATACTGCGTTCCCCCACTTCTGCCCCAGCCCACCCTAGACAGACCCCTCCCCTCCCCTCCCCCATATGCCCCAATGCCTGGCTGTGGCTCCCCCAGGCTCCCTCCAGTCAAGAGCTACTCAAGCCCAGCTCTGTTCCTCCCTGGATCCTCCTTTCAGTGCCCAGCTGTGAATAGAGCTGTTGCACAAGAGCTGCAGGCACGTGCACCCCCCAGCCCTGGCTCTGCTCACCAACCCCAAGGGCAGGCATGGAGCTGAAGAACAAGATGCCCAAGGAAAGGCCTGGTCACCTCCCAACCCTGCTCACTAGCATGAGCGGTCATATGAGGGCCTGTCACATGCGCCTCTCCCCCACGCTGCTCACTAGTACACACGGTTGTACGAGGGCCCGTCACACATGCAGATCCCCTGCCCCACTCACTAGCACACACACAATCATATGAAGACTTATTGCCTATATGGATCCCCTGCCCACTCATTAAGACACACAGCCATACGAGGACCCATGGACCCACTCACTAACACACACAGTTGTGCCTGTCACACACAAAGATCCCCGGCCCCACTCACTAACACATGTGGTCACATGAAGGCCTGTTGCATATACGGACCCCCTACACTTCTCATTCGCACATGCAGCCATATGAGGACCCATTGCATATGAGGGCCAGTCATACGTGCGGACCCCCCTGTCCCGCTCACTAGCACACACACCATCATATGAAGGACTATTGCATATACAAACCCCCTGCCCCCTCATTAAGACACGCAGCCATACGAGAGCCCATCACACACATGGACCCCGGTCCCACCCCACTCATTAGTGCACACGGTTGTGCCCATCACACACGCAGATCACCCACCCTGCTCACTAGCACATGTGGTCATATGAAGTCCCATCGTACACATGGACCTCCTGCCCCTCTCACTAGCACACACGGTCATACAAGGGCCCGTCGTACATGAAGACCCCCCCGCCCCACTGACTAGCACACACAATTGTGTCCGTCACACATGCAGATCCCCTGCCCCGCTCACTAGCACACACACCATCATATGAAAGACTATGGCATATACAAACCCCCTGCCCCCTCATTAAGACAGGCAGCCATACGAGGGCCCATCGCACATGTGGCCCCCTGACCCTCCCAACTCACTAGTGCACACGGTTGTGCCCGTCACACACACATCACCCACCCCGCTCACTAGCACATGTGGTCACATGAATCCCTGTTGCACATGCAGATTCCTCTGTCCATCTCACTAGCATGTGCAGTTGTATGAGGATCCCCAGCCTATCTCACTAGTATGCATGGTCATTTAAGGGCCCATTGCACACGCAGACCACCACTCCACTCCATGCTCACTAGCACACACGGTCGTACAAGGGCCAATCACACATGTGAATCCCCTGCCCCGCTCACTAGCACACACGGTCGTACAAGGGCCCGTCACACACATGGATCCCCCACCCCGCTCATCAGTTGCGACCACAAAAATGTCAGTCGTGCCCATCCCCCCTCCCCACTGTCCACAGCCTCTAGCACAAGGGCATCTCGTGCACAGCCACCTCACCCGCCACTTGTGCGTTTCTCATAGACTCATAGACTTTAAGGTCAGAAGGGACCATTATGATCATCTAGTCTAACCTCCTGCACAATGCAGGCCACAGAATCTCACCCATTCACTCCTGTAACAAACCCCTAACCTATGTCTGAGTTATTGAAGTCCTCAAATCATGGTTTAAAGACCTCAAGGTGCAGAGAATTCTCCAGCAAGTGACACGTACCCCACGCTGCAGAGGAAGGCGAAAAACCTCCAGGGCCTCTGCCAATCTTCCCTGGAGAAAATTCCTTCCCGACCCCAAATATGGCAATCAATTAAACCCTGAGCATGTAGGCAAGACTCACCAGCCAGCATGCTCCTCCTTCCCTGCCCTCCCTCGCCAGTCACATACTCCCCTGCCTCCCTCATGTCTGTCCTCGTGCACCCTGCGTCTCACACCCGCCCCTCTCAGAGGCCTGCCCCCACGTGGTCAGCCTGCATGAATGCCCCCCACACGTCCTCCCCCTCCCACCCCAGCTCACCGCTCGAAGGCGATGTTCTTGGTGTCGAGGTGGGTGGAGACGATGGGCGAGGTCAGCCGGCTAGCCACGTGCTCCTCGGTGGGCTGCATGGCAGCCAGCATCAGCTCTGGCTCATGCAGGGCCAGCGACAGCGTCTCCGTGTAGACCACCTGCTTGTCGTGATCCACCTCCATCACCACGGCACCCTCCTCTGGCCAGGGGGAGAGGGGACACATCAGTGCCACAATCCCACCCTACCCCAGGCCAGGTTGGAGGTACCATGGTGATGTCGACTCAGCCTCCCTCCAGGATCCCCTGAGACTATGTGTAGGCGGACTGCTTCCCTGGCCTTTTCCAGCAGCCATATCCCAATGGAGCGCCAACTCCCATTGGCAGTGACCCCATTCCCCTCCCCAGGGCTGGGCCAGCTGGGGTCTCAGCCCCATCTCTGGGAGTCCCTCGTGTTGGGGAGTGGAAAGGGGCCCAGCTCTACTACTCAGTCAGATCGGGGAGGTGCATCCTGCACAGGGCATTGAGAGGAAATAGAGCCCAATTCCCCCGGGGGCAGAGGAATGGGGTGGGGCCCGGAGAGGCTGGGGGCATCTCTGACCTTCCCCCTTGAAGATATAGCTGCGCCGCCCACGCTGCCAGGTCATGTGCTCGAAGCCCAGCAGGGTGGTGTCGACCCGCAGGCTCTCGCCACGCTTCCACACCCGGTATACATCGCTCGGGCACACCTTGGAGACCAGGGGCACTGTGGGGGAGGGACAGAGAGTGAGCGGGGGAGGGGCACGGCAGTGTGGGCAGCTGCACCCCACCGGGGAGGGTGTGTCCAGATGCCTGCAGTTCCTCCTCCCAGCCAGCGGGGGCTCCATTATGGTGCTGGGCTTAACATGGCCAGGCAGCGCTCCCATCCCCCCAAACTCCCATGCCAGGGCCCAGCTCCGAGAAAGGGAGGCACTAGCTGCTGGCAGATCAGGGGCAGGGTAGTGGCTGGGTGGGGACAATGACCAGGGGGATCTAGTCTCCCCCCTCCATATAGCCGGATATCCCTGGTCTCTGGCACTGGGGAAGGAGATTGGGGGTGTCCTCCTGCAAACCCCCCTTCGGGAGCCCCCAGGGACGGACTCACCCCAGCTGGTGAACTCCCACTTCATCTCCACGTAGAAATCAGGGGCCTGGAAGAGAGGAGACAGCAAAGGGATGAGATCAGGCATTCCCAGCAGAGATCGGGGTGGGGGAGATCAGGGTCTGCAGGACGGGGGGAATCCCTGAAGAGATTGAGGTCTGAGAGATCATGGGGGATTCCCTGGAGGGATTGGGGGGGGGGAGATCAGAAGGGAGGGAATTCCCTGAAGTGATCAGATTGGGGAGGAGCAGGGAAAGAGAGATCCGGACTTGGGGAGGAGGGGAGGTCCCTCCCTGATTAGGGGTAGCGGGTAAGAACAGGATCCCGGGGGGAAGTGAGGGGATCCCTGCAGAGATCCTGGGGGACAAATCTCAAGCTGGGAAATCCCCAGGGCTGGGTGAGATCCTAAGTGTGCTCCTGTCCAAGATCCTGGGGGATCCCAATGTATCCCCCACTGTGAGCGCCCAGGGCTTAGCTCTCAGGAGGCACCTAGGGGCCAGCAGGGCAGGGGTGCCAGGGGGCTGGGGGGGTCATCCGTATCCCAGGGTGGGATCCCAGAGGGCTGGGGTCCCAGGGGTGTGTCTGTAACTCAGGGTAGGAATGCCAGGGGGCTGGGGCCCCAGGGGGGAGTCTGTACCCCAGGGCAAGGGTACCAGGGGGCTGTGGTCCTGGGGCGGGTTTGTACTCCAGGGCAAGGCTGGCAGGGGGCTCAGGTCCCTGGGGGGGCTGAACCACAGGGCGGGGGTACCAGAGGGCTGGGGGGTGTCTGCATCCTAGGGCAGGGGTGCCAGAGGGCTGGGGTCACAGGGGTGTGTGTCTGTACCCCAGGGCAGGGGGGGGCAGGGGGATGGGGTCCCAGGGATGTGGGTCTGAACCCCAGGGCAAAGCTGGCAGGGGGCTGGGGTCCCAAGGGGTCTGTACCCCAGGGTGTGGGTCCTGGGGGGGTCTGTACCCCAGAGCAAGAGTGCCAGGGGGCTAGGGTTCCAGGGGGGTCTGCACCCCAGGGAGGGGATGCCAGGGGAGTTGGGGTTCTGGGGGGTTCTGTACCCCAGGGCAAGGCTGGCAGGGGGCTGAGGTCCCAGGGGTCTGTACCCCAGGGCGAAGGTGCCATGGGGCTGGGGTCCTGTGTGTGTGTGTGTCTGTATCCCAGGGTGGGGATGCGAGGGGGCTGGGATCCGGGGGGAAAGGGGGGGGTCTGTACCCGAGGGCAAGGCTGGTTGGGGGCACACGCGCACACACTAACCTTGCGCAGTTTGTTGAGCAGCTCGGGGATGCCAGCCAGGCGGTTGGTGGCACGCTGGTAGTCGCGGTATTGGAGCACCAGTTGCACCATCTCAGGGTCCCCGGTGCTGACGGCCTCCTGCAGGACTGGGGGAGGGGCAGAGAGGGAGCAACACGGAGTCATCAGGGATAGGGCACTGCCTGTCCCCTCTGCACACTGGCACCCAAGCCAGCACCCTCCCCTGCACACACCCCGGGCAAGGCCAGCACCAACCCATTGCCCTGGGCATGCAAAGCCAGGTACCCAATGGCACAACACAGGGCCCTCTGCTAGCAAAGTCCAGGTCTGAATCCTGGGTCCATGGACACCAGCCCCCTGGAGCATGGCAGAGGGGAGGCTGAGACCTCCAGGAGCTAGTGGGGGAGAAATTCCGTGCCATAGGGGAGGAGCCGTGCAGCAGAGGGGCTGGCACCAGAGCTGCCCAACTCCCCATAACTGCCCCCCAACCCCCCATACCTGCCCTCCCCCAGCTCCGTGTACTCCCCCCGCCAGTACCTGTCCAGCCATTGGCATTCTCCCTGCCCACGTTGGCGTTGTGCCGCAGCAGCACCCGGGCCGACTCGAGGTTGCCCAGTGACACAGCCAGCTCCAGAGGTGTGCGGCCCCGTGGGTCGATCAACTCGATATCGTGCTGAACGGGAACTGCGGGGTTAACAGCTGTACACCCCCCATGCCCCAGTGGGCTAAACTAGGGCCCCAGCTGTACCACTGCCGTCCTGGAGGCCTGGGTCCCATTCCCCATCCTGGGCTCTGGCCTCTCTGCCGGGGCTGGAAGCTGTTGGGCCTCTATGCCTGCCATCCTGGGTCCCATTCTACCTGCCCCCTTCCCCCCCAAGGGGACTCTCCTGCCCAGCTCCTCAGCCTCACTCATGCAAAGGTGCCCCTCCCATGGCAGTGAGGGGACATGGGGGTGCCTTGTCCTGCCCCCTTCCCCTATGGCCCCTCCCAGCTTGTCAAACTCCTGACTGGCTGTAGTGGGCTGTGGGCAGAGACGGGATCATGGGGGGTGCTGAGGGCAGGGATGTGGGTTTATGCCGAGATCGCTCTCCAGACCCTAGTGCTGGTTGGAGAGAAGAGAGAAGGGGCTGGGAGGGCTATGGAATGGGGTTGATCCCACACCTGCCCTGTGAGCAGATCCCACTCCAGTGCCTGGTACTGGCTGGGGAACGTGGGGACCTGGTGAGAACCTGGTGAGAGGGATCGGGGCAGGTGGGAGCTGATTAGGAAATAAGGGCTGGGGCTGCCTGGGTGCAGTTTGCTCTCCAGCACCTGGTGCCATTTGGAGCGATGCTGGGGTGAGGTGGGGCGGGGGGGCAGGTGGAGGGGAAGAGGAACCAGGGGGACCTGGGGTGGGGGGGACCTGGTGGGGAGGGTGCTGGCTAGAGGTGTCAGGTGGAGGAATGGAGGATGGGGGTACCAGGGTCAGGGTACATAGTGGGGTGATGCTGGGCGTAGGGGATACTGGATGGAGGAGTGGGATTAGGAGGGTACCTGGTGCAGGTACTGGGGGGTACCAGAAGGAGGGGGTTAGAGGGTACCTAGTGAGGGTACCAGAGTGGAAAGGATGGAGGATAGGGGTCCTGGTGTGGGGTACCAAGTGAAGGGATGGAGGCTACTCAGAGGGGTGAGTAGAGAGGGTATCAGGGTGGGGTGGGGGTACCAGAGTATTGAAATGGAGAATGGGGATCTGGGGTAGAGGAATGGGGATTGGGGGGTACCTGGGTTTAGGGGGTATCCAGTGGGGGGATGTGGGGGTAGGGGACACCTGGAGAGTGGTGATGCAGGGTTAGTGAGATGCTGGATTGAGGTTCAGGAGTGGGGAATACCTGGTGTAGGAATAGGAGTTGGGGGTGTGTGTGCCAGAGTGGGATATCCCAGGTGGGTTACGGGGTACCTATAGAAGGGGTTCCTGATGGGGTGGAGGAGGTCCCGGGGGGGGTGTGCCCAGTGGAGTGGGGGTCCTGGGAGGGGTTGGTGGGTCCCTGTGGTGGGGCTACCCATGGGGGGTGGGGTGCCCTGTGCGGCCCCAGGGTGGAGGTTAGGAGGGTCCCCACAGTGTAGAGTCCTAAGTGTGCCTGGTGGGCTGAGGTCCTGAGGGGTGCCTGGTGGTGTTAGGGGGTCCCAGAAGTGCCTGATGGGTGGGGTTCCCCAGGGGGTCCCGGGGTGGCTGCAGCAGAGTAGGGATGCCCAGTGGAGTGGGCAATTCTGGGGGGTCCCATGGGTCTAGGGGTTGCCAGGTGACCAGTACCCAGCAGATTGGCAGGGTGTCTGCTGGGATGGGGGTCAGTGGAGTGGGGAGTGCCTAGCGGGGTGGAGAATGTTAGGAGGTTAAGGCATGGCTGGTGCCTGGTGGGGTGGAGAATGTTAAGGGGTCCCAGGGTTTGGGGGGGGTTTGCTGGAGAGTTAAGGAGTCACCCAGCAGGGTGGGGGTGCCCAGTGTGTTGCCCAGGGGTGGCTGGCAGGGTAGCGAGAGCTGGGGTTTGGGGTTCTGGGGGTGCCACAATGGGATGGGGGGTTCTGGGAGTTTAGGGGATTTCCATGGTGTTTGGCAGGGTGTGTGGGGGGTCCTGGGAAAGACAAGTAGGATGTTGTGGGGGGGTATCCCAGGAGGTCCTGGGGTGCCCAGTAGGGTGGAAGGTCTGGGATGCCTTGAAGGGTTCCAGGAGTGCCCAGAGGGGTGAAGGGTCCCAGAGTCCCAAGCGTGCCCAGTGGGGTGCGGTAAATCCCAGGGAGGGTTCTGGGGCTGCCAGGCGAACCCGGGGGGCGGGGGGCCCCAGAGGCACCCAATGGGGTGGGGAGTATCCCAGGGGGAGGCTGGGGGACTAGCATAGCAAGGGGGATTCTGGGGGTGCCCGGTGGGGGGGATACCGGGGGGTCTGGATGCTCAGCGGAGTAGGGGGTTCCCCGGGAGGGTCCGGGGTGCCGCTGGGGTCCCGGAAGGTGCCAGGGATGTAAGCGCGGGGGGGTGGGGTGTCCAAGGGAGGGTGCCGGAGGTGACCGGCGAGGTGGGGTGGGGGGTCGCGGAGAGGGTCTCGCGGGAGCCCGCAGGGGTGGGGGAGGTCCCGGGGATGCTCGGCGAAGTGGGGAAAATCGCGGCGGGTCCCGCACCTGCCCCGTGCGCAGCTCGCTCTCCAGCGCCTGGTGCCGGTTGTGCCAGGCCAGCAGGTGCAGCGGGAAGGCGTCTCCGGCCCGGGCCATCCCGTCACCATATCCTCGGCCCGGCCGAGGCTGCGGCTGCCCTGCGCGGCGCTGGCGGCTCCGGGCGGCGGGCGCGGGGCCTGGCCCGGAATCGCTGCAGCGGCCGGGGGCGGTGAGGCGGGGCGGAGCGCGGCGCGGCGCTGGGCGGAGCGCGCCGGGCGGCCTCGCTGGGCCCTGGCGCCCCCCCAGCTCCGCCCGAGCCATGCACCGGCCTGGGGCGCTGCCCCGTGCCTGCCCCCCAGCGGCGTCTCAGCCCTGCCCGCTGCACCCTAACTAGCCCACAGGACATCTCAGCCCCGCCCCGCTGCACCCTACTTCCCCTTGGGGCCTCTCAGCCCTGCCCAGCCAAATATTAACTGCCCTCCTTGGGGCATTTTAGCCCAGCCCCCTGCATCTTAACTGCCCTCCTTTGGGGCATCTGCGCCCTGTTCCCTTCCCCTGAGGCCACCGTAGCTCTGCCCACCTCCTGCATTTTAACTGCTTCCCTCCATGGGCCACCTGTCTCCCCTGCATCTTAACTGTCCACCTTGTGGCATTTTAGCCCTGCCTGCCCCCCAGGTCACCTGAGCTCTTCTGCCCCCCTGTGATAAGACCGTGATAATAGGGCCTTATTGTCGTGTGGAAGCACACTGTGTGCCTCTACATTCCAAAGTGAAGGTGCAATTGCCATGTGGGCACAACTAGCAATGCCAGGACTCATGAGAGGGGTAGCTGTGTTAGTCTGTATCCACAAAAACAAGCAGCTTAAAGACTAACAGATTGATTTGGGCACAAGTTTTCATGGGTAAAAACCCACTTCTTCAGATGCATGGAGGCTTGGTCATGCCAGGACTCTTGGCAGCTGCAGCCTGTAGTCAGGCTCCTGAACAGGCTGGTATTGGGGTGGCTAGCCCCTGCCATCATATCCTCATGGCTTTTCTTCCCTCCCCCGGCTAGGTTAGGGCTAGCACAGGTCTGCCACCTCCCCTGGCTGTGACACTGTACCCTGTGACTGTCAGCTCTTTGAGGCAGGGACTGTGTTCTATGTGTACAGCACCTAGCACAACAGGGATCCTGGTCCACTGCTGGGCTCCTGTGCTACTACCATGCAAATAAATACCTTGAGCCTTACTGCTGCCCCTTTGCATGGGAACATTTTGCTACAGGCTCTAATTACATGGTCACTTGTGAAAACTCACAGGAACCCCGGGTGGGGGGAGAGCTAAGACCTGCCTCCCTGGGGCAGGGATTTGCTTAGGGTTATGGGACTGGTTAACACAGGTTAGTGGAAGAGGCAAGATTTGAGCTCCTGGATCCCAGTCTAGTGCATCTTCCCCTAGGCCAAAGGGTATTTTGGGAGGGCAGGAGGCTAGAGGTGGAATATAGTTTCCAGTGAAATCAGCCTCAAATTGGCTCATCCCCTTTTTGCAGCACTGTTCATCCTGGCTGACCAAAAAGTACTTTAACCAGCTACATAGCATGAGGGTGGAATTGCTTAATCCAGCAGCACTAAGATGCAGCTTCTTCTGGGGCATGGCACAGCAGCTGTTTACACTGGGATCCCTCACCTGGTGCTGAGATGCTGCAACCACTGGGGTGGGATGCAGCAGCTCTCTATATAAGTAACACCAAGCTCTGCAATGTATCCATCTCTGGGGTGGGATGCAGTGGCTGTATATATAACTAAAACCAGGCACTAAGATGCAGCCACATATATAAATAATACCCAACACTGAGATGCAGCTACCTCTGGGGTGAGATGCAGCAGCAGATGTAAATATTATCAAGCACTGAGATGGGATGTAGCAGCCATATATATATATATATAAGCATTACTAAACAATGAGATACAGTCACCTCTGGGGTGTGCCATAGTGGCTGTTTAAAAGACCAGAGCAACACCCATCACAAGAGTCTGGCTAGCAGGAATGGTCACATTTTGCTCTGTTTGCTTCCCACCCATACACCACCTTAGCCTGGGGGCTTGCTGAGGCATCTTCCCATTCAGGGTCCTATGTTTGCTGCAGGCCCAAGTCTTGGCTACCCTGGGCACCCTGGCTGCTTCAGGCCAGCTTGGAGAATCTCAAGGAGGCTGGGTTGGCTGCTGTGATGCAAGCACTGCTGCCATCTGTGCTTCCTGTTTGCAAGCAGAGCTGGTTTGGCACGAGGGCGTCTGGATCTGGGGAGGTGCTCCCCCGCAGGGTACAGGGCACCACCTTCTGCAGGGATAATGAGAGGTTAGGAAAGGCAGTGATGGTGAATCACGGGGAATGCCAACGAAGGAATGCAGGGAGGCAGGCTGGAGTCAGTCAAGCTGGCCGGGAAGCCAGGATGATGAACTTGCTTCTCCCCAAACATGCCAGGGATCTTTACCCACCACAAGGGGCACAAGGCACAGATTGGCTAGGCATGAGAAAGACCCCACCCCCCACCCCCACAGCACAGCACCCTACAGGTACATTGGGGTCAGCACTGACTGCAAGGGGACAGACACAATGTCCTCTACTGAGTCCCCACCCTGCTCCTGTCAGCACAGCACCTCCTAGTGCCAGGCCATGGCATTGGAGCACATCTCCACTGCACCCCCGCCCTGAGCATTTGGAGCCATCCCTGCCTGTCTGCTTTGCCCTGGGGCAGGTGCTGCCAGCTGCCTGAGCTGGAGAAGGGGCTAACACTGCCTGGCTGTTGCCTTGTTCTATTACAGCTGGTTAAATCCACCTCTCAGGTGGAGCCTCGTTCCCCCATTCAGCATCTTGGAACCATTGTTTGCCTTGAAGCAAATCCCTGGGGAGGGAATGGTGGCAGGACAAGGGCCCAGCAGTTTCTGAAGCAAACACAGGCCTGGAGCATGGGGAGAACAGGGAGACACACAGCCCTGCAGTTCCCATTCCAGCCAGGCGTGGGCCATTGCAACAATTCGCTGCCAGCTCACTAGCCCCTGGGTGGTTTGCAAACCAGGGTGGAGCTGGCTCTGGTTTGCTGGGGGAGGTGGGCACAGAGGGGCTGCCCCTGGGACCCACTGGCTTTGAGCCTACCCAGCAGAAACACAGGGCTCTTTTCTGGGACCAGGGACCCTTTTCTCAGACCAGGAGCAGGGCCCAGATTGGGTGGGCAGGGGGTTGCTCCTGTAGCCCAGAAACAGCTGCCTTGGGGGGGTGGCTTTGATACAACCACAAGGCCCAGCAGAGAGGAACCGAAACTGATAGGGGGAAGGGATACATTGGCAGATCTGGGGGGCAGGGCTGGGGGAGCTGTGGCTCAGCCCTGAATCCCCTAGCATGTACCCTCCTCCACATACAACCCCATGGCCCAGGATCCCCCAACTGAGCCCTCCACAACCCTTCCTGCCCCAAGGCCCAGGATCTCCCAGCTGAGCCCTCCATTGTGTACCACTCCCATGGAGCAGAATTCCCAGTGACCCCTGTCTAGGAGGCTGCCAGAAGGGGTAGGGTCCCCTGCTCCGAGTTGCCCCATCCCAGCCCATCCCGCAGGCCAGCCGCCACAGGCAGAGCCCCATTTTTTCACTTTTTTATTATAAAAACTCAGTTATCTTTTTTTCCTCTCCACTCGTTAAAATCACATTCAAAAATCGGCCAAAAAATTAATAACCCCGAGAAGAGACGGACCAGAAACCAATATTTACAGACACTGCAAGGGGGGAGGGGCACCCCCCCAAAGAAAATCGCCCCCCAAGGGGGAAAAAAAGAGCCATTGGCAGAATGGGCAGAACTCATCACACGGGGTTGGGGAGGGGGGCGCATGCAGCACACAGCCAGGTTCGCATGCGGTTTGGGGCTGGGAGACCATGGAGATGTAGGGGAACAGGGGAAGGGAGACCCTTTCCCCACTCCCCTTGCCAAATGCTCCCCCCATACCCTGCCCTGTCTCCTACCCCACCATGGAGGGGGTGGAAAGGAACCCAGGGTTAAGTCACCCCAAGAGCCTCCTGCCCCAGGGGGGAATGGGGGGGGGGTTGGGTTATAACACTGAATGGGGGAGGGGAGAGGAGTGGGGTGTCTGGCTGGAGTGATAATACAGGGGGCTATGGATGGAAGGGGGCAGCAGGGCCAACACTCAGACACACAGCACTTGGTGTTGGCACTGGCCCTCCGGCTAGCTGAGCAACAACCCCCGCGTGCAAAGCTCGGCCCCCAGCCCAGCCAGCCTGACAGCACAGGCATCAGGCAACTCTTCCTTCTCCTTTGGCACAAGGCCCAGGTGCCCCAAAGCTAGGGACCAGCAAAGTGCCTGTCTCCCTGGGAGGGCAGAGATGTGGCCCAATGGTGGCACTTCCACCTGCACAGACTTGGGTTTGGGTTTGGCATTGCTCATGGGTAAAGCGAGTTGCCCAGGTCTGCCAGGTCAGGGACTGGCACCTTGCTATTTGGCACAATTTATTATAAATACTCTGGGGACAGGCATCCCAGCAATGCAATAGCGGGGAGGGTGGGGCTGTGGGGTCAGGACTGAGGGGCAATGGCACAGTGGGGGCAGAAGCCCAGGGCTGGGGGCTGTTGGCGTGGGCAGAGGCTGCTGGGCGGTGGAGACGCGGGTGTTTGCCTCCATCAGATAATTCATTGTTCATTCCTAATGGGACTCTTCCTCTTGGAGTCGGTGGCCCTCCAGCCTGATCCTGCCAGGCAGTGAAGCTCCTCCCACACCCAACCCCCAACCCTTTGAGCCCTTGGACAATCCTGAGCCCCAAGGCTCTCGCATGGCACCATACGGTCCTCAGCCATGGGACAGCATTGCTGGGGCTGGAATCCCTTCCAGTAAGAGCTGGGAACCCATGGAGAAGGGACTGGAGGCAAGGCCTGTCCCCCATTCCCCAATGCTCACTGCATTCTACAGGCTGGAAAGGGCATGCCCTGGGCCATAACCCCACCGCTGGCAGAGCCCTCTAATGTGCCAGGGATCTGGGCCATGTGCTGCCTCCCACCCCAGGCAGAGCTCTCCACCACCAGCAGCGATTTGATAATAGAGAGAGAAAGCAGGAAGTTAAGTGCCAAAGAGGAAGTTCCTCCCTGTGATCCTCGCATTCCCCATCTTGCTGGGGGCAGGGCCAACGTGGCCCCTGCCCCATGAGCTGAAATGGGAAGGAGGGGAGAAATGGATCCAGAAGGCAGGATCCATCCCCAAATCAGGGGAGGGGGGAGTCTGCCCCACCCCTCCAGATGCCCCTCCCCCTCCAGAAGGGGGTGGGGCGGGAGTCACAAGGATCAGCAAATTAACAGTTACGGTTCCGCTGGGGGTGCGAGTAAAACCCAACCCAATAAATTAAAGCCGGGGGAGAAGGGGGGGCGCGGGGGTCAGAGGCCGTTGGCACTGGAGCGCTGCAGCAGTGGCACCTTGCTGAGCTCCACTATGGGTGAGCGCGGCTTGTTCTTCATCTTGGGCACCCGCTGCAGCAGCTGCTGGGCCTCATGGTAGGCATCGCGCAGCTCCTTCTTCCACTGCACCAGCTCAGGGTCACTCTGCCGGGTGACAGGGCGGGGGGTGGGGTTAGCCACGGGAGCACCATGGAGAGGTCAGGGGTCAGCCACAGGAGCACCACATAGGGGTCAGAGATCACAGCTCGGGGGGGGCGGGGTTAGCCACAGGAGCACCACAGAGGGGTCAGGGGTCACGGCCAGGGGGCAGGGTCAGCCACAGGAGCACCACAGAGGGGTCTGGGCTCACAGACAGGCTGCATTAACAACCATGGGGACAAGAAAGGAGCAGCCCCAGGGAGTGGACAACCAGGATTGGGGGGGGGGGGGGGAAGCGGGGGAGCAGAGACATGGTGTAGCCCTGGCCCAGTAGAGGATGCCAGTGGCAGGGGAGGGGGCACACTCACATCACACTGCAGGATGAGCTGCCTGTGCTCCCGGGTCTTGAGGAGGATGCATTTGCGCTCCTTAATCTGCGTGTCCTCCACGGACTGGATCTCCTCCATGGTGAGCAGGGACTGCTGCAGGGGACAGAGTGCCAGGGGCGTCAGAGAGAGATCATGGCATCCCCCGCCCGCCCCCACCAAGAACCCCCCTCCCCAGGACCCTACCGGGGACTCGCCCTCCCCTCGCCACTCCAGCCGGTTGGGGAACAGGTAGAAGTATCGCCGCTGCCATGGCGTCAGGAAGGGGTTGCCCATCTTGGACATGTAGCCGTGCATGATGCAGTCCTTGCCCAGGGCGTAGTCTGTGTCAGAGAGAGAGAGAGAGAGAGAGTCAGATATCAGCACCAGCCAGCCGTCAACACACAGGGAAGTGCCTGCAGGGGGCGCTGTGGGAAGCGGGGCAGGAATGCTGGCTGTGGGGGCACTTCCAGCCACTCCAGCCTCAGCCTCCCTCAGTGGGGCACACTATAGGGAGGGGGGGTTGGCTGTAGGGAAGGTGGGGAGCGATAGTGAGTGTGGCTGGCCATGTGGGAAAGCTCCCAGCAGCCAGGGGACACTGTAGGGAGTAGGGTAGGCCCTGGTGGAGGATGGATCTCCCAGCAGGGGCACTGTGGGGAACAGGAGCTGGCCATAGTAGGCATCTCCCAGCAGGGGGCACCGTGGGGAGGGAGCTCCCCCACTCACCCTCCTCGTGGCCCAGCTGCTTGTTCTTGGCCTTCTTGCGGGTCTCCAGCTTGTCGGTCTCCGCATTGACAGCGTCGAAGACAGTCTCCGTCACCTCCTGCTGCCAGCGCTCCGAGATGGTGAGCGGAAAGTTGCGGTACAGCTCTTGGTCGCTGTCCAACAGCTGGGCACAGACAGAAAGACGGTAGGTGGGCAGGAAGCTGGGGGCTCCCCAAACCTGGGTGGCTGGGTATCCCCCACACCCTCTCCTGGCATCAAGCTCTCTGGGGGAAGGGCTGAGTGGTTGGTGGGAAGGTGAAGGGGCCTTCTCTCCCTCCACAATAGGTAACTGGGGCTCAGAGAGAGAGTAAAGGGCCAGGTGGGAGGCAATGTTCCCCCTCTAATTTTTCCCACGCATGTGCAGAATGAATATTGGTGCACATAACAAAATTCATGTGGTGGGGCTGGGGCAGAGGATTGGGGTGCGAGGGAGGGGAGGAGAGGGCTGGGGATGAGGGGCCAGGGCTGGGGCAGAGGGTTGGGGTGCAGAAAGGCTCCAGCTGGGGGTCCACGCTCTAGGGTGGGGCCAGGGATGAGAGGTTTGGGATGCAGGTTGCGCGGTGGCTACAGCAGGGAGAGATGACTCCCCTCAGCTCTCTCTTCCTGCAGCAGCATCTGGGCTGTGTGGGGAGAGGCGCCTCTCCCCCAGCCGCAGCAGGTCTGGGCTCGTGCTGGGAGAGGGGATGGGAGCCCGCATGGCCTGGCCCTGCCCTTTCCAGCCGGGGGAGCTGTGATAATCCGCATGAGGTCCCTCTGGTACCTTAATCCCTTTTGTGTCCTCTTCATCGAAAGATCCGATGTCGAAGGCGTCGGCTGCGTTCACCTCCCCACGTGGCGGGATCAGGGGTGGTGGGTACTGCGGGGTCAGGAGAGGCATTAGAGAATCTGGGGGGACAGGAGAGCAGCACCCACCATATGCCCTTGTCCCTCTCCTTCCCCAGCCACTCTCCCTACCCATCCCACTTACCTTCTGCAGGAAAACCATCTGCCAGTCCAGGCTCTGGAAGAAGGGATCTTCCTTCACCTCTTGTGCCCTGGGGAGGAAGACCAGGGGCGAGGTGGGTCAGCAGAGCTGGCCTGAGGGTCCCTCTGGCCCCCCACATGAGGGGCAAAGGATACTGCAACCTATGCTGGAGCCAAGGGGTCCAATTCTAGCAGGGGAAGGACTGGAGCATGGGGGTAGAGGCAGGGAGAGATGGGGCTGCCATGCCAGCAGGGGGAGCTCTGGAGCTACCTGTTCTAATAACACAGTGACTGTATTTCTGTAGGTCCTATGCAAACAGCGCCACTCAGGCTGAGGGATGGGTCTCTTCCAGTTGGGGGACGGTAGCCCAATGCACCCATCCTTCCTGGGCTGGCTCCTGCCACATGCTTGCTGGGTCCCCAGGATGTGGCAAAGCCCCCCTGCTCCCCAGTCATGGACTCACCCATGTCCCATGCAGCCCAGCCTCCGGTTGACGTCTCTCTGAAGCAGCCCTTCCAGCAGGGAGCGCAGCTGAGGTGAGAAGGAGTCAGGCAACTCTACAGGCTGTGGGGGAGGGGAGAGTATTATCTTATAGGGTGGGGCCAATCTTATGGGGACAGACCCTTCCTGAGGCTGGAGGGACACCGCGGTTCCAAAACCAGCCAGCAGGGGGCAGCTGTGCGCATGTATGGGCGCATACACACACACAAAATCCCAGCCAGCAGGGGGCAGTCTCATCCACACAGCCACACTGGAGCTCCACTCTGCTCAGGGGCTGAAGGGCGGGGCCAGGCTCGGGTCCCTGGAGTGGGGTGTGTATGGTTGGGCTAGGCAGGGCCCTGGCTGAGGACCAGAGGGACGAGTGGCAGGTACAATGGGCTCAGAGCTGAAGAGCAGGGCTGTTCCTGGCCCGGAGCGACAGGGCACTGGCTTGTGCAGATGGGTCGGGGCCCCTCTCCACGCAGCCCTGAGGAGGGCAGAGATCCTATCTGCACCTTATCCCCCCGTCAGAGCTCCCCCACTCACCATGGTCAGGGTCATGCGGTCGATCTCATGCTTGTCCTTGGTCTTGTGCTGCCGGAAAGGGCTGTGCCTGCGATGGGAGGGAAGAGGGTGGTCAGACGCTGCCCAGCCATACCCCTGCCTCACGGGTGCCTCTGTCCCACATGCACCCCCTCCTTCCCCCAAGATCGCTTACTCACTCACCCCCTCAGCAGCTTGAAGAGCATGCAGCCCAGGGAGAACCAGTCAGCACTGCTGTCATACGCCACACCCTTCTGCAGCACCTCCGGTGCCATGTACCCATGCGTGCCACTGTGGGGGCATGTGGGGGGAGAGAGAGACAGACAGACAGAGAAGGGGGTCAGAGTACAACAGAGCCATGGCCAGCCCAGGAACTGCAGTGCCATTCTCTCCCTGCAGGAGGCGCCAAAGAGCCATCACAGAACCACTACAAACCCAGCCTCTCCCAGCAGGGGGCGCTGCAGGGGGCAGGGCAGGAGCACTGGCTGTGAAGGGAGCTCCCAGCTACTCCAGCCCCAGCCTCTCCCAGCTTGGGGCACTGTAGGGAGCGGGCAGGGGGCACTGACTGTGAAGAGAGCTCCTGGACACTCACACACTGGCATGAGGCTTCTTCTTGGAGAAATCACAGGCCAGTCCCAGGTCCGAGATCCTGACGTGACCGAACTCGTCCAGCAGGATGTTTGCTGGCTGCAGAGAGAGGAGAGCAGCCCCATGAGCTGGGGTGATGGGACGGGGAGACCCAGGTTGGGGATGGAGGGGAAATGCAGCATCTGAAATGCTCTGCGAATGGAAGGGAAGCCAGCGGGTGGGAGCTGGGCAAAGCCAGTCCCTCACTCCTGCCATTCTCCCCTTAACTTCACCAACCATGGAGGTGGGGTCCTGGAATTGGGGCTCTGCTCTCACCCTGAGATCTCCAAGCACCACCCCCCATGGGGGCTGAGCAGGTGGGAACCCCAGGAGGGAGCAGGCAAGGTTACCCTGAGGCCCTAGCATGGGGGAACCCCCGTGGTGGAAGGGGTGGGACTCCGGGACGGGGCGGGTTTACCTTAAGGTCCAGGTGTGGGAGGATGGGAGGTACCAGTGGTGGGAGGAGGAGGGTGTGATGCTGGCAAATCAGGTGCCGGCTCTTGCCAAGGCTTTAGGCCTCAGCCGAGCACAGACATATTCATCGCTGGAAACCTGTCCAGCTCATCTGTGTGTCAGTATGGGTCAGACAGGTGTCGGGCTTATAAAAATGTATTTAGACTTCATGAAATGCTTGTACGTTGCTACATGTATTAATCCTGCTTATAATGTCTGTATCCCATGTTGTCAGGTGAAACTTAAGTGTTTGCTGTAGAGCTATAAAATTTTTGCTCTGAACTATGTAACTCACCAGACAAGAACAAAACTTTGTGTAGTGCAAAATGTTAAATCACTATGAAAGGCCCATCAGGAAGGGCTATCAAAACTAAATGGCTCACTCTGGGACATCACAATACAAAGACTGCTACTTGCCCCTGCACAAGCTATGTGCAAAAGGCTCATCCCATCAGCCTGAATTCTGGAAGAAGAAAATAAAGACAGCAGACATGAACATTTTTTATCTCTTTGCTGTTTGGCCTCTCACAGGACTGGAGCCAGGAAACAGAAGCAGAGATCCCCAGGGTCAACCTGGGTTAGCCTTAAAAGACATTCAGAGCTCACAGATTACTACATCTCTGTCAGCTTTTGGAACCATAGACTGCAACTCATTGATGTATACATGTTTGCCTGCTTTAATCTGTAAGTAACTCGCTCATTTCTTTTTCCTAGTTAATAAATCCTTAGTTCGTTTACTATAGGACTGGCTACAGGTGTTGTCTTTGGTGTGAGATCTAAGGTACAGATTGACTTGGGGGAAGTGTCTCATCTCTCGGGACTAGAAGCAACCTGAATATTTTGTGAGTTTTGGTGTATAGCAATGAACCATCACTAAGTCCAGCTGGCATGGAGGCAACACAGACTGGCATGCCCAAGGGGACTGGCTGTGACTCTATGGTAAGACTGGTATAGTGCTTTAGGAGTTCACAGTTGTTTACGAGGTTGGTGAAACGTAATTATAGAACATCCCCACCCCCATGGGTCTCTGCCCTGAGATCGTGAACCACTCCAGTCAGTGTGACACTGAGGTCCTGGTGTGGGAGGATGGACAACCAAGGTGGGAGGAGGAGGGGTTACCTTGAGATCCCAGTGTGGGAAGAGGGGACACCCATGGTGGGATGGGGCAGGGCTCCAGGAGGGGATGGGATTACCTTGAGGTCCTGGTGTGGGAGGGTGGGAGACACCCCTCCGTGGTGGGAGGGGGGGGGCTACCTTGAGGTCCCGGTACACCACAAAGCGGTTGTGCATGTGCTCCAGGCCCAGGATGATCTCGGCAGCGTAGAAGCGCATCTCGGCCTCGGAAAAGACCCCGTGCTGAGACAGGTGGTAATGCAAGTCGCCCCCTGCATGAGAGACAGCCAACATCCTGGTCAACACAAGGCCCTGCCCCACAGGAAAGACAGTGTGGGCCATGCAGGGGTGGCAGTGTTGCCTAGTGGCTAGAACACCAGGCTGCGAGCTATAACTCCTGGGTTCAATCCCCAGCCCTACCACAGGCTCCTTGGGCAAATCACATCCCCGCTCCGTGCCCCAGTTCCCCTCCTGCTCTTTGCCTGTGTGATCAGCAAGCTCTTTGAGCATGCACTATCTCACTAAGCGTGTGCAGCACCAGAGAGTGGCGCCTAGCTTGAGACCGGGTGTATTATTAATTGTAAGGGGGGGCAGTGTGGGGGCTGGGGGGTTCCCCAAGAATAGCAGAGGGTTCTCACCATTCATCAGGTCCAGGATGAAGCTGAGTTTGTCAGGGGTATGGAAGGCGTAGGACATACACACGATGAAGGGGCAGTCCTGGTGTGAAAGGGGGAGATGGGTCACCCACCAAAAGAGGGAACCCCAGAATCTGCACCACCACAGGCTCCCCTCCCCCACAACATGATCCACCCCCCCACATGCTCCATCCCTCCTCCACACTTCTCTCTACATGCTGCCCCCTACATTCCCCCTTGCACTGCCCTCCCATAGATTCCCCCTCCCTCCACACTGCCCCACATATGCTGTCCCCACCCCACTGCATGCTCCCCTGCATGCTGCCCCCCCACCAACCTCCACATTACCCCATGTGCTGCCCCCACCCCTCTTCAATCCTCTCTGTGTGTGCTCCCACCCCTTACGTGTTGCCCCCTCAAACTCTCTGTCCCCCGCCATGTGCTTCCGACCACTCACCTGCACCTCCCTTGCTCTGAGCACACTCTCCACTCCTGCCCTCCCCTGTGCTAACCGCCTCCACTGCTGTCCCCAGACCCAGGCCCCCCCTTTACCTTAGATCAGGCTTGTCCTGTTCTGACGCACCCCCCACCCCATGTATGCCCTGTGGCAAGGCTGGCCTGGTCAGGCAGGCCCCATGGCTGCAGTGCCTGGCATGTGGAGAGCTGTTCTCACCCCGGTGCTGACGAGAGACAGCATGATGCGCTCATTTAGGGCCAGCGTCTCCCCCTGCTTCATCTTAATGCGCTTCTTGTCCAGACATTTCATGGCATACCTGCCCCAAGAGAGAGAAAATAATCCCTGCTGCTATCCCCAAAGCAAATCTCCACACTCCTCATCCCTCCGCCCCTGCCTCCCACAGCAAATTTCCTCACCCCAGTATCCTTCCGCCTCCCATGGCAAATCTCCATGCCTGTTGCCCCTGATATCCCTCCACCTCCCACAGCAAATCCCCACATCCTTCACCCTGGTATCCCTCCACCTCCTGTGGCCAGGCAATCCCGCCCCCACAAAAAACCCTGCGTCTCCCATGGTCATGACAACCTCAGTAATGACAAGTATTCTTTCATCTCTCCTACTTCCACAGTACCCCCCTTCTCATTGAAGGTATCCCTCCGCCTGTCATGGCCAGGGCAACACCAGCACCACTGGTATCCTCCGTTGCCCCCGGAAGCACCACAACTCTCCCTCGCTCTCACAGCTCCAGCCCCCTCAGCTCCAGCCCCGCCCATCCCAGCAGATATTACCCCCCCTGAAACCCAACCGATATCCCTTCAGCTCCTGACTATAATACCCCTCCCCACCAGATACCCCTGTCTCTCCTGGCTATAATACACACACACTCCCCAGATTCCCAGCCTCCTGGCTATAATATCCCCAACCCCAATGCCTAGACAATCCCAGCAGATATCCTTCCACCTCCCAAGTATAATATCACTCCCGCCCCGCCCCCCCCCCCGATTCCTAGCAGATATCCCTCCACCTCCCAGCTATAATACCCCACCCCTAGGGGAATCCCAGCAGATATCCTGCGCAGTTCATCTCCCCGGGGACCTCACCCCCGGTGTTGGCTAATTACATTTTGCCCGTGTCCGCTTTCCGGCAACCGTACACCTCTCCGAAGCCGCCGCGGCCGATGATCCGGTGCACGCTGAAGTCGTTCATGGTCAGCTGGGCCCACGGCAAGGGGAGAGTGGGTGAGGGTGGGGAGGAATCCAGACATTAATTGTATTGTACTGTCGCAAACTCATGGCACATCGCACAGTGCAGCATGGGCTCTCAGAGCATCCCATGCCTAGGCAAGGAGCAAGAGATTGGGCTTGGCGTTAAGGTCTCAGACTTAGAACTCCTGGATTCAGTTCCCATTTCTGCCACTGACTCCCTGGGTGATGTGGAGCAAGTCACTCTCAACCCATTTGTGCCTCAGTTTCCCCAGATACAAAGCAGGGAGAATAATCCGTCCTATGTCTGGATTGTATATTTGTGGGGGGGAGGAGCGGGAGGCAGGCCCAGCTTTTCTCTGTGTGTGCATGTATGCAGAGCACCCAGCACAATGATAACTATTCATCAGAACAATAGCACCTGTTCCCTGGCCATTCCCACCAATGCAAGCACTTTCATTGTAGAATTGAGGGGAAACCTTCCCTCCACGCCGTGCTCCCCCTAAGCCCTAGAGGAGGGGGCGGGGCGCCTTGGATTTCAACCTGCATCTGAATTTTGGGGCTCGCACAAGACGAGCCAGGGAACCCCAGCTCGCAGTGTGGCAGGGCTGAGGAGACCCCTTGCCCCCAGGGCCAGGCAGAGAATAGGAGGGTGTGGGACAGATCCCAGGGTGGGGTGATGTTAAAGGAGGGCACTGGGGATAGTCTTAAAGGTGGCACCCCCCAAACTCATCCTTTCACCCTGGGACACCTCCCTCTCCTATGTGTTTAAGGCCCCTGCCCCACAGCTACTGCCCCGCCCCAGTCTCCCCCACAAAGAGCATAGCCCCAGGGGGTGGGATGATTCGATAGCAGTGGGGTTCGGTTGGGACCCGAGGGCTCCATAGGGAGCTGGGCAGTGGGGTAGGGGCAGTGGGGGTCGCTGTGCCGGGCAAGGGGCACATGGAAATGGGATGCAGTTCCAGACAAGTCTACCTTCCAAATACAAACCGCCAACCCTCCCAGGCCAAGCCCCCCAAGATGGACTACAGCCCCCTCCCTTGCTCAGGCCAGGCTCCCCCAGATAGAACCTGCCACTCTATAAATACATGGTGTGCCCACACTTTGAATACTGAGTGCAGTTCTGGTCACCCCAACCCAAAAATTGTAAGTTAGAACTGGAAAAAGTTCAAAGAAGGGCAACAAAAATGATGAGAGGTCTGGAAGAGCTTCCATATGAGGAGAAATTAAAATGACTGGGACTGTTCAGCTTAGAAAAGATACGACTAAGGAGGGATATGCTGGTGGCCTATTAAATCATGACTGGTGTGGAGAAAGCAAATAAGGAAGTGTTATTTACCCCTTCATATAACACAAGAACCAGTGGTCACCCAGTGAAATTACTAGGCAGCAGGTTTAAAAAAACATAAGGAAGTGCTTCACACAACGCACAGCCTGTGGAACTCTCTGCCAGGGGATGTTGTGACAGCCAATAATATAGATCCATCAGTGGTTATTAGCCAAGATCCCCTGCTCTGGGTGTCCCTGAAGCTCTGTTTGCCAGAAGCTGGGACTGGATGACAGAGGATGGCTCACTGGATAATTGCCCTGTTCTGTTCATTCTCTCTGAAGTACCTGGCACTGGCCACTGTCTGCAGACATAATAATGGGCTAGATAGACCACTGGTCTGACCCAGTGTGGCCGTTCTTATGCCCTGGGAGACACTCACATGGATGTTCAGCTCCACGTTCTTCCACTGGCAGAAGCGGGTGAATTTGTCGCTACAACAAAACAGAAAGAGGTGAAAAAACTACAGAGGCCCCCACAGAGAGACCCACCCATGGGCCTGCAGAGACCCCATCACCCCAGCCACGCAGAGACCGCCCCACCATAGCCCTGCAGCAAGACCACCCATCCCTCTCACCCAGAGACACCCCCATAGTCCTACAGCAAGACACCCCATACCTCCTCCCAGAGAGACCCCTGCAGAGAGAGGTTGTTCATCCCCCCAACCAGACAGACTCCCTCAGCCCTGTGCAGAAACCTTCCCATTCCCTGCCTGCCATGGTCCCTGCAGAAAGAGAACCTCCAGCCCCCAACAGAGATGCCCCCAGCCAGCCCCCACAGCAGGTGGCTCCTCTCACCTCTCGATGAATTTCTGGAAGATGGCCCCATGCAGGTTCTGGCAGATCTCCTCAATGTACGGCTGGGGAGACATGGGGGTCAGGCGGGGAAGAGAGGAATCAGCAGGGAACACCACCCACCCCCAGTGGGATGGGCCATGCCAAGAAATTCCTTTCCCCCGTCCTACCCGTACTGGGGCCTCCTCCCCCAAGGGAAATGGGATGGGCCACCCTTCTCTTGGGGACTGTCAACCCCCCTGCTCTCCCCTGCATCAGAGCTTCTTAGTATCCCTCCCTCCTCCGGCCGCCAGGGCAGCCCCACCCCCCTTACCCATCCCCAACAGCAACCCCCTCCCACACAGCATCAGGAAGGGGCAGGAGACCGGGCTAGAGGGGCTCACTGCTTTGATCTGGTGCAGTTGGGGAGGAAATATTGAGCTAGGTGGACCCATGGGACTGATTGGTGCAGCGCTACCCTAGAGGGGCCCATAGGGCTGACTCGGCACCGAAGTGGGGAATCCAGTGCCAGAGCGGCCTGTGGGCCTGCTCCAGCACCGCAGGGGGGATCTGGGGATAGAGGGGCCCGTGGGGCTGGCTCGGCACCAAAGGGACCCTGGGGCTAGAGGGGCTGGCCTGGCACCTCAGGGGCCTGTGGGGCTGTCCCTGTGGGGTTGGTAGGGAGATGGGGGGTGGGGACACACACCTGGAATAGGTCTGGTGGCACCTGCTTCTTGCTGAGCCGGCTCTGCACATGCTCTGTGGCACTCTTGGAGAAGGGCTGTGGGGAAAGCAGTGGAGAAATGAAAGCCTGTGTGGCCCTCACAACCCCTCTTGGGTGGTCAGGGCAGGTCCGGGGGCTGGATTACTCCCACCCCCACCCCACGGTAGCCCACAGGGCAGGGCTGGGGCACCAGGGGAGACCCTGGACTGTATAAACAAGGAGAAATCCAACTCTCAGGCCAGGATGGGAAGGCTGGGGGAGCAACATAGGGTCCCCATCCAGGGCAGGGTCTGTGACTGCTTCAGGATGACCTGTGAGGCAGAGTTCCTGAAGGTCTTGGGGGTCCCTTCTGGAGATTTCTGGGGTCCCCCTGGGCAGGGTCTGCGTTCCCCCTCAGGCAAGGTCTGTGGTGGTTTTTGGGGTGTCCCCCCCAGGCAAAGTCTATGGCAGTTTCTGGGTCCCCCCTGGGGTGGCGCACTCACATGGGAGCAGGACAGCAGCTCCTTCATGATGTACTGGTCAAAAATCTGGCGGCTCTTGGCGGCTCGATCCTCCTCCGAGTCCAGCTTCTCATATTTCTTAATCTGGGAGGCAGGGGGCGCAGTGTCACCGTGGGGCAGGCTGCAAAGTCATGGCTGGGAGCCCCCAACACCCCAGAGGGCAGGGGAGCCTTCCAGCAGCCACCCTAACACCCCACAGGGTGGGAATTTACCCCTTCCCCTCCCTACTAGGTGGAGATAGGGAAACCCCAAGGCCTCACCTCTTCATAGAACTCCACGAGTGGCTTGGCCTCCTCCACCTGATTCAGGCAGAAATCCCGGAACAGCAGGTACCCTGGGAAACAGGGAGAGAGTCAGGGCCCCAGAGCCCTGAACCCGGCCCCTAACCTCCAGAGCCAGCCAGCCCCCTATCCTGGGGCTGGATAGTAGCCAGCGCCCTCTAGAAGGCAAAGGCCCCATGTCCCATTCCCTGCACCCCTGAGTCACGTAATCCCTCCTGACTCCCTCAGATCCAGCTCCCGTCTATACCAGTGGTAGCAATAGTGGGCTATTTTCTGCCCAGCACCCCTAGTCTGGTCACCACCAGAGAGGGCTGATTCCCCACAATGGGACAGTAGCAGCAGGCCTCTCCCCAGAGCCAGGCTGGGCCACGAGGCTCTCCAGGTGGCTCCATCCTAGCCCTTGGGGCCCTGCGGTTAAACGGCTCCAGGTGCTGCCAGCTGCCAGCTCCCACCCCGCTGGGTAGGCTGCAGTTCACAGGGTTAGTTGGGCAAGAGGCCAGGCAGTGTGGAGCAGGCAGGGGAGCGCAGGGGAGGAGGCAGGGGAGCGTGGGGCGTATTGGCGCGGAAACCACAAACACCAGCGTGGGCGGGGAAGGAAGTGACAGGGGCTTCCTGCTGGAGGCCGTTAGCTACCAATGGCAGAAAGGGGAAGTGTCCCACCACGCCAGCCAGGGGGCCTGGGGAAAAAAACCACTGGGGACCTCCAGCCACTTAGAAGCCTCTGCCTGACTAGTGGATCCTGGCCCCTATCTCCAAGCCCCCTGGCAATCCCCATTTCTGACCTTCCCCCATGGATCCCCACCCACCAGAGACCCAATCCCCCTCACAAACCCAGCCCACCGGGGACTCCTCCCCCCTCCCAGTCCTAACGCCACCACTCGAGAGATCCCAACCCACCAGGTACCCTCCACTCCCAGGAAGCCCCAACTGACTAGGACTCTGGATTCCAAACCCCCATTCAACCCCACTCCAGCCCCCAACACCAACTCCAAACCCAAACCCACTGGGGAACCCCAGCCTCCTCTCAGCCCCCGCCAAAACATAACACCCCCAACCCCCACCCCGCCACACAGCTCTACCCACCCAACAAACCCACCCCCCGATCCCAAACCCACCCTTCTCCCAGCTCACCACCTGATTGGGGTCACCACCTGACCCTTCCCTCCAACCCTCACCCTGGAATTCTCCTCCCCAACTGGAAAATCTCACCAAGTGCCCGCCCCCCCTTTTCCAGTCCATGCCCCCTGCCCCAGCCAGAGACCCAGGAGAGGGATCTGGGCCTAGGCCTGGGGGATGGGAACTGCCCAAGCCACACAAAGAGGAAGGAGAATTTCCTCTTGCGCTTCAGCACTCTCCACCCGTGTTCACAGCTGGCCTCTTGCCTTCCCCCGAGCTGGAGCTGTGGAGCAAGGAGCACAGCCAGCCCTGGGGATAGGTGTGAGCACAGAGCCTCCACAGCTCTAGTGGCGCCCTTCAATCCCAACCCGCAGCCCTCATTAGTCCAGTGCTGGGCTCTCTCCGACAGCTCTCCTGTTGTCCCTCAATCCTAACCCTCCCAGACACACAGTTACACCAAGGACCTGGGGAGAGGGGGATGTGCATGGGTGTATCTGTATGTGTGTCTGTGCATCCCCTGCAGCACTTCACCCCCACCCCACCTCCACTCACCGATCTTCTGAGAAAAGATCTTGTCAAAGGTCACTTCGCCCCGGTCCTCCAGGTATTTCTGCATGACGCTGCGGATGCTGGCAAGACACGGAGCACACAGGAGATTAATTTGGATACCCACTCCTCACTCCTGTTCCCTCCCCCAGTAGAAACCACCTGAGCCCATTTGGATTCTGGATCTACATGCCTGGGAGTGTCAGAACAGGCATCTCCCCACCGCAGCCTCAGGCTTTCCCATGTTGGGGATCTTAATATATGCTTTTCCCCCTGAACTGAACCTTCTTTGACGTTCCAATATTTATTAGTTTGTTAAATTCCAGCTCCCTTTAAGACTTTTCCCTCCCTTCAGTAGCTGCCTCCAGCTACAGTTTCACTAAGTTTTTTGGGTGAAAATTTCCTTGTTTGTTTGTTTAAACAACAGCCACATGGCACCATCAGTCACTCACTAGCACATCCATTAAGTAGTCATCCAAAGGCCCCAGCTGAGATCAGAGCCCCATCGTGCCAGGCACAGTACACTCTTGAAAGAAATGCCCTCTACCCTTAGGATCTCCCAATTCAGCTACACAGGACAAAGGCCAGGAACAGAAACTGAGTCACAGAAACAGGAAGGGACTGGCCCAAGGTCACCCAGCCCCACCCACTAGCCCCCACTGCCTCTTGATGCTGACACGTGAACTAGCTGCATCATGGTTTGTTTTTGAGCAGTGCCAGAACTGGGTCCGGGTCTCCAGCATAACTCCATCGTTTTCCATCTGTCTCGGGCTCATCTGGCCCCCATCACTGCTCCAGGTGAGAGCCTCGTGATCTTTAATGGATTTAGTGTCCCAATGTCCCTGAGAGGGAGGGAAGTGCTGGTAGCCTCATGTTCCAGATGGGGACACTGAAGCAGAGAGCAGCTGAGTGATGTGCCCAAGATCACACAGGGAGGAGGAAGGAATTGAAAGAAGGTCTCCTGCCTCCCAGCTTAACACCTGAGCCACTCCCTCTTTTAGCAGCATGGCCACTGAGTCAGGCCAGGTTCCTTGAGTTCAACATGAGGCCCAGCCCAGCCAAGCTAGACCTGCAGGCTGTGTAATGTCCTTCAATCCAGCTGGTCCCTGCAGGGCTTGGGCCAGAGACCTCTGCCATGGCTGGGTCAGAGTGGTCGGAGTCCTGTGGGGCTCAGCAGCTCTGCCCTGAAGTCTTAAAGCCCACCAGGATCCAGCTGGTGCTTCTATGATGCTTGACCAGGCCGCCAAAATCTCACCTTAGGGAACATCCCACCTGCCCAGCATATCCATGGGCAGCTCCCCAAGTGGCATGAACGCCATTGCAAGACAGCAGCTGGCACCCGGCAGACCTGAGCAGGAAGACACCAGGCCTTGTGGCACAAGGAACATCTCAGACCACAAGGAAAGTCAAGTCTGGTGTCTTGGAGATGGAGGGAGGCTGCTGCCTCCATTCCCACCCACAGGGAGGGGTGGGGGTTTGCAACATCCTCCTCCGGGATCTGCAGAAATAGGGCCTGACAGTGCTCAGGGCAAAGAGAAGAACTTGAGCTGTGCAGGACTCCTGGGTTCTCTGGGAGGGGTGTGGGGTCCAGTCATTAGAGCTGGGGGGGCTCAGAGCCAGGACTACTTCATTCTCTCCAAGCTTTGGGAGGGGAGTGGGGTCTAGTGGTTAGAGTAGAGTGGGCTGGGATTCTATTCCTGGCTCTGTGGCATGTCGTCTCTTGGTGCCTGAATTCCCCATTGGTACAGCAGGGATGACTACTGTGGCATGGTCTGCCAGGTCTATGCAGACTGAGCTCTCTGGAGCAGGGGCTCTCTCACCAAATATCCATGCAGCGCCTGGCACAGCATGGCCCTGGCTGCAGTTGGGGCCTCCTAATGGCTACTGGAAGGGGGATAAAAGTGAAAGCTCTGGTCCAGAACTGCCCACTAGGAGGCTCCTTGCACCTCCCCAAGAAGCAGCCAGACGTGAGCATTGTTTGAGACAGGATACTGGGCTAGATGGGCCCCTGCTCTGGACATGCCCGTATGGCTACAGGCCTTTCTGAAGGTCCCTGCTGACCCGTGAAGCCCTGCCCGTGAAGGTGCCATCCTTCCCTGGCCCTGCCAAGGGCAGCAGCACTCTGACCTTTTAACAGACCATGGGCCAAAGAACTAAGGCCAGGTGCTTGCACTGGCCAGGTCTTTCGTGCTGGGGCAGCCAAGGGCTCCTTTGGCCTGGGGTGGCAGGTGGGGTGGGGTGGTGTGTATCTCTGCTGGGTTTTTGAGGGTGTGGCCAGAGCTGGTGTCAAGGCCCTGTGGGGTACGGGAGCAGCCCTGAGGCTGCTCTTGATGACACCAAAGAGAATGGAAACCTGGCCCCAACACTGATCAGACCCAATCAACTGCACTGCTGCCCCCTGGCCTCGCCCCCTTACTGGACATCCAGGGGGACTCGGCCCCTCATCTTTCCAGCCTCCCAGGTCTCAGGGTCTTGGGAGAATTCACCAAAACCTGGAACTGAAAACTCTCCCCTGTCCTGCAGGCCAATGGGAAGATGGGAGGAACCTTCCCCAAGGCTGGGCCAGGGGGCAGAGGTTCCCTCGATGATAGAGGAGGACCTCAGCCTTGGCACAACAGGGTGGTGGGTCCCTGGGAGCCACATTAAGGATCAGACTGGGGCCAGAACTGAAAAGACTGGCTCTGTCAAGACATTTCAATACCCACCTGCAGCAGGAGCTCTGGGCTTGATCTGTCATTCACAGTTATTGCCAATCTCCCAGCAGATCTCCCCTCAATCCCAACCCAGAAACCTGGGCTAGCTCAGCCCTGGCCTTCCCCCATAGCTCTGCCGCTGCCCTTCCATCCCAGCTCTGGGCTCCTCCCTGAGCTCCATCAATGTCCCTCAATCCCATCCTACGGCCCTCTGCTACCCTCGCCCTGGGCTCCCCACCCAGACGCACCAGGCAGTGCCCTGCTGCATGCCCATGGCTGCTGTGAGCAATGCCAGCACGGTGCAGGGTTCTGTTTCCCTGATTGGCTCTGGCTCCAGGATTTTCGTCTCTAGCCTCTCCAAATCAATCTGGAGGGGCGGGCAAAAAAGAGGAACCCCTCTGGCTGGGCCCTATGGCGAGGGAGGAATGCCTGGGGGGCAGAAGGCTCGACCCTCCCCCCGCCCCACCCAGCACCTCTGTGGCCAGTGTGAGCTCAAACCCAAAGGGGGTGGGGGGAGCAGGGTAGGGTGACCGGGCATGTGTAGATGTGTGGGGGGGGATGTCACACAGAAGCCCCTGCACCCCCTTCTCCACCCCACAGCCAGATTGGACCTGAAGCAGCACATCCCTCTCAACCAAATTCCTGGCCCCATGGGGTCACAGCTGGTTCGGCATGGTGGGGCCCCATCATGCTCCTCCCCCTCAGCAGGCCCTGCCCCTCACATCCCTGCTAGTCCCTGGCCCCCTGTGCCATCCCCTCAGGGTCCAGGCCCGAGGCAGCAGCTGGCAGTGACTTTCCCACAGGCCTGGCTGGTGGGATGCAGGGGAAGGAGGGCTGGGCTGGGCTGGCCCGGCCCAGGTGTGAGCCACCAGAGGCTCCCAGGGAAAACACAGAGGAGGGCGCTGTGGGGATCAAAGGGAGGGGGCCCCTAGCCCCTAATCCACCCAGCCCCCCATCCACTTTACAAACCCAAAGTCACCTCCACATAGGAGCCATCACCCCCCCTCCACATCTCCCCCAGAGATCCATTCCACACCCCACCCCTTAAAGCTCCCCAGTGCACAAAGATGGTCAGCCCCCAACACCTCCCCAGGTCCATTCCCCAGTAAGGGCACTACGCATCACTGGGACGGCCGTCCCATGTAGGGGTAGGGCAGGGCAGGGAGCCAGCTCCCTGCAGTGCCAAGACTCAGCAGCAGTCTCTGCCCACAGCCCTCCCCAGAGGGGGCATCTGGGTAAAGCCCAGCTGTAACTCCTCTCCAGAACAGGGGGGCCCTAGGCTACCATCCCAGACATCTTATCACAGCTATGGAAAACGCCTCTGCTCCCCACACCCCCCAGCACACAGGCCTGGCCCCTCCCTCCCCCCACTGCACCCCGGGACACAGGCCCAGTCCCCACAAGGCCTACCCTGCTCTCACACAGTGACGTGGGGCAGCGTAGTTGGGGTGGGGGAATCTGCAGTTAAGTAAGGGTCTGGGGTCAGACTAGGGAGCAGGGCAGGGGGCCCCATCCAGCCGCGGCCCCTCCATGGGCCCAGCACAGAGAAATCTGGAGTCCAGGCAGCCTCTGGTGCTTCTAGGGACTCCTAGCTAAAAAGGGTCTCCCTACCATCCCCATGGGCACTTGCCCCTTTTGGAGAAGCTGGAGACAGGGGACTGGAGCTTGGCTGGCCTTAGGGCCTGCTCCCCACAGGCCATGGGAGCAGAGGGAGCTCAGCAGGCAGGGGATGGATGCTCTCACACATGTGCTCATGAGGGTAATAATAATTGGAGATATACCAATCTCCTAGAACTGGAAGGGACCTTGGAAGGTCATCAAGTCCAGCCCCCTGTCTTCACTAGCAGGACCAATTTTTGCCCCAGATCCCTAAGTGGCCCCCTCAAGGATTGAACTCACAACCCTGGGTTTAGCAGGCCAATGCTCAAACCACTGAGCTATCCACAGCTCCACACCAGTAGCCTAGGCCTGTGTGGCTGCCAGGCAGTACCAGGCCCCTGCCCGCCACATAGACCAGGCCCCATGCTGCCCCGGCTTCCCCTCTGCTCCCAGGTGTCACTTCTGGCTAAGTCAACCCCCCGCCCAGCCTGAGCCTTGACTGTCATTGCTCTGTGCTCAGCGAGGAGCCCTGACTCTGAGCTCCCCTCTCCCTCGCCCTGCAGCCCCAACAGGGCAGAGCAAGGCCAGGGTCTTTGCTGGAAGGGATGGGGTTGAAGAGTAGGGACTGGTGGGGATGGGGGCCTCCATGGGTCCAGCTTTGTGCTGGGGCAGGGGGCTGTGCTATCTACAGCCCATGAGAACAGGAAATCAGCCCAATAGAAGAGGGGGTCGGCCCTGGGCTCTTCACTCTGCAGCTCTCCCCTCCCACCTCAGAGCCAGCTGCATTTCGATGACTTTCTCTGCCCCATTCTCCCTGAAGCCAGGTTGATGCCCGGCATTGGCAAAGGCCAAAAAAGGTGCCACGCATGCTATCGTACATGTCTGTTGCGCCACTGGCTACCCTGATCCCCAAGCACTTGTTAAGTGCCACTAGCTCGTTAAATAGCATGGATATTGTGCATGGGGTTGGAAGTAGGGTGCTGCGCACAGATGATCCTTAGCACAGATTGCATCTCGAACCCTGCCGCGTGTGTCTCACAACCATTAGACAGGCGCTAGTGCAGCCCTGCTGCACCGTTGTGTCTAATGCATGCCCACATGTAGTCAGCTGTGCAGATCAGCCCATGGCAGGTACAGTGCATCTGATCCGCCAGGATCATGTTGGGCATGCAGGGGCTGTTCTTCAGAACCTCCCAAGCACAGGGAGATCACAACTCTGGTGCTGGGAACTGACAGATACAAAGGAGGAGGGGGTGGTGTGGGGAAGGGTCTCTGGATTTTAAAGGGGGTGGGGAGGGTCAACTCAGACCCTCCTCTCCCATCTCCCTGGTGTTGGAGAGCAAGACACAGGAGCCTGGAAGAAAACAGAATAATGGAAAACTATCCAGGCTACAGGGGGGAAACAATCAGGAAGACACAACCTGGACAGGGCAGAGAGTGCCAGTCTCCCCCAGTAACACACAGCTCCCCGCAACACACACTCACAGAACTATGCCGCTTCGCTGCCCCCATGCCCAACCTGGGGCGCCCACTCTGCTCAGGTCAAGACACCTTGCAGGGAGCTGTGTGTGTGTGTGGGAGGGGGTCCATTTCCAACCAAAGGGCCAGCAAGGCCCAGCCGGCTGCCCCACACTGCCCCCAGCTCACCTGGGCTCAGGTAACAGGATCTTCTTGCTGGCCCGGGCTGCAGGGGTGGATTTGCTTTTCTCCATAGCCATCAAGTAGCTCACATCCGCTAGCACCGCTTCCAAGTCGGCCATCTTGCCAGGCAATCTTCTCTCTTCTCCTCCCCCCCCCCTTGTTTTTTAAATACCTTAAGAGATTATTAATTTTTTGAGTCTCCGGCCTCAGCGGCCGACCGAGCCCCCTCTCTGCCCCTCTAGATGCCGGGGGGGGTTGGGGTGGGAAAAAAGAGGGGGGTGTTGTTCCCCCACCCCTTTCACCAACAGATCCACATGATGCCTTGCAGCGACAGCCCCTTCCACTTCTTCCTTATTTCTGATCGGCTTCACCTCCTCTGCTAGCGGCTCCCCCTTCCTCTCTGAGGCGCGGTGCGTGTTTGCAGGAGAGGCGGGCCTGCCTTGCAGTGGATGCGGCTAAGGGTTTGCTTGTCTCCCACCCCCTTGACAACTGCTTCGGGTTTTGAGTTGTGTGTCTGTGTGTGGATCTGCTGGTGCAAGCAGCGGGCAGGGCCAGCCGAGGGGAGTGCCAGGAGAGGGGCACGAGCGTTGGAGGGGAAGAAAAAAAACCTGTGCCAAAGCCACCGCAAAAATAACAATCCGATAAAATGTCAGGTCACTAGGTCATTAAAAGAAAGAGAGGCAGGATCGACGGGTTCCGCAACGCTTCCTCCTGCCCTGCCTGGTCGCCACACTGGCTACAGCACAGGCTAGCTTAGGTCTCTCTCCGGCTGCAGCTTAAAGCAACAGTGCCCTGAAAAAGGGAAGCAAAGGGAGGCAAAAGATTGAACGCTGCCCTCTGGAGGTTTTGCGTTAGCCCTTCGCCCACCCACACTGCATTTTGGGCTCGGGTGATCGCAGTGCGTGCAATGGGGGCAGGCTGGCAGGAGCAAGGTCCCAGCATGCCTGTGTGTCAGGTGTCACCCATGAACAACCGAAGTGCCTCTCTGGCCCCCTGCATGCACCTGACAGCCAATCGGCCTGCACACCTGCGGGATAGTAGGAGGGAGCTTACAGTAGCATCTAAAGGCCCCCAAGAAAGGAACAGGGACCCGTCCCTTTTGGGGAGGAGTGCCCCATAAAAACCTGCAAAGCCCATATACTTTGTTCTCCTTTGAGTCCCCCTTGGCCGTGATGCCTGCAACAAACAAATCGGGGAGGGAGCAGCTGGGCGGCTTACTACGCTAATCAAGTCTGTCAGCCCATGAGCCCCCTTTCTTGCGCACCTGCCCTTGTTAGCTCAGCTCATACCCTGAGATTGTAAGCACATTGGGGCAGGGAGTGAGAGTCATTGTGTGAATGTACAGTGCCCAGAATCACTGCTCTGTTTGAGAGGCCAGAGCAACTCACCCAGGGACACGGTAGATTCCTCCATCGCTTGGGGTCTTTAAACCGAGATTGGGCGTCTTTCCAAAAGATCTAGCTCAAGCACCAGTTCTGGTATTGATGCAGGAAGCAGTAGGGGGAGTGCTCTGGCCTGGGTTATGCAGGACGTGAAACTAGATGATCTCAGTGGTCTTTTCTGGCTTTAAAAATCTATGAATCTGTAATATATACAGCTGCCACCACTATGCTATAAAACGTAAATAGTTCTAGGCATTGTACACATATGAAATGGAAAGCTGGAATCTACCCCTCAAATTGCTACAATCTAAGGATAAAGGCACATCTGGTCAACCTTCTATTTGGAAAGATCAAGCTTTTAAACCATATACATTTTCTTCTTTCATACAAAATGTGTCTGGCTATTGAATTAAAATTATATAAGCTGATCTCAGTTCAAACAGAGGCTCTCAGGTAAGTGAGACAAAAGATTTGGACTGTGTTTGTTAATACTAAGTTTTGTCCTTTAACAAAAAAATTAATTAAAATTCCTGGCTTTGATTTCACCTCTCCATGACAGCATGTGTTTAAGAGCAGGAGCAGCCCGAAGTGAAATTGACTAGGGAAATAATGAAATTGACCAGCCTAGTTGCACAGGCTAAGCTGCAAAGAACAAACAGGGTGCATGATGAAAAGCATCCCATCACTTGGCAGAATGGTGACACGTCTCTCCAAAGACATCAGTCAGACTAGCGCACAGCCCACTGGTTAGGGCATGCTGCTGCCAGGTGGGCAACCGAAGTGCAGAGCCCTTCTCCACATCGGGAAGAAGCAGGAATTGAACCTGTATCTCCCATATCCTGGAGAGGGTGTACTAAACACTGGGCTAAAAAGTGTCCAAGGAGACCCTGGTGCCTTTGCCTACACTATCTAGGAGTTGGAGCTAGACAAATTCAGACTGGAAAGTAAGGTGTAAATGTTTAACAGTGAGGGTAATGAACCATTGGAAAAACGTACGGAGGGCTGTGGTGGATTGTCCATCACCAGCATTTTTTAAATCAAGATGGAATGTTTTTCTTTGCTTTCAAACAGGAATTACTTCCAGAAAGTTCTCTGGCCTATGTTATGCAAGAGGTCAGACTAGGTGATCACCATGTCCCTTTCTGACATCGGGCCTGGTCAGCATTAGGAAGTTAGATCGGTGTAACTATGTCACTCAGGGGTGTGCAAAATCCACACCCCTGCGTGACACAGTTAAACTGACCTAGCCCCTGGTGTAGACAGCACTAGGTTGACAGGAGAATTGTCCTGGTGACCTAGCTCCCGTCTCTGGTGGGTGTGGAGTACCGATGCTGACCAGCAGGGGCGGCTCTACGAATTCCGCCGCCCCAAGCAGGGCGGCGCGCTGCGCCGCTCGCGCTGCCGGGCGCCGGTCCCACGCCTCAGCGGGACCTCCCGCAGACGTGCCGCTGGTCCCGTGGCTCCGGTGGAGCATCCGCGGGCATGCCTGCGGGAGGTCCACACGAGCCGCGGGACCAGCGCACCCGCCGCAGTCATGCCTGCAGGAGGTCCGGTCGTCCCGCGGCTCCGTTGGACCTCCTGCAGGCATGACTGCGGAAGGTCCGCCGGACCCGCCTGCCGCCCTCCTGTTAAAATGCCGCCCCACGCGCGCACTTTGGCGCGCTGGGGTCTGGAGCCGGCCCTGCTGACCAGAGGACCCCTCCCATCAATGTAGGTAGCATCGTCACTGAAGCACTGCAGTGATGCAGTTGCAACATTTTAGGTGTAGACAAGCCCTTAGTAGCTCTGCTTTGTAAAGATAAGCGTTTTAACATCATCCATGATGTTAACCACAAGTGTTCAAAACTCATGAGTCAGGCTTTGTAAAACCATGATCGTTAAAAATAACAAAACCTGGGTTCTAATTTGCCTGCTAGCTAGGCTGCACTTGGGTCACATTTTCCAGCTTTTCTACACAGCCAGCTGGGTCAGAAACTTTCAGGGGTGGCAGAACCAGGGATAGGGGTGCAGGGTGTGTGTGTCAGGGTTAGTGCCCCCATGATGAAAATATTGGGCAGGGGAAATCTATGTTTCCACCCCCACAACATCTCACTGGGGCGAGAGCAAAGCAGGACCCATCTATGTTCCACACACTCACAAGGGGGCAGAGATGAGAGTGGGATCTGGAGGAGGGGCTGCTGGAGCAGCTGCTGCCCCCCCCCCAGTGCATAAGATCAGGTGGAGGCATCTGGCCTGGGGGAGGTGCAGGAAACATGTGCACCAGTTGCCTGGGTGCAGGACAGGACAAGGCTTTAGTAACTGAGTGGGGGGCAGGGAACATTGACCCACTGGGTGCTAGCCGCCGAAGAATTGCCATGGGAACTGCAGCAGGAACTACTGGATGCCCCTTCCCAGCCTGGAGCCAGCTGCCCCTCCACAACCTACTCTCCAGTCTCTGTAGCCCCCCTCATTCTCCCTGCTACCCCTTAGCACCTCCAGTCACAGGGAGTTTCCACCCCACTCCAGAAACTTCCATTTGAACAAAGTTGGGGTTGTCAGGTAAATCCCATGACTCCCAGAGCTGGAGTTGTAGGGAAAACACCAGATACTGCAAGAATTGGCAATGCTGTGTCATCCTCCATTTTGCAACTTGAACAAAAATCTCACGCTGCTGAGCATAAAGGTTTGTGTCAAATCGGAGGATTTCACTGGCGCTGGTTGAAAGTTTTCCATCAAAAATGTTTTTCAGTGGCAAATTGAATTTTCCAGTAAATGAAGCTTTTAGTTAAACATGTCATCTAAATTTTCTGTGGAAAGCAGCATTTTCATCCAAAAACCCAGTCCCTGAAAAAGGAAATATTTTGATTTTGAAAGGCCACTGTGATGCCTCATGGGAGGTGTAGTTCGGTTTTCTCATGTCCTCATGTTCCTCTATGGTATGGGATCCCTGGGCAGGGATCCCTGGGCAAACCATGGCTAAGGACTCCAATGATGCACCACAGTCCCCTCTCCAAGCAGGCAGGACCGTGGTGCATCATGGGAGATGTAGTCCAACCACACAGTCTGGCTCAGAAAAATGGAGCACAAGGCACTCAAACTATATCTCCCATAAGGCTCAGGGGCAGTATTTCCTAATTGATTTTTATTTTTTAGTTTGTCAAAATTATCCAAAGTAAAAAAATAAAAATCAAAACCCAAAACAGGGTGTGTGCCTGCCTTGTAGTGCCCCCTGCCTGCCAAGTGTGGGGCTGCCTCCCTCAGTTTCCTCTTCCATGGTGTTTTCTGTCTCTCCTGGAGTGTCACATGGCTCAGCCCTTGTAAAAGTCAGGACCAGCTCATGACTGGTGGGAGTAGTTGATCCAGCTACCCAGCGGAATCCAGCTGCCTGTGACACCCACATTTTTTGACCAGCTCAGACTGTGAGGGCTTTTATTTTCAAACTGAGTCTCCACTTGTACAGGTGCCACACACTCTCCTGGCAAAAACAGAGGGTTCCTTCTTGGCTTTGGCAAGTTGCTGCTGGTGCTGGAAGCTTGGATGTGTTGGGCAGCTACCCTGATCACCCGTGGGCTGAGCTGGAATCAGACTGGCGGCCAAGACGGGATCGGTGCATTTTCCCCATAGACTGCATATTTACTGAAGCTTTAAAAGGCTGGATCAGCTTTGCCTGCTCTCCTTCAGTAGCATTTGCCCTGGTGTCTGCAATGCCACAAGGATGGGAGCAATGATCAACTGGGTCCTGAGAGTTTATGCCACCCGTGACTGCCACCTCAGGAACAGAAGCACCTTCATTTCTGCTGCCTCTTCTGCAGTCTCCCAGGAGCCACCTCCAAGCACCAGCTGTGTATTCTACTCCCAGATCAGATGTGGAGGGTGCTGCAGGGCCGCCCAGAGGGGGGGGGGGCAAGTGGGGCAATTTGCCCTGGGCCCCGGGCTCCAGAGGGGCCCCCAAGAGAACAGCTGAGGCTCCCTCCCCGGCCCCAGCCCAACCCCGCCTCCGCCCCTCATCCGGAGCCTCAGCGCATCCAGGGGCGTCCCTCAACAGCTGCAGCCTGACTCCGGAGGGGGGCCCTGAGCCCCTCCCCGCTCAGAGCCGCGTAGTCAGGGGCCGGGGCTGCGAGCTCCGGACTGAGCGGAGGGAACTCAGGCCCCTGCTGGAGCTCGCAGCCCCACCCCCTCACCACGCGGCTCTGAGCAGGGCGGAGCTCAGGGGCCCCACCGGAGACACTCTGCAGCTGGTCAGCGACGCGCTGAGGCTCCGGATGACGGGGGAAGCCGGGGGTAAGAGTCCGAGGCCGGGGCCTGGGGGATTGGCTAAGGGGCAGGGAGTCCCGGGGACAGTCAGGGCACAGAGAGGGGGCAGAGGTGGGGGGTGGTGGTCAGGGGACAGGGAATGGGGGAGGTTGGATTGTGGGCATTCCGGGGGGTCTGTCAGGACTCAGCGGGGTGGGGGGGGTGGATAGAGGTCAGGGCAGTCAGGGCACAGGGAACAGGGGTGGGGTCCCGGGGTGGTGGTTGGGGGGGTCTCTGGGGGACGGTGAGGGGACAAGGAGCAGGATGGGTTGGGAATTCTGAGGGGGGCGAGCAGTCGGGGGGCAGGAAGTGGGTGGGGGTCAGATAGGGGGCAGGGCCAGGCTGTTTGGGAGGCACAGCCTTCCCTACCCTAAAGCTCATTCAGCAGTTTGAGGCTTGCAGAAGAGCCAAGCTGTTAGCTTTTCCATTAGGGCTACCATCCCTTTCACTTCTCAAATGCCAAGTTATAGTCTATATTTAATTTCAGTGCCATAGGGAGATTCATGTCAGGGGACGGTAGCTTCATTTAAAATTAGCCACTGGGGGGAAGGATCACATGAGAAGAGCAATATCCTGCCCAACCCTACCAAGGGACACCCCTCTCCCCTGCATTCTCTGAGGCTTCAGAGGGGTTAATTCAGTGGTTCTCAAACTTTTGTACTGGTGACCCCTTTCACATAGCAAACCTCTGAGTGCGACCCCCCCCACCCCTTATAAATTGAAAACACTTTTTTATATATTTAACACTATTATAAATGCTGGAGGCAAAGCAGGGTTTGAGGTGGAGGCTAACAGCTTGCAACTTCCAGTAATAACCTCGTGACCCCCAGTTTGAGAACCCCTGGGTTAATTTAATTTTAGCACCCTGTGTCCATTCACATGCATGTGCTATTTTGAGCATTTCAGTTTTCACAACATAGGCTCATCCCAGATTCTGGAACAAACTCAAATGCTCAGTTCGTGGAGTATGTACATAAGCTATACTAAAGACAACCCCCCAGTAACCGTCTTCAGTTTGTGAGGGACCCCATGGAGCCAGTCTCTAGGAAACAGCTAAATTCATGGAGGTTAAGTCCATTAATGGCTGTTAGCCAGGATGGGTAAGGAATGGTGTCCCTAGCCTCTGTTTGTCAAAGGGTGGAGATGGATGGCAGGAGAGAGATCACTTGATCATTACCTGTTAGGTTCACTCCCTCTGGGACACTTGGCACTGGCCATTGTCGGTAGACAGGATTACTGGGCTGGATGGACCTTTGGTTTGACCCAGTATGGCTGTTCTTATGTTCTAACCTAAATGAACCCAAAGTTATGGAGACAGATATGAGTCAAGGAAGCCAGCAGAGTATCAGAAACCTGGAAAAATCTCTGATCGGATGGGCTCAGGCGTTTGGTCACAAGCTGAGGTGGTTCAAAAGTTTTGGATTTTTTTTAAGCAGAATTTTTTTATTGTTTCTTTAAACAATCAAACACAGCAAACAGCAAATATTTGGCCACACACTTCTGAAACCCCAAATCATGTTCAGGTTTTGGCAGACTAATTTCAGCTTTTCAATTGAAAAAAAACAACAACAAATTTGGAAGGAAAGCAGACATTGTTCATGATTTTTTTCTGCTTTTTAAAACCCCCTAGTTTTCAATCCAAAAAAAGTTTTGATGGAAAATATTTGTCCAACCCTTTTAATGAGCTTTAGTGCCTTCTAGCACTAGCTGATGCTGAGAACCAGTGATACCTTGCAAAGAAGTTTGTGCTGAGATGCGGAAGGTTTATTTTTCCCAGGGCCGCCTGTGGGGAAAGCAAGTGGGGAAATTTGCCCTGGGCCCCGCAGCGGCCCCCATGAGAATATAGTATTGCAATTTTTTTTTATGGAAGGGGCCCCCGAAATTGCTTTGCCCCAGTCCCCCTGAATCCTCTGGGCGGCCCTGGGGTGCTGCAGGTTTCTTAAGCCATTAGCCCTTCAGCTGGAAGAGATGAAGTTAGAAACCTTACAGTGAAAATGCTGGTAAGAGAGCTCTTTGGTGCAGCCCTCAGAGCCCTAAGCATAGTGGGGCATCTAGGCAAGATGCCATGCAGGCTGAATCTCATTGAATCAAAATGGAGCATTAGGAACCAATGAAAACTCCTCAAATCTACTGCTGTCGGCAGTGCAAAAGAAGAATCTACCACTTTTATCCCTCGCCCTCCAAAGGCTCATTGCAAAAGTTTGAACTACATGGGACTAATTAGGATGGTCTATTTTAAAGGTTTGCAACCAACTCTGCATTAGCCCCACCCCCCAGCAGTCAAACAATTTGCAGAAGCTTGTAAAAGTGAAAATGGCTGCTAAAAGCTTCCAGTGAAAATTGTTCTCTTAAAACAACTAGCTCAGACTTTCTCCTGCTGCGTTTCAATCCAGCCACTGCTGCACCAAGATTGTGGGATCAATGTTGACTAAGACAGATTTCTAGGCTCCAGCCCCAGCTGAGAGAAAAATAAAAAAGGAAACATATATCACAGGTGAGATGAAATGCTCAACTGGACGTCTGCAGATGCTGCAAGTTTTATTCATTGTAAATGGGACTGGGAGGAGAAGTGATGGCTTTGTTTAAAGGATCTTTTCATCAACAGCCCCTGGCTGTTGGTTCCATGAATGGAGAATCCGAAGCCCATAGGAGAAGGGTTGATAAAAACTCCTAGAGCGCTGTGAGCTCAGATCCTGGGTGATACCTGCTGGCTAGACATAAGAAAAGGAACTCTAGCAGCTGCCTGGCTGGCTAACAGGTGATATGATCTTCCTTAAAGGATGTTGCCACTGGCAGTGAAGTGGGACAGGCCTGGGAACTAGGCTAGGGAGACAGATCTTGAAGGCAAATGAGAAATGCCAGGAGAGGTCTTGTGCCAGCCCACAGCTGTGACTTTACCAACAATTGCCCTCAGGGATTTTATGCGCTGGGGCAGTTGTGTGCCACAGGGGGCACTGCAGCACAGCCTGCCACCCTGCTTGAGCTTGAGCTTCTGTCTGAGCATGGCCTTGGGGAAATGAAAGAATTGAGGGGCAGGAGCCAAAATCCACCTATCTAAATCTGGCAGTCCCCTCATGCTCCCGTCCAGACACCCAAATTCCAGCTCTCCCCCTCCACAACAGTCTATAGATCCAGGCCACCCGGGCTGCTCAAAACAATCTGCTACTCTTGGTAAATCTTCAGCCTGCTGCCCCCTTTGGCATTGTTGGCAGACACCTAGCGCCTCCCCCTGCTGCCACCTCCACCCTGGAACTCTATGCAACTGGGTTGGAGGCGATGTGGCAGGCCCCAGCCTGGGGCTGCAGGGGGCCACAGGGCCCAGAGATGGACCCTACAGGATGGGAACACCCAGGCACTGGCAGGGGTAGCTCCCAGACCACAGGGTCCTGGTTAACAGGCAGCATGGCTCCCCCACCACAAAACCACCTGGGCTGGGGGTGCTGATCCCCCTCACATGGGGGCAATGGGCTACTACCCACTGGATGGCGGGGTCTGGGCATCTCATCCCCCCACTCCCTGAGCCCAGCCCCCACCCATGGGTCTCCTGGCCTAGCCTGCCCCCGCCCCTGCACCCTGCACACCCAGCCCAGCCCCGCTGCATTCAGTACCCCCTGCCCAGCCCCAATCCCAGTTCCCCTCGCACCTTCATCCCAGCCCCTGCATTCTGTGCCCCCAGTCCAGCCTAGCCCCCACACTCTGCATCCCTAGCCCAGACCCCACACACACACTGCACCTCCCAGCCCAGCCCCATGCAACTCCCACTCAGCCCTCGACACCACCATCCCATCCCCCTGCACTGTGAATACCCAAGCCCCCTTCCTGACCCCCCCACTCCATTTCCCTAGTCTAACCACCCCACACCTTTAGCCCCCACCCACCTAGCCCATCCCCGCACCCGGTCTCCCATATGTTGCACTCCCAGTTCATCCCAGCCTGCCCTCCCCCACCTACCCCCCGCATGCTTTACACTTTCAGCTCACACCTGGCTCCCCCCACTCACACTCTGAGCCCACACCCCCTGCCTGGCATCCTGCCCCTGGATGAACTCTCGCTGCCGGGATCCTTGGCTGCATGGGTAATTGATGTAGTGGTGGCCAGGGCAGGGGACTGCCCGGCCAGCAGGGTGTGCAGTGGAGTGGCAGGCCAGGTGCCTATATGGAGACAGATGGGCCACTGTGCTTGTGGCCAAAGCCCAGGCAGCGGTTACGGTGGCACCAGGCACAGCCCCGGCCATGATCCTACCCCTGCTAATGGTGGTGGTCGTGGGGGGTGGAAAATGCTGACCAATTTTAGAGTTCAGGCCCCAGGTGTTTCAGGGAAAGAGGTCCTTTGCCACCAATTATGCTGCGTTTCTTCTTTCAGACAGTGGCCTTTCTGCACAGACACATGTGAGATTGCAGCCCCAATGAGCGTCAGATACTTTTTGAAGGCCCCCGCCTGCCTCCGAGCTGTAAGTGCTGGGGTGTTAAGAGGTTCCCCAACCACCTTGGTTCTTTCTGCTGAATGCTGGAGATCCAGAGACAGCAGGAACCCCAGGAAGGTCCTGACATTGGGGTGAAAGCAGAACAGGGCTCTGGGGAGCACTGACCAAAGCACATAAGGCCCAGAGCCTCAAAAGGTGTTTAGGTGCCCATCTCTGGCTGATTTCCCATCAATGGGAGTTAGGTGTCTAAACACCTTTGAGGATCTTGGCTTAAGTGACCTAGAAGCTTAAGTCCTGGTCAAAGTCAGGCTGCTAAGTGATGCCGGTGCATTGGCCAATGTCCCTTTGAGGCTGAATCTAAGGCATTTCGGCAGATGGGGGCAGCAGAGTTATTCCCCTCCACCCCCTGCTGACCTCCCAATGCTACCAGACAAGGACCCTCCTGAAGACCATGATCCTCCTTCGCCCTTTGCATACACAGCCTCACCTCCCCCATACAAGTCCTGGGGTTTGCAATGGCAGATGAGGGAGCTGGTGCAGATGGAGCCCATTTCTGGAGGATGGCGCTGAAAAAGTTTATCTATGTATGGCACCCATGCGTTTCCTGGCAGCAGTAGGATGCTGTCACCACTACTAGGCACCTGTGGAACACACATGGTACTGCAGAGATGCCACCATGGGCTGGGATCACTGGCGGACGGAAAGAAGGGTGCTTTGGATGAGTGAGTGAGTGCAAGCAAAAATCTGTGTCTTTTAAGGTGAGGAATCCAGAATCAGAATGTGGAACCTTGCAAGTTCAGGGGTTTGCTCAAGGACATACTCTGGCTCCACTGGAAGTTACTGCTCTGGGGACAGGATCCCTGCAAGATGGTGTCTGGCCTGGCTTGAAAATCTGGGGAGGTGCAAATGGCACCTGCTGAGGGGAAGGCATCTCTCTCAGGAGCAGCTTTCCCCTCCATGCTGCTGGCATCTCCTCTCCAGCACTGACCCTGAATGAGGAACCCAGTTCTGTTCTGAGCAGGGTGAGGGGAGGGTTCCCCAAGAAGTGGCAGGCAAGAGGGCATGGGACACATCTGGATCACGTCTCCAGACTGAACTCGATGGTCTGTGGAGGCCCCACCCGTCAAGGAAACAGACCAGAAAGCTTCCAAAAGGGAGAGGAAGGTCAGGGATTGCAGACTGGGACTGATTCAGGGTCAGTGCTGGAGAGGAGATGCCATGTCCTGGACAACCTGTCAGATCTAAGGATGGGCCAGCAGGAGACCCAGGAGGCCAGAGCATCTTCCCTGTCTCCTCTACAGTTGGTGCAGCAAACAAGGCTGGAGGGGGCTGGCTCAAGGTGCAAAGGAGCCAGAATTAGGGTTTTATTTCTGGAACCAAGAAGATTGCCAGGATGGGTTCCTTCTCCTCTGGCTGGAGAGCAGGCAGTGGACCTGGGTAACTCTTACTGAAATCAATGGGAGTTTTGCCTTGGACTTCAATGGGGCCAAGACCCCAGGCCCCACCCTCTTCTACCTTCTTCAGAACATCATCAGCTCTGCCCCCATGCAAACCTTCACCGAAGGGACATAGGCCAACTGGCCCACTCCCCGGGTACAGCAGAAGGCTTCGAGTGGTGCAGCATAATGCCAGACACCACATCTCTGCATCGTGTGTCTGCTGCAAGATCCAGAACTTGGTGGGCAAACGTGCACCCGTCCACAGCCCTTGGGGTGGTGGATAACACCCCCGGGCAGATGATCTGTTTTAGAGATGGTGCAATTCCCTCAAAGGCAATAAGGTTGCACCCTCAAGAGTCTGATGGGTGCTGAGCATTTGCTAGGACGATGCATGAACCAGGCTGATGACCTGGGGCAGGATCTCAAAGCCTGATGGCTGGAGTCCAATCCTCCATCTAAGGGCAACTGTGTTTGTTGTATGCCCAGCACAGCCAGAGGTCTCTGGCTTTCCTTAGAAGCAACGGTGGGTGATTTTCCCCTGAATTAAACCACCTCAACCCTTATGACCCCAATCTAACAAGTCATTTAAGCACATGCTTAACTTTAAGGACATTGGAACACCATTGCTTTAAAGTTAAGCATGTTATCTGCATTGTGGTAGCACCTAGGAGACCCAGTAATGGAGCAGGATCCCACTATGCTAGGTGCTGCACAAACCCACACACATGCACACAACTCGTTTGTATGCTTCAACTCTTGGCAGGCTGGAGGAATGGTGTTGTTTGGAAAGGAAAAGTAAAGATTCCCACAAAGACCCATTGGCAGGTGCCTGTGCCTTTGCATGGTGTAGATCAGAATGATAAACACAAATACGTGTGACGACGTGGCTCATCAATGTGGAATTATTTTTGCCAACCTCACCCCCAATCGTAGCGTTTTATCCAGTGCCGAGGAAACAAAACTCTACATGAGGATGTTTCCATTGAGAAGGACAGACTATGTATCCAACCAGACACAAACTGGGCATGAGTCAGCTGGAGGGGCTATGCCTGCCACTGGAGCTGAAGGAAGGCCTATGCTCAGGCCGTGCCGGATGTCATCAGGAGCTTTTCGGGGAAAGCAGTTCTTTTCAGTGTAAGTATACATCTACGCTACCCACCAATCTGGCGGGTAGTGATCGATCTATCAGGGATCGATTTATCGTGTCTAGTGTAGACGGGATAAAATTGATCCCTGATCACTCTGCCGTCGACTCCAGAACTCCACCGTGGTGAGAGGCGGAAGCAGAGTCGATGGGGGAGCGGCAGCTGTTGACTTGCTGCTGTCCTCACTGCCAGGGCAAATCGACCTAAGATATGCCAACTTCAGCTACTCTTGTAGCTGAAGTTGGGTATCTTAGGTCGACCCCCCCTAAGAGTGGCTTATTGGAGATTAGTTTAAACTGGTTCCTTATTGACTTAAACTAAGCTGATTGGAGCCTGGTTAAGACAAAGGGAAAGCCTCTCCTTGCAGGGATTAGCCCTGGTTTAAATTGACACCATATGTTAAAAGTCTGCAATTTTCTCCTGAAACCAAGTTCTAACTCTCAGGGGAGAGGGATTCCCAAGGCGCTAAAAGCCTGTTCAGTTTTAAGGCTTCCACCAGGTCCAGATTACCTCTATGCAGAGGACTCAGTGCCTTCAAGGAATCCTGTCACCCTTCTAACATTTCCTCTCCTAGTCTCAGATTCCAAGGCCAGAAGGGACCATTAGATCTTTCAGTGTGACACCCTGCAAAGCACAGGTCAGAGACAGTCACCCAGTTACTCCTGTAATGACCCCAATAACTTAGGTTTGACTCCAGTGCAATTTCACCATCATGATTGTTGTTGCAGTCATCTCCAGGTTGCTTTTTAAGCTGCAGCATTGCTCAGTCACCTGGGAATTTGGGCAGTCCAGTCCCGCTGGGAACCCTTGGTACCAGACATGTTGCTGTCTGGCATCCAGAGATTTTGGTTCTTTAGGTCACTTCTAGGATGGGGCTTTCGCTCTTCATAATCACCTGTCTGATATGGCCAACTCACCTGCGCCACTTTTTGAGGCACGACTCCTGAGTGGCAGGGGACAGCTGGGCAGCACATTGAATGACCTCATCTGCCTTTGGAGTCCTTCGCTCTTTGTTCTGAGGTCAGTGCACATTTCAAAGGGTCTCCAGAAGTTGGTGAGGTCTCCAGGGCCCAGCTTCTTAAAGATATTTAGGAACTTAACTCCTGTTCATTGCAGCAGAAGTTAGCAGCCTAAATTCCTTCAAAGATCTGGGCTTAAATGGCTCAGCTCCATTAAAGGCAAAGCAAGGAGCAAAGGAAAGAGCAGTGCATGCTGTAGATAGAACGGCAGGTCGTGACATCTCCTGCTAGGCCTGCCAAGACCCCATTGCTAGAGTTGGGTTGATAGCCAAAGGTTTGAAGGTGGCTTGGGGTGATCTACTTGACACACTTTATAGGGACCAGAATTAATTCCAAGCCCCTCAGCTGAACACCCACAAATCAGGCTTCTTTAAAAGGGCACCCAGAAGAGTCACTAGGGGAAATCTCAGCCAGAAGGTAGGTGATAGGAGAATCCTATGGCAGACAGAGACCCCAGGAATGGGGGCAGGAGAAAGGAACATGTCAGGAACTGGGTTGTGGGGCAAACTAGGGAAGGTGGAGGAGAAATTAAAGGCAGCCTTGACTTTACAGGGCAGAGAAAGTGAAAGGAAAAACTTTCCCTCCCCGCCCTTCCCCGCTCTGCAGTGGGAGGGATCAAAAGGAGGAACCAGGGCAAGAGCCTGGCAGAATGTGAAGCTGAGGAGGTTGCATGAGTGAAGAATACCAGGGGAGCAGCTCCTGCAGAGCATAGGCCACATGAAAGGGTGCGGGCAGCAAGACATGGCAGGGAGCAGGGAGGAGGAACATGGCCTGGGTTTCTGAGACAGTCACTTTGAGCAGGGAAAAGCAGAAGCATGAGGGGCTGTGGCAGAGCTGCCGTGGGACAGGGAAGAGCCCGCGCTCCTCCAAAGGGACCACGTGGGAGGGGTGGGGAGATGGCATCCAAGAGGAAACTGGCAACCCCATAGGTGAATCTCCAATGGCCTGAAATTGTGCTGCACCGTGTGCAATCAGGCCACTAGCAGAAGCCGGAAGCCCAGCAGGGGTGGCCTGTTCCTGTCTGGCTGCCCCTGGGTTTAACTCCTTCATCTGCTGTTAGCTAGGTGGAAGAAGTTTCCCCCATTCACCAGTGAGTGGAGTTGCGACAGTTCTCAAAAGGGATCTATGCACCCAGCCCCTTTTCTCATTGCCAGGGTTACACTGCCATCACCTGGCCATTTTTTTTGAAAGAGCAGCACCCATGCAGGAACCCTGTCAATTTCACTCTGATCAATTTTCTTATACCTATACCTTACCTATGGGGTGGAAAAAGGGCTACCCCCATTGATAGAGCAAATGTCTCTGCAGGGAAAGGTCTGAGTGATGGCAGTTTCATCAAGTGGATCCACTTTCAGTGGAGAGGTGACTAGTGCCCACTGAATTGTTTACAGCTGTCTCCTCTCTTCAAATTGATGCACATCTTATCTGTGTTTCTAGCAAGATGTCTCTATACTCCTGACATGCTGAGAATCTTATTTCCCCACTGGTTTGCACAGGGCCAGGAAGGACAGCTCCATTTCTGTCATTCAGATAGCTTCTCAGAAATCCCAATAGGCCTTTTACTCCCCAGCTTCTATTCCCAGGTTGCAATCAGCAGTCGGATAGTCAATGAGAGTTTGCATTTAGCACACTTGATTCTAAGGGAGGTGATCTGGAGCCCACACCAAGTGGCAGGGGAATACGAAGAGTCACCATGATCGAGGCACAGACGACAACTTCCCCTGCAAAAGAATAAGGAACAAGACGCTGAGTTCAAGTTACTGAGAGAGCAGATGACCCCGTGGATTGGCACTGGATACTGCCCTAATGGATGACACTGACCAAAGGCAATGTTTTCAGAAGTGGCAAGTGACTGAGGACCCTATCTCCTTTCCCAAGGTGATTTAGACACCTCATACTCTAAATACCATTGACTTTAAAAAGCATTCCTTTGTCACTTGCCATCGCTGGGCCCAGGGCCCGCCGGGAGGTGGGCAAGTGGAGCAATTTTCCCCAGGTCCCGGGTCCCGCAGGGGCCCCCACGAGAATGCTCCAGCCCCGCCTTCCCCCATCCCCTGGCACCTCAGCGCACCGCATCCAGGAGTGGCCCTGGACAGAGCTAAAGCGGTGTGGCTCCAGCGGGGCCTGAGCTCCTCCCTGCTCAGAGCTGCATGGTAAGGGGGTGGGGCTGCGAGCTCCTGGCTGACCGGCGGGAGCTCAGGCCCCTCTGGAGCCATGCCGCTGCAGTGCTGTCCAGGGCCGCTCCTGGATGCGGTGCACTGAGGCTCTGGGAGGGTAAGCAGCATGGCAGGGGGGGTTGGATAAGGGGCAGGGAGTCCCAAGGACAGTCAGGGGACAGGGAGGGGGCAGAGGTTTGGGGGGGTGGTCAGGGGATGGGGAACAGGGGGTTGGATCGTGGGCATTCCAGGGGTCTGTCAGGACTCAGTGGGTGGTGGGGGGGTGGCTAGGGGTCAGGGCAGTCAGGGAACAAGGGGGGGTTGGTGGGGGGGTGGGGTCCCGGGGTGGTGGTTGGAGAGGGAGCCTCGGGGGGCGGTGAGGGGACAAGCAGCAGGATGGGTAGGGAATTCTGAAGGGGGCAGGAAGTGGATGGGGGTCAGATAGGGGGCAGGGCCAGGCTGTTTGGGGAGGCACAGCCTTCCCTACCCTAAAGCTCATTCAGCAGTTTGAGGCTTGCAGACAGCTATTTAACACAAAGAGCCAAGCTGTTATCTTTTCCATGGGGGAGGGATCACATGAGAAGAGCAATATCCTACACCACTTACCTCCTTCCCAACCCTACCAAGGGAGACCCCCCCCTCCCCTGCATTCCCTGAGGCTCCAGAGGGGTTAATTCAGTGGTTCTCAAACTTTTGTTCTGGTGACCCCTTTCACATAGCAAACCTCTGACTGTGACCCCCCCCTTATATATTAAAAACACTTTTTTAATATATATTTAAGACTATTATAAATGCTGGAGGCAAAGCGGGATTTGAGGTGGAGGCTGACACCTCATGACCCCCTGCAGGGTCCCGACCCCCAGTTTGAGAACCCCTGGGTTAATTTAATTTTAGCACCCTGTGTCCATTCACATACATGTGCTATTTTGAGCATTTCAATTTTCACAACATAGGCTCATCTCAGATTCTGGAACAAGCTCAAATGCTCAGTTTGTGGAGTATGTACATACACTATATTAAAGACAAACCCACAGTAACCGTCTCCAGTTTGTGAGGGACCCCATGGAGCCAGTCTGTAGAAAACAGATACATTTATGGAGTTAAGTCCATTAATGGTTATTAGCCAGGATGGGTAAGGAATGCTGTCCCTAGCCTCTGTTTGTCAGAGAGTGGAGATGGATGGCAGGAGAGAGATCACTTGATCATTACCTCTTAGGTTCACTCCCTCTGGGGCACTTGGCATTGGCCACTGTTGGTAGACAGGATACTGGGCTGGATGGACCTTTGGTCTGACCCAGTATGGCCATTCTTATGTTCTAAGCTAAATGAACCCAAAGTTATGGGGATAGATATGAGTCAAGGAAGCCAGCAGAGTATCAGAAACCTGGAAAAATCTCTGAGTGGCTGGGCTCAGGCATTTGGACACAAGCTGAAGTGGTTCAAAAGTTTTGGATTTTTTTTAGGCAGAATTTTTTTTATTGTTTCTTTAAACAAACACAGCAAGCAGCAAATATTTGGCCACACACTTCTGAAACCCCAAACCACGTTCAGGTTTTGGCAGACGAATTTCAGCTTTTCAATTAAAAAATCCACAACAAATTTTGAAGGAAAACAGACATTGTCCGTGATTTTTTTCTGCTTTTTAAAAACCCTTAGTTTTCGATCTAAAAAAAGTTGACAGAAAAATATTTGTCCAACCCTTTTAATGAGCTTTAGTGCCTTTTAGCACTAGCTGATGCTGAGAACAAGTGATACCTTGTAAAGAAGTTTTCTCAAAACTGGGTTTGTGCCAAGATGCGGAAGGTTTGTATATGTTTATTTTTCCCAGGGCTGCCCGAGGGCAGGGGGAAGCGGGGGGGCACAAGTAGGGCAATTTGCCCCAGGCCCTGCAGGGGCCCCCACGAGAATATAGTATTCTATAGTATTGCAACTTTTTTTTATGGAAGGGGCCCCTGAAATTGCTTTGCCCCAGGCCCCCTGAATTCTCTGGGTGGCCCTGGCTGGGCCTGCTTGCTCCTCTCTCGGCTTTGCCTATTCCAACTGAGCTCTTTGGGGAGGGACTGTGTCAGCGTGTATCTGCAGTGCATCATGCAACCGGGCCCCTCCAGGCACTACTGTCATACAACCAGCCTGCGCTTGCTTTGGCATTCAGAACAGGGAACTGGCTGCTTCCGAAGAGAAGAGGCTTCTGGCCAAGGGCTCCCTGAGGCAAAACCTATGTCTGGAAAAGCACATACAGCTAGATATTCACTATCCAGAACTATGACATTAAAACAGATATTAAAAGGGGAGAGGGGGGAAGACGACTAAAATCATCCCCTGTACATTGGTATGAGTGATGATTTAGACGGTTTACAACACTGGGGCAAGGACCATCTTTTTGTTCTGTTAGTACAGCACCTAGCTCCCTGGGTCCTGGTCCATGACTTGGCCTTGTAAGTGCCACCCCAATAAATGATCCTAAAGTGAATGGGATGGGTTGGTGAATTCTCATTTTTCAATCCCTCATTGTTTCCACCGTCCCCTTCAGTGGGAATCTAGGCCTGTACCATCACTAACATGTTTTGGTTCACTGTGCTGTTAGACAAGTCATTCTTAACATACAGATGGGTGCAATGGGCAGTAAGATTTCAAGCTAGATTTCAAGTTAGCTCTGGCTAAGCCCGGGCAAGAAAAATTTTAATGCAAAAAAGCTTGTTTTTCAGGATGTCAGGAGCATGGGGAGACAAAGGGCTGGAAGGAAAGTTCGGACCTGATCTTAGCCAGAAAGCTAGAATTAAATAGATGTTAAGAGGAAGGAAATAAATCTGTGAAGAGCTCATGGAACCAAGCAGCAGCAGTCAGATATTGAGTCAGTTACTTGTTTGCTTTTTCTATCCAACCTCAAAGTGACTGGATGAAAGGAGCAGATGGGAAAGGTTGGGTTTCAGTTAAGTGTAGGACATAGGAGTGGAAGGGCCATCCTAGGTCATCAATTCTGGTTCCATGCAATCACAGGCAGCCCTGTCATATAATCCATATAATTCATAAATCCATCAAGCTCCATTTTAAAAATGAGTCAAGTTGTTCCCCCTCTTCCCAATCCATGCTACTGGGACGCCATCCCAGAATCTCACTGCTCTGATAGTTACAAAGCTACTAATTTCCAGCCTAACTTTGTTCATGGCCAGTTTATCCCTATTTGTTTTTGTGCCATTAGCTTCAACAGCTCTTCTCCCTCACTTGTGTTTACACAACCCTGCTGTATTCAGAGAGAGCAATCAGATCCCCCTCCCCCTGCCTTTGTCAGGCTAAATAGCCAAGCTCTTCAGTCTCCTCTTGTAAGCCACACCCCTAATCATGCTAGCAGCCCTGCTCTGCACCTGGTCCAGTTTGAATTCATCGGTCTTGAATCTAGATGACCACATCTAGGTGCAGTATTCCAGAGTGGTCTTACCCCTGCCTCCTAAAGTGGTATTAATACTTCCTTCTCTCTACTGGAAATACCTCTCCTGATTCATCCTACAATCGCATTTTCCTTTTTCATAGCCACATCATAGAGTTGGCTCATAGTCATCCCACAATCAACTATACAGCTAGGCCTTTCTCCTTCAGCCATTTCCAGCTGAAGTCCTGAGCTTATAGCAATTTTATTAGTGCCTAAGTGCATGATCTTGAACTTTGTACTATTACATTTCATCCCATTTCTATTACTCCAGTCCTCAAGGTCATCCACTTCTTCCTGTATAATATTCCAGTCTTCTTGACAAGGCCTCCCAATTGTCTCATCAGCATACTCCCAACTTTTTGTTCCAAGGTCATTATTTGAAAGTCATTCCAAATACGTGGGTATTAGCATGATTGTATGGCCACACAGTTAGGCCTGGTTTAAGTCCAGTCACAGATCTTAAGGGCAGAAGGGACCATTGTTATCATCTAGTCTGAACTCCTGTATAACAGAGCCCAGAGAACTGCCCCAAAATAATTCCTGTTTGAACTAGAGCAAAGAAAAACCTCCAATCTTGATTTAAAAATGACCAGTCATGGAGGATTCACCACAGCCCTTGGTATGTTGTTAATGGCTAATTATACTTACTCTTAAAAATTCAACAGGCACATGATGCTAAGTCGGTGCAATACACCAGCTAGGAAAGGCAGAGTTGAGGGGGATATTATCAGCTAATAGCCCACCTCTCCAATGAGATGGAGAAATGAGGGCAACAGTACTTCTGAATGATGCTCAGGGGTGGAAGCAGAGAACTTAAATGGAGTTTGCAATATTGCATGGTAGCAGAGATCAGTGCAGGATACACAGAGGCACCCTACCTGATTCCAGAATAACTTCTGCATGCAGCGCTATTAAGACCAGAATGCACCACCCATATCATAATTTGACCTCCTGTACAACACAGGCTAAATAAATATCACAATGCAGCCCAACAACCAGAATTAGACGCAAGTATTACAGCCTTCAGAAAACTACACTATTGTGTGCCACAGGCAGAGAACAGGATGGAAGCCCTAAATTACAAACGCCTAGGGAACCCAATGCCCACAAAGAGCATGAAGGGTGCAAGCAAAGTGGAGAGAAATTGAGTTGGTCAAAGCAGGCATAACAAAGAGATATAGAAGGGAAGGGCAGGGACACATCCTGCTGTGAAGACACATGGCAGCTGTGCGATCTTTCAGCTTGTGAACCCAGACTGGAAGGTGATGGAGGTTTTAAATCTGGTTCTCTAGTTCCTTCCACCTGAGCCTCTCAAAGCACTTCCCTGCTTCAATGGCTGTTTATATATAGTGACTGCAGTTGGTCTGAAAAGCTTTTGCTTCTCTGCTAAAAACCCCATCAAGTTTCAGAAGGCTTTTCTTCAGTAAAACCCAAAGCTATGAAGGAGCCCGTGAAAGGACGCAGTGTACTGAGTCTCCCAACAGACTTAACGGCATTAGAGGTGCCTACATGAGTCAAAAGATGACATCCAACAGAACATGCATAACGGGTGCTTCATCTTCTACTTTACAAGAGCCTGAAGAGTGGCAGGATCTCTAGACTATTTTTTCCAACAGAAATATTGGTCTGAAGACTGTCTAATCAGAGAACTAGCAGAGGTCTGACAAGGAAACCATCGTTAACGGAAATAGGAAAAGCTAAATATGCACAATAAAACATCTGGTAGGACTGTTATACTCTTCTGGTCACCTCAGGGGTAGCAGGATGATGGCAGTGAAACTAGGAATCTGAGTGGTACCATCAACTTGAATTCACCTTCCCCTCTCGGGATGTCCAACACCCACACAAACAACGTGCAGACCCGGCAGTGTTTTCTTTAAACTTTTATTCCAAAAATCCACCCCCAAGAAACAAAATATTTCCCTTCAGAGGCTGGTATCTTCCCCTCCCTCCCCCACAAATGTCTCTCCTGTTCATGTGGTAATAGGTTATGAGTAAAGATTCTCTCTAAAACCAGTACTGGAGAATGCTTAGAAGAGAAAATAAAAAAAAAATTCCAACTAGCTCCCCCTCCCTTTGCCCCCAAATAATAACCCCCAACCCAAACAGCATAAGACTTGTTTTCTTTTACCCTTAATGCTTACATTTAATTTTAAAGCACAAATGTTGGAGATGGACTCTAAATCGCTAACAAAAATATATATTTACAATATTTCTCTGGGGGAAAACAAAACAAAAACACAAAAACACAACCAAAACCCTTTAAACCAATAGTGACTTTCTTCAGGGAGTTTTATTTAGGGAGCAGGGCTTTTTTTTAAATCACTACGTGATTTCATATATATATATATTTATTTCTTCTTTCCTTTGTGGATTTTCATCCCTTGCCCTCCAAGGTGGTGGCCAGTTACAGGAACAAGTATCACACCTTTATTTTAATTTTTTTAAGTCTCTGAAGCCACAGACTTAGTGGAAGGCTGCGTCTGAGAAGGCTGTGGGACAGCGAACTTAAAGACTGACCACTTCCTTCACCCATCAATCAGCTCGACTCCTCCTCCTGCCTACCATGGACACCCCTGGCACACTGATCCACTGTTGCTCAGCGCTGAATGCATATGTGACAGTAGCTAAGATGCTTTTATTTTTCAAACTGAAAAGCCAGCCCAGAAATCCTCTGGGCTGGAGTGTCCCCCAGGTTGGATGCACTTATATATCCTGTTTATAGCTTCCCCCTGCCTTCCTTTAAAACAAATAAAAATAAGTAGTTTGATTCTTCTGTTTTCCACAGGCGTTACCAAAAACAAAATGGCAGAAAGCTTCCACTCCTAGGTCAGTGATGATAACAAAGTGAGCTTTCCCCCCCCCACAAAACTCTTAATCCATTGTAGCAAAACTCCCATGTACCGAGGCACTGTGGAATTCATCACACTTGCACGTTCCAGTCAGCAAGCAAGCAGGCTCACGATATGGAGGCCAGAGGGCAGGAGGGGAAGCACAGGACCTGAGCCCCCCACTGGGGGTTCAGTGGATCTAAACAAAGACATCCCCCACCCACAGCCAACACTGCAGCAGCAGAAGACATTGGTGCCAGAGAATTCGGAGCCAGCAGGCAATGGGGAGAGCTGGAGGGGTGACAGCTGCTTCTGCCTCCCTTATTGCTTTTGAAGCAGTGAGGGTGCATCTGGTCGATTCTCCTTTGAGGTTTCACAACCGCTTGTCCCTCCCCTTTTTCCCTGCTGCTTAGAGAGTTCCTTTCTCCCCTGTAAGGCTGGAGAGGGGCTGGGGAAACACGTGGCAGGCTGGTATTGTGCTATCAGTATGCTTAGAAGGAGGGGATTTGGGGGGCAGGAGGAGGGGAGGGAGAGAGCAGAGTGCAAACTGTGCATTAAACATCAACAAGCTCAGACAGTCAAGGGAGCATCCAGTCACTTGGGGGAGGGAGGAGGAGAGGGGAGAGGAATAATGACCCAAAATAAGATTCCAACCTTTCTTTTTAAAGTGCAAAAAGCTCTCTGCTGCCCAAGAGAGAGGGTTCTTTGGACCGACCATTCATTGCAAAGGAAAAGTGGCAGCTAAAGGGGTAGGGGGATGGGGACTTTCACACCCCCTTCCACATCTCCAAGTTCGAGAGCTGACAGCTACACACTGGGTGACAAGATGGAGAAGCATCCTCTCCTCTGGCCGCAGCATCCCAAGAGTGCTTAATTATACACTAGCCTGCCCGAGGGGGTGGGGAGAGCATGTAGCCCACTCTGTGCAGGATCCAGAAATCCCTCTGGATGCCTTCTGAGTCCTCCCTGAGCTCTGATGGACCTGGCCACCTGCAGACACCCACCCCCAGCCCTTCCAGAAGGGCTGGACACTCTCATCCTCACAGGGGCGTGGATATATGGTGCTGTGAGCAGTCTAGTGCTGCTCTGGAGTGGAAGCTTGGCTAGCCAAGGGAGACACCTAGCCTTGAGAACCCACTGCCATAGGGCTCTCACCCTCCACATACAAGCTGCAGGAGGCAAACCCCGGACACTTCAGTGAGGCAAGGCCAAGAGGAGGAAAAGCTCAGGGGGCAAAGACGTGGCATGTGTGCCAAGTATGACAAGCCACAGGGCCAACAGCCATACCCGTGGCAGTGGTACTGGAGAGACCAGGCATGCTTGCTTCATACCATCCAGCTCCAATCCCTTTTCCAGGGCACTCCCCTTGCCCATGCTGAGTAGGAAGTGAAATCTGTTTTGGGGTGCCAAGGCGGGGAGAAAAGAGGGGCACATTTCCCTGCGAAGACACCTCTGAACAACCTCAGACTAAGAGCAGCCAGGCTCCAGAACGAGCGCCCCTGGCCATGGCCCATTCCTCCTCAGCTATGGGTCAGCCTGGCAGGACCCCTTCTGCTGCCGAACTCCCAGGAAGAGGAGGAGGAGGAGACCCAGTGGAATGGGGCTGGCTACTGCCCTGCCTGTGGAGGTGGGTGATGGAGGAGTGCAGGATGCTGGCCTCACAGCAAGACAGGGCTGGGGAGGAAGAGCGCCTCTTCGAGAGGGGTGGGATGGGATCTTTCCTTCTCCTCAGTCTGCCTGGGGTTGGTCTCTAGCTGATTTTCTGGATCAGCTTCTCATCGGACAGGCAGTAGAGGCTGCTGATGGACAGGTCTGAGATGAAGTGCTCGCAGGCCTTGCGGGTAATCTGCTTGCAGCCTCGCAGGTCGATCAGGGTGAGGTTGGAGATGCGCCGCAGGTACAGCAGGGACTGGTCTGTCAGCTTATTGCAACCTGAGCAGAAGAGGAGGAAGGGGTTACAGCAGAGCACGCAGTACCCCCCACATGCCACACAGGGCCCTGCACACCCCACAGGAAGCTGGGACAAGTTTGGCAGGGGGCTGGAGTAGCCAGGTGGGAACGTGGGGTAGATTAGAGGAAGGGAAAAATACATTGAAGTTTATACTGAATATGAAACATCCCAGTCAGAACAATATCCACTTAAATATCCCAGTCAGCACAGCACCCCCCACACCCCAAGCTAACATCTACCCCTGCCCCTCAGCCCCATGAATACCTCAGCCAGCACCTCCTGGGGAATTTAATCTGATGTCAAACTCAGACTAAGCAGCCCCTAGATTTTAAACTTTTCTGCCTGCCATAGACTGGGTCTCTACCATTCACCCTGCAATTGACAAGAGGGAGATGGTGAGTTCTGGTAGCTAAGGGAACCCTTGGGTCTGGAACAGAGCTGGCTGGAAATTGTCAGACAATGTTTGTCAGAAAAAGCTGATTTCACAAAATCAAAATGTTCCATTGGGATGTGTTCACTTCATCCACTCTTCCAGTTGTGCTCTGAAAGCCTGCCTGGTTCCCAGCCATCTCGCCTGGTTCCCTGCACCTGCTAGGTCAGCTGCCAGAGCACAGCCCTGGCTCAAGCTGGGGGTCCTGGCTGTATGCCAGAGAGCCTAGAAGCAGGGCTGATAGGCGTCTGGGCGGCTCAGAGAGTCTCAATCAGGAAAAAGATCTTGGAGTCATCGTGGGTAGTTCTCTGAAGATGTCCACGCAGTGTGCAGAGGCGGTCAAAAAAGCAAACAGGATGTTAGGAATTATTAAAAAGGGGACAGAGAATAAGACGGAGAATATATTATTGCCCTTATATAAATCGATGGTACGCCCACATCTCGAATGCTGCGTACAGATGTGGTCTCCTCATCTCAAAAAAAGATATACCGGCACTAGAAAAGGTTCAGAAAAGGGCAACTAAAATGATTAGGGGTTTGGAACGGGTCCCATATGAGGAGAGATTAAAGAGGCTAGGATTCTTCAGCTTGGAAAAGCGGAGACTATGATAGAGGTATATAAAATCATGAATGATGTGGAGAAAGTGGATAAGGAAAAGTTATTTACTTATTCCCGTATCAGAGGGGTAGCCGTGTTAGTCTGGTTCTGTAGAAGCAGCAAAGAATCCTGTGGCACCTTATAGACTAACAGACGTTTTGCAGCATGAGCTTTCGTGGGTGAATACCCACTTCTTCGGATGCAAGTGGGGGTTCTTCTTGCATCTGAAGAAGTGGGTATTCACCCACGAAAGCTCATGCTGCAAAACGTCTGTTAGTCTATAAGGTGCCACAGGATTCTTTGCTGCTTTTACTTATTCCCATAATTCAAGAACCAAATGAAATTAATAGGCATCAGGTTTAAAACAAATACAAGGAAGTTCTTCATGTAGCGCACAGTCAACTTGTGGAATTCCTTACTTGAGGAAGTTGTGAAGGCTACGACTATAACAGCGTTTAAGAGAGAACTGGATAAATTCATGGTGGTTAAGTCCATCAATGGCTATTAGCCAGGATGGGTAAGGAATGGTGTCCCTAGCCTCTGTTTGTCAGAGGATGGAGATGGATGGCAGGAGAGAGATCACCTGATCATTGACTGTTAGGTCCACTCCCTCTGGGGCACCTGGCATTGGCCACTGTCGGTAGACAGGATACTGGGCTAGATGGACCTTTGGTCTGACCCGATATGGCCGTTCTTATGTTCTTATGAAAGTTTTGATCTCACTCTCACGTGGAATGAAGGTTTTCATCCATCTGAGCATTTCCCCACAGGATGGGAATTGTGGGTTCCGATCAGCCCTACTGGCCATAAGGGCTATCGACAATGTGTTTAAAAGGAAAAAGAGTACTGATTTCAGAGCACAACCCTGCAGTTGCTGAGGAACATCTGGGGCACTGGAGACAATGCCATATGAGCCCACCCCCTTCATTCAGCCTTGGGAGCAGATTCCTAGCTGCCGGGTATTGTCGAAGACTCACAGTTAACTCATCCCTCAGGAGCAGGACTGTGCTGAAGGCCACAACTGAGTCAACATGGAAACTAACCCCCACCCCGCCACTGTCCCCCAGCAGCACGGAACCCCTCCGAAGCTAGGGTAAATGAAGGCGGAGCAGTGGCCCTGTCTGGCACCATGCAAGGTGCCAGTGGAGGGATGCAGAGGTTGCAGGCACCTGCCATGTTGATCTCGGTGAGTGAGTTGCGCGTGGAAGACCCCACGGCCGTTAGGAGGTTGGCCGACTGGTCCGTAAGGTGGCTGCAGTGACTAAGGTCGAGTCGTGAGAGCAGGGGCATATGGCGGATGATGAGCCGGAGCGTGGCATCGGTGATGTCCAGACCAGCTAGCCGGAAGTCTGTCATGTTGCGGAGTTTGCTGCGATTGTCTTGACCTGCAGAGGTACGTGAGAAACAACCATGTCATGGCCACCCCCAGCTGTATTCCCACCTGCTACATGCCAGCACCTCCCACTTCATCACCTGCACCAAGAGATGAACTTCTACTAAGTCAAGTATCAGGGGGTGCATTTGAAGAAGCGAGGTTTTTTACCCACAAAAGCTTATGCCCAAATAAATCTGTTAGTCTTTAAGGTGCCACCGGACTCCTTGTTGTTCTAATAAGTCAGTGCAGCTCAACCACCCTGCAACACTACCTGGAGACTACAGTCCCCATCTTGCGCCCAGAAATATGGATCCCTGAGGAAATACCCCCATCCCATGGCAACCACAGCTCCCACCACATTCCCTGAACACTGCCCTCTGGAGATTCTTCTTGGTAACCACAACCCCATCCCACCTGAACACACGCCTTCCTTGTGCAACCATGCCGCCCACCCTCATATTACCCAGGAACCAACATACTGGGTTTGTCTGTGGGAGGTGTGAGCAAGTCCCGGATCTGAGGGTCCTTGATTCCTACTGCCCACCGAAGATCGAGGGTCCTGAGAAGGGGGCAGCTGGAGGTACTGAGTGCACAGACTGCAGACCAGGAACAGCCTGCTAAGATGAGGTCTTTCAGGCCTGCCGGGAAGAGGGGGAACCAGTGAGTCAAGAGAGCCCTGAACTCCAAGACACCCCCGTAGCCTCCTTTCTGATCTGCGACCAACGGGACCCTTTGTCCACACCCCTGCCAACACATTCTAGTGACTTCACCTCTTGCCCGCCCCTGGGAGAGAGGAGGCCAGGACGGGGATGTACACAGAACCTGAATTCCCATCTCATCCTGGCAGGATAGGGGCGGGGAGGTCTCCCCACCCAGCACTGAAGAGGAGCTTCAGTGATGGGGAGACTGGGGCACACAGGGAACTTACTGCAAAAGCTGGCTTCCCCATGTGACTCAGGAAGATCCACAAGAACTCCTGGGAATGGTTGGTACCATGAGATACCCTGAAGATACATGAACATGGCAACAATCCTAGGTTACCTCTGACATCCACAGGGTTATGGCACTCACGGGCTGGCTGGCTATTCGAAGTGGTGGTGGGGCTACCAGACAAAGAGCAGTTCTGCTTTGCCCTCAGCATTACAACCCATACGCTGAAGAGACAAGCCCCACCTCCCCCAAAGCACAAGTCCCACTGACCTGGCAGCCTGTTGACAAGCCAGGTGAGCTGTTTTTTGGAGATATTGGTCCAGCTAAGGTCGAGGCTGACCGGCTGCCTCTTGATGATGCCGCTCAGGGCCTGGGGAGTGATGGACTTGCACCTGCTCAAATCAATCTTCGTCCACAATCTCTTGTCACAGCACCTGATGCACAGAGACACGCAGGTTGGATAGGAAGAGCCCACAGCCCCACCCGATACAGACTGCTGGATGCCAAGGGAGTGAAGGAGCTCCAGTGGTAACATGCTCCAAAGGACCAAGGGGCTTGCTGTGCTAATCAACTACTGCAGGCTCTTCAGCACCAGTCTGTCTCTAGACACATTCCAGCTTGTGCTGGAGGAGCAATCTCTGATGCCAGTCATGCGGCTCATGCCCCAGAACAGGGGTTAGGCTGTCCCGGGAACCAGCAGCAGGGCAGTCAGTTATCTCAGCACTGCTGGTTACAATAAGGACCAGGGAACGCCTGAAAGAGAAACCATGCTGGGCCAGCAGCTAACAGGTCTTGCAGGCCTGTAGGATCTAGTGTGCTTGTGCCTTCATGGGCACTGAAGCTGCTAAGGCTGAGGGGTTAGGGAAAGATGGGTCCCTGCTTCCCACCTCACTAGCTAGGAGGCTGCATGTTCTGCCTGAGGGGCCAGCTCTCCTCACACAAGCTACAGGTAACTCCATTGCCTTGATGAGAGCCACCAGGTAGCCTGAGGTGAGAGAAAAAGGCCCCTGGGTGGAACAGGTAATCACCACGTGCCCATCACGACTGGGGACTGGAGAGGGTAAGAGATACTTAGGACCCCATGGGAAACATCACTGCAACAGTGCAGAGCCCAGAGACAGTCCCCAGTCCTCAGTGCCTTTGTATAGCGCCCTCCACAGAGAGTTAGTTTGTACAGCCTGGAGACAGCTGTGCAAAGCCACCAGGAGCGGGCTGGTGGACACAGGACACCGTGTCAACCACAGGAAAGGTAAGGAGAGTGCAGGATTAGTCACTGTGGGCACTAGCAAGGATGGAAGGCAGGGACTGGAAATCAGGAAATGCTCTCCGATGGAGAGGACAACCCACTGGTCATGGCCCAACAGAGCCATGCAAAGGTGGTTATTTCTTGAGGCTGGAAGAGCAGGTATGGCACAAATAGCATGACAAGCTTCTAGCACCAACATAACTCACCCAAGAGCCAGAGGGACATGGCACCTCTGCCAGGGCCCCAATATGCACCAGCTGCGATGAGGCCGCAATTGAGACTGAAACAACCCTCCCAGCTCTAATCTTCTCCTATTTGGTACTGACCAGCTGGCAGGGGTCCACTGCCTTTGATGAGGGCGGGGATGGCACCATGCCCCACTTACCATTTGTACCAGGTCTTGCACACCCGCATACACTCGCAGAGCTCTCTGCGGCTGAGGTAGCGGAACACGGACATCCACACCTCACGCTGCATCCAGCTCTCCTCGCCGTCCTGCGCTCGGCCGCCTCTGCCATTCAGCCGGGCCACCCCGCCCTCCTCCGTGCTTTCCTCCTCCTCCTCCTCGTCTGCCGCCTCCTCCTCGTCTGCCGCCTCCTCCTCCCCGGCCCGCTGGGGCGTCCTGGCTGGGCAGTGGCGCACGACCACGCGGGGAGAGTGCCGCAGATTAGTGGAGGAGGCGGTGATGGCCTGCAGCTTGGGCACAATAGAGGTGCCGTGCAGGTCTTTGGCAGGCCTCTGCAGCGTGACCGTAAGGTAGGAGCCGTGCAGCTTGGCCTTCTCCACCTCTGACAGCTCCTTCTTGCCGCTGGGGTTGTTCTCCTTCTCCCGCACCATGGTGCGCTCTGTGACCTGGAGCCGCTGCAGCTGCCGCCGCTTGAAGCGCTCGTCCCGGCTGGCGCTGTGGTGGTCACTGGGGCCGGCCCCCGGGGACGAGCGCGTCACCACACCCCGCGGCGATGCCGGGTCATGGATCAGCTGCAGCATGGAGGTGGGCGAGTGTGGCGGGGGTGTCAGGGGCTCCTCGCAGCTCCGCAGGGGTCGCAGGACTTTGGCCTGCACTGTGTCCTCGTCACTCTCCTCCATCTTCCGCTTCTGCAAAGGAGCCAGAGGAGAGGGGAGTTAACACCTCACCTATCAACAGTGCCAGGCCCAAACAGCACCCCCCGATGGCACAGCAGGCAAAACCCCAGGGGAACACACCGCCACTGTGCTGATGCAGGGCCCCACTCACCTGGGCAAGACCACCTTCTCTGGGCACTGAATAGCGGGGTCCGCACCAGCAGTGCCCAGTATGTGGAGGAGGGGCTAAGAAGAGCTTGCCCAGCACTGTCCATATGGCAAGTCTGCTTTCCCAACACTGACCTGTAGTAACCAGGGTAGGGAGTGCAGAGTGTTACAACATAAAAGGCAGAGGGGCTCGAGCCAACCATCCAGGCTGCGGGCATCTTCTTTACAGTAACCTCGCACCCAGGCCATGGCAAGTTCACCAGGCCTCACCCACAACTGGTTTCCAGGGAGGGGCCATAGGCCCCTCCACCATTTGCAAACCCACCTGCATAGAAGACTCAGTCAAACTGTTGGGAGTCACACTGACGGGAGGGGCAGAGATTTGGAGGCTGGCTGGGAACAGCACCAGCTTTTAGGAGTTATGTGATCAGAGCTCAGCTCCTAAAGCCACACCTGGCCACCTGAACAAGCAGCCTGACTTTCAGGATGGCTAAGTACCCACTGAGGTCCTTTGCCTAAGGGAGTGGTGATGGAAGGATTAAGCCACAAGGCTTTACTATGTCCTTGAGGCCGATGGGAAACCTGCCCCCTTCCCACTGCTGAGCTCTGCACCCAGGCTGGCCACATTCATCTCCTCCCAAGTTGCAGGCCCACTCCCTGCAGGAGGGTCCCCCACCTTGCTCGCCTCTGCTGGGACACTGCTCTCTGGGGCAACAGGCACAGTTCTACGTATGAGCTGGTAACTGTAGTTCTGCTGCCTAGGCAGCGCTGCCAGCCTCCACTTGGCCAGCCGGCGCCGCACATAGTCTGCTCGCTGCTTGGTGGCAGGGTCTGGGCGCCAGTGCCCTTTGAGGAGTCGTTTCTTCTGCAGGATGCTGGAGTTTGCTTGTTGACGGGCTCTCTGTGAACGTCGTGGGGGGTGGACACGGAAGAGCTATGAACCAGCTCCACTGGAAGTTAGCAACGCGCAGCTTCACCAGTGCCCGCAAGCCACCTGGCCACACCGAGGTGCCACAGCTCCACCAGTGCCCACCTGCCTGAAGTGGCACTCACTGCCCTCTAGAGCATCAGTTCCTGTTGACCCCATGTGGCCATGCACATACATGCACACGTGCCTGGCTCCATGGGCATGGTGACCTCAGACCCTGCTCAATTCTCCCTGCAACTCAGTGTCCAGAGTGAGTAGCATCCCACAACCAGCTGGGCTCCCTGCTTCCCCACAGACCTCCCCCACCTGAGAAGAATGAGTGGGGTGTGCGTTTAGAGGGCAATCCAAGTGCTCCCATTCTCCCCACACTGGTGCTGTCCAGGCAAGTGGGTCTCCTCTTACCTGGCCCTTCTCCGAGTCATCACCCTGGTAGCACTTTGGACACTCCCAGCAATTGGGCAATTCATCATTCAGCAGCCCTTCCCCGTCCATCTGCAGACGGGACATACCAAGTGGTTAGGCACCACCCTTCAGCCATTTGCCCCCACCCCCTACATGAGTGTGGACCCAAAACCCATGTCCCTAGGCCCACCTCACCTGCAGGCAGCCAGGGTGAACTATCTCATTACAGATGCAGCATTCCATGAGCTTCTTCTCAAAGTCCTGCGAATCCTCATTCTGATCCACCTCCCCGCAAAGTGCGCACGTGACCGAGTGAGGCAGCCTGGGCTACAAAGGAAGCCAAGAGTGAAACCAGGGAGACGGGCAGCCCAAAGGAAGTGCCCTCAAGCTTGGGGGATGGGTAGTTCCAGGCGCTCCCTTGTGTTGCCCCAAATTCTGCTGTCAAATTCAGATTTGGAGTGGAAGGCTCAAGCAAATTCTCCTCCATCCTTGGCCCCAAGTGGCCAGCCACTGCCCCCAACGTAACTTGCCGCAGAACTCACCGCTAAGCACTGCCGGAGGACGCAGGACTGCTTCATGCGACCAGGCCCCCCAAACTTCTTCATGTCCCTGCAGTAGTGGCACATGCCGCACTCGCCTTGCATGCAGGCCTTGCATTTACGGCACCGCACTCGCCTCCGTCGTGCTCCTGACACTATTGGAGACACTGTGGGCCTTACAGGTGCCAGGCGTGGGGCTGGCTTCATGGTGTGAGGCTTGGTGATGGGGATGGTGGGCAGGCGCACCTTCGGTCGGGCCTGGAGCTTTAGCTGGCGATAGAAGCACAAAGGAGAGGTCGAAGACTGGGAGGCTCATGGCTCACCGCTTTCTGTCATGTTCGGGCAGCAGGAGCATCTCAGCAAGCCCGTCTCGCACCTTTCATTTGGATCTCAAAGGACTGCACAGACTCAGCCCAGTCAGCATTTTCCCCATTTTACAGAGCTGGGAATTGACGTAGCCAAGGGAAGGCAGGATTAGATCCCTAGCCACTAGACTGCTACACCACAGAGTCGAGTGGGAAGTCAGCACTTTCATACCATGAACCAAGGAAGGGAAGTGACTGTTTGCAGCACTTATCTTCTTTCCCAACCCATACCCCAATCTCTTCTTCCAGTCCAGTCAGAGCTGCAAATGGGCCCCTACATCTCACTATGATCTTAAGACAGTGGCTCGCTCCCTTCCAGACTTCCCCTGGTGAGACTTGTTTCTGACCCAGGGCCAGGGACTGGGAAAGTATGCCAAATCTGAAATTGTTTATAACTGGCCCAGCTGCTAAGCACCTTCGCAACAGTCTTCTCCATGCAACTGCAGCAAATTCTCCAACTGCCAGTGCTTTATACCACTGGGAAGCTGGGATCCAAGCTCAGCCTGTTAGGGCTGGTCAACGGTCTCCTCATCTAGGAAGGCTTTTTGGTCCAAGCCTGAATATTGATGCATTGCTCCTTGGAGCTGTACAGTTCCCAAATTCTCCTCCAAGAGACATCCTATTCTGACATTTCTAAGAGCAACACCCATGGTGAGAGCAGCCAGAACAAGAGGGACAGACTATCAACCCTCACAGAGCTATGGGGCATAAACTAATCTCTAGCTGGGGTAAGCTGCAGACCCACTGGCCAAAGGGCCTGAGTGGGGGGCTTATTGTATCTCCCTTTCTCCAAGTCAAGAGATAGGAAGGCAGAAAAACTCCTTGGCCAACTGCCAACACAATAATTTCTGTTAGAGGGAGCCCATTGTCCAGCACGCTCACTCCCTTTTGGGGAACAAATTCTGACTTATGAATGTACAATTTTATTTTATTTTTTCAAGTATTTAGGTACCTAACTCCCATGTACCTTTTAAAATCTAGACCTCACTGCTTATTCCTATATATTCGCTGAATAGGTTAGGCAAACATTTCAGCCTATGAGACCTTTCACTAAGTTTTCCCTGTGACTATTCACCACTAGCAGCAAGTGACTGAACAAATAAATCACATGGCATCACTTCAGCTCCATGACTGGATGGCAAACTATGGATGGAACTGACGGAGAGTGGTGACTCCCGTTTGCATGTGAATCGTATTCAGACCAACACACTTAGATTCATGGATAGGATGTGAGGGCAGAGTCTGAAGCACTCACTCTGGATCGCTAGCTAGCTGCCACCTTTGGGAAGCATTTCTTTGCAGGACAGCTGAAGCATAGCTGGGACTGATACCCATGAGGGTGGGGAAGCTGCCTGCTTCACCCTGCTGTGGGCTTGTTAAGACAGCAGACACTAGATAAAGGGCCTATCTGTGGGAGGCCCAAACTCTGCTCCAAGGCAGCCACTTATGGAAAGTTCACTGGCTTAGAGGTGCTTGCCGCTGGGTGCCAACTCTTGTACACAGAAGCGCACTTGGGTTTATGTTTATCTTTCACTTCTGCACTTTGCATTTCACCTGAAGTGGGGAATGTGACAGCACCACTTTCTCTAATCCTGCATCTTGCTGCCTCCTCCCATTCATATTCCTGCATTTAAGTGACTCTGGGAAGGGCTGCCGGGAACATGACTCCCCTCCCCTATGGAGGGTCACAGGGCAATTGGGCTCCAGGACTCTGCTCTCCACTTCCACCACTGCAATCTCTCCGCAGAAGAAGCAATAGGGAGGAGAGAGATCAGACGAAACCCAAACCACCAGCAGTTGGCTGGGCCATGGTACAGCCCCATCTCTTACCTTGTCTCTCTTGGGCCACTGGATGATAGGGACTCCTGTAAGTGCCAGTTTGGGGTCGCTGTTTGCGTGCTCTTCCAGCAGCAGCTATTGGAGAGTCAGAAAAAGAAAAGGAAGGAGACAAACAGAAGCACAGATACGTAAGCAAGGGAACAAGAAACTGCTGCCAGCCTGGATATGTCCAGATGCGAGGGAGAGAACATTCTTTTCACACACTGCTGCAGTAGCTGCGGAAGAGATGTCCTCCACTCCACCCCCAGCTGCTCCACTCCACTCCCAGCAGAGACACCTGTTCATCGTTAGCAGAGCTGAGCTACACAAGTGATAGTTATCTAGCCATTTCAGCCCAGAAGTCCCTGGCAGACCATGCTGAGAGGAGTGTGCACATGTATGGGGACTAGTTCTTTTGAAAGAGTGTAGGGTAGAGGAGAGGAAGCCCGGCCCGTTTCCCTGAGGAGCCGAATTGGGGCATGATGCATCCCTGTAACTCAAATGCTTGAAGCAGCAGACAGAGTGCAGGACAGCCAGCCCCTGCTCTGGTGTAGGAGGCAGTCAATCTCACAGGGAAACCGCACAGCCCTGTGCTGGGTGCCAGGTAGCTAGAAGTGTCTTCCTATTCTGCCTTCCAGTTTGGATTTCACAGTAATGAACAGTTCCAAAAGGTGGCAGGGTTTCGAGGCTTCTGGGAATGTTCCCAGGGCTGGACTTCCTGCCTTTAACTCAAGGACAACATCCTACAGCCAGGTGTTAGTGACAGGCACCTGCATCCCCAGGAAGGCTCTTGGGCTACCAGTGCCAAGCCTCCTGCCTCTGCTCTCCACCCCACCCACCACCCAGATTGCCGTTACAGATGTGCTTTATTTACTTGGCTGTTGCTATGGCTACATTTTCAGGAGCCTCCTGCTGGCACTCCCATGTGCCAGGAGAGTGCAGTGCTTCCTGCTGCCAGGAGGAAACAGGGCATGGGCTGGGCTCACTCCCCCACCCCAGGGGATGCACGTCCCCCCAAAGGAAGCCTCTGCCAGGGAGGGCTGCTTTCCAGTTACTCCCCGCCCTTCTGAGAAGGCTGCGGGCGGGCGGAAGTGGCTGCCTCCACTCCCAGAGCAGCACAGTGTGCTGTCCACAACCAGACTTTCCTCCCTCAGCCAGCCTTCCCATGAGCACACACTGAAAGGAAAGGTCAGGGTCTGGGGGTATTTAGACACACACGCCTCAATGCCTATCAGAGCATGGAGAGGGAAATGCACACACCCCCTGCCCTGGGCACTCCAGGGGGTGGCTGACTGTTCAGAGACACACACCCTGCTCTGAGTGGGAGGGGGCACACCCTGATCCACCATCTAATCAAACAAGGCAGTTTGGGGTGGAGGACCCTAAATGTGTCCCCTCTGCTCTCATCTCAGGAGGGAGAACGCCAACTCCCAGCCTTGAAACACCCCACTGCGACGATCACTAGCACAAGTGGAAAATGCTCCCAGAGAGGGAACGGGCGACTAGATTCCCACTTTAGAATAACCCCCAGAAAAAGGTGCAGGGACCCCACGTAAGCAAGCCAACCCCAGTCAGATGAGAGAGGACAGCCCGAGCCCCAGCAGGGAGCTGTTTTGAGAGGGCGGGATCTCACAGAACAGCGCCAACAGCATTGTTCTGCAGAAACGTGGATGGCAGCTGAGTGCCTCCCCCCCGGGGGTTCCCATCCATTCCCCCGCCAAGGAAGCTCTGCTAGCTGCCTGACCTTGTGTGCCACGTCCCTCTGGAGCTGCCGAGGCTGTGGGGGGTGAAGTTTCCGAGCCCCTTTGTTTCGCTGCCTGCACTGCGAGCTGCAGGGCTCTCCTTGGCTCCACTCCTTCCGATTTACAGTGGGTAAATCAACAACCCCCTAGCTCTTCAGGAGACATGTTCTCAAGAGCCGCCCCCCGAACCCAGCTCGCTCCTTTCCAGACCCGGTCCGCAGCTTCCTGTGCCTGCAGACAATGCTGCTGCGTCACCCACATGCGGCTCCCAGCAATGCTTTGCAGCGGAAGATGGCAGAAGAGAAAGAGCCAGCGAGGGAGGCAGCGCGCAGAGGGCAGCTCCGTTCTGCTGCAGAGTCAGAGGAGGCTGGGACAAGCGGCTGGCGGCTCGCTGATTGGCAGACAGGGCTGCCCAAAGAGCCCCCCTCCCCTGTCCCCTCCCCTCACCACTGCAATCGGAGAACCCAGGGCCAGACCCCCGAGGGCTCCGGCAGTGTGGCAGACTTTAGAGAGCAACAGAAAAGCGTTAACCCCTTGTGTGCGTTGCGGCTGGCCTGCATTTGTCCTCATCTTACACGCCCTGGCTAGCCACCTTCCCATTGTCTTAATCAGGCTGTTTTACGGGTACAGCATTGGGGGAGGGGGGGGAATATTCAGATGAGAAAGGAGGTGGTCGGGGACGATTGCAGACTCTACGGAACACAAACCGAGTTTGCAGGCATTGATCCCAGGGAACCTCAGGATCTAAAAACATGAACCTCCACTACTTCAGCTAAGAGACCACGTCCACTAACTTTTGGAGGCAGTTGCAGCCTCGAATCAATTTATGTGTCCCCCTCTAGTAGCTACATCAAAGAGTCATACTGGGTTTACATGAGTTACACAAGATATCCCAGTGCACCCATCCCGTTCCCATCACTGGTGAATCTCAACATAGCACACTGTGGGACAACTTCAGCTAAAAATGGAGGATGTTATTTAAGTATGAAATATATAAGGAAAATTGTACTAATTAAGGTCTATTAAATTGTGTTATGCTGCCAAAGTTTAATGTATTACATACCACAGAACCTTCACTCTTGTAGAAGCTGGAAGGGAAAGCTGAAAATCTGGCAGGTGAGCAGGGGACAGTTGGATTTTTTTGCACCCAAGGGGCATGGGGAGCAGTTTGGGAAGGATGTGGCAGGGATTAGCTGGATTTTTCCATTAAAATAATCCAATAGCTAACAAGGCTGTGGTTTGAACGGTCATCCATACTGGGCATCAGCATTAACACCATGGTGAACTGACCCTCTTAGTGCTACTGTTGCAGGCTGTCTGCAGACTCAGGCAGACATCTCTGCACCCATAAAGGTTAGAAGATTTGTATAATAAAAAGCTGAGATACTAGATTACAATTCTGCAGAAGTCTGCAAATCATGGAGTACGAGGTCCTTCATCAACCAATCACATGCACCTGTGAAACATACTCTGCATTCCTGTTCCTCAATGGGAAATGCTTCTTCATACAGTCTCATTAGGTAATGGACCTCACCTTCAATACATATGCCTTCTTACTCATCTTGTGCTGTAGGAAGCTACCTCCTCTCATCACCAGGCCGGCTCCAGGCACCAGCACAGCAAGGAGGTGCTTGGGGCGGCCCATGGAAGGGGGTGGCACGTCTGGGTCTTCGGCGACAATTCGGCAGCGGGTCCCTCAGTCCCTCTTGGAGGGAAGGACCTGCCGCTGAACTGCCGAAGAATGAAGCAGCGGCGGTTGAGTTGCTGCTGATCGTGGCTTCCCCCCGCCAGCGGCAAAAAACACTGGAGCCGTCCCTGCTCATCACACCCTGATATATCAAGGTTGAGAGTTTGGGCAGTTGTCTACTGCACTTTACAGGTGAATAGGGAAGGTTTAACCCTCCCTTTTACAGCAGGAGAGATGAGAAATGGCTGGTTTCTCAGAACAAACACCTCTTTCAAGCTACACCCTTCTCAGATTTCATTGTAGGTTTCATTCTGCCCTGTGGCATGAGAACAACTTCCCATGTAGCCAGTGACCTCTCTGCAGAGGGTGCCTATTTCATGCTTCTGGGCAGCCTCCAGAACTGAGCAATGGCCAGCTCCCTCCAGCCATGGTTCCTCTCTGTCCTAACCTTGTCTCCAGCCATGGCTTTCCTTGTTCCAGTATCAAAAAGGGAGGATGTAATGACCAGAGGTCTAGTTTGGCAATTTTGAGAGATGTGGGCTTCAGCGACAAAGTCCTTGCCACCTCTTTAACAGAGACAGGAGAGAGCAGCTCTAGACACTCAGAACCTAGAGGGAGAATAGTGAGGCGGGAACCTAAAGGATCCTGATTTATTGCAGGGGGGAGAAGACTGGGGTACAGGAGAGCTATCCTGCTTTGAATGAACAGTGACTACCCTTGCATGGCTGACAGATGGAGTGGACTACTGGCCCTGCAGGCAAGGGAAGGCCATAACAGCCCATCATGCAACAAAGGAGGATTTAATTAGTGACTGCAGAGGTAACAGAAAATAGATTGGTGAAGAGATATAGAGCAGTTCTGGGAAGCAGTCAGACTCTGCCATGAACAATTAGCTCAGCTACACTCTTGCGGCAGCCAGACCAGAGAGATCTTGGATATGGGAACTTCAGATTGTTCACCCTTCAGGGTAGGGAGTCTGTGTTTTTACTGCACCCAGGTCAATGGGGTCCCAATCCCAGCTGGGCCTCCAAGCACTACCAGAATATAAACATTTACTACTGCAATTACTAAGAGGTCAAGACTTGGACTTATGAACAATCTAATTCCAATGAGCAGGTAGTAGATATAACAGATTTCTCCGATGGCCCACTGAACAGCTATACCACTAAGAAACCAGGTCCCCACTAAGACTTTGGGGAGCACTGGATGTGGGAAGACTGAGGGACAAGGGTGATTGGAAGAAATGGGTGTGTGTGAAGCAGGTTTTAAGACCACAAAGCAGGGAGAGGGAGGGGAAGGAACCTCATTTATTGAGACCAGATGAGGCATAAACTAATGGCTGCCCTGTTAAAAACTCACAATTGCCAGCTTAGGTACCTCAAGAGGAACCAGATACACCTCTACCCCGATATAACGCCACCCGATATAACACAAATTTGGATATAACGCGGTAAAGCAGTGCTCCAGGGGGGCGGGGCTGCGCACTCCAGCAGATCAAATCAAGTTCGATATAATGCGGTTTCACCTATAACATAGTAAGATTTTTTGGCTTCTGAGGACAGCGTTATATCGAGGTAGAGGTGTATTAGCTATGCACCAGTAAGTGTTGTTCAGTTGCACAAGGCTTTGCATGATGGTCTGGAGGTAAGAGTGCTGCTGGATAAAGGGAGTTCTGAGAAGTTTCTTCTTTGCAAGAGATCTGGCCCAAGCTGCCACATTCAGGTTGTATGTATGAGGACTGAGGGATTTATGCAGCTCCTGAAGTACACATCACTGTTTTATGATGCAGGTTAAAGTAGGAACGCTCCCTTCCAATAGGGTATGAGGACGAGGTTTTCTAGTTCTCATAGGCCTTCTTAGTGAAACCATTACAGTTTGCGTAGTGATTCAATCATGGGATAAAAAAGGAAAGACCTGGAATCACACCAAGAGGTTGTTGAGGAGCCAGGAAAAGCTAAAATACAAAGTCTTGGAGAAGAGGGTAAGGCATGATGAGATGAGGTTAAGAGAAAGATGAAGGTGGATGTAGTACAACCCTCTCAGTATTGATGTTCTACAGTCAGATCTCACTCTTCAGCCTCTATACTCCCAAGTGGTGTAGAAGTCAGGGGTATACCAGTGAAGGTATAAACTATGTCCAAGTATGGGACCCCAGATAAGTATGTATCAGAATGGCCCACAAAAGGAAGAAGCCAGTAATCCCTAAAGCTTGTAGAGGAATGGTCCTAAAGGTTTGACATACAATTCCATAGGCAGGACCCCTCTGCACCAACAAGAGGAAACCTAGGACAGGATAGCACTAAGATTTTATTGGCCTGATTTGTATCAACAAGTAGAGGAATGGATTCAAGCCCGGCCTGAAAATCCAGAAAGTTGCCTTCACTAAGAAAAAAAGGTGATTACACATCTTGTGATATTTCCAGTTGTAGGAGGTGTCACTTTCCCCCACGTAATGATGGATGCTGCAAGACCCCTAGAATGCAGTTATTTGGATAACCAGTATCTAATGGTTGTTAATGACTATGTACCCAGAAGCTTTTCCCAAAGAAGATATTAAAAAGCCAGCCAGCAGGTGGTGAGTGCATTTGTTCAACTGTTATCCAGGACATACCACAAACACCAGAAATGTCATTTCCAAGGTTATGTAGCCACTGTACAGACAATTGGAAATAAAAGGGAATCAAATGCAGCCCTAGAGAAAGGTTTAAAAGATGCAGTGGAATCTATAAGTGCTACATGGGCAGTCTGGGATAGGTGACCGCTCATGTGTAAATACCTCAGGTATCTATAGCTTTTACTTTGTTCTATTATGTCTGACAGATTTGAGGACTGCTACGCGTTCTTCAAGAAACTTGGGAACCGCAGCTAAGCCTGGAAAGTAAAGCAAGTCAAGAGCTTCAGGTGAGCAACGGACTCTTCCAAATGAGCAAGCTGGCACAAGAACATTTTAAGGAAGCCCCCAGTTAGAGCGTAATGAGGAAGCAAAACCTACTAATACCAGGACAGAGGGTTTTATTTATTAGGCCTAGTCTACTCTGCAGGGGGTGGGAAGAACTCGATCTAAGTTACGCTCCCCTGTCGACTCTGCCTGCGCCTCTTGCCGAGCTGGAGTACAGCGCTTGGGGATCGATTTATCCCTGCTGGATCAATTTATCGTGTCTAGACTAGACACGATAAATCGATCCCTGCTGGATCAATCGCTGCCCGCAGATCCGGCCAGTAGTGAAGACATACCCTTAGTGTTGCAACAGAATAAGTTACTTGCAGAATGGGAAGGACAATATGTAAGTTTGAAGAAAGCAAGGCTGTTAGTTATCAGACAGCTATCCCAGACAAATGCCAAGTGTGGTGAGAATATATCTTAACTCTCTTGGAGCGAAGCAATGAGCCAGACAAGGGTGGAGGATGGAGAAGATGTAAGATCTAGACAGGCTACGGTTACACCAGGAAGAACCTCATCTGAGCCACATCTCAGAGAACAAAGAACTGCAAGGGAAGACTGAGCACTACTAGAAGACAGACCAGTCAGAAGAACATATCACCACTGTAGGACTCCATTCAGATACAGCAATAGTATCACTGTATTTCTGAAAAGATGGCTGCAGTTCTGCAGGAAGAAATACAAACCATGATGAATATGGGAGTTACTGAACCAACCGACAGCAAACAGGTAAGACTCACAGTACTGGTACCATAGAGATGGGAAGGTCTTCAGGGATATTTGCAAATTAAACACAGTATCTAAGTCTCATTCATCCTTTATGCCATGTATTGAATTATGGAGGCATCAACAGCAACTCCAAAAAGATAAAGTTTGGTTCAATTTTGCTACATAAAGCAAAACCCCTTTGTTTTCCCTAAGTAATGGAGCGTATCTTGTCCAAGTTCTCAGCACATAATCTGAGAGTGAAGATTTAATGTTGAGGATTTTACCAAATTGATCAAGAAATTTAATTATAATTTGTTTAAAATGGTCCCTTTAACTTTATTCATGTCTCAAACTTTTGGTAAAAAATTACTCATTTAAGATTAAAAGACGATTACCTTGTAGATTTTAAGGGCATCTAAGGGAAAGCTGACTTTAAAGTTTCTTAGTTGGTTATTTTGATTTAACAATATTCACCTGAGCTGTTTTTTCCTCCATCATGATGTTTGTTGACTAATATTTCTGATGACAAGTAGTTGCTCCAGAATCAAAGCTTTCATTTGAATAAGTTTCTAGCCCTCATGGCTGTGGAGAAAGTCTTGAAAATATGGATTGAGCTAATATAGGCAAGCTTCAAAGAGGTTCTTTCACAAGAGATGTGAACTTCCACAGAGATCCTAATTGGCTTAGGAGTTCTATTGCATGTTCTGGTCAGTCTGTACTCCTTTTCACCCACAGTCCTTTCTGTTGATCTGCAGGGCATGATCCACCAGGTTTGTGGACTACAAAACCTAGGAAAGTGGCCAAGAAGTTCCTATACTCCTTCTGGAGCATCCATTAACTGATGTTTAGAATGTGCCTAATATGCCATGTAATTCACAAGATACGACATCAATTGTTGCAAGCTGCGAGGGGATCTAAAGGCAGTACACCTAATATTCAAATGGTAAGGATACGCAGCAATATCCCTTACTCAGGTCAAGAGTGCAGACACACCACTTTCACAATTCTTATACAACACTATACTGTGTATCGGTTAAGGCTGCGACATACATGACAAAGCCACAAAAGCGAAAGAAAAAAGTTAAAACCATCCAACAGTACACTCCTCTATGCAGACACACCTCTCCACATGCGTAACTACTATAAACCACAGCTGTGGCTCACTTCCCCAAACTGGAAGGAGCATGTTTTTTCTAAATTTTGTACAGAAGGAATGGGTGGGAATCTGGTCTACTTGTGCTGATGGCAGGAATATGGGCAAAGCTTGGCTAGAAGGCTGGCAGTGCTACTTGTGGAGAGGTAAGGCTAAGTTTGCCTCTTCATCCGCTTCAGAAGGGACAGAGAGCATAACATAGGACTGGACAATGAGGAAGAGTGGGACAGAAACCCAGCCTTCTAACCTTGGTTTTAGGATCCAAAGCTGATATTTTGGGAAAAGGGTGGGCTGGAATTCCCTTCTTCCTTCAGTAATGCAAGGGTTAGAGACCTGGCTCATGGTGACCATCTTCATAAGCCTGCCTATTGCAAAGCATGGTGGGATACAGGGTGAACATGAGAAACATGCATATAATAACACACCTAGCAAATTCTGCAAGAGATCATATATCCTGGGCAAACAACCAAACAAAAATACAACAGAGTCCATCTGTACTGGGCAATGAGGAACAGAAGCGATTGTTCTGCTGACCACTAACAGAGGATGAAGGCTAGTATGGAGAATACATTGTGCCATGAACAATCTTGCAGTGGCACCTGAAAATGGACCAAATGGGTCCTAAGATGATTTTTAGAACTTGTGTCCATGACGGCACCAGAAAAAACTGCCTTGGTAGAGACTGTCACACTAGCATCTCTACACCCCTAAAGGAATCAAAATTAGGTTGGGTTCTGTGTTCCCTTTTGGGCCCAGAGACCCTCTAAACATCATCATTTGGTAGGTTGAATACCTACATTTTATCTCTGAAATATGAGTAAAGACCATAAGTCCCCACTGGAAAAGGGGGGAGACCAAGTTAGAGGGTAGCACATTTAGAACTAAATGTGCCTTTGGGGGAGGGGTATAGCACACTTTTGGGGCACCTCTCACAGAAAGTCACCAAGACAGAGTGGACTCAGTAATGGAAGGTGTAGTTTTATAACCATTGATAACTATGTGCCAGCTTAGATCATGTAGCCAGACCTCATGGTTTCAGGCACAAGCTGGTCAGCTGCAGGGGGAATTCCTCCCTAAGCCTCTCTTGCACTGCCCCCAACAAGCCAGGAGCATATTGGCACTCCTTGCTTTTGTATACAGACAATGGCAGGCAGTGGGAATGGGACTCCATGAAACAGAGGTTCTCAGCTCCTACATACCTTAACGTCAGCAATGAGGGCGTCCTCATCCTCTATGCCCGTGGGGACACATTTCTTGTGCAGAGGCAGTGATTCCAGCTTGTCCACCAGGCAGCGTAGACCTTCCAGTTCAAACTGGGTCAGATGCACCTTCCTGTACTTGAAAGGACTGCTGCCATGGGGATCCCAGGCCTGACCGTTGTGGGAGCCCCGGCTGGAGTCAGAGGAGTCCATAGACAGAGTTCTCTTAAGGCCTGGCAGAATCCTGCAGCTTCTGCTTAGTTCATCATAGTCTAGGTTGGCACCATTAGCCACAGGGCTTGTGAGGATTGATCGTCTGGTGACTGGGCGCCTGGGCTCCCTCCCTGCTGCATCGTCCTCTTCATCCATGTTCCCCGGCTCCAAGCAGCTCAACTCCATATCTGCCAGGAGGGTGAGGGGAAAGAGTAGAGAGTGAGAGGAGCAGAATCACAGGCCTGCCAAGCAGACTGCTTACAGGAGATTGAGGGTTTTCAGGCTAATCATCTGAAGGAGACAAGAAGGGATCTCCCTCAACCACCAGAGAATGGCATGTAAAGCCAGGAAAACAAGCAGTTGGACAGAGCAAGACATTGAATGGATACACCAGTGGGGCTGATCCAGAGTGACCACTGTGCGGAAGTGGCAGAAGAGTAGCCTGATTTCCAATGAGTGCCAAATATAAAGCATCCCTCCCCACCAAGGCCAAGAGAGGAGAAGGGCTGCAGATGCTGCTGGTCCTATAGCTGTCCCATTAACGTCACCTCTCTGTTCATTATTTCACCACACTCCACTGCTGGGGGAAGCTGATCAAATGGACAGAGTCACGCTGTAGAAGAGCAGGAGTTTCAGAGCAGCCGGCTGCCCTGAACTGACCATCTTATGCTTCTAAAGAAAATACTCTGAAATCTGCAGGAGGAGGAGCCGCCACAGGGCTTTGCCTTTGTTGGAGCCCTTTGGGTAGAAGTTCGAGCCCTGGAAATGCTACAGCTGTGATGAGAGGCATCCTGCAAATGATTTTTGGATCCCTTTTGAGAGCAAGGTCTCATACATCACCTTTTATTGGATTCCTAGCTCCAGCTATGTTGCAAGAGGCCCCTGCAACCATCAATGTAAAAAAACTCAGACACAGCAACTTAATCTAGCACACCATAAGGTTCTAGGCCACCGGAAATATTTTCCCCATCATCAGATGGAGCTGGCCCTTGAACACAGCAGCAGGGACTGAATCGCCCCTTCCCATTCACTAGAGGCTGCACGCCACTACATTGGGCACGTACACGGTGACAACTTGGGCCAGATTATCTGCAGCTCTTTCGAGCAGAGATGGCGGGCCTAGCACTTCATGGGGTAAAGGAAAGCTCCAGGACAAACTGCTGCTTTTGACTCATTGATAAAACCATACCTCCTCCATCCTGTTTGCCCTCTCCCCACGGATTCCATTAAACACAGCTAACAGGAAATATAGGAAGTGTGAAATTTAAGGAACTGAACCTCTTGAATGCCCACCCCACTCTGCTTTATTGGCAGGGAGGGAAGTGGAAGAAACTCCTCCAGTATGACAAGGAAGACATGGGGGCCAAGCAGCTGCTCTTACCCATGCTGAGTGATTCCTTCTGGAAGTCCTTGGTCAGGTGGGAGTGGCTGGTGATGCAGTAAACGTAGCGTTCCAGCACATACCAACACATCTCATAGTAGAAGGGGTAGCGAAACTTATTTGGGACCTGTCATGGGGTGAAAGAGGCAAGACAGAGCCAAGGGAAGAGATCAGTTACACCCAACAGAAAAGCACAGTGATGGCACTCCAAGCACAGCTATCATGGTCCCAGAATGAGCATCTTGTGGGAGGTGGGAATTGCAGGTACATGGAACAGCATATACAGGGAGTGCTTCCAGCATCCTGACATTTCGTCTCACCGTCAGAAGCTGCCCAAAGGCAGTGCAGGCATAGCTCACTCCCAGGCCATTCACATTTTATTCTTGTTTAGGGTCACAGATCTGTGCTACATTTAACATCGAACAAACCCTCCCGCATTGTTGCAGGGATAGTAGCAAGGCAAGCACACTACACAACACCTTAGCTGCGAGTACCACACTTTGACCTCAAGCTAAAATCTAAGTTACATGTTCTGAAGGATGCTTAAGAGAAGGGAAGGCTATTGTCAATAACAGTCTGTGTAGTGCTTTTGCAGCTTCATGTTAGGAGCTGTGCGCTACGCCTGGCAAGTCCTGAACCTAATTCACAGCAGTTAACTGGTGGGGATGTATCAGCCTGCAGATCCAAGCACTCTCACTCAAGGTCACAAGAGGTCTTTGGCCTCATTAATCGTCTCCGCCTGGTCAAAACTTAGCATAAGACTCCTAAGCAGCAGAGGAAGGAAAATGAAAATGCAGAAGCATCACATTTGAGTGACTCCAGTGACAAGTAATCTTCTTTTTCCTACAAAGAAGGGCTTGGAGAGCCCCACTCAGATTCACTGTACTCAATTCCCTGCTCCCCCTGGTTCTCCCCAACCTGGAGCTGGATTAGAACCAGTGCCCTAGAAGTTAATACCCCATATCCCATCCTGCCCCAGTCCCAAACCAGTCAGTCCTCCCATTTTCTTAGACACGGTAAGCTTTTGGAAGCTTGGTAACCTGTATTTTTTCCATTGCGTTGAGGTAGGGTCTCTGATTCAGAGGTCACCTTCAGGGCCTCCTGATGGTCCTTACCCGTGTGCGATCTTCAATGTTGTAGATCCGTAGTTGCATGGGGATGTTGAAGCTGTGCAGGAAGTTGCCCCCGAAAACCAAAGTGTCAGTGGGCGTGTACACAGCATGGATCCAACCTGTCAGAGTAAGACAGTAAGCAATGATCTTAAATTGCAGTGCGGGAGGTCTAGGTTGGATATTAGAAAAACTATTTCACTAGAAGAGTGGTGAAGCACTGGAATGGGTCACCTAGGGTTTTTTTTAAAGCCTGGCTTGACAAAGCCCTGGCTGGGATGATTTAGTTGGGTTGGTCCTGCTTTGAGCAAGGGGTTGGACTAGATGACCTCCTGAGGTCCCTTCCAACCCTAATCTTCTATGAAATGGAGAGTTCATAGACTAGCTCTGTCTAACAAATGCATGGTTGAAGCATCCTCACACACCATATTAATTTAAAATACCCCTCTAACTCTGAATCCAGCTGGCTGATCCCAGCCCCTGGAAGGATGTGGACAGTGTGTGCCTGGCGGTGCTAATCCCAATCTTAGCTGCTACAGCCACCCCCACTCATGTATGTCTACAATTTCTCATTTGTCACTCACTTCCTTACCTCCAGCAGCACCTTCTCTCCCCTTTTCTACTTTTTCCTCGCATGATAGTCAGATTAAACTCTTTGGGGCAGAGCCTGTCTGTATCTGCATGTCACCTAGCACACTCGTGGTCTCAAAGAAATAGCAGGCAGTCTACCTCATCCATTTAGAAATTAAAGTGTTTCTGATGACACTAGATTCTCCAGTAGGATGTGATCTTGGTCATGGGTTTCCTCGGTTTGGATAGCTCTATAGATGCCTTTAACCAATTCGTTCCAGTGAAAGTTTCCAGTTCTCTGTTTTGCATGCAGGCCAGCTATAACAGACCCTAAGTCAAACAGGTCAGTGCCTTGAGAAAAAGCAGAGATGGGGTATGCACTGTTTACTAAACCAGAAGATCTAGAATGCACAGATATGATCAGCAGCGATGCCTTCTAAACAGTGGTCTAATTCCTGATCCTCCCATCTTTTCCAAAGGTGCATGTAATTCTCACGCTTTCATACCATTAGCACTCTTCACTCTCACAGCTCTCTCCCCTTGCTGAAGCCTTCCCACAACCAGCAGGGAGGAATTTACTTCCTTCCAAGCTGCGGCAGCTATGGTTCAGGGAAGTATCTATCTCCTCCTTTCCCCCTACCTTCCTATCATCCAATCTCTTAGGAAAGCCACCTCTGCAACATTTGTCCCTAACTCCATATTCCTGCCACTCAGCTCTTTTATTCAGGTACACCTCTACCCCGATATAATGCTGTCCTTGGGAGCCAAAAAAATCTTACAGCGTTATAGGTGAAACCGCGTTATATTGAACTTGCTTTGATCTGCTGGAGAGTGCAGCCCTCCGTGCTGCTTTACCGCATTATATCCGAATTTGTGTTATATCAGGTTGCATTATATTGGGGTAGAGGTGTATCTTTAAGATCTGTTCTCGCCTTTAAAAAAACCTCTCACTTACCATTTATTTGTAATCTTTGCTTTCACAAAAGCGGTGTTAGCTTTCCTCATCTCTCCAATCACCTCTTACAAACCATGCCCTTGACAAATTTCAGCATGGGTTTCACTGCAACAAGAGCCCTCTGAGACAACTTAGATGCTAGGCATTATGAGCACAGTTGAAAAAACCTGACACATTTGGTATTGTCCATTCCTTGCCCCAGGAGGAAGCTGCATATGGTAATTTATGTGCTTTTATTAGTGAAGGCAGGCTAGAGTGTGCCTGGCATTTGGAACAAAGTAGTGACCCCCAGATCCTGCAAGTGTTCCATAGACTTGGACCAGCTCTTGAGAAAGCTCTCTTGCTCAAACAAGCTTTGCCTTGCAGTAGACCATTCCATTTGCCAGCACAACCCAGCTGACTGTTAATTTTCAAGACATACCAGACTCAAATAATTAAGAGTCTTAAGATAAGTGTTCAGATCTATAGATTTCCACAAGGATCAATGCTTATCTTTCTGCTTTATCTACCTTTTCTCTGAGTTCTCGTCACCTTCTTTAACACTTACTTGGATCATATTCAGCGGTATGTTTAAGGACTCTTGATACTTTTCTGTTTATCCTCTGCCTGCCTTGGCAAAGTCAGTCTGAAGCTTTGTTTCAGCTCCCTTTACCTGAATATCCCAATGTCTCAAAAGACAGAAGGGTTCCTCTTGGACTGATGGAACAATCTCAAAACCCACTTCTCATTTATCTTCTCATCTGTTTAGAGCTCCCAAGTGCTTCCACAGTTCCTAGCCCTGGAACCATCCTTGGCTATGAACTCCCTTTTGCCACATGTTTGTTCTACAAGTCACTACACACAGTTAGCCCTCAAAGTCCCAAGATCCTCTGACCTTCACTCCTGCAACTCCCATCTCAATGTTTCCACCTCCACAGATTCCAGCATCTGCCGGATGCTGCTGCCACCTTCTCACACATATAAAGCAGTGCAGTCACATTTCTCATTTCCTAAATACATGCACTCTCCTCCCCACACCTTTCATTACAGGACACAGGTCAAAACTGTCCTCATTTTAGAAATGTCCACGGAGTTATTATAGCCAACCACACACCCTCCCCCCTACCTTGCTTCCTCTATCAGGACTAGCTTCCATTTTGCACCTCCAATAGTTCCCACCAAGCACCTTCTCTTCAGCTTCTGCCATCTGGAAGAGCCTCTCTTTGTCCAGCTCATTTCAAATATTCAGCTGAATATATCTTTCTCCTCTGCCTATTACTGACCCCTGCTTTGTTATTTAGATTTAGTATCTAGTTAACTTGGTGATCTATTATGGGAGTTTGTATGAAAGATACTATAGAGAATAGAGGTGTATCATATTTTCCTCTCTCACAGAGACTTGCTATCCAGGAAGTTCAGGGAGAAATCACCCTGCTCTGAACTACCCTAATTTTATGGGTGCATCCCCCAGAGATTCTTTTCCCCACTGCCTCAGACTTCCTGACCCCTAGCACAGATCATATTCCCTTCAAAGACAAGGACAAATGCACACTTCCAAGGTTCTCCCCCCAGCCCCTTATACCTGAGGGGATGACGAACGTGTAGCCCTGCTTGAGCTCAATTCGTTGACAGTCTGACACTTTGTCACCAAGAAAGATGTCCCCCTGTTTCCCTGACAGCAGCCAATTCTCGTAGAGCTCCAGGTTCTGTGGTGTTGGCGGGATCAGCCAGAAGATCTGCAAGGTTCATTGGGTAGAGATCCTTTAACGGTTGTGGACAAAACTCCTTTCACTCCTTTTCTATTATTTCTTTCAAGCACCAAACATCCAGCTCTTTCCACCCACAATAGGATCCACACAAAGGATGGTTCTAACAGAACCATCAATAGGTATTCCCTTAGAGATACCAGCAACTAACAAGAGAGACTTCATATCAGAATGACGTGAGGAGTACTGCAAGCATCCAGGGTATGTGGAAATTCATCACCTTACAGGCAAACCACCGAGACAAGAATACAAAACCCACTGGAAATTCTAGATCCTTAGACACGCACAAGATGTATAGCAATGTTTTCTGAAGTGAAGTTCTACTACTGAAAATGCCTATTAGCCTCTGTGTAGTCCTACAGTATACAAAGACAGTAACTCCTCACTTAACGTTGTAGTTCTGTTCCTGAAAAATGCTACTTTATGCAAAACGATGTTTAGCAAATCCAATTTCCCCATAAGAATTAATGTAAACAGGGGTGAGGGTGTTAGGTTCCAAGGAAATTTTTCCAAAATGGCTCATTTTTGTGAGCCTATAATAAATAGTAAGTTGCCTGTTACTACTGAACACCCCGGGATGACTTTCAAAGGCAAAGATGAGAGTTGTGTACCTTTCTGTGGCAGACAGATGCCTTAGCTTCCTTGGGTGTTAGAAGATCTCCCTCTTCCTGTACATGTCAAACTCCATAAAGTGTTGTGCATAATTAAAATAGTTTTTACAAAAAGCTATCTCAGATCTTTGACATCCATGACACTGAGGCCTAGCCTACACTAGAAAGGGTTAAAACCTCCCAGATGAGATAGCTTATACCAGCAAAAAAGGTTTTTTTTGCACATAGAGCCTATACCAGGGGTTGGCAAACTATGGCCCGCAGGCCGGAGCCGTTTTAAGCCGGCCCGCAAGCCTCACCATGAGGCTCAGCCCCTCTCTGGCCGGGAGCCGTATCACACAGCTCCTGGAAGCCACGGCATGGCCCCACTCTGGCTCCTACGCACTCCAATGGCTCCCTCCGGTGCTCCAATGGGAGCTGCAGGGGCGGTGCCTGTAGATGGGGCAGCATGCAGAGCCGCCTGCCAGCGCCTCCGCATAGGAGCTGGAGAAGCGACATGCCACTGCTTCTGGGAGCCGCTTGAGGTGAGTGCCGCTCTGAGCCTGCACCCCTGAGCCTCTCCCCCCTGCCCCAGCATTGATCCCCCTCCTGCTCTCCAAACCCCTTGATCCCAGCCTCCTACACTCCAAACTCCTCATCCCCAGCCCCTCCCCCAGAGCACTCACCTCCTCCTGCACCCCAACCCCAATTTTGTGAACATTTATGGTCAGCCATACAATTTCTATCCCCCAATGTGGCCCTCGGGCCAAGAAGTTTGCCCACCTCTGGCCTATACCAAATTCCCTAAATGAAGTAAGCTATACTGGCAAAAGAACTTTGTCAGAATAACTGCATCTACTTTTCGGCTTTTATTAGCATAGTTGTTTCAGTTAGGGGTGTGATTTTTCCCCATATGTCCTTAACTGACATAGCTATGTCTGCAAAACGTTATAGCTTAAACCTGATCTGAGCCTCTCTTAAGCTGAAATATTGGAGTTTTTTTGCACTGGTTTAAACTCAAACAGTGCAAATTTGTCTCAACAATTCTTCAGCACTGTCTACACTAGTGAAAATGGTGTGTTATTAAAACATGATAGCTATTGTACATCCCAAAATGAAAAAAGTGAACATCATTCTTGCAAGAGTGTTGTAAACAAGATACAAGGAGCAATTCTTCCACTCTATTTCACACTGGTAAGGGCTCAACTGGAACAGTGTGTCCAGTTCTGGACACCACATTTCAGGAAAGATGGATAAATTTCAGCAAGTCCCAAGGAGAGCAACAAAAATTATTGAAGATCTAGTAAACATGAGGAAAGATTGAAAAACCTGGGTTTGTTTAGTCTGGTGAAGAGAAGATGGAGGGGGGGCATCATAACAGTTTTCAAGTACATAAAAGTTTGTTACAAGAAGGAGGGTGAAAAATTGTTCTAGTTAACCTCAGAGAATGGGTTTAAATTGTAGCAAGGGAGGTTTAGGTTTCACATTAGGAAATACTTCCTGTCAGGATAGTTAAACACTGGACAAAACTGCCTAGGAATCTTCTGGAAGCTCCATTACTTGAGGTTTTTAAGAACAGATTTGACAAACAGCTGTCTAGTTATTATTAGTCCTGCCTTGAGTGCCGAAGCTTGGACTAGATGACCTATCAAGGTCCTTTCCAGTCCTTATACTTCTGTGATTCCACATTTTAAGTCCTAGTGTAGACAGGGTAAGATGGTACTTAACACATATCAGGCAGGGTGCTGGCCCAGACGGATCTTGGGTCACATTGGGGCAGACAATTCCTACATGAACCCAGAAGGGTTCAGCACAAGAAGCTAACATATGTTAAGTGTTAAGACCAGGCCTGAATCAAGCCAAAGTATAGTTTCAAGACCAAAACCCCCCCAAACATTTAAACACTTTCTATGCAAGATGAGTAGGCAGGGAGATCGATCATGCTAGGAGGATGTAGCAGCCACATATTTGCTACAACAAATATGTAAGAGACTGCAGGAGCTGGGGGATCCAGCTCTCTTTCAGGTGTGTCTGATTTCAGATGATATCTTAAGTCTATGGTTCCAGACCTACAATTCCTTTAGAGACTGGTGTTGATGGGGTCAGAGCTCTGTGGGCTTCTCTGTGCATTTTACCAAGGACTAGATCCTCTGTGACAGAGTATAGACCAGGGATGAGACTCAATGATGTTTGTACAGGGAAGAAAACCTGGATTATTCAGAGCAGTTTTATATGCAGGAGTCCATCTAATGCCTATGTCTTTCAGATATCAATAGCCCAGGAAGGCTTTTCAACATTGAGTTTATGCATATAAAATTTTATGTACTGAAGTTTGTTTATGCTTTATAATTATGCTTGGGTAGTTCTTTATTATTACCGTGTTGCCTTGTACCTTTAAGCGTTACAAAAAACTAACATTCTTGTTAATAAAGATAGCACAGTAGAACCTCAGCGTTATGAACTGACCAGTCAACCATATATCTCATTTGGAACCAAAAGTATGCAATCAGGCAGCAGCAGAGAAAAGAAAAAGCAAATACAGTACTGTGTTAAATGTAAACTACTAAAAAAGATAAAGGGAAAGTTTAAAAAAAATTGACAAGGTAAAGAAATTGTTTCTGTGCTTGTTTTATTGAAATTAAGATGGTTAAAAGCAGCATTCTTCTTTTGCATAGTAAAATTTTAAAGCTGTACTAAGTCAATGTTCAGTTGTAAACTTTTGAAAGAACCACCATAACGTTTTATACAGAGTTACAAACACTTCAGAGTTACGAATAACCTTCATTCCTGAGGTGTTCGTAACTTCTGTGCAGTTCATGTGTGTTGTTGTATTACAGTAGAACCTCAGAAGTCTAAACCAGTGGAAAGTCACATTAGGCTTTCAAAGACATCCCACAACCTTAATTGTAAATCATCAGAAGTCTATTATGCAAAGTTGAGAGACTTAATGCTAACCAATCAGAGATGAGCCAGAGAAATTTGCATCCAAATCCATCCAAGCCTTGATGAAGTTTGACAGATTTGGGTTCAGTTATAAGAAATGGACTAAAGCTGAGAAGCTCAGAGTTGGACAAGAGTTTCATATTCAAACCCATCACCACCCATCCTGAGCTCTGATCCTTATACTTTTAACCCATGTGTCACTTTAAGGGTACCTGTCTGCAATTTAAGATCTTTAGATAACTGCACTTTTGAAAGCACTCCAGTTAGTCTTTAGGAACCCCAGATAGTCTCTACCGCTGGTCCCAGAATGCTGATAGTTATGTCACACCTACCATGGAACAGCATCCAAGTTTAGAGGTCAGATCTCTCCTGAAGCACATGGCTTTGTAAATTTAGCTCTACTTTGGTTGCATTCTAAAGACCAACATAAAACATTTTTAGCAGTCCTCACAGGTGCTGCCCTCATACCTTTCCCCCTCGGTGAATGTGGTACCATACGGAGGTGCCGCCAAAGTCCACATGGAAATCTGTGTAGCAGCCCTTAACACTCATCAGACAGTACCTAGCCAGAGACAGGAAGAAGAGATGAGCAGGATGAAAGTGAGTAGCACATACCTCTGTTTTAAAGCTGTCACTTGTGAAACCCCCAACAGCTGCAGCATACTCAAGGGGTGTGGAGAGGCAAGATGGGGGTGGGTGGGTGCAGGGACAAATAGTAGTGTTAGGCTCCAGGAAAATGCAGACTGAGCAGCATGTGAGTCTAAATACTACAGTGATAGATTGCTGGCAATGGCAGGAGAGTTTATTTACATCAAGAAATCAAATACACAGGAGGAGCCTTAGCCCAGGCAGGACAAGGAAGAGCTTCCCTCCTCATCTTCCTAAAAGCTCTGGGATTCTAAAAGATCACTGAAGTCTGTCATTGCCTAGTCTTGCTTGCTATGGCAGGACAGTAAACACTTGGCAACTTGTCCAATTCAACATGCTGTATTAGAATGACAAGCCAAGCAAGTTTTACCAAATGCAACAAAGATGAATTTGTGCAACTGTCCAGAGGCTGGAGGAGTTAACAGCTCTGCTGTTTTAATGGTATATACAAACAGTACCTGGGGGCAGGTACAGAGGGACACCGACTCCCTCATCTCTCCTCAAAACCAGGCTGCCTGCCACATTCAGTTTTACTTGCGTGACTGCCTCACCCCTTAGATCCACCAAAAGAAGGAGGAGCTGGGTACATGTGCTTCATGAGGTCACTTACTTTTGCACCTTGGGATACTGCATTTCCAGAATGGCATTTGTAGACTCCGTTTGACTCTCCTTTAGGTGTCTTGGCCACATGTTGTCGACCCAGTCAATCAAATCCACCTGCAACCAGAAAGGAATTAGGCCCAAGTCTCGGTAAGATGGTCCATGGCTCTTTTCGCATGCTTGAGTATTTCTAGGAGGTCCTGTGGCCAATCTGACATCTGCAATGGCCAGGTAACAAAAACAAAGGACTACTAAAGTAGAAATACTATTTATGGCTGTAGTGAGACTGCCTCCCAGGCATGATCACAGTCACAAGGATGACCAGGTGTCAGTTCCTAGCCACTTTGCCACACTGCTACTTCAGGCTTGGGACCGGAATCCAGGATTTTCATGCATTTCACAGCTCTGCAGAATCCAGCGTGCAGATCACCCTTGCCACAGAACTGTGCTCTGAAATCTAACTTACTTAAACAAACTGTTCTAATTCTTATAGTTGTGTAGGAATTCTTCCAAATATGAATGACGAATACGTAATACACCAGTGTCAGAGTCTGCAGAGAATCTGACACAATAGCTAAGGTATGAACCACTCTGCATTTATCTCAATGGGACCCTGTCCTTAGGTTTATGAGTTAATTTAGTTGTCAACATTCACTACTCCATCATATTATCATCATCCTGCTTGTGTGCTTCTCTCACATTCCCAATTGTTTTTTACATATTCTCAAGACCCCTCCCCACACTCCCTTTACCCAAGCTGCAGAAATCTCCAGCTCCCCCTACCCCCCACTGCAACCTCTACATAGTAATGGACATTTGTAACACAAGATTCTGAAGCACATGGAAGGTTTAAGAACAGCATAAATAATCTGATGGGATGCTGCCCTGACTGGGTTATTTTCATATGTCATGCAACAGAAGTATTACTTTGTAGCTTTGCTGGTATTCCCACCTTTTACTTGGCTGTCTGTGCTTCCCCCAAGATGCAGGAAGGGGTTCTGCCAAACTTCATAGCAGTTCAGTGCACGCAACTGAATGCATAAGCAGGCACTGGTTGGAAGAGAGCCATGGTCTTGTCAGGCAGTGGAACCAGCTTAACAGGATGAGGTTGGGAGTCAGTGATCCAGTCCAGGGACTAAAACTTGGACTAGCTCAAATGTATCCTTTATTCAGACTTGGATGTGCTCTACCATGTATCTGTTCTTGAACCCCTTCCAGCAGAGCAGGTTACTCCACTGCCTAGTTAACCGTCCTCATTAGGAACGGCTTACATTTCTCTCACCTGCAGGCTGTCACTCCGCAGCTTTGCCCCCCAACCTACCTCATTAACTACAAATAATTCTGCCTCCACAATGACTGTCTTGACGATTTAGATAGGATTACTGTGGCCTCCTCTGACAGAACAGCCTACCCATTCCTTTCTGCACTTCTCACCAGTTTAGCAAGGTCTGCAATGGTGCAGGTGCTCAAAACTTACATAGAGCTCCAGCTGCTCTTTGGGGTTGGAGAAGCAGCAGCAACCCTGTCTGACCCCATAAGTATTGTAGGGAGGCCTTTGGTTGCTCTCTTCTTCAGTACAGAGGGACCAGGCTCAGTGCTCTACCTTTACCAAAATGAAAGGAAAGGGGGGAGAAGACAACAACTTTACTGACCGTAGCAGGTCTCTGCACCAGGTTCTCCAGCCTTGTATGGCTGAACTCCAAGCTGATGACATTATATAATTTCTCCCGTTCCTCCTCTGGGGTCTCATAGTAGCGTGCCCACTGTGCCATGGACATCTCAATGTCCCTTTGTGTGTTCACATCCATGACATCCACCATCCGCCGGCTCCCTGCCAGAGCAAAACAGACATCACTGCTGTGCACAAATTGCTACTAAGAACAGACAAGCCAGGATACAAGAGGACAGGCCCTTTCTGAGGGATGAACTTGTAAGCCCCACCCATCTATGTGCAAGGCCAATCCCTTTCCTGCAGGAGTGTACCAAGGCCCTCGTCCTCATCCACACCAGGGCAACCAGGAACTGTTTAGAGTTTTCTGAACAAAGCCCATGGCTCAGCTACTCCTGGTCAGACTAGATTTCTTCTCAGGCAGTAAAAATCCTTGATTATTTGGACTGGAGAGGCTGTTAGAACCCAGACAGCAATGTGTTGAGGGAGCCATAAAGACTGTTGTAGCTCATGCATTCAACAGTCTGAACTAGTCCCCTCCACCCCTTCTGAAAAATCACCGTGGCCAGTTACTACCATGCCACAAGGCAGCAGGAGAGACAGACACTTACCTACATACAGTCGCACGTCATTCACACTGAAGTCAGGATCTGGCATCCTGCAAGACAGACACTTAACTAAAACAAACCAGGGTCTCCACCACAGGCCTCTCTCCCTCCTGTAGCCCTTGGCTTCATATAGGCATTTCAAAGGCTCCATCCCTCCACATTTGCCTTCCTCTCCCCTATAGAACGCTATATGCTTGCCCCTCCACCTTTGAGGGCAGCCAAGAGAGCCATGATAGTAGCACACAAACCAATGTGTGCAAACAGATTCTTCTGTAAACAATAAATCCACTCAGGTGCCTCAACAGGCAAATGCTGGCCACAACTGTCACAAGGGGAGTAGTGGTAGTTTAGGAATAGGATAAATTGTCACCAGCAAGTACACGCATTGTATAGAGGCTCTAGGAAAAGGTCAGCCTATACTTGAGAATCACCGGACACGTCTACGCTATGGACACTATAGCCGCACAGCTCCCCCTATGCCACCGTAGCACAGACACTTCCTATAGCAACCCAAGGGGTTTTCCAGGCGATGTACGTAATCTGTCTCCCGAGAGGCAGCAGCTAGATCAACAGAAGAATTCTTCCGTTAACCTAGGGGTTAGGTTGGCTTAACTACAGTGCTTAGAGGTGTGATTTTTTTCACACCCCTGAGCAATGTAACTAGGTCAAACTAAATTTTAATGTAGAATAAGCCTCAGCTTTCATTTAAAAAGTCAAAGTAATGGCCTGTCTATACTGGCGATTGGTATTGGTGCATCTACAGCAGTACAAGCCGCATCACACCGACGCAGCACATCTACCTTTGTGTTTGTACCGGTGTAGCTACACTGGCATAAATATCTCCACTGCATGCAGGGCCTAAGTCTCTAACCTTCATGGTTAAAGAAAACCTTTCAAAGTGTGAACTGAATAATGCAGCAATATATGATACACCAGTCATGGTGTTTTATCTACACTGATCCGGTTAAAGTGGTAGAACCCCCACTAGGGTGGACTGTTATACTAGTACAAACGGGGTTTCATTGATATAGCTTACTTCCAGTTTATTCCTAACTATAATAGGTAAAAAAATGTCATCCCCATAACTAGCAGACTCATACCAGTACTAAAAACTGTGAAGACTAGGCCTAAATTTGCAGGGAGTCTGAAACAATAGCTCTGAAGGGTGAACTGTCCCATTCATCTAAAAAAGGGGTTAATTTGAATGCCATCAGCATTAGCTGATCACAGCATATAAGGAAAGAGGGATGAGCATGTTAAGCAGATCCGCACAATTGTAAGTGACATCTCACTTGGCACCATGAAAGCACAGCACTTGGGAGTGTATCAGTTAATTCCCTCCACCCAAGTCAGGAAAGAGCCATGCCCAAGGAACCTACCAGATCTCAGAGCAGAGCATTTGAGCCCCACTAAGGGAGAGCCAAACCCAAAACCTATATAGTGTGTTCATTATCATATTCTGAATGGTCCTAACCTATTGACTAGCCTCTCCCTTTAGCAACTCAGGTAGGCAAGAGCATCTTCACTTCACTGATTGACCCATTCTTGTAACTCTTGCCCAACTCATACTCTCTCAGACAGGGCTCATAAGCCAAGCAACTGTCTTTGTTCTACATGCATCCGACAAAGTGGGTATTCACCCACGAAAGGTCGTGCTCCAATACATCTGTTAGTCTTGCCACAGGACTCTTTGCTGCTTTTACAGATCCAGACTAACACGGCTACCCCTCTGATACTTGTCTTTGTGTGAGGTGCTGTATCAGCACAGAACAATGTGGTCTGGCCCACTGCTGGGGATCCTAGGCGCTGCAATGATACAAATACAACCACCCCCCCAGATGGGCGCCCAGTTAGAATGAGCACATATGTCAAAAGCACGGTAAAAACAAGTTGGACACCGCACTGGGGCAGCTACCAGAATCTGCTTTCCCACAGTTGGACTAGATTCTGAACTGGGAACTCTTAGGAGAGCATCCACAGATACAACTTGGGATAGAAAGACCACCCTCAGGTGGAAAGGCCCTGTCAGACTGCTAGGTTATTTCTGTAGTACAGCCAGTGGCCAGCTAGGCTAGAGTCACCCACCCTTCCATATCCTCAACACTTACTTTATTCCGAGCCCGTCAGAGTTCTTGAAAATCAAAGGGTCTCTCAGGCCACCCCGCTGGATGTACTCAACATTGAAGTCTGTCATGAGTGAGAGAGAAGAGGGGATGTATTAAGGGGAGGTTGCCAGCCACAGAGATACTGGGGATATTAACCAGGGAAGGGGCAGGTAGCATGAAGAATGGAAAGAAGAACTGGGCTTAGCCACCCTCTCCTACAGAATTTCATCTCCAAGTACTGTCCTAACCAGCTGTAGGCAGCCTGCCATAAGCATGGGCCAGAGAGGCACAAGCAGGGCAGGGTATGTGGGCCCCTATCACTGAGTCAGACAAACAGGGAAAGAGTTTATCATTTCCCAAACAAACTCAATCAAGCAAAAGAGGCCTTAAAGCAACCAGTTAGACTTCCTCCTCCCTGAGAGCTCTGCATCTAGAGCCTAGCTCACATCAGCTGTGTGAGCATCAGGAATCCTAGTTTTCCATGATTTAAAAAAAAAAAAAAACCAACCAAACAAAAAAAAACCCACCAAAATTCTCTGATAAAACACACAAAAGTCCATGCTTTCCCACGATTAAAATGAAACGCTGAACTTAGTTTCCTTAGCCACAATATATTTAGGTATCAGTTGAATACAAGGTTTTATTGATATATTTACAATTTTTAAGCTGACAGCCTGAGTCCCGCCCATTCTCTTGATTATCTGAATTTGATTATCCGATCTGGGACCGGGGCAAGTTAGATCGGATAATCGAGGTTCCACTATGTTTTTATTTTTTTCACAGAATATAAAAACTAAAGATTCTCTGTAAAAATGCAAATTCCATGTTTTCCCGTGGCAAATGGATTTCTAGGATCCCCGGTTATCACAGGTAAGGCTAAGATTTTGTCATGGTTATTTTTAGTAAAAGTCATGGACAGGTGAGGGGCAATAAACAAAAATTTGTGGAAGCCATGACTTGTCTGCGACTTTTGCCACTGCAGCTCCATGGTTGCCCCTGCCACTGGGTGGCTGGGAGCTACGGGGTTCTCTCCCCTCACCTCCCTGCAAGGCTGTCCCCAGTCACTGGAACCCTGCAGGGGGACCCTGAAGAGACTGTCACCTGTTGCTGGAACCCTGCCGGGGCCCCACTGGCTGCTAGCTCCAGTCCCGCAGACCCAGGGGCTGAAGCAGAAAATGTAAGGGCAGTCTCTGGAAGTCATGGCTTCTGTGACTTCTTGACAATAATGTAGCCTTAATTATAAGTGTCACATGCAAGCTTATATTTGCCCCTCTAACTCTCTTTACCCCACCCCGCCTGGGTATGCAAAATTAGGGACCTAGCTCCTCTCTTACTCAGTATGTTTCAGGTGGAGGTTTGCTAGGGAGCAGCTTCAAAAGCCATTCTTAGGACTGGATTCCCAGCTGCTGGCTCATTGGCAGCGTGGGGTAGAGTTGAGACTTCACTTAGCATGTTCCACTCCATCTCCAAGCCACTTAACAGTGGCTACAGCAGGGCTTTTTTGGGGAGGTGGGGTTGAAAGGCCATATTTACTCTGCTGCATGTGCTAGGAAAGCAGAGCAGCTCAGAGAAGAGAAAGAATCAAGACAGACAGCAAAGGGGAAGAAGGCCCAAAATATCAAGGGGGCCAGGGGTGAAGGGAAGAGATAGAAAATAAAAATAGAGGCAAATCTCTGGATTTAGATACCAGTTCTTGTGTCACCACTGATCCAACTGGCAGCTAAAGAACTTAGCAGTGAGTTTTGTCCTCTAAGGCCCTGAGCACTGGGGAAGAGCTCCTCTCCTCCCACACATACATACACACACACACACACACACTACTAGAGAAGTAGTTCTCCTCCCTCCCACAGGAGTGAGGACTGTGGAGGACACACACTGATCAGACAGTTTGTTCACAGGGGCACTTTTCCTACAGTGTTTCTCTCTAGAAACTTTGCAGTAGAGTGGGTGTGGGCAGTGGAGGGGGCACAGACCTTTGCCTTCCATAAAGAGGACGAAGTTGGCATTGAATTTGTTGGTGGAGAGTTTCTCCTCCAGGTCAAATGTCCTCTTTCCTTCAATTTCATCATCTGAGATGCCATCATCTTCATAGCGCCGCCTCATTGTGCCACGCTGTGGAGAGAACAAAGAGGAGGATGAGAACAGCTGTAGACAGTGCCAAGTAGCCAGCTAACTTCCTTTTCCAACTGTCACAATAACCCCAAATTAGACACCTGGATGCATTCCAGCTTCACAGAAACATCTAACCTGTGTTTTCAGAGGGCCTCACATTGCCTGACTGGTATTACATTGGAAAGGAGCACTCCACCCTCCCAGAAAGGAAGAACAGCCATGTTAGCATGTCAACATGTTGTCCCGGTATTTTTCTGGGACATCTACCACTGGATAACTGGTGCACACATTTATTCCCCAGTCCCTTTTGTTCAGGGAAAATCATCAACTATTGTGGTCAGTTCCCTGGATGCAGGCCATGCAACAGCAAGAACAGCTAAGCAACCTCTGCCCCCACTACCAGAAACCATGCAGCTGTAACTCCATATTTGTTCCCCTCGCTGCCTATAAGCTCCCGCACTTTAGGCAAGATGGGGGACAGATGGGATTAGAATCATTGGCCCTGGGTGTTGACCACACCTCAACTCACAAGGAAGGGAAGGGGTAGTGGTTCATGTGACGTGAGGCCAGTGCCCCCTGTGTCTCTGCCAATTTTCACCAAGAATGTTAGCTGGGCTTTACAAACTCATCAGTATTTTGTCTTGAGGTGGGAAACAATTGTGTCTTTTGTACATTTAGATTCCAGCAGGCCTACCACATTATTGATTACACTGGGCATACAGAATGCAGGCACATTTTCATCTTTGGCCTTGTTGGCACAAAAGAGTAGTAACAGACAGGGAATAGGGGATACCAGTATAAAGATGCTTCTGAAACCACAGTGCTCTGCAAACAGGTTTATAGCACCTGGAGCAAAGGAAGTGGGATAGGTGGTAGGTGTTGAGGCTCATCCACGGGCCCTCTCCACAGGTTCAGATCTGACTTTCCATCCCAGCCACGTGAGCTGGGAAATAAGGGAGTAAAAGCAGTAACTCGCATGGGAAGAGCAAACCCCAGGAGATGCAAATCCCCCAGCAGGAGGCACTACCACCTCTGGACATAGAGATGATAATCAGAACAACTAGCTTAGATCCTGGACTCAATTTGCCATTTGACTTGACCTCCTTCCCCATCCCTCACACACTCTCTGCTGCCAGCTTCACTCTCCCCAGCTTTTCCAGTCTCCCCAGACCACATGATGCATTATAAAGCCAGATCATAAACACAAAACCAGAACACTAAGCAGCTACAACTAAATTGCCAACCATCACCCTTATCATTGTAGGTTGTATCTTTCACCCTTGTCCTTCAGTCTTGTCTATTTAGACTAGAGGTGGGCAAACTATGGCCCATGGGCCACATCCGGCCTGCAGGACCCTCCTGCCCAGCCCCTGAGCTCCTGGCCTGAGAGGCTAGCCCCCTGCCCCATACCTGCTGTTCCCCCTCCCCTGCAGCCTCAGCTCACTGTGCTGGCAGTGCAATGCTCTGAGTGGTGGGGCTATGAGCTCCTGGGGCAGCAGAGTTGCAGAGCCTGGCCTGATCTGGTGCTCTATGCTGTGCAGTAGCGTGGCTGGCTCCAGCCGGGCAGCGCGGCTGTAGCACCGCCAGCCACCGCTGCTCCAGGCAGCACAGTAAGGGATAGAGGTCAGGGGAGTTCAGAGGGAGGGAGTGGTCAGGGGGTGGGGAGGTGGATGGGGTCAGGACAGTCAGAGCGCAGGGAATAGAGGGGTTGTAACTCAAAAATTCCGGTTAACTAAAAGGGAGGGAGTTTGGGTGCGGGAGGGAGCTTTGGGCAGGGGGTTGGGGGGCAGGAAGGATTTCAGGGTGCCAGATCCAAGCGGCGCTCACCTCGGACAGCTCCTTGAAAGCGGCGACATGTCTCTGCTGCTCCTAGGCGGAGGCGCAGCCAGGCAGCTCTGCGTGCTGCCTCCACCCGCAAGCACCGCCCCGTTCCCAGCCAATGGGAGCTGCGGAGCCAGCACTTGGGGCAGTGCACGGAGCCCTTGTCGCTGTTTCTCTGCCTAGGAGCAGCAGGGATATGTTGTCGTTTCCATGGAGCCATGCAGAACGCCTGCTGGCCCCACACCAACCAGACTTTTAATGGCTGGTTGAAAACTGGACACCTGGCAACCCTACTGAAGATCAGAAATGCCGGTTTATAGAGCTTTCTGCTTGGTAAACTGCCAGATAACACTGCTTTTACTGTATTTTGACTACCTCAACTTGCAAGTAATTTACAAGTTTGATCTAACAGCATCCTCAAAAATCACTGATCAATTTATAAGGTATTTTCTACCATCCAGCTAGAGAAAAATTTACTCACTGATAACACCTCATTAACTTAGCTTGGCTTTCATGAAAGCCAACACATTAGTATAAGCAATAGGGGTGTAGCCACCTTATCGGCAAGACATGCAACAACATGCAAATTTTGAATGATTGTTTTAAAAGTTACCTAGCTAAATATTCTACAACAATTTTTTTGTTCTCAAACTTGTTTGCATAGTTTGTAGATGGTTAAGCGTTCAACTCCAGTGAAAGATAATGTCGGTCTTAGAAGCCACATTTCAAGAACAGATTACAAACATGAACACTATTCTTAATTCAACAAAAGTTTGATTTTTTTTTTTTTATAAAATACTGTAAGATAAAGTCAGTTTATATGTAAGGCCATTTTAGGACAAATTAAGACTTTAGGAAGTCTATTTTTATTATATAGTTAGTGTACAAACATGGCCAAATTAGGGTCTCAATACTAACCGTTATAAATGAAGATTTCATATTGAATAATTTTAATATTGCAGTTTCAAAGCCATATTTTGCTCACTAGCCACTGGGAATAGCACTTACTACTATTAGCCCCAGTGAGAATACTCATAGTAGTTCCGCTATTGTTTTTAATAACAATACACCTAGATGTATTTGTAGGACAAGACCAACAGGCTGAATTCTCAACTTCATCGCTGGATTCTTGATCACTTGAAATCTTTAAAAGGCCGGGTATCTTTCTAAGAGATATGCTATAGGTCAAACAGAAGCTATGAGCTTAATGCAGATGTTACTGGGTGAGCTTCTAAGGCTTATGTTATACAGATCAGACAAGATGATCATAATTGCCCTTTCTGGCCTTAAACTTTTTTTTTTTTGGGTCATGGCGGAATCTACACATACCTAACAGTTAAACACAGCAATTAAGAGTCCTATTCTATGCAACTTTGGCCCAGGATTTTGAGCTATAACGGTACCACATCTGTGGTCTTAAGCTCAAAGTTTGGTAACAAGTAGTATTTCAGGAGGCAAGAAACATTAGTGCCTGTATGCTGATTCAGGAAAGGTTTGCTTCAAGCCTAAATTTTCTGACCACACTAGCAGTTAATGTACTTTAGGAAGCTGTGCACCAGTGCAGCTGTACCACAGCTGAAAAAACAGGTAAGAAGCTCCTTAGAGAAGACAAGGCCAGAGCTACACTACTGCACAGCAAAGTGCTGTGCTTTTTGCACAAGTCTTAAAATGTTTAGAAATGCAACTCCCCTGTAAATGAGAAGCCTTGTGATCCCACCTCCCAGCTGCAGTAAGCCTCCCATCAGGAGGGAATGCTAGGATTTGACAGTAGTCAGAAGAAGCAATAGTGACTGGCTTACCACATTGTGTTCATTGCAAGATGCACACTTGCAGCGTGCCACCTCCTGCAAGATGGAAGTGAAAGAGACCAGCTCCTTTTAACCCCTTGGGATCTGGCTCTTGTCCCCTGGGAGGGTCAAAAAGAGGAAAGCCCCAGATCAAGAAGTGAAGCGTTATCCTAGTCTGTAACCGTATCACTGGAAAACAAGTTCTGAGACTATTATACACCCTCCCCACCTCCAATGCAAATATAACGTACATCTCTACAATGGAAGTCTGAATCAGGATTGGCACAGCATCTCATTTTCCCTGCCCCCCAAGGATTTATTTTACAGTTCTGTCCCTACCCCTGCCCTTTGCACAAGCTAAGGGAGGGAATGATTTGCCAGGATCTTTACAAAAATGGGACTTTCCTGAAAAGCCAGAACGTTAGTCACTCTACATAGCAGAGGTGAAGCATCTATAATAGGGGTCGGCAACCTTTCAGAAGTGGTGTGCTGAGTCTTATTTATTCACTTTAATTTAAGGTTTCGCGTGCCAGTAATACATTTTAACATTTTTAGAAGGTCTCTTTCTATAAGTCTATAATATATAACTAAACTATTGTTGTATGTAAAGTAAATAAGGTTTTTTAAATGTTTAAGAAGCTTAATTTAAAATTAAATTAAAATGCAGAGCCCCCCGGACCGGTGGCCAGGACCCGGGAAGTGTGAGGGCCACTGAAAATCAGCTCACGTGCCACCTTCGGCACCTGTGCCATAGGTTGCCTACCCCTGATCTATAGTCTGGCAGCCACACAGAACCAAAGCCCAGTCCAGAAACTGGAAGTTTCATTTCTGCTCACTTGCTGGGAAAGCTGCATAGCTGTAGATTTTAAGGATACTGACTGGGGCACACCCAGCCCAAAACTGAAAGTGAAAAAACTGGGACAGCTTTATTTGTCAGACAACCACACTGGAGATCTGGAGTGCTATTTTAAAATAATTCCTAGGCTGAAGAGAAAGTGTAAGGGTGTTCAAGAAGTCTTTCACAGTTATGTTTAAAGATTCTTTGTGGCAGCAGGCAAGTCAGTTAGGCTTGATGCTTTCCCCTTCTTTATGATATTAAATAAAACCCAAAGGTTCTCTTCTGGTTGTTACATTAGAAATTGAGGTCCTATCTGTAGTAGGAAATTTTAGAAATAGCACCCTGTGGCAGTCACAACAGTTCAGCTGCACCAGAGGAAACAGAGCAAACTTCAGCGGCTTCTGATGATTTTACCACTGTGTTGGAATGAACCTGCTTGTGAGAGGGTTTAACTAAGGGTATTTTTTGTGTTAGTGGTTTCTCCCTTATTAATAGACTACAGGGAAGCTGACTACTCACAAAGTACTGTCAAATGTCCTATCAGAAAACAGAGCCTTCCTCCCAGCATTACTTTTTACTTACATGTAACAGGTAAGGTTACTATAGCAATAGTTGACAGTATCCCTTTAAATACAAAAACTGAAGAGACACCAGTTCCCAGCATGCAATGCTCTATCTGAATAGAAGATGTGCATATTGAAGCAGACTATCGAGCCTAGCATGCTGTATATCGGCCACACCCACATGTTGAACAGGAGGGTGGAGGCAAACTGCAGTGTCAGATTGTGGGCTGCATTGGGCTTGCACTCTGCCCAACTCCAGATACATCACTAGTCCTAGATTACTGAAATGCCCACTTCAAATGCTTTGAGATCTTTGGAAAGATCTCATTTTTGCAATGCAGTTACTGGTACAAACAGATAAACATTAAAATGGCACAGGGGCATCTGTGTTGGGAAAAACAGGCTTCTTGCAAACTAATCCTAACAGAAGAAAAATCTGGTTGCCATGCCAGAAACAAGAAGGGTGTTTCAGGGCTTCCAAGATAAAGCTATACCAGGGGTCGGCAACCTTTCAGAAGTGGGCTGGATGAATGGATGGTAAGGTGGATAGAAAACTGGCTAGATGGTCGGGCTCAACGGGTAGTGATCAATGGTTCCATGTCTAGTTGGCAGCCGGTATCAAGTGGAGTGCCCCAAGGGTCGGTGCTGGGGCCGGTTTTGTTCAATATCTTCATTAACGATCTGGAGGATGGTGTGGACTGCACCCTTAGCAAGTTTGCAGATGACACAAAACTGGGAGGAGTGGTTGATACGCTGGAGGGTAGGGATAAGATACAGAAGGACCTAGACACATTAGAGGATTGGGCCAAAAGAAATATGATGAGGTTCAACAAGGACAAGTGCAGAGTCCTGCACTTAGGACGGAAGAATCCCATGCACTGCTACAGACTAGGGACCGAATGGCTGGGCAGCAGTTCTGCAGAAAAGGACCTAGGGGTTACGGTGGACGAAAAGCTGAATATGAGTCAACAGTGTGCCCTTGTTGCCAAGAAGGCTAATGGCATTTTGGGTTGTATAAGTAGGGGCATTTCCAGCAGATCGAGGGACGTGATCATTTCCCTCTATTCAGCACTGGTGAGGCCTCATTTGGAGTACTGTGTCCAGTTTTGGGCCCCACACTACAAGAAGGATGTGGATAAATTGGAGAGAGTCCAGCGGAGGACAACAAAAATGATTAGGGGGCTGGAGCACATGACTTATGAGGAGAGGCTGAGGGAACTGGGATTGTTTAGCCTGCAGAAGAGAGGAATGAGGGGGGATTTGATAGCTGCTTTCAACTACCTGAAAGGGGGTTCCAAAGAGGATGGATCTAGACTGTTCTCAGTGGTAGAAGATGACAGAACAAGGAGTAATGGTCTCAAGTTGCAGAGGGGGAGGTTTAGGTTGGACATTAGGAAAAACTTTTTCACTAGTAGGGTGGTGAAGAACTGGAATGGGTTACCTAGGGAGGTGGTGGAATCTCCTTCCTTAGAAGTTTTTAAGGTCAGGCTTGACAAAGCCCTGGCTAGGATGATTTAGTTGGGTTTGGTCCTGCTTTGAGCAGGGGGTTGGACTAGATGACCTCCTGACGTCCCTTCCAACCCTGAGATTCTATGGTGTGCTGAGTCTTCATTTATTCACTCTAATTTAAGGCTTCGCGTGCCGGTAATACATTTTAACGTTTTTAGAAGGTCTCTTTCTATAAGTCTATATTATATAACTAAGCTATTGTATGTAAAGTAAACAAGGTTTTCAAAATGTTTAAGAAGCGTAATTTAAAATTAAATTAAAATGCTGACCTTATGCCGCCAGCCTGCTCAGCTTGCTGCCTGGAAGTTGGGGGGGGGGGGAGTCAGGGCAAAGGGATGGGGTGCTCGGCTCATAGGGGTGCTCCCAGCCCCCTGCCCTGAGTGGCTCATGGCAGGAGGCTGGAAGGGATATGCCCTGTTCCACCCCCTTCCCCAAGGCTCCGTCCCTACCTCTCTCTGCCTCCTCTATGGAGCTGTGTACATGCTGCCGCTCTTCCCCCTCCCACTCGCAAGGGCCATCAACTGATTGGCGCAGGGAAGGAGAGAGAAAAGCACCACACTCAGGGAAGAAGTGGGGGAGGAGGAAGCTTGGCTGCCGCAGAACCAAGCTTCTGCCTCCTGCTCCCGCAGGGGAGAGCGGTGGGGCTGAGTTAGGCTGGAGGCCGGGACCACGGCAGGCAGCTGCGTGCTGCTCAAAATTGGCTCATGTGCCGTAGGTTGCCGAACCCTGAGCTATACAAATGTAGGTAATAAAAGGGACTTGACCTGAGGCATATCAAGTCAAATCTGAGCCTTCTGCTTCAAGAGGCTGAAATTCAACTTTGGTCGCAAGTGACATGACTAGCTACATGAGCTTAGTTTCTGACGCAGTCTGCAGCAACAAGCACAGCTATTTAGGATAACTAGCAACCATTACTCAAGGACGGCAAAGGATTGGAATAGCAGGGAGTGCTGCAGTAAAACAGGAGACCTGCATGTGAGTAAATAATTGAAAGTTACTTGTAATGGGAAGTTCTTTGACATTTGTGACCCCTATCTGTATTCTATATGTGGGATGCAAGCGCATCACGTGCCTGAGACCGGAAAAAACTAGCAAATAGTGTCTGTTTTCACACCTGTGTCCTGGATCTCCTCATGCCCAGCACTGAGAGCACAGGGGGAGGTGCAGACTGACCACCTCTCCAGGTCCTTCTCTACCATGAATCCAGTCATGGTCTGAAGCAGAGGGGCAGGAGAATGGGTAGCAGAATACAAAGAGACCACACACCCCAAAGAATTTCCAGTTACAGGCACGTAACCTCCATTTCTTCTTTGAGTGCTGGTCCTTCTAGTTATTCCATGTATGGGTGGCTGGAAAGCAGTACTCAAATAGGAGGAGGGGAGTGCAAGGATGCCAGCCATATAGATGTTTGTAACATTGCTGTTCCAAAGGCTGCATCAGGAGAAGAGGCTTGAACCAAAGTGAAATGCTTAGTGAAAGCATGAATGGAATTACAGGTTGCTGCTGTACAAATGTCCAGCATAGGCACTTCCTAAAGAGTTGCTACTGAGGTCGCCTGTGCTCTAGTTGGGTTCTGCAGACTATGTCTAAGATTTCCAAAGTGGTCCACACCTCCATTCAAAAACTTTTTAGGGGTCCACAAATGAAAAGAGGTTGAAAACCTCTGCTCTAGTGAAAAGGTCCCTCACCTGGTCCAAGGGAGGGAGATGACCCAACTGATAGCAAAGGAACATACGTCAGAAACCAACTTAGTCTCTGAGCAGATATTACTTGTCCCACTGCTTGCTCTCCCATAGCAAAAATTATTCACGTGATTTTCTAAATAGTTTTGTTCTTTGCAGGTAGAATGCGAATGCTCATCTGATGCTGAATGAAATCTCTTCTCCTCACTTGAGATATGAGGCTTCAGGGAAGATACCAGTGAGTTGACTGGTTTATGTGGAAATTGGAAGTTACCTTCAGGTCAAATTTCAGGTGGAGGTGAATGGATTCCTTTCTCTTTATGAAATGCAGTGTATGTTGGGTCAGCCACTAGGGCATCCAGCTCACCCACCCTCCTGGCTGATGTAAATGTTGACCAAGAAGGTGACCTTCAAAGACAGGTGGGGCATGGAGCACATGGGCAATGGTTTGAAAGGACAAGATGGAGGTTCCATTGTGGTAGTGGCTTCACTACTGGTGGGAAGTCAGTCCTACTCTTTAGGAATCTGGCTGTTACTGGATGAGTAAAAAGTAGAATAGCCATCTACTGGAGGAGGGAATACACCGATTGTTGCTAGGTGAAGCTGCAGTGACCTAATAAAAAGACCCAACATCTTGAGAGGGAGGAGGTAGTATAAAATAGCAGGAATACCTGCTGCCCTTGATAACTGGCTCTGTTGCAACAGGTAAAGAAACACCTCAATTTGGATAGATAACATTTTCTGGCAGAGAGAAAAAGGTAGGTGAAGTAATATCTTCTATTGGACCTACTTCTGTTGGTAAAAGAGGCAGGCTTTTGAACTACACAGAGCTCTTCTTCAGATCTGGGAAACCCGAATATCTTTCTCAGACCTGAATAATAGCTCCATGTAGCTCAAAAGCTTGCCTCTTTCAACAGCAGAAGTTGGTCCAACAGAAGATATTACCTCACCCACCTTGTTTTCTTAACAGCCTATGACCAACAAGGCTACAACATTGCAAACAACATTTTCTGGTAGTCTTTCCTGCTGTAATTACGAAGAGAGTTTGAATGGCCACCGAACATGAACACTCTCAATATTAGGATGGGCGTCAGACTTAGCTGTGAGTGAAGCGAGTTGGGTTAGGATGTCTGATTCCATGGCTCTTGAGTTAGCAGGTCTGATAAGGACTGAATGCAGATGGGTTAACAGGTTGACATTTGTAGAACGTCTGGAAATCAGCACTGTCTGTGCCAATAGAGTGCACTGAGAATGACTCATGCTTCATGGTGACGAATCATCCATAGAACCTGGGATCATAGTGGGATGGAAGGGAAAGCATACTTCAAGTGGTCTGTCCAGTACGGTAGAAGAGCATTGTCCCTGGAGTCCTGACACCATGCTGCTCTGAAATAATACAAGTTAACTTCTTGATCATGAACACGTCCAAGATGACGTACTACACTGAGTGAATATATTGTTCAGCACTGAATTCTGCAACTCCCACTTGTGATCCATGGCAAAATGCCTGATGAGGGCGTCTGCCAATCAGTTCTGAGTGCCTGGGAGGTATGTCAAAGAAATTGAGGTGGCTCTGGATACACCTGTGCCATAAGTTGCTCATCTCTATGCACACTGGGAGGGATTTTCCCCCTTTGTTTACATAGAAGATGAAAGGTCATGTTCCTTATATTTTCCCGACATGACAGGATCATGTGAATGGGAGTAATGCATTGTAGGTCTGACTGCTCTTAGTTTCAGGAGACTGATATGCATCATGGCCTCCAAAGGTATCCAAGTACCTTGTGCTAGCACAACAGGCAGCTTGAGATGCATATTACTGCATAAGGTGCCCCCAAACCTAAGACACTCTACACATATATATTGTAGAAACCATGCACCAAAGAGCTTTCAACCACTAGGGAGCAAGAGAACTTCACTAGTTAGGCATGTTGCCTATAGCTGCCACATTACCTTGACATTTAACAGAGCTCAGCACCAAGTGAGGATAGGTGTAAAAGTATTTCAGTTATGTTAGCACAATAGTATCTGAGTGTTCTTCATACTAATGAGAGCTCATGTAATGAGGGGCTGGACTGAAGCCCAACAAAGCAGCTCTCACTGCAGCAGAGTCCAAGCTTGAATCGGTTAGAGGAGGATAAATATTGACAATTACACATTATTCTCCATTCATCCCAACACTCAGACGCCAGTGGTCACCTCTTAGATACCTTTTACATGTCTCTTCCCCATTTATTCCTAGGAGGTAATATACTCTAAGGAAATAGAAAGCATAGATAATACTTCTACACAGATAACAGAACTGCAGCTCTCCCTACTCACGCTGATCCTTCCACCTCCCATCTCATCTCCTTAAGGATGACATGGCTGAGGCTTACACCTGTCTGCACAATGGAATTCTTCAGACATTACTTCCTTTGATACCCACATCACCCCTCTGCAGGCTACTTCTGTCTTCCAAGTGTTAGACCCATCTCTAATATGGAAGAGAACTGAAAATCCAGATTTCAAAACAAACTATGAATTGTGTACTTTTAAATACAAGGTCACATGTAAAAACAGATCAAGCTTGCTCAACCCACCTCATGTTTTAGGAATGAAGCCAGTGAACAACACAGTGCTTTAGTCACTTCCTGCCTTATTTGTTGCAATTTCCTCCATGATCTTCCTCAATCTCTGCTCTTGAAACTTCAGGGGGCCCAGAATGCTGCCCCCAAGTTCTCTCCATCATAGAAAGCAGGAGCTCAACATGCATCTCTCTTCCTCCCCATGTCACCTTCCCTAGCTTATCTTTTGCTTTCAATTGAGAACAGTTCTCCTGGTTTGAAACGCTACACAAACTTATTCCATGAACTTCCCTACTACTCTCTCTTCCCCATACACCCACACAGTCTACATTTCTCTAATCTTCATATCTCCTTTCCACAAAAGGAATTTTTAATTAATTTGTGCATACTTTTCTGAACTCTTTCCTTCAAAACTAACTTACACATATATACCACACACCTCTACCTATACATCACACCTCTACCTTCACATGATGTTTACAGGGAAGCATGCATGAGAACTAGTAGCTGTTGCTTTGCTCATAAGCAACATCCTCATTAGCCACACACACACACACACACCCCTATTCACTTCTTCATTTTCACCCCATTCTGACTAAATTTGGATTTTTTTTACAGTACTTTGGCATCCATCCCCCAAATATATGTAGATTTAAACTCAAGTCCTCTGAGGCAAAGTAGTATTATCTATAAAAATAGGAAACTGAGGCAGAGTTTAAGCAACTTGCTCAAGGTTGCACAAAAATTCTGTGGCATTTCAAGAATTAAATCCAGATCTCCCAAGTCTTAGTTAACCTTAACCACAAGACCATTTTTCCTCATCTCTAACCCTTCCCTCAGCTCCTCCACAATTTACCTCCATCCACTGTTCCTTGATCACAATGACCTGCCTTCTAGAGTCCAATCAACACCAATCTTGTGTTGCCACCTTTGGTGGGGGACAGTATAGTCGTCCAAGCACTCTTTATTCTTTCCAGCACTAGAGCTTTTATAGTTTCAGCTCTGCTTTTCCTGAACTCCATCTCTATTCTTCTTCTCCCTCCTTAGCTGTAAGAACAGTTGCACACAATTCTGCAAGGCATGTGCTACTATGTCTCTCGCTGCAAAAGGGTGTGTGAAGGACCTTATACAGATGAACTTTGTGTTGTAAGGTTAATAATATTCTGATTCCCCATGGCAATTTGGCTCAACCAAAATGGCTGGACCCTTGAGGGAATTTAATACAGTAGTGTTGTGTTACCTCTGTCCAACTTGAAGGTTTCAAACCTTAGCATGATATATCATGCAACCCTCCATACAAGTGACCCTAGATACACTCTGCCAACTACTGCATAGATCTGAATGCTGACCTTAATCTGGAGTCCAGCCTGACACTGGGAGAGACAGGTGGCTAATTTTAGTAGTACTGCACAACCCATCCTCCAAAGAAGGGTTTTTGGAGAGAAAGCTGTATTAAACTAACAGTGACTGGCTGGTTTCACATGAAGAACCCTAGAACTAACCCAGCAGATTTATAGGTCTAATACTACTTAGAACTGGAATGGGTTACCTAGGGAGGTGGTGGAATCTCCTTCCTTAGAGGTTTTTTAAGGTCAGGCTTGACAAAGCCCTGGCTGGGATGATTTAGTTGGGTTTGGTCCTGCTTTGAGCAGGGGGTTGGACTAGATGACCTCCTGAGGTCCCTTCCAACCCTGAGATTCTATGATTCTATGATTGTTTTATGCTTTCAAAGCCCTATACAAGCTAACTGGTATTTCATACATTAGGTGTTTATCCAGAATAGGACAGACTCAAAAACCAGGCTCATGATTTAGCAGGAATCTAGTCAAAATCTGGAGACCTTCCAGGGTTTAAAGTTCCAGGAGGGCTTCCTATCACAAGCAGGGCTGGCACAGTTTCAGAGCAAGTGGGGAGGAGAGTGTGTGGTTTGTATGTTTTCTGGGGGAGTTATAGCTGATAGTGCCAAGGAATAGCTGGACAATTCAGGGGGAGGGGCATCCAGTCAGGCTCTTCAGTACTCACAGGCTGAAGACGACTTCAGCAGCTGTTTACACAATGTGTACTGATAGGCAACACTGTTTAACTCTAGGACCCATGGTGAGTTTTTGGCCAGGTCAAAGACAGGTTCTTGGCAGCTGCCTCTGACACAGGAATGCTGTTCCCAACAAGGAACGTGGCAGTGCCATCCACTGCACAAGCTGCTGGTTGCATTGTACTTTATACCCTCTTCCATAATGTCGCCCGTGTTCCTGATTGGCTTATCACTTCAGAAACAATATTCTGCCTATGGAGATAAGAACAGTCACTCACTCACGGAAACCTACTTCTTTACTGCGAAGCTTTTTTTTTTTGCCTTTGCTTACATTTGACAGCTTAAGTTTAAGTAAACTATGAAAGACTGCCCTGGAGATGATGTCCTCTAGTAACAGGACAGGTAACACAACCTTTTAATACCCCACCTGTATGCCTCAGCCTAGTCTAGTAGTTAAATATTCATTGGCAGTGCTACCAAACAAGGGCTGAGAAACCAGACTGCCAAACAAGAATGTCTATGAGTGACAGCATACTGGAGTTAAGACATAGCATCCATGCTGAATTTCTCAGACCTAGACGAGGACTCACTGAAGCTTTGCATCACTATGGTCCCCGAGTGTCCCCAGTATATGCACTACCCACTAGACCCAATCAACAGCATGTATCTTTGTTAGCTCTTATTCTGTACTGGTGACAAAGCACCTTAAGAGTGATCAGACAGACTTCTCCAAATAAACCAGAAGGGAAGTACAAATGTGTAAGCTTAAATTACTCTCTGCCTGTCCTCTCTCATGACACCTTGATAACTAAGTTGCAATGCTCTCAAATCTCACAAGCTAGACAAGGCTGGACCAGGACAGTACTTGGACAGCAGATGTTGAAAGATGTCAACAGTATGGGAAAATTTGGGTTGCCGTTCCCTCCAAATCAATGCCATCCATTAGACAAGTCATCCCAAGGCCCTTATCACATCTGCTTACAGGGCCCATCCGTGGTGCTTTTTAACTGAAGTAGGGGAACTAACCTCAGTGTCCTTGTCAAATTCAAATTGCATGAACATGGCTAGTTACACTCACATAGTTGGAGCACTTCAGCTTCTTCCCATGTAGAATGAGAATCTCACACACATTGCCTTATGCGTAGTGTTACTGTGTAGCTGTCATGTTCCATCACAGAAGTAGCTGCATTTTATCTTTAGGTGAAGCATTCACTATACATCCCTTTGTTATTTCACAAGGGTATTAAGCAGATTAGCGAGCATTTATAAAGCACTTGGAAACACTCAGGTGAAACATGCTAGAGAAGTTATGGTAGTTGAATACTCAAGCTACACACTTCTCAGCCCTCTCCTCTCTACTTACAGCTGCTAAAACCTTCCAGTGCTAGCTCCTGCACTTGACTCCCAGAAGCACATCCATCAGAAGCTAGCTGCAGGGAGGAAGGATTGCATGAGACTGCATGAGAATAAAGGAAGATGGGGCATATTATGATTCATTCTAGTCAAACAGTTAAATTCAGCAGTTTACAAATCTGTTGCTTAGGACCTTGTACTTCTCCTCCTCTTCTCCCAAACTCTCTGGAGGCTGGCTGTTGAGTAAAAACAGTACAATTTCTCCAGTCTGTACCCAGTCTTCAGGATCAGCAGCAGTAAAAACTACAGGCATTTATCACACTGTGCATGTCTACACAGCAATTAAACACCTGTGGCTGGCCCAGGTCAGCTGACTCAGGCTCATGGAAGTTGGGCTATGGGACTGTAAAACTGCAGTGTAGATGCTTAGGCTTGAGCCCAAGCCCTGGGATCCTCCTCCCCTCTCGCAGGGCCCCAGAGCCCAGGCTCAAGACCAAGCCTAGACATCTACACTGCAATTTTACAGCCTCAAAAGCCCAAGTCTGCTGACCTGGGCCAGCTGCAGGTGTTTAATTGCAGTGTAGACATACCCACTGTGGGGCTGCCTCTTCACCATCAAAAAAGGGTGTAAGCTACCCTGCTGCAAAATCCTAGTGGGGATAAGGCACAAACAGTTTTTATTGCGATACAACTGGGTGAAGTATTAGTACTGGCCTTGCTTAGCTACGTCACAGTAAAACCTGCCTGCATCTCACTTCCATTAGGATTTTATAGTGGGATAGCTAA